>NC_069501.1:542679849-543339849 GCF_027579735.1 Bombina bombina | reverse complement strand
TTTTACAATAACATTTGTTCTAACATTCGAATTTGAATATAAACACATTCGCCCATCCCTACTAACAATAACAAATTATCTTTTTTAATGATAAGATCAATATGCAATTTATTTTTAAAAAATATATGTATAACATAAAAACATAATATACTTAACTCAAAATCCTGATAAAATTTGTTTCTGTTGATCTCAAGGCAGCCTACCAAGAACTTATTATCGGTTATTTGTAGAGCGCCAAAAGATTCTACAGCGCTATAAACAAAGGCGGGGTACAACAAAACAATTATAGGGATCAAATGGGTAGAGGGTCCTGCCAAGAGTTGCACTGTTGTAGTCAGCTCTTAAGAAGGTGATCTACAAACAGCTGGACTCTCAGGCTTACATGCTAAGGGGGTTCAGGGGATAGCAATGAAGGAGAGGAACTGGTATAAAGAAAGGTTAGCATAGGTTGTATGCATCCCTGAACAGTAGAGTCTTTAGGGAGCACTTGAAGCTTTTAAAACTAGAAGATAGTCTTGTGGAGAGAGTCAGAGAGTTCCACAAGATGGGAGCCAGTCTGGAGAAGTCCTGTAAACGGGAGGTGACAAGAGAGGAGGAGAGTAGGGGGTCGTGAGAAGAGCGAAGGGGACAGGAGGGAGAGTATCTGGAGACAAGGTCTGAGATATAGGGGGAGCAGTGCAGCTGAGGGCTTTGTATTTCAGAATGAGAATTTTGTGTTTGATCCTAGAGGCAAGAGGAAGCCGGTGAAGGGATTGGCAGAGAGGAGCAGCAGATGAAGAGCAAGAATGTAGGCAAGGCATTGATTGAAACAGTCCAATCACTCTGCCCAGAATAATGATCATTATTATGCAAGTAAGCTCCTTTTCCACATGTGCTATGGTCATAGCTATGTGCATGCGCTGTGCCACAGTTCCGCTCCAACATCATTAGTGATTTCCAGCCACATGAGTACTCCCTCCAGCAGAGCGGGTGGACACTCAAAATGCCGTTAACTGCTGACGTCAGTGTATGGTGATGACGGCAGTGGTAAGTCAATGCGCATGCTAGCACTTGGCATCTAGGGAGCCTGATTCAATATACATAATGAGTATCACGGAGAGCTTGGAAATTATGACAATTTCAAATAAAAAATGTGAAGCATGAAAAAGATTAAAAAAGTAAATCAGATTTTTTTTTAAATTTATAGTTAGATATTTACATTGATGAAAAAAAACTCTGGGTTTACTGTCCCTTTAAACAGTATTTACCAGTGATAGCTAACCTTGGCACCCCAGATGTTTTGGAACTACATTTCCCATGATGCTTAGGCACTCTGCAGTCTAGTTGGGCATCATGGAAAATGTAGTTCCAAAACATCAGGGGTGCCAAGGTTAGCCATTACTGGTATATACCAACAAATAAAATTAATAGAGATAAACATATTTTCATATGAAATATAATATATACATTATATTACATACAATATAATGTAATGTGGCACTCTATAAAAAAAAAGGTTTGGTGGCTATGGATTAAAAGGTTCAGTGCAGAATCTGTTGTACTTGTTGGTGAGAATATATATTTAGTATTTTCTTTTTTTTTCTTTTAAGGACAATTGAGGGCATAACTTTATAAACCATTTATTACTAAAAGCTTTCTGATTTATTTTCAGCTTCATTTCTATTCTAAGCCGGTTAAAAGGGTCCCATTGCTGAAACATTTGCACAGTAAATACATTTCAATGTACACAATATACAAAAAAAAAAGAAAGAAAAAGATATTGTTATATAGAATATATAGTAAATGTAAGAAATTATACTATTGACTAGTGGAATAAGATTGTATAACCTGATTAAATGAATGTAAGGAAGCTGAGTTTAAAAGGACATTGTAGTGCATTGTAGGTATCTCTGATGAAGTACTAGTTTTCGTAAAATGCGTAAGATTTTGTCATACTTGTTAGCCTACTTCTGTCTGGAAGAGTCCTGTGTGATATTACTTTTTCTAATAAATATTAAGTATTAACTGCTATTTATCTCCAAATGGTTGGATTTTTATGTTTTTATCAGTTTATCCTGTGTCTGGGAATGATAGGAAGGCGCCTGTTCCACAACTTGCCTTGACATTAACATGCAGCCCAGATCTGGACTAGTACTACAGTATACAGTATTCACGTGACTGGGACACTTCTTACACATCAAGTGAAGAGCCCAATATTGTGTCTACAACATAGTCTGCAGAGGTGCCATTTTCACTGTAGTGGGTTGTGTCCCTTAGAGTAGATTCAGTGTTGGGCTATACACTTTATTACATTGCACTTTAAGTCCTTCAGATTCTATACTAGTTGGACCACATATATACAACTACTGAATTTACTTTTTAAGTGTTTATTTACTTTACTCCAGGGTTCATTTATCACATCAATTCAATTGTTAGAATATTAAACACATAGTTAAAGTCCCACTCAGGAGCCACAAACATTAGTGGGGTTGTGTGACTGGTGTTGTTAACTGGCTTTCCTTCTCGTTAACAGTGGTTTTCTTTAAGGGGGTTAAACACATAGAGTTCCAGGGTGAGTAGTACAAAAATCACATGCTGTAACGCATTAGAGCAAGCATTTTTTTCACTAATATGTACCATTAATGTCTATTTAAGAGAGAAAGGGGATAAGAGAGGGAACCCAAGTGTTTTGTGAGATAAATAAGAGACCTATTTTCTAAGTGTAAAAAAAAAGGAGATTCTTTGTTACACCAATGAAGAAACTGGCGCCACCAGAGGGCCAACGTGTGAGGGCCTCACGTGTTCCCAGCGCCTTAGAGAAAGATGGTAGCTGTCTATCAAACCACTTCACTATTTCTCTATAAACAGAGCTCTTGAGAAACAAAGAGCTTTGCTTGAGGTTCAGATCAGTAATAGATGAATGAGCTTTCGGCTATCAGTTTCTTGTTAACTATAACCAGCAGTAAAAACACAGAATGTATTGACCCATTAGATACCCACTTATGTATACGAGGCTGCACGGCAGCTTTTTCTCTCTCTTGAAGCGTTTCACATCATTTATTCCACCCCCACCTTCTTTCTCTTGCAATGCTTTTTTTAATGGTCTGTACGCTCTCTGCTCTTAAACCTGTTAGATAAAGGAAGAGTGCAGTCACGTGTGTCTCTGCTCCAGGGTACAACTCTGCTTTCAGCAATGTGTGGGTAGTCACACGGTTATGTCTCTCCTCCCCCAACCCTTCCGACTCAAAATTAAACAGTTTTCTCACCTGAAATAAGCTGCATACATCTGCAAGTGGAGAAAAACAAAAGCCATGAGATTCATTATTTTTAGTGAGGAAGTTGCCTTCCTTGTTAAATTTCTGTCCTTACTCCATGCCTGTCAGAATGCTCACCACATAGATGAATTAGCGTTAGTGAAGAAGCAATAGAACCTTCTGCTTTCAAAAGAAATCCTGAAAAACAGTATATCCTGGAAATTCTTAGCAGCTATTTAAGTATCCTAAAATGTAGCAACTGGTTAACATAATCATGCTTTGCTGAAAAGAGATTTCTGCACAAGGGGCACTGGGTGAAAAACACACACAAAAAAACACATTACAGATCCTAAGGCAAAATCTCTAGTTCTATACAGAAATTTATGACTCCCCCTAGAGGATGAACTTAAGAAAATGACTTCTGTCTGGAACTAAATAAATTGGCTGCTTTGTCTGATACACCCACGTCTGAGCTTTATAAATCGAAATTCTAAGATTTTTAAAAAGTAATTTTGTTCACACATAAACCTTTCAAGCACGGTGGTTCAGACACTTTTTACTGATTCTCAGAGGTCAGGAACATTTTAAACCATTTGCTGCAAATCTTTTTTAAGTACAATCTTCGTAAGCATCTTCTTGCGTATTTATGGAAATCGTTTTCTTCTTTTTTTTTTGCCAACATTTTGGTGCTGATGTTAATATCAAAGATATACTTTAAAGCCATTTTTTCCAATTGGAATTGTAAAAGGACATGCAAGAGCAAAAAGACAACACTTTAATGGGTAATGTGTATTTTATTATTGTATCATTGCAAGTCAGCGCCACAGCAGCAGGGCGTTTGCTAGTTTAAGACATCTGATCAGCAAATGACAAGAGGCATATGTGTGTAGCCACCAATCAGCAAGCGCTACCCAGGTGCTAAACCAAAAATGGGCTAGCTGCTAAGCTTAGATTCCTGCTTTTTATATAAAGATATCAAGAGAACGAAGAAAAATTAATAATATGAGTAAATTAGAAAGTTGCCTAAAACGGCGTGCCCTATCTGATTCGTGAAAGAAAAAAAAATTGGGTTTAGTATCCCATTAACCCTTTGAGTGCTAAGCCATTTCCCACCTGGGTGCTAATCTAGATTTAAGCTTTTTTTTTTTTTTTTTGTACTATTTTTAAATATATATTTTTTTACTTTTTTATTTTGTTTTCCAGATCAACAAGACTTATACAATTGGAAATGTTAGGCGATTACCTTTCAAATAGTGGGTCTTGGGGGTCTGTAGCTGCTTAGATGCGTTAGATACAGGCTTCTAAGCAGCATGCCCCCTATATTGTGCATTGTAAATTTTAAATAAAGTTGCACGGTGACGTCATCACGGGGTGGAAGTAGATGTGAGCCCCCAGATTGCCCTCCAGGTTTGTGAGTGCTAGCGATGGCTCTGAGCCATCGTCTGCACCTGACTGGGAAAATTTGTGAAGCTCAGAGTCGTAGCTGGTTACATGCAAAATCAATTATAATGTTATACTATGTGTCCCAACCACCATAGTTATATATATAACACAAAATTTCAACAAATTGAATACCTCACATTCTATCAATCTTTTGGAAAGAAAAGTGGCTGCACAGATATGCCTCTTGTCGTTGGCTCAAATAATTTGATGAAGCAAATGGAGTACATTGGAAAATTGTAGCCTCTATGAATTATCAATATTATAGACTATTGGAGAATGCCACCTAGTGTTTCTATACAGAATGGTACACATAACCAAATCATTGCACTATTGCAAAGCCAAATATATAAGCTGCTATCTTAAATAAATAAAAAATACAAATACTATGAGACAGAAATTAATGAAATAATTAAAATGAATATTAGACACCCAAAATTGTATCAAATTTAATAGATTGTAATAAAATGTGTAAAGAAATATACAAATAGATTATACATACATGATGCAGAGCACTAACATATACTCACTTAAAAAAATCACATAAAAAAAGCAACCCTTGCTTTTCAGGGTAATCTACAGTATATGAATCATGAAAAAATATTTTTGAGGTTTCACGACCCTTTAAGGGATATTGCAAATACTAAATGCATAGCACAATGCAAAATAATGTTCACTACATGTTCAAACAGTCTTAAAGGAACAGGTACACACACAACCCACACCGCCAGCACTCAGGCAAATACACAACGCACACAGCATTTAAAGGGACAACTCACACCATATACACACAGAGATTGTTTATCTCACACTGACTCAAACAGTCTTAAATGGTTAGGCACACACACACTGCACACAGGCAACACACTTTCCCATTACAGGGACAACTCACAACACATCTACACTGTCTTAATGGTACAGCCACACCCATGCACAGTATACCGAGCCTTAAAGGGACAGTCAAGTATAAATTAAACTTTCATTATTCAGATAGGAATTTTAATTTTAATTTACTTTCCAATTTACTTTTATCATCAAATTTGCTTTTTTCTCTTGGTATTCTTAGTTTAAACTAAACATAGGTAGGCTCATATGCTAATTTCTAAGCCTTTGAGGGCTGCCTCTTATCACAGGCTTTTTAAATCTCTTTTCAACACAAAGAGACAGAAAGTACACGTGGGCTATATAGATAACACTGTGTTCAGGCACAGAAAGTTATTTAAGATCTAGCACAATACAATGCTAAATTTAAGACAATCGATAATAAACAGTCACAGTCATGTGATCAGGGGGCTGGAAGAAGGTTCCTAGATACAAGGTAATCACAGAGGAAAATAGTATATTAATATAACTGTGTTAGTTATGCAAAACTGGGGAATGAGTAATAAAGGGATTATCTATCTTTCAAAACAATAACAATTCTATGGTTGACTGTCCCTTTAAAGGAATGGCTCACACCATGCATACATAATCTTATATGGATAGTCGCACTGATAATAAAAAAAGCACACAGCCTTAAAGCACATCTAAAAATACAGTGTGCACGTGTCTATAGCAGTCTATGGCAGCAGTGTTTGTAACTATGTATAACATTGCTATAAACATTGCAAACACTGCTGCCAGATGGCTAAAGACACGTACATCCTCCTGAGCTCACCTAGGATTACTCTTTAACAAACAATACTAAGAGAACTAGGCACATTTAATAATTTAAGTAAATTGGAAAGTTGTTTAAAACTGTGTGCTTTATCTAATAAATTTAGAGGGACAGTAAACACCAAACATGTTATTGTTTAAAAAGATAGATAATCCCTTTATTTACCATTCCCCAAATGTGCATAACCAACACTGATATATCAATATACCTTTTAGCTCTGTAGTTACCTTGTATCTAAGCTTCTGCAGACTGCCCCCTTATCTCAGATCTTTTGACAGACTTGCATTTCAGCCAATTAGTATTAACTCACGGGCATGAGCACAATGTTATTTATATGAAACACATGAACTAACACCCTCTAGCTGTGAAAAACTGTCAAATGCATTCAGATAAGAGGCGGCCTTCAAGGGCTTAGAAATTAGCATATGAGCCTACCTAGGTTTAGCTTTCAACTAAGAATACCAAGAGAACAATGCATATTTGATAATAAAAGTAAATCATAAAGTTATTTAAAATGTCATGCCTTATCTGAATCATGAAAGTTTAATTTGGACTTCACTATCCCGTTAAGTTTAATTTTGACTTTACTGTCTCTTTAAGTAGTAACCCACAAAAAAAACTGTCTTGAAGAGACAGATCACAGCATGCACACAATGTACACAGCCTTAACGAGAATGCTCACCCCCCACAGTCTTAAAGGGACGGGCACACACACACAACCGTTAAAAAGGCACAGATCATTCCCCTGTTAATAATATGAAAAATGGACCTGATTGCGCAAACAAATGCTTAAGAGAGGAGGTAAAGGGAATTACAGGATCTGTTAATTTATAACTACTATAGGTTAACAATATTTAATACACAAATCAATTCATATAAAATGCTACCATTCATATATAATGCATCAATTTCTAAAAACACATTTAAATAGCAATGGTTTAAAAATAGCAATAGTTAAAAACACTTGATACAAAATCGATACAGAGTGTGACAAAAAAACCAAAACACTGGTTCAGAAGATTGTATCTGATAGGGAACTTCCAATAAAGCCGCAACTCGTGGCAGTTCAAGTTTAAAGTCCCATAGTGCAGTCGAGTATTCCTGTTAAAGGTAGAGGAAAAAATCTCCTTAGTGCGGTAACAAAGTATTTGAATACAAGTACATTCCGTACTCACACTTAAATTAACAAAGTCCGGTGTAGGATTCTATTAAAGGGACACTCAATCAAAATTAAACTTCCATTATTCAGATACAGCAGCAATTTTAAACAACTTTCCAATTTATTTACATTAACAAAGTGTGCACAGTCTTTTTATATTTAAACTTTTTGAGTCACCAGCTCCTACTGATCATGTGTAAGAATAAGCGTGTATGCATTTGTGATTGGCTGATGGCTGTCACATGGTACAGTGAGAGTGGAAAAAGACATAACTTTTAAAATTGTCAGAAAAAAATCTACTACTCATTTGAAGTTCAGACTAAGTGCTATTGCATTGTCTTGTTATCTTGCATTTGTTGATTATGCAAATCTACTGTGTTGAAGGGTCCTTTAACGTCCTCTAGAACCTCTGTGATCCGCTCAACATATGGGGTGAAGAAATAGTTTATCCCGTACACTGGGTCAAAGGTTCTTCAGCATCTGAATTATAGGATACTCCCAATACGGTCTGCTGTTTCTGATTCAAATCTGGCTTATATGACATTAATAATTATTGTAATGACAAGTTCAAAGCATCTAAAAAGCAACTCAAATCAAAATCTAAATTAAGACCTTTAGGGGAGAGAGTGTATTCAACTCAAATATCCATTTGACTTCAAGTCTTAATAATTCTGTTTTGATGCCCCCCCTCTCCAATAAGGTCTCACTCTATCACCGTATATCTAAAGTGTTTTAAGTTGCCATTGTTTCTTTCTAGGTCGATATTCTCAATAGAATTCAAATGCTTGCGGATCCTATCTCTAACAGGTCTCTCCGATTCACCTATATACTGCTTGTCACATAAACACTCTATCAAATAAACTATAATACAGTCTGAGCATATTTAAATGTCTTTAATTATGAACTCTCTACCTGTAACTTTTGAATAGAATGTTTTAGTTTTACTAGCATGCTTACAAGTCTTGCATGTTAGACATGGATAGAAGCCTTTGAGCTGATTACCCCATAGATCAGGGGTGTCAAACTCAATTTCCATACAAGTGCAACTCACGTGGGCTGCACACTACCTACATTGCTAAACAAAGCAGTGGCATTTGCTATAACTGTATACATTTCAAAAGATTGTGTTCTGTAACTCCTAATTAACTTACTCTGGCTTGATGAAACACGCTCTAATGCTTTTAAGAAAGTGACACACACTCCATCTGGTTCCACTCCCAGTCCGTGCTATTTTTTTCTCTAGCAGCCCTGTTCCGAGCATGCTCACAGTTTAACATACGCATGCGCATAGTATAACATTTCCTCTGCATTATAAATAGTGGATCACAATGCTGTTGGCAAAGTGACCCGCTGTTTATATAGTGATAGACATATACCTGTTGTATATAATATAAAATAAATGCATATAAAAAATATATTTATCAAATATAAAGTATGTGATTTTAGGTAAAGAGAAAATTAATGAAAGGAATGAGCAAAAATGATGCGTGAAATCAGTGCTGTAATGAACACGTATAAAGAAGTGCTGCATGTGCCAAATAAATCATTATGCACTTATCTGTGTTTAATAACAATGATACTCGTTAAAAACAAAGGGGTTTTAATGATCTCACTACAATACTGCAGCTGCTCACTATACAACAAGTGAATCGCAATGCCAGAACAAAGGGATACAGTCATTGTAATGGAGAGCTGAATGGAAGTTGCACGTATGCGCATCCCTAACAGTTAGCGCTGTCAGGGTATCTGTGAGTAACATGAAATAAACTACAGATATACCACATGATTTGATATTCCATTTTAGTTAATATCAAATTTGATATGAATTGTGTGGGCTATAGCCATAACAGAACAACCCCCCTTTTTCCTGATTAACAGAACATCTGAGAACAGAGGAATTGCTTTCAAAGATTTCCTGCCTAAGGTGTGAAGTTAAAGTTCCTATCAGATCACAAGCCAGAATGTCCCAATTATCCATTTCAAAGGAGGCCTGGGTAAATAATTTTTCCTTATCTAAAAAAAAAACCCAGACGGTCCGTCTATAGGAATAAGGGAATACACAAACATTCTCAAAAGATAGGGCTCATATCATCTAGGTATAAATTAGCCCCTGCGGAGTTTCCCATATGCAGCTCCCAGACGAGCTGGCATTTCAAGTAAGAAATAGAAGGGGGGGGGGGACAGAGAGACATGTTTAACCCTATGAGTGCTGAAAGCATATAAGAAATTAAATCCTGATTTTAAAAAGAGAAGTTAGAAATTCATCTATATGAACTGTATCATTCTCAAAAATGTAAGTGATACTCAGGCTGTATAAATATCTATAAATGTATATTTCCATTGGACCTAAGAGATGCCTTTCAGATTTGTAATAAATTAAATGAATAACTGCATTAGTATGTGTACATGCTTGACTCATTTAAAAATAACAGCATCTGTTTCTTTATTTTTCAGACAACAAGATGTCCTATGAATATTGATCATAAACATTAATATATGCACTCAAAAATTATTAGAAATGTGAAATATGCTGTATTTATTTAAGATGCAATACAATACCAGGATGTTGAATGCTATGATTCTGTGAAGAAAGATGGTCAACAGTGAGCTGCTTATTAATATGATACTAAAAGGATAATCATATTTAATATTAAAATAATCAGAGAGAATGACACTATAGGGTCCCAATATATGTTGGCCAGATAAGTTTATTAATACTCGCCTAGATTTAGAGTTCTGCGTTAGCTGTCCAAACCAGCGTTAGGGGCCCTAATGCTGGTTTTGACCGCCCGCTGGTATTTAGAGTCTTGTAGGTAAGGGTCTAACGCTCACTTTCCAGCCGCGACTTTTCCATACCGCAGATCCCCTTACGTCAATTGCGTATCCTATCTTTTCAATGGGATCTTCCTAACGCCGGTATTTAGAGTCTTGGCTGAAGTGAGCGTTAGAACTCTAACGACAAGACTCCAGCCGCAGAAAAAAGTCAGGAGTTAAGATCTTTATGGGCTACCGCCGGTTTATAAAGCTCTTAACTACTGTGCTCTAAAGTACACTAACACCCATAAATTACCTATGTACCCCTAAACCGAGGTCCCCCCAGATCGCCGCCACTCTATTAAAAAATTTTAACCCCTAATCTGCCGACCGCACACCGCCGCAACCTACATTATCCCTATGTACCCCTAATCTGCTGCCCCTAACATCGCTGACACCTACATAATATTTATTACCCCCTAATCTGCCCCCCCCAACGTCGCCGCTGCCTAACTACACTTATTAACCCCTAATCTGCCGACCAGACCTCGCCGCCACTATAATAAATGTATTAACCCCTAAACCGCCTAACTCCCGACTCAAAAACTCTATAATAAATAGTATTAACCCCTAATCTGCCCTCCCTAACATCGCCGACACCTAACTTCAAGTATTAACCCCTAATCTGCCGACCGGACCTCGCCGCTACTATAATAAATGTATTAACCCCTAAAGCTAAGTCTAACCCTAACACTAACACCCCCCTAAGTTAAATATAATTTTTATCTAATGAAATAAATTAATCCTATTTAAAGCTAAATACTTACCTGTAAAATAAACCCTAATATAGCTACAATATAATGAATAATTATATTGTAGCTATTTTAGGATTTATATTTATTTTACAGGCAACTTTGTATTTATTTTAACTAGGTACAATAGCTATTAAATAGTTAATAACTATTTAATAGCTACTTAGTTAAAATAATTACAAATAATTACAAAATTACCTGTAAAATAAATCCTAACTTAAGTTACAATTAAACCTAACACTACACAGCTCTTTTACCTCTTTTACCTTACCAGCCCTTAAAAAAGGGGCCTTTTGCGGGGCATGCCCCAGAGAAAACAGCTCTTTTGCATTTAAATAAACATACAATACCCCCCCAACATTACAACCCACCACCCACATACCCCTAATCTAACCCACCCAAACCCCCTTTAAAAAACCTAACACTAAGCCCCTGAAGATCTTCCTACCTTATCTTCACCACACCGGGTATCCCCGATCCGTCCAGAAGAGGGTCCGAAGTCTTCATCCTATCCGGCAAGAAGAGGTCCAGAAGAGGGTCCGAAGTCTTCATCCTATCCGGCAAGAAGAGGGCATCCGGTCCGATAGACATCTTCATCAAGGCGGCATCTTCTATCTTCTTCCATCCGGTGCGGAGCGGGACCATCTTGAAGCAGCCGACGCGGATCCATCCTCTTCTTCCGGCGACTCCCGACGAATGAAGGTTCCTTTAAGTGATGTCATCCAAGATGGCGTCCCTCGAATTCCGATCAGAATTAAGGTAGAAAAAATCTGATTGGCTGATTGAATCAGCCAATCAGATTGAGCTCGCATTCTATTGGCTGATCAGAACAGCCAATAGAATGCGAGCTCAATCTGATTGGCTGATTGGATCAGCCAATCCGATTGAACTTGAATCTGATTGGCTGATTCAATCAGCCAATCAGATTTTTCCTACCTTAATTCCGATTGGCTGATAGAATCCTATCAGCCAATCGGAATTTGAGGGACGCCAACTTGGATGACGTCACTTAAAGGAACCTTCATTCTTTGGGAGTCGCCGGAAGAAGAGGATGGATCCGCGTCGGCTGCTTCAAGATGGTCCCGCTCCGGCCGGATGGAAGAAGATAGAAGATGCTGCCTGGATGAAGATGTCTACTGGTCCGGATGCCATCTTCTTGCCGGATAGGATGAAGACTTCGGACCCTCTTCTGGACCTCTTCTTGCCGGATAGGATGAAGACTTCGGACCCTCTTCTGGACGGATCGGTGATACCCGGCGTGGTGAAGATAAGGTAGGAAGATCTTCAGGGGCTTAGTGTTAGGTTTTTTTAAGGGGGGTTTGGGTTAGATTATGGGTATGTGGGTGGCGGGTTGTAATGTTGGGGGGGTATTGTATGTTTATTTAAATGCAAAAGAGCTGTTTTCTTTGGGGCATGCCCCGCAAAAGGCCCTTATAAGGGCTGGTAAGGTAAAAGAGCTGTTAACTTTTTATTTTAGAATAGGGTAGGGCATTTTTTTGTTTTAGGGGGCTTTGTTATTTTTTTAGGGGGCTTAGAATAGGTGTAATTAGTTTAAAATTCTTGTAATCTTTTTTTATTTTTTGTAATTTAGTGTTTGTTTTTTTGCAATTTAGTTTAGTTGATTTAATTGTAGATAATTGTAGGTAGTTTATTTAATTCATTTATTGATAGTGTAGTGTTAGGTTTAATTGTAACTTAGGTTAGGATTTATTTTACAGGTAATGTTGTAATTATTTTAACTAGGTAGCTATTAAATAGTTATTAACTATTTAATAGCTGTTGTACCTGGTTAAAATAAATACAAAGTTGCCTGTAAAATAAATATAAATCCTAAAATAGCTACAATATAATTATTCGTTATATTGTAGTTATATTAGGGTTTATTTTACAGGTAAGTATTTAGCTTTAAATAGGAATACTTTAGTTAATAAGAGTTAATTTATTTTGTTAGATTTAAATTATATTTTACTTAGGGGGGTGTTAGTGTTAGGGTTAGACTTAGCTTTAGGGGTTAATACATTTATTATAGTAGTGGTGAGGTCCGGTCGGCAGATTAGGGGTTAATAAGTGTAGGTAGGTAGCGGCGACGTTGGGGGGGCAGATTAGGGGGTAATAAATATAATATAGGGGTAGGCGATGTTAAGGACAGCAGATTAGGGGTACATAGGGATAATGTAGGTTGCGGCAGTGTACGGAGCGGCAGATTAGGGGTTAAAAATAATATGCAGGGGTCAGCGATAGCGGGGGCGGCAGATTAGGGGTTAATAAGTGTAAGGTTAGGGGTGTTTAGACTCAGGGTTCATGTTAGTGTTAATCTTTTTTTATTTTTTGTAATTTAGTGTTTTTTTTTTTGCAATTTAGTTTAGTTGATTTAATTGTAGATAATTGTAGGTAGTTTATTTAATTCATTTATTGATAGTGTAGTGTTAGGTATAATTGTAACTTAGGTTAGGATTTATTTTACAGGTAATGTTGTAATTATTTTAACTAGGTAGCTATTAAATAGTTATTAACTATTTAATAGCTGTTGTACCTGGTTAAAATAAATACAAAGTTGCCTGTAAAATAAATATAAATCCTAAAATAGCTACAATATAATTATTCGTTATATTGTAGTTATATTAGGGTTTATTTTACAGGTAAGTATTTAGCTTTAAATAGGAATACTTTAGTTAATAAGAGTTCATTTATTTTGTTAGATTTAAATTATATTTTACTTAGGGGGGTGTTAGTGTTAGGGTTAGACTTAGCTTTAGGGGTTAATACATTTATTATAGTAGTGGTGAGGTCCGGTCGGCAGATTAGGGGTTAATAAGTGTAGGTAGGTAGCGGCGACGTTGGGGGGGCAGATTAGGGGGTAATAAATATAATCTAGGGGTCGGCGATGTTAAGGACAGCAGATTAGGGGTACATAGGGATAATGTAGGTTGCGGCAGTGTACGGAGCGGCAGATTAGGGGTTAAAAATAATATGCAGGGGTCAGCGATAGCGGGGGCGGCAGATTAGGGGTTAATAAGTGTAAGGTTAGGGGTGTTTAGACTCAGGGTTCATGTTAGAGTGTTAGGTGCAGACTTAGGAAGTGTTTCCCCATAGGAAACAATGGGGCTGCGTTAGGAGCTGAACGCTGCTTTTTTACAGGTGTTAGGTTTTTTTACAGCTCAAACTGCCCCATTGTTTCCTATGGGGGAATCATGCACGAGCACGTTTTTGAAGCTGGCCGCGTCCGTAAGCAACGCTGGTATTGAGAGTTGCAGTGGCGGTAAATTATGCTCTACGCTCCCTTTTTGGAGCCTAACGCAGCCCTTCAGAGAACTCTCAATACCAGCGTTGTTTAAAAGGTGCGGGGGGAAAAAGACACGCTTAGCTAACGCACCCCTTCTAACACAGAACTCTAAATCTAGGCGACTGAAAATTATAGTAAATAAAATAAATAAATAAATAAATAATTGAACTGCAGCAATATTTGAATGAAACTGTTTGTCTTTGTTTGCTGCCCCCTAAGGGATTAAAACTAGTATGACAGCCAAAAGAATTGACTGTTTAAAACATATGCTAAACCAATAGCCTATGAGATTTTCAGATCCCAGAGCGAATCAGAGACAAGCTCCGTTAGGGCCAATGGAAAGACAAGCCTCGAGGGCCTATCAAAATTCTGTGGGAGTGATTAAGGAAAAGGAGAAGGCTTTCTTTATTTTTGGATAAAGAGGCATACACACTCTAAGACAAGAGGATACAGAAAGACTCAAAGAAGCATTAACTTTTGGAGAAAAAAATACATAGGCTTTGGTGCCAAGTATATTCTCTGCCATTTCTTGATCAAAGAAAGATTAACAATTCTTGAGGTCTATACCATTTGCTTATTGTAAGGAATCTGTAACCTATTCCCTTTAGGACCTGTCAGACACACACCTGACTGAATAACCACTTCTCTATTTAACCACTACGCTCACGTTATCAGGTACTTTGTTATTTTTGTTTTCTAGCAAGGAACACGGCCAGAAAGTGTACTCATCAGGGCAGCACTATACTACTCTATTTTGGATTATTTTCTCTCAACTTTCTGTTACTGGGACCACGGTCCCTGGATAACCTCATACAGCTTTGTCAAGTTGTGGAATACCTAAAGTGTATTTCATATTCTATGTCATCCTGAATTAATTTCAACCTAAGACTTCCTAAGCCAGACTTTAAGGTTACCGGAACCTCCTAAAGCATACTGACCATACCGCAATCTAACGGAGCAGCTTCTCACTAACATCGGGACTTGTATTTCTCTCCGTTACCCGTAGTTCTGACACGCCTTCCTCCTACGTCATCAGACATGTGTGTACGGAACAGAGTACTGACCTACTATCAGAACTTCAGTGTAAGTTTGCAGTATTCTCCGGAGGTCTTAGCCAAGACAGTACAGCCCGTTACTCTCAGCCAAAGGTTATCAAGTAAGCAGTACTTCTTAAAGGTAAACTCGTTGCTCAAATAAAACAGTCTGGTATAAGTGAATGCATAAACCTGCTCACATCAAATTGTTACATTACATTTGATGTCATTGTGTTACAAAGTAACTTACTCACTCAAGCAGAGAAAGATCTTTTGTTTCGACTGATCTATTGCAAGGTGATACATTAACATAATTCTGCAGTTGTGGTCCACTAGCTTTACTGAATCCACGTACAGGCCTGACATAATAACAAAGCCTTAACATGGACCCAGAAGAGCTTCCGCAATTCGTTTACAACTTGTCCACACGAGTGGATCAACTGGGCCAGGGTTTAAGGGAGTTGCAGGTGGAAAATGAAACCCTTAGGAAAGTCATTAGTGACTCACTCAGCTCCAAAACCACCCTGCCAGAAAGCATACCAGAACCACAGATCTCTACACCAGATCTATTCTCTGGTGACAGAAAGGTATACCGACAGTTCAAAAATGCATGTCTGCTGACATTTAGTTTGAAACCTAAAACCTATCCCAATGACAGGATTAAGGTATTGACTCTGATCTCTTTATTAAGAGGGGAACCTGGGGTCTGGGCAGACTCCTACTATGAAACGGATAATCCAATACTATCTTCCTTGGACAAATTCCTAGCAGTAATGGATGAATTATATCTGGAAACTAATTTGCAAATAACTGCTGAAGGTAAAATGAGAGCATTGAAACAAGGTATCAGGCCAGTAGAACAGTACATTACGGAGTTCAAACAATATGCTACCGATTGGGGTTATCGGACTCTGTAAAGGACGAATTAGCCAGAACTGAGTTACCCAATACCTTAGAAGCTTTAATCAGATTGTCTATGCAGATAGATAGAAGACTGCGTGAAAGAAGGAGTGAACGCCAACATACTGATATTGGGGGAAAGAGATATGTGAGCCCAGCATCAGAAGTTCATCCACCGGGTCATGGACACTTAACAAATAGCTCTGAACCCATGGATATAGGGCTGATTAGAGGTCCTTTAACAGCAGAAGAAAGGTTCAGAAGAAAATCAAAAGCCTTGTGCATGTATTGTGCCAACCAAGCACACACTGTTAAGGATTGTCCAATACTCCTCAAGAATAAGAAGAGTAAGTATTGTGCTTCATTAACTTCTTTGATTGTTCATGACAAACCACTTTATTGTAGCTTATCTCTCTCCTTACAGTGGGAGCAAAGTCGTATGAAGACAGAAGCCATCCTTGATACCGGTACCTATGGGTATTATATTGATATCACTTTAGCTGTTATGAATAAAATACCACTTATGCAAAAGAAAAAACCTGTCTCAATACGTGCAGTTGATGGTTCTGAAATCTCTACTGGTCCGATTACACATCACACAATACCTATCCTTACCACCACTCATAATACCCACCATGAATACATTTCTTTTGATGTTATTCCTTCCCCATTGTTCCCTGTGGTTCTAGGTTTACAATGGTTATGTCTACATGAACCCTCCATTGATTGGAAAACTCTTCAACTGACATTGTTATCTCCATACTGTAAACAAACCTGTTATACACACATACACACTCTCATTTGATGCATGTATCACAGGGTTGTGAAAATCACCCAGTTATTTCTGACGTATATTCTGGGTTTGCTGAGGTCTTTAGCAAAAGGGAGGCAGAGAACTTACCTCCTCATCACTCATACGATTGCCCTATCACATTGAAACCAGGTACTACCCCTCCTTATGGACATCTTTATCCTCTAAGTCAGCCAGAGCTTAATCACTTAAAGACTAACTTGGACAACAATTTGAAGAAGGGATTCATCCGGCCTTCGGTTTCACCAGCCGGAGCTGGAATCTTTTTTGTTAAGAACAAAGACCAGACACTTCAACCAATTATTGACTATAGGGATCTTAATAAAATTACAATAAAGAACAGTTATCCTTTACCATTGATCCCAGAATTGATTGAGCGACTACACCAAGCTCAGATATTTACAAAGTTGGATCTTAGGGGAGCTTACAATTTAGTTCGTATCAGGGAAGGAGACGAGTGGCTGACTACATTTAGAACCAGATACGGTCTATATGAATACCTGGTGATGCCATTCAGGCTGTGCAATGCCCCAGCCACCTTCCAACACTTTATCAACGACGTCTTCAGAGATCTTCTAGATGCATGCATAGTGGTATACTTGGACGATATTTTGATCTACTCCCAGAATCTCGAGGAACATACCCGACATGTTAGATTGGTGCTTTCCAGACTCCAAGTGCATCAACTATATGCTAAAGGTTTAGAAGTGCGTATTCCATACGCAGAACATATCATTCCTTGGCTATACCATTAGCCCCGAAGAGATTGAAATGCAGGAAAGCAAAGTAGAAGCTGTAAAAGATTGGCCTCAACCGACTAATAGGAAGGAACTTCAATGGTTTCTAAAATTCAGCAACTACTATAGAAAGTTCATAAAAGGGTTTTCTAACATAGCAAAACCTCTCACCTCCCTTACCAGCTCTACCATTCCGTTTCGGTGGAACACTGAGGCAGCACATTCTTTTGAATTCTTAAAAAAATCCTTCACTTCTGCGCCCATACTCCAATTCCCGGATCCTACTCTTCAATTCGTTTTTGAAGTGGATTCATCCGACTACGCTCTAGGAGCATTCCTATAAACAGCAATGAAAAGTGCCTTTAAATTGCAGTCTATAGGAACTGTGTCTTCCCTGTAAATATATATGTGTATGCTTATATACTTATATGTTAATACGTGTATATACACATACTAACACATAAATATATTTATTTTTATGCCTGATGAAACAACATGTGTTGTGTGGTCGAGAAACGCGTTGCAGCAATATTAAACTTGTCTTAACATTTATATACAGAGGAGTCTTTCTGCCTGATTATTCAGATTGAATTTGCTCTATCTGCACAGAGAACTTTACAAACCATTACATCACATTGGTTTGCCTGCACCATATCTTCAGCCTGTTGTTTGATACTTGGATTCAAAATTCCCTGTGATCTTACCTGTGACCTGAGAACTGGTCTCTACCTTGATACAGGATCAGTATCCAGTTAGCTGACTACTGCAAGTGTCAGCCTGCCTGTTTGCACTATCTAGTGCCTTCAAAAATTGCTAACTGAAGTTTAAAGCTAAATACTCCAAAAGGTGGATGGCATATTTGAATATCCTGGGAGGAAACAACTGGATGTGAATTATTCCGTTACTACATACTCCAAAAGGTGGATGAGATCATAAAGACATCCCTTGCCATACCGCACACACCTGTACCAGTACCCTATTACCCGTTGCAGTGCGGCTACTTACCTCATTAGATTAAGGTAAATTCTGGTAAGGGGATTCTCATTATAAGAAAATATTTGATTGGACTTGCACCATTTTGCATTATATTGCACTTGATGATTCACAGATTTTATATTCTTTTAATATTTATTTATTATTCTTTTAATATTTATTCTAGACGCCCACATTATTTGGCGCCTAAATGCTTTTGGCGCCAAAAATGACGCCACATCCGGAACGCCGACATTTTTGGCGCAAAATAACGTCAAAAAATGACGTAACTTCCGGCGACACGTATGACGCCGGAAACGGAAAAGAATTTTTGCGCCAAAAAAGTCCGCGCCAAGAATGACGCAATAAAATGAAGCATTTTCAGCCCCCGCGAGCCTAACAGCCCACAGGGAAAAAAGTCAAATTTTTGAGGTAAGAAAAATATGATAATTCAATGCATAATCCCAAATATGAAACTGACTGTCTGAAAATAAGGAAAGTTGAACATTCTGAGTCAAGGCAAATAAATGTTTGAATACATATATTTAGAACTTTATAAATAAAGTGCCCAACCATAGCTTAGAGTGTCACAGAAAATAAGACTTACTTACCCCAGGACACT
This sequence comes from Bombina bombina, assembly GCF_027579735.1. Taxonomy (NCBI): domain Eukaryota; kingdom Metazoa; phylum Chordata; class Amphibia; order Anura; family Bombinatoridae; genus Bombina; species Bombina bombina. The sequence goes on along the minus strand of NC_069501.1, from coordinate 543,320,435 downwards.
CATCTACATGTTTGTAGAAAGCCAAACCAGTACTGAAACGAGAATCAGTAGAGGTAATGGTAAATATAAGAGTATATCGTCGATCTGAAAAGGGAGGTAAGAGATGAATCTCTACGACCGATAACAGAGAACCTTATGAAATAGACCCCGTAGAAGGAGATCACTGCATTCAATAGGCAATACTCTCTTCACATCCCTCTGACATTCACTGCACGCTGAGAGGAAAACCGGGCTCCAACTTGCTGCGGAGCGCATATCAACGTAGAATCTAGCACAAACTTACTTCACCACCTCCCTTGGAGGCAAAGTTTGTAAAACTGATTTGTGGGTGTGGTGAGGGGTGTATTTATAGGCATTTTAAGGTTTGGGAAACTTTGCCCCTCCTGGTAGGAATGTATATCCCATACGTCACTAGCTCATGGACTCTTGTTAATTACATGAAAGAAAAATATATAAACAGGCTAACAATCAATGTTGGAGAGGTTGCAGAGAAACAGCTGATATGTATCACGTGTGGTGGGGGTGTGAAAAGATAAGGCCCTTCTGGGAGAATGTAACAAAACATATTAACAAAACACTAGACGCAAATATACCTGAAGGTCCGAGCTTGTTGCTATTCCACAATATCCCGAATCTTAAAGATGAAATAAAGCTAAATCTGCTATTCATTATGCTCAATAGCGCGAAAGCGCTCGTGCCCCAAAAGTGGAAATCCACAGAGGTGCCTGACCTAAAACTGTGGAAGCAACAGGTTGAGCAACAGCTCATAATGGAAAGATACCACTTCCTCACAATAGGCAAAATAGAATTACATGAGTACATGACTTTAAGATGGTATGAGCACAGAGACAGCGATTAAAATAGGAGACAGACCCAGTAATGACCTGATTCAACCATGCAGACACTCAACAAACAAGATACCACAATACCAGTCACTAGAAAGGCAACACACATATACATTATATAGATAAGTGTGAATGTCTGGGAAATGACTACTACAATTATAACTATTGACTTGCCACACTTATTCCCCCCCCCCCCTCTATCCTCTTCTCCTCCCTACCTCCCATCCTGTTTATGTAACTATAAGTTCTTAAGCATATTCAGCCGGGAGCAGAATCCCGTATATTCAATATCTCAGATAAACATTGTTATAATAGTGATGTCTATAACGTTTTTATATCGATAAAGATGTTCTCCTGCCTCACCAAATCACTATCACACTTTGAACAATCGGACATTGGTCCAAAAGTGGCCAAGTAATATTCCACTGAGCAAGGAAGGGGAACTATTTCACCACCATATAGAACTACAAACTTGGATGGGACTTAACACCTTCCTCAATACGAGTTCTGAAATTTGTATAACATATATTTTTGATGTTAGCCCAAAGAATGGCTCAAACTGTAACCCGAGTCAAGTTTGTACCTTAATAAGTTTATGCAATAAAAACCTTAAAAAAAAAAAAAAAAATAACCTTGGATTCATTTGACCAGGTTGATTGATAAGCCCTACTCTCATACAATTAGTTGTGCGAGGGCAGTGGGGCAGCATTGCTGAGTGCTCGCTTGTGTAATGGTATATATGGGAAACAAATGCCCCCCACAATCTGCGATCTAGCCCTGTGTGTGATGCATTTAGAAATGAGCTTGGAAAAATCACTGCATATAAGACAAAAATAATATTTTGCAATATGAAAATTGGATACAATATTCACAACATTTAGCTATTCCAAGTAAAAACATAATTTATGCTTAGCTGATAAATTTATTTCTCTTGTAGTGTATTCAGTCCACGGGTCATCCATTACTTATGGGATATATTCCCTTCCCAACAGGAAGTTGCAAGAGGATCACCCAAGCAGAGCTGCTATATAGCTCCTCCCCTCACATGTCATATCCAGTCATTCGACCGAAACAAGACGAGAAAGGAGAAACCATAGGGTGCAGTGGTGACTGGAGTTTTAATTAAAATTTAGATCTGCCTTAAAAAAGACAGGGCGGGCCGTGGACTGAATACACTACAAGAGAAATAAATTTATCAGGTAAGCATAAATTATGTTTTCTCTTGTTAAGTGTATTCAGTCCACGGGTCATCCATTACTTATGGGATACCAATACCAAAGCTAAAGTACACGGATGATGGGAGGGACAAGGCAGGAACTTAAACGGAAGGAACCACTGCCTGTAGAACCTTTCTCCCAAAAACAGCCTCCGAAGAAGCAAAAGTGTCAAATTTTTAAATTTTTTAAAAGGTGTGAAGCGAAGACCAAGTCGCAGCCTCGCAAATCTGTTCAATAGAGGCCTCATTCTTAAAGGCCCAGGTGGAAGCCACAGCTCTAGTGGAATGAGCTGTAATTCTTTCAGGGGGCTGCTGTCCAGCAGTATCATAGGCTAAACGTATTATGCTACGAAGCCAAAAGGAGAGAGAGGTTGCCGAAGCTTCTGACCTCTCCTCTGTCCAGAGTAAACGACAAACAGGGAAGAAGTTTGACGAAAATCTTTAGTTGCCTGTAAATAGAATTTTAGGGCACGGACTACGTCCAGATTATGCAAAAGTCATTCCTTCTTTGAAGAAGGATTAGGACATAATGATGGAACAACAATCTCCTGATTGATATTCCTGTTAGAGACTACCTTAGGTAAAAACCCAGGTTTAGTACGCAGAACTACCTTGTCTGAATGGAAAATCAGATAAGGAGAATCACAATGTAAGGCGGATAACTCCGAGACTCTTCGAGCCGAGGAGATAGCCATCAAAAACAGAACTTTCCAAGATAAAAGTTTAATATCAATGGAATGAAGGGGTTCAAACGGAACTCCTTGAAGAACTTTCAGAACCAAGTTTAAGCTCCACGGAGGAGCAACAGTTTTAAACACAGGCTTAATCCTAACCAAAGCCTGACAAAAAGCCTAGACGTCTGGAACTTCTGCCAGACGCTTGTGCAAAAGGATAGACAGAGTTAAAGAACTAGCTGATAAGCCTTTTCCAAACCCTCTTGGAGAAAGGACAATATCCTAGGAATCCTAACCTTACTCCATGAGTAACTCTTGGATTCGCACCAATACAGGTATTTACGCCATATCTTATGGTAGATTTTCCTGGTAACAGGCTTTCGTGCCTGTATTAAGGCATCAATAACTGACTCGCTTTGATAGGATCAAGCGTTCAATCTCCATGCAGTCAGTCTCAGAGAAATTAGATTTTGATGATTGAAAGGACCTTGTATTAGAAGGTCTTGCCTCAAAGGTAGAGTCCATGGTGGACAGGACGACATGTCCACTAGGTCTGCATACCAGGTCCTGCGTGGCCACGCAGGCGCTATCAGAATCACTGATGCTCTCTTCTGTTTGATCTTGGCAATCAGTCGAGGGAGCAGAGGAAATGGTGGAAACACATAAGCCAGGTTGAAGAACCAAGGAGCTGCTAGAGCATCTATCAGCGTCGCTCCCGGGTCCCTGGACCTGGATCCGTAACAAGGAAGTTTGGCGTTCTGGCGAGACGCCATGAGATCCAGTTCTGGTTTGCCCCAACGAAGGACCAGTTGAGCAAACACCTCCGGATGGAGTTCCCACTCCCCCGGATGAAAAGTCTGACGACTTAGAAAATCCGCCTCCCAGTTCTCCACGCCTGGGATGTGGATCGCTGACAAGTGGCAAGAGTGAGACTCTCCCCAGCGAATTATCTTTGAGACTTCTAACATCGCTAGGGAACTCCTGGTTCCCCCTTGATGGTTGATGTAAGCCACAGTCGTGATGTTGTCCGACTGAAATCTGATGAACCTCAGTGTTGCTAACTGAGGCCAAGCTAGAAGAGCATTGAATATTGCTCTTAACTCCAGAATATTTATTGGGAGGAATTTCTCCTCCTGAGTCCACGATCCCTGAGCCTTCAGGGAGTTCCAGACTGCGCCCCAGCCTAGAAGGCTGGCATCTGTTGTTACAATCGTCCAATCTGGCCTGCGAAAGGTCATACCCTTTGACAGATGGACCCGAGATAGCCACCAGAGAAGAGGATCTCTGGTCTCCTGATCCAGATTTAGTAGGGGGGACAAATCTGAGTAATCCCCATTCCACTGACCCAGCATGCACAATTACAGCGGTCTGAGATGCAGGCGCGCAAATGGCACTATGTCCATTTCCGCTACCATTAAGCCGTTTACTTCCATGCACTGAGCCACTGACGGGCGTGGAATGGAGTGAAGGACACGGCAAGCATTTAGAAGTTTTGATAACCTGGCCTCCGTCAGGTAAATTTTCATCTCTACAGAATCTATCAGAGTCCCTAGGAAGGAGACTCTTGTGAGTGGTGATAGAGAACTCTTTTCCACATTCACCTTCCACCCATGCGACCTTAGAAAGGTCAGCACTATCTCTGTATGAGACGTGGCAATTTGAAAGCTTGACGCCTGTATCAGGATGTCGTCTAGATACGGAGCCACCACTATGCCTCGCGGTCTTAGAACCGCCAGAAGAGAGCCCAGAACCTTTGTAAAGATTCTCGGGGCTGTAGCCAATCCGAAGGGAAGAGCTACAAATTGGTAATGCCTGTCTAGAAAGGCAAATCTTAGGAACCGATGATGATCTTTGTGAATCGGTATGTGAAGGTAGGCATCCTTTAAGTCCACTGTGGTCATGTACTGACCCTCTTGGATCATGGGTAGGATAGTCCGAATAGTTTCCATTTTGAAAGATGGAACTCTGAGGAATTTGTTTAAGATCTTTAGATCCAAGATTGGTCTGAAGGTTCCCTCTTTCTTGGGAACCACGAACAGATTTGAATAAAATCCCTGTCCTTGTTCCGTCCGCGGAACTGGATGGATCACTCCCATTACTAGGAGGTCTTGTACGCAGCGTAGGAATGCCTCTTTCTTTATCTGGTTTTCTGATAACCTTGAAAGATGAAATCTCCCTTGAGGAGGAGAAGCCTTGAAGTCCAGAAGATATCCCTGAGATATGATCTCCAACGCCCAGGGATCCTGGACATCTCTTGCCCACGCCTGGGCAAGAGATGTCCAGACGAAGAGAGAAAGTCTGCCCCCCACTAGATCCGTTTCCGGATAGGGGGCCATCCCTTCATGCTGTCTTAGGGGCAGTAGCAGGTTTTCTGGCCTGCTTGCCCTTGTTCCAGGACTGGTTAGTTTTCCAGGCCTGTCTGTAACGAGCAACAGTTCCTTCCTGTTTTGGAGCGGAGGAATTTGACGTTGCTCCTGCCTTGAAGTTTCGAAAGGCACGAAAATTAGACTGTTTGGCCTTTGATTTGGCCCTGTCCTGAGGAAGAGTATGACCCTTACCTCCAGTAATGTCAGCGATAATTTCTTTCAAGCCGGGCCCGAATAAGGTTTGCCCCTTGAAAGTAATATTCAGCAATTTAGATTTAGAAGTCACGTCAGCTGACCAGGATTTAAGCCATAGCGCTCTGCGCGCCTGGATGGCGAATCCGGAGTTCTTAGCCGTTAGTTTGGTTAAATGTACAATGGCATCAGAAACAAATGCATTAGCTAGCTTAAGTGCTTTAAGCTTGTCCATAATTTCATCCAATGGAGCTGAGTGAATGGCCTCTTCTAGAGACTCAAACCAGAATGCCGCCGCAGCAGCAGTGACAGGCGCAATGCATGCAAGGGGCTGCAAGATAAAACCTTGTTGAACAAACATTTTCTTAAGGTAACCTTCTAATTTTTTATCCATTGGATCCGAAAAAGTACAACTATCCTCCACCGGGATAGTGGTACGCTTAGCTAAAGTAGAAACTGCTCCCTCCACCTTAGGGACCGTCTGCCATAAGTCCCGTGTAGTGGCGTCTATTGGAAACATTTTCCTAAATATAGGAGGTGGGGAAAAGGGCACACCGGGTCTATCCCACTCCTTGCTAATAATTTCTGTAAGCCTTTTAGGTATAGGAAAAACGTCAGTACACACCGGTACTGCATATTATCTATCCAGCGTACATAATTTCTCTGGAATTGCAACTGTGTTACAGTCATTCAGAGCCGCTAAAACCTCCCCTAGCAATACACGGAGGTTCTCAAGCTTAAATTTAAAATTAGAGATTTCTGAATCCGGTTTCCCTGGATCAGATCCGTCACCCACAGAATGAAGCTCTCCGTCCTCATGTTCTGCAAACTGTGACGCAGTACCGGACATGGCTCTCATAGCACCAGCGCGCTCTGTTTTTATCCCCGAGCAATCGCGCTTGCCTCTTAATTCTGGCAATTTAGATAATACTTCTGTCAGGGTATTATTCATAATAGTAGCCATGTCTTGTAAAGTGATTTGTATGGGCCTCTCTGATGCACTTGGCGCCACAATATCACGTGCCTCCTGAGCGAGAGGCGAAGGTACTGACACGTGAGGAGAGTTAGTCGGCATAACTTCCCCCTCGTTGTCTGGTGATAATTCCTTTATAGATAAAGACTGACCTTTATTATTTAAAGTGAAATCAATACATTTAGTACACATATTTCTATGGTGCTCCACATTGGCCTTCAAACATAGTGAACAAACAGATTCATCTGTGTCAGACATGTTTAAACAGACTAGCAATAAGACTAGCAGACTTGGAAAACACTGTAAATAATTTTACAACCAATATAGAAAAACGCTACTGTGCCTTTAAGAAGCACAACAAACTGTCACAGTTGAAATAACAATGAACCAAATCAGTTATAGCAACCAAATTTTCACAGTGTATGTAATAAGTTAGCAGAGCATTGCACCCACTTGCAAATGGATGATTAACCCCTTAATACCCAAAACGTTTTTTTATAAGCAGTAAAGAAAAAAACGTCTTTTAATACAGTCAAAATCACTGTCACAGGTCTGCTGTGACTGATTACCTCCCTCAAAATGACTTTTGAAGTCCCTTAAGCTCTCTGGAGACGACCTGGGTCATTCAGGAAGAAGCAGGAAGACTGAGCCTGAATTCTTACTGCGTCAAAAAAGCGCTAAAATAGGCCCCTCCTACTCAATAGTACAACATTGGGAGTTTCAGTTAACTGTTTCTATGCAGAAATACCGGTCAGCCATGTAGAAAAAATTTATGCCCGAAAAAGTTTTATCACCAATGTACCTCACAAAACGATTAAACATGCCAGCAAAATCGTTTTAAACATCCTTTTTTTAAGGAATATGTATCTTTATTGATAAGCCTGATACCAGACTTCCTACTGCATTTAAGGCTTATAACATCACTTCAGTATTAATAGCATTTTCTCAGTCAAATTCCATTCCTTATAAAATTACTTTTACTGTATATAATTAAATCAGCCTGCTAACAGTCGCTCTCACTGTATTAAAGGCTTTACTTACATTACATCGGTATCAGCAGTATTTTCTTAGTCAATTCCATTCCTTAGAAAAATAATTTACTGCACATACCTTGTTTGAAGGGTACCCCGCACGCCATTCCCTTTCTGAAAGTTAGCCCACTCCTCAGAATGTGCGAGAACAGCCAGTGGATCTTAGTTACTTCTGCTAAGATCATAGAAAACGCAGGCAGATTCTTCTTCCAAATACTGCCTGAGAACAAACAGCACACTCCGGTGCCATTTAAAATAACAAACTTTTGATGGAAGAAATAAGTATAAAACACCACAGACCTCTCACAGCGTCCTATCTAGTTGAGTTGCAAGGGAATGACTGGATATGACATGTGAGGGGAGGAGCTATATAGCAGCTCTGCTTGGGTGATCCTCTTGCAACTTCCTGTTGGGAAGGGAATATATCCCATAAGTAATGGATGACCCGTGGACTGAATACACTTAACAAGAGAAATATATTTTCCTGATAAGAAATTTTTTTATCATGCCAGTCCCTGTGCCCTTATGGAGAGACATTAAGTTGTAGAAAAAAATATGATGTCATCCAAATAATAGGGGATCACAAAAGCAGTAAAAATATTTATATTATATTCAAGTAATAGTCTTGTGTCAGGAAGTTTTGAGTGAAGCTATATTTATAGGAAGATTTATAAATAGTTTTCTGTATTTTAACCTATTTGTGGTGGAATGGACTGTGTTTATAATGTTTTTAGATTAAGTCTGGAGCCCAGGAGAAGGGATCAAGACTGAAAAGAGTGCACTTGAACAGCACTCCCGTCCCTGATTAGAGTAAATAATAATAAACTCACATTCAGTACCAAAAAGTTTCTATTCAAATGAATTTACTTAAAACATAACTTTTATTCAACAATAGTTGTAAAATCAATATGTGTGTGTGCTTTAAAAACACATAGGAACTGGATTGTAAATATTGGCTAATGGTCGGTTAGGTAACCTAGTTGTGCAAATATAGAGGGCGCCTCTAAGGGGTCCCACTCTTGTATAGGTGGTTGTTTGTATTTTGCGTCTTATACTGGGGGTGGATTGGGGTGTTTCACAATAGGTTCATACATAGGTGCTGTGTAGAGCACTTTCTAAGTTTGTAGTAGAACTAATCAAGTACCTGATTAAGGTTTTACAAATGTGACATCTAATGTGATTGTTGGCAAATTAACTTTGTCCAGACCCTATACTCAGGCCTGGTTTAGTATATTAGACTTCAGGCTATCTGATAATATGATAAGTTGTATATTGGTTATTTACCTTCTGTCAGTACCCTAATATCTCACAAATTACCTTTGCACTTTATATCAAAAGGATGGAGATATTAATGTCAAGGGTTACATTTAAGTCTATATTGCATCTTGTTGGGGCATATAATGCTGATGGTGCCCTAAGTTATTCGTCAATTTTGTTTCAAATACAATGAATTAATATTGATACCAGTATATTTAATAGAATAAAGTAAAATGAAGCTCTCCAACATGCCAAAGTTTCAATACTTTATTAGAGAGAGTGCAGAGTCAAACAGCCACGACGTTTCGGGGAACCATGCCCCTTAATCATGTGGTAAGTGATAGTACAGGTACACCTGTTTAAATAGCTCACCTTGGGATTTTAACCCTTACAATCTTGAAATTTACATTCTATAAATGCAACAGCACCATCTGCTGGTGAAAAATAGGTAGACCATGTACAAAAATTTAAAACAAAACAGCTATGAAGCCCCTATAACAGAACCACATCTATACATACAGAAACACTGCAATTCAATCATTAGAATTTATTCTAAGAACATTAAGCAACATGACTTAAGATTAATACTGCAGAATATATGAACACAAGAGCAACACCAGTTCAATAAAACACAGACCAGTCTATCTCTCTATTAAGCCCCCTAGGTTCCAGGGTATCCAACTTGAAAATCCAATAGGATTCACGTTGTTTCAAAAGGACATCCCTATTGCCACCCCTACGGGGGACTTTAATCTGTTCGATTACCTGGAACCTAAGTTGGCTAATATGGTGTCCCATGGCTAAAAAATGATAAGCCACTGGTGCAGTGAGTACCTTGCACCTGATGTTGCTCTTGTGTTCAGTAATTCGATCCCGTACCCTCCTAGAGGACTCGCCAATGTAGGCTTTCCCACATGGGCATTTGATCATATAGATAACGTAATTGCTATTACAAGTAAAATAGTCCCTATAATAAAATTTATAACCACTATGTGGGTGTGAAAAATAGGGACTTTTTACTATTGAATTACAATTGCTACACCCTAGACAGGGGAAACAGCCTAAATTCTTTTTGGTAATGAACCGTTGTGACAATGTTCTACCAGGGCCAATGTCAGCTTTGATTAAAGAGTCCCTCAAACTCTTACTCCGCTTGTATGCTGGCATAGGCATTTGGTCAAATTCAATAACCTCCGAATTGCTAGTAACCTGTAGGACGCTGTATATTACCACTCCCACCACATTTAGGATTGTATCGCACCCGCCTATTGACACGTAACACCTATGTATCAATATGACAGCGCCAAGGTTAGTAACCTATGGGGCGCCCAGCCTTATTTTAGATCCACATTATTGGCTTAATATTGTCACTCAGCTCATTTCGTCCCACACACCTATGGCGACGATTTTCATTAATTTTTCCTACGAATTTAAAATATGTTTTTTGTTTTTACACAGATTATTACTAATAACCTCCCTTTGAGAAAGCCAAGATAGCATCGGCGAAACATGTCGGGGGGGTATAGTCCAACAAACACCCCAATTAGCCGTTTTTAAATGGCATAGGAACTGGTTAAATATAATTCAATCTAATGCGTTGGCAATCTAGAACTTAATATGTGTAGTCGTAGTTGTTTAAACCCAGCCACAGTTTATTGACCGGGATTTTCAGAATTATACTAGCAACTCTGTGACACGCCAGGGGTATTAGTTTGGGAATAGTAAATATTTGAATCATGGTTCTTTAAACTTTAGAAGCCTAATCTATATTTAACAGATGCCAAAATAAGACATCTTTTCAGATTTATTATATAAGCTAACACCAAATTCTAATAGACACTGTTTGAGAATTGCTACAAGACGCATACCACGCTATCTCAGTACACAGTATTTCAAGCAGTGTGGGTGCTACTTATTATCGAGTTAATGTTGACTGCAAACTTTATAAAGTGTATCGCATTTAAGTAACAATATACTGACCCTTGCGGTCATAGGTACTCCGGTAGTTTAGTCACACGCCAGAGGTGTAATAGGTGTAAAGGATACACAGGTTGGATTGGTAACCAACGGTTTAACGTACGACAATTAATGCCAAAATAAGGCCTTTTCCAAGATCCAGTTCATAAATCAATATATAAGTTTAACAGCTACTGGTTTAAAATCTGTTACAACACGCACAAACATATTACTTCACTACTTAGCTTCAATAGCAGTTTATGTCTAGCTCAAAATTCAGTTAAGCCTATAAAGGGTATTATATTTGGGCAACAATACATTAACCTTTGTGAGCCAAGATACCTTAGCAACTTAGCCACACGCATGAGGTGGATGTCAGGTGATAATGATATACAGGTTTAACTTTTAAGAACACTTGCCAAAATAAGGCATTATTTAGATCGGCTGTACAAGGTAATAAAATCAAATCATTACACACTCAAAACAGCCAAATATAAGACTCAAAATCCGCCAGTTTACACCAAGCACCCTAAGATGTGGACTAAATAGTAGGTCATTATAGACTCTGTATGTTACTAGACATCAAAAATTTTTGCATAATATAAAAAGATTGAAAAAAAGATTGTATAAAGTAATTCATGTCTAGCTAAGAAAATCAAATTCTTTATCCTAAGATTTATAAGTCTTGCAATTTCAAATAAAGTGTAATCTAGACCCAGTGTATCATTTGGAAGCAAGTAATATATTTATTCCAACAAATTCTGTTATTAAATATACTGGTATCAATATTAATTCATTGTATTTGAAACAAAATTGACAAATAACTTAGGGCACCATCAGCATTATATGCCCCAACAAGATGCAATATAGACTTAAATGTAACCCTTGACATTAATATCTCCATCCTTTTGATATAAAGTGCAAAGGTAATTTGTGAGATATTAGGGTACTGACAGAAGGTAAATAACCAATATACAACTTATCATATTATCAGATAGCCTGAAGTCTAATATACTAAACCAGGCCTGAGTATAGGGTCTGGACAAAGTTAATTTGCCAACAATGACATTAGATGTCACATTTGTAAAACCTTAATCAGGTACTTGATTAGTTCTACTACAAACTTAGAAAGTGCTCTACACAGCACCTATGTATGAACCTATTGTGAAACACCCCAATCCACCCCCAGTATAAGACGCAAAATACAAACAACCACCTATACAAGAGTGGGACCCCTTAGAGGCGCCCTCTATATTTGCACAACTAGGTTACCTCACCGACCATTAGCCAATATTTACAATCCAGTTCCTATGTGTTTTTAAAGCACACACACACATATTGATTTTACAACTATTGTTGAATAAAAGTTATGTTTTAAGTAAATTCACTTGAATAGAAACTTTTTGGTCCTGAATGTGAGTTTATTATTATTTACTCTAATCAGGGACGGGAGTGCTGTTCAAGTGCACTCTTTTCAGTCTTGATCCCTTCTCCTGGGCTCCAGACTTAATCTAAACGTTGTTCCTGTGCACAAGCACCCCAGCTCATCCCAAGCTACACTTACAGACTGATATACATACAGACGTGAATGTGTGTATAGATGTATGTATGTGTATAGATAAATATATATGTATATAAACAGATATTAATCTAATCTAATTGAGCAACCCTGTATTAATAGTACTGTAGTGCTAGTGCCATTTCTTTTTCTCTCTGTGTTTATAATGTGTACAGCGGGCTGAATTGCTGCTATTATTGCCTGACTGTTCAGGAGACTGTCCAGTGGATTTGCATATGCATACTAACAAATTTACAGCTTCTGCTTTGGACCCGTCCTATCCTTAAAGTGAAGGTAAACTTTGGTGAATCAAAGCCCGTTTTTTAAAAATACTATTAAAAACAGGGGCACTTTCATTCATCAAAATTTACAAAGCAGCCGTTTTGTTAAAAAAATTACCATTTTTTTCTTTTCACTGCTACAGCAGCTTCCCCCACCTAGAGATCCTCTATTCACACGTCAGCAATGACTAATCCGGCTTCCTCCAATCACAGCATGGCCTCAGGCAATGACTACCCTGGGGGGAAGCTGTGATTGGAGGAAATTGGATAGGACTAAAATATTGAAGGGAAAACCAAAAGATGACAATTTGGTGAGTGGATCAGACAATACGTCACAACCCCATTTTATAACCCAGTACAATTCAAATCACAGAGCGATTAAAATATCTTTAGCCAAACACTGGCATATTTTACAAAAAGACCCAATCCTCAAACAGATCTTAGAAGCTCAACCTCTTATAACTTTCAGGAGAGCCCCCACTTTGAAACAAAGGCTTGCACCTAGCAAGATAGTTATGTCTAAAAGATTAGGAGTTAAAATTGATATTGAATGCCTCTCCTGGAATGCTCCATGTGTAAATACATTACCAATAAGTCAAAGACTATTACTGCAACCACCACAGGAGAAACGTTCAAGATTGAGAGTAGAATTACTTGTAACACATCATTCGTGGTATATGCTCTATCATGTAAATGTGGCCTCCGATATTTAGGCCGCACGACTCGCAAAATCCACACGAGATGGAGTGAGCATTTACGCAATATTAGGAAGAAGTCACTCCTCCATAGTGTGCCCAGACATTATGTACAGACTCACTATGGAGAACCTTGTAGCTTCCACATCACTCCCATTGAACATTGGTAAACAAAACTAAGACAAAGAAAAACATATTGGATTTATAAGTGTCAGTCTCTGTATCCCACAGGCCTTAATGAAGTCATCGACTCCGCTGCGTTTAATTAAAAACTTGAAGGTCTTTATATATGTGTACACCGGAGTTTGGCCATGTATATTTCCTTGTATATTACTGGGTTTCATATCATTCCTTTGTTATATTTAGGGTAGCTCATTTTGGGGTTTATGCTCTATTTTTCTTTAATGGCTCAGCAGGGCCCTTTATTCCACATTGTTAGGTCAATAGTCCTATTAGGGCCACCATTCCCTAATTTCTTAGTGACATATTTCTGATCATTAAATTTTAGACTATTGCTAGGAGTTTGTATGACCCACTAACATATCTTTATATATGATATTACGTTAGCTACACTTATCCCATTTGCACACACTCCTAATGTTTGACCAGTAGTCATCATTTCTATATATAGCACTTACACCTTTTTTATTGTAGCATATTATTCAGTATTTACTTTTGCATCTCTTGTATGCTTAATTAATTTTTATGTATATTTATTATATACAGCACACTATAAGTCCCCCATACATACACAAATTCACAATCGGATATCACTTGTTTCACTCCAGACACATATCTAATTTGTAGGAATATTGTTTAGCTTTTCACATATGTTAGCAAGTTACACATCAGTTGATCACTGGTCTATTTCAGACACCTCATTAATTTATATGAGTACCATTTAGATTTTTACACACGCTAGTAAGTTATACATACACCCCTGTTGATCAATGCATCTCTTGATAAATTCTGTCCTGAGGCTGCCAGGTATTTAGTATCGATCAGCCTGTTCTAATAATTTTATCTGGTATATGTTACCATGTTGGTGCTTTAAATAGGCAACGTATGGATGTACTAGATCACTTACATCAAGTAATTCATATTTGTGCATACGACAGCTTATATAAGGCCATTTTTCGGTTGTTGACATTGTAGTTTATATCGGGTGTCCACCCGCCCCTATTACACGTCATAGTCACATAGCATACCATTTAGACAGTGCCCATGCTAGTAACCTGTAGGACGCTGTATATTACCACTCCCACCACATTTAGGATTGTATCGCACCCGCCTAGACACGTAACACCTATGTATCAATATGACAGCGCCAAGGTTAGTAACCTATGGGGCGCCCAGCCTTATTTTAGATCCACATTATTGGCTTAATATTGTCACTCAGCTCATTTCTTCCAACACACTTATGGCGACGATTTTCATTAATTTTTCCTACGAATTTAAAATATGTTTTTTGTTTTTACACAGATTATTACTAATAACCTCCCCCAAAGGTAAGATAAACTACAATGTTTATTGCATTTCTTTGAGAATTTTCTCTAAAGATAATAAAGCTAATGGAGGGAGATTGCTCTGAGTAATATAGAGCTATTTAAAAATTGATATAACTAACACTGCAGTTGGTAAATAGGGCATGATGTGGAATATCCCCCTTGCACAGATGCCTGTGTTAATTTTGACTCATCTAAAAACTCTTATAAACCATAAGGTGACTTGTATCATTAAAACATATAGGATCAATGAAATATACATTTCCAACAATAGGTTAAGCTGCTGAGAACTCCCTCTAGAGGGGGAGGATTCCCAGGTGTTAATTTGCTAATGAGTTAATTTGTTTGTATTACAATTGGTAAGGCTTGTATGTGTATTTAAAGGCTATTCATAGCTTAGAATGTATGCCTGATAAAACAGAGTTTTGAAGCGCTGAGAAACGCGTTGCAATTTGTAAGGAGGATTGCTAGCATTCCCTACCTTCTGGTTCCATTATTTTATTCATACCTTTATTTTTAATACATTTTCTTTTAACAATTTTATTCTTGGAACCTTGCCTCAGTTTCCTACCAATCACCTACCACTCCCTTAGAGAGTTTCTGGCTGCACTAACTGCAGCACCTCTACAGCATACTTTTGCACTTTCAAGTTACCGGGTCCCCAGTGCCCCAGGGTTCCAGCCACTGGCTGGATCAGTGAGCTGGGTTGCTGTCAAATATCCAGCCTGCTTCTGATAGCACTGTCTGAGTGCTCTTCACAAATGTGAGTACCCTGATTAGGGTTTATATACTGATACCACTCTGTTTTATTACTGGTACACACAGGCACCCTGTCTGTTTCCTTTTCCCTAGATCTGATGTTACTATGTTCCTGTATTCAGACTGATCAGTGAGCTGGGTTGTGGCCTAATAGCACTGTCTGAGTGCTCTTCACAAATGTGAGTACCCTGACTAGGGTTTAATGATTGTGATTATTGTGTTCTATTATTGGTACACACAGGCACCATGTAGATCTGTTCCACAGAAGCATAATTTGTAAAGGCCCAAAAAGAATAGACAGCCCTAGTGGAATGAGCTGTAATTCTCTCAGGAGGCTGATGTCCAGCTGTCTCATAAGCCACCCAAAAAACACTTTCCAACCCAAAGGAAAGAGTAGAAGAAGAGGCCTTCAGGCACTTCCGTTTACCAGAAAATACAACAAAAAGGCAGTAGATTGACTAAAATTCCTAGTTGCCTGCAGAGCACGCACAACATCCAGGTTGTGCAACAAACATTCCTTCTGAGAAGAAGAAGAAATAGGACAAAACAAAGGAACAACAATTTCCTGCTTAATATTGTGGTCTGAAACCACCTTGGGAAGGATTCCAATTTAGTATGAAGGACCGCCTCATCCTCCTGAAATATAAGGAAAGAATGGCCACACTGTAGAGCCGAAATCTCTGAGACTCTACGAGCAGAGGAAATAGCAAAAGGAAACAAAACTTTCCAAGGTAAAATATTAACAGAGTGTGTCGGCTCAAACAGAACCTACTGCAGAAACATAAGAACAAGATTAAGGCTCCATGGAGGAGCAATTGTCTTAACCCCTTATTGACCACAGCACTTTTCCATTTTCTGACCGTTGGGGACCAGGGCTATTTTTACATTTATGCAGTGTTTGTGTTTAGCTGTAATTTTCCTCTTACTCATTTACTGTACCCACACATATTATATACCGTTTTTCTCGCTATTGAATTAACTTTCTAAAGATACCATTATTTTTATCATATTTAATAATTTACTAATTTTTTTTATAAAATATGATAATAAAAAAAATGGAAAAAAACCACACTTTTTCTAACTTTGACCCCCAAAATCTGTTACACATCTACAACCACCAAAAAACACCCATGCTAAATAGTTTCTAAATTTTGTCCTGAGTTTAGAAATACCCAATGTTTACATGTTCTTTGCTTTTTTTGCAAGTTATAGGGCAATAAATACATGTAGGACTTTGCTATTTCAAAACCATTTTTTTCTCTCAAAATTAGCGATAGTTACATTGGAACACTGATATCTGTCAGGAATCCCTGAATATCCCTTGACATGTATATATTTATTTAGTAGACAACCCAAAGTATTGATCTAGGCCCATTTTGGTATAGTTCATGCCACCATTTTTACCGCCAAATGCTAACAAATAAAAAAATTCATTCACAAAGTTTAGGTTTGTCACTGACATTATTTACAAACAACGTGTGCAATTATGGCACAAATGATTGTAAATGCTTCTCTGGAATCCCCTTTGTTCAGAAATAGCAGATATTTATGGCTGTGGCATTACTTTTTGGTAATTAGAAGGCTGCTAAATACCACTGTGCACCACACTCATATTAGGCCCAGCAGTGAAGAGGTTAATTAGGGAGCTTGTAGGGTTAATTTTAGCTTTAGTGTAGCGGACAACCAAAAGTATTGATCAATGCCCATTTTGATATATTTCATGCCACAATTTCACCGCCTAATAAAAAAATTGTTCACTTTTTCAATAACTTTGGGTTTCTCACTGAAATTATTTACAAACAGCTTGTGCAATTATGGCACAAATAGTTGTAAATGCTTCTCTGGGATCCCCTTTGTTCAGAAATAGCAGACATATGGTTTTGGCATTGCTTTTTGGTAATTAGAAGAGTGCTAAATGTCGCTGCGCACCACACTTGTATTATGCCCAGTAGTGACAGGGTTAATTAGGTAGCTTGTAGGGAGCTTGAAGGGTTAATTTTAGCTTTAATGTAGAAATCAGCCTCCCACCTGACGTACTAAAATAAAAAGCTGTGTAGGATGCCCCCCTTAGCCCCCAACCTCCCTGATCCCCCCCCCCCCAAAGAGCTCTCTAACCCTCCCCCCCACTATTTGCCACCATTTTGGGTACTGGCAGCTGTCTGCAAGTGCCCACTTTGAAATTAAATGGGGCTTTTTTTTTTAAAAAAAACAGACTTTTTCTGTAGTGTTGCTGCCCCCCCTCCATACCCTACCCCCTCCCAGACCTGTTTTGAAAAATTATTTCCAGATCGCCAGCGTACATGCGTAAGCCGCCCCCCCCCCACCCGCCTCTCTGCAGCTGCTCCCACCCACCAACGTTTAGCACCATCACTTTCCGATGCAGAGAGGGCCACAGAATGGCTCTCTCTGCATATGTGTGTCCTTGGTCACTAAATGACAGTTTTTGTAGGACGTACCCTGTACGTCCTTGGTCCTTAAGGGGTTAAGACACAGGCCTGATTCTGACCAAGGCCTGAACAAAGGATTGAACGTCTGGCAAGACTTCTAGTCATTTATGCAGAAGAATCGACAGGGCTAAGATCTGACCCTTCAGAGTACTGACTGACAAGCCTTTCTCCAGGCCCTCCTGAAGAAAAGACAGAATGTAGGGAACTCTCACCTGACTCCAAAAGAAACCCCAAGATTTGCAACAATAAAAAGGTATTTGCACCATTCCTTATGGAAAATCTTGCAAGTGACTGGTTTATGAGCCTGAGTCATAGATCAAAAACTTCCTCTAAAAACCCTCGTCTGGACAAGACTAAGCGTTCAATCTCCAAGCAGCCAGCTTCAAAAAAATCTAAGACTGGAAGGAGGAAGGGACCCTGAAGAAAAAAGACCTTCATCAGAGGCAACTTCCAAGAGGGAAGGGACGACATCTTCACCCGGCCCGCAAACCAAAATCTGCAAGGCCAAGCTGGAGCAATAGACCACCGAAGCCTGCTCCTGATCGATACAGGCTATAACCCGAGAAAGGAGGACAAACGGAGGAAACAGGTAGAGGAGTCCCATCAAAACGCTTAAAGCGTCGACCAAAGCCATTGTGGATCCCTTGATCCAGATCGGTTACCTGAGATACTTCCTGATGAAGGGCCCCTTTCTATGGATAAACAATCTGTCTACTCATAATCCACTTCCCAGATGAACCCCTGGGATGCAGATGACAGAAAAGAGACAGTTGTTAGACTTTGACCACCGTAGAATGCGAGTGACCTCCCTCAGCACTAAGGAATACTGTGTTCCTCCCTGATGGGAGAATACGCCACTGAAGAAAAGTTATCCGATTTAAATTTGATAAACCGGAGTAGCTCACTTGAAGCAGAGAAGATCGCTCTCAACTTCAAGATAATTAAGGCAAGAGCAGAGTCCTTCTGAGTCTAAACTTCCTGAGCTCTCTAGAAACTTTAGACTGCTAAGGCTATTGGCATGCCCCCATGGGGTCTTTAACTCTGTTCTCTCATGATGTATCCCAGTGACTTTTCACTGAGTCACCAGAGAGCTTTCACAAGCACAATCTCCCAAGAAGGTCTAGGGAAGAGTGTGCCTTGGGACCAAAGGTCCTGAGAGTCACCAGGACAGGAAATCCCTCGTTTGGATGTTAAAAGCTATCCTCTGAGATAGATAAAAGCGTTCTCCGTTCCATTGTCTGAGTATGTAAACTGTACATGTCTCAGATGGAAATAGGCAAAATGATATATATGGAAAATCTCTACTTCCATCCACAGAGCCACTAAGGGACGGACAGAGGACTGATGAGAATGACAGTAAGTAGTTTGGATTTTCTAGCCTATGTCAAGAAAATCTTCTTGGAGATCAAGACGAAGATCATTCCCCTACCCTGGTTTCTGGTACCAAGGAACTATTAACCAGATTCACTGTCCACCTCGTGAGAGCAGTCCAGGTAAGGTGTATAGGAGAGTGTCTTTGTACGCCCAGAATCAAACCTGGAAACCTCCAGTCTCTTACCAGTTGCCTTGACACTTGAGCCACTGGAGGGCTTTGCCCACCATAATCTCTAAAATCTGGACACTACCAGAAGAGCCCTTAGAACCTTCCTAAAGATTCTAGAGGAAGAGTTTGTCTAAATAGGCAAGCCGCAGGATTGGAAATGTTCCTAGAGAATGCATCCTTCAGTTCGATGTTAGTCATGAACTGACCTTCCTTAAAGGGACACTGAACCCAAATTTTTCCTTTTGTGATTCAGATAGAGCATGACATTTTAAGCAACCATAATTTACTCCTATTATCAAATTTTCTTTATTCTCTTGGTATCTTTATTTGAAATGCAAGAATGTAAGTTTAGATGCCGGCCCATTTTTGGTGCACAACCTAGGTTGTCATCCACCAATCAAAAAGTGCTGTCCAGAGTCTGAACCAAGAAAAAAGCTTAGATGCCTTTTTCAAATAGAGATAGCAAGAGAACGAAGAAAAATTGATAAGAGTAAATTAGAAAGTTGCTTAAAATTGCATGCTCTATCTGAACCATGAAAGAAAAAAATTGGGTTCAGTGTCCCTTTAACTAAAAGGAGAATAGAACGGAACGTCTCTTCTCTGAAGGAAGGAACGAAGAGAAATCTGTAGAGACACCTGAAGTCTAAAAGGGATGAAAAGTTCCCTCCTTCTTGGGAACTATGAAAGATTGGAGTAAATCCCTGAACCTGTTCCGTCAGAGGAACTGGGGCAAATACTTAGGAGAAGCGGAAAAACTGACACAGATTAAAGGGACACTGAACCAAAAAAAAAATTATTTTGTGATTCAGATAGAGCTTGCAATTTTAAGCAACTTTCTAATTTGCTCCTATTATCAAATTTTCTTCATTCTCTTGGTATCTTTATTTTAAATGCAATAATGTAAGTTTAGATGCCAGCCCATTTTTGGTGAACAACCTGGGTTATTCTTGCTGATTAGTGGATAAATTCATCCACCAATAAAAAAGTGCTGTCCAGAGTCCTGAAAAAAAAGCTTAGATGCCTTCTTTTTCAAATAAAGATAGCAAGAGAACGAAAAATAAATGATAATAGGAGTAAATTAGAAAGTTGCTTAAAATTGAATGTTCTATCTAAATCATGAAAGAAAAAATTTGGGTTCAGTGTCCCTTTAAGAAAGCCTCTCTCTTGGTCTGGATTGGAGACAATCTAGACTGGAGGAATCTGCCTCTCGAAGGACAAGATATGAATCCTATCCTGGGAGACCACGTCCACTGCCCAAGGATAGAAACACCTTGAATCCAAGCATGTTGGAAGAAGGAAAGCCCGCCCCTGCTTTATTAAAAGTTGGAACGGGCCAGACCCTTCATGCTGAATTGTTGTCAGAGGAATGCTAGAAGGATTGCTGATTCCTATTCCAGGGCTGGATAGATCTCCAAGATGAAATGGATAGCTCAGGCTTTCCCTCAACAAGGAATATAACGGACATTAGAACTATTTCTACAATAATACATAGAAATAAACATAGTGTCTAAAAACACTAAGAAAATGAATATGAAAAATGCATGACAGACATTAGAACATATCTCCCAGTATGAGGAATTAAATATTGCATTCCTATAAGGAAAACATAGAAAATAATATATATTAGAGTCCTAAAACTCTAAGACAAGAAGTATGATACATGAGATCATAACTGTCACAGACCCTTAGGTAAAATTCCCTCAATAAAAGAGAGAAAAATATAAGGCCCTATATATAGATTAGAGCAAGCTACAGTCGCAGACGGAAGTAAAATCACCTCAATAAAAGAGATTAATAAAGGTTCTTAAAACATAATACGATTAATATAAGTTCATATTCTAAAATAGGACCACACACACGTGTCCCTCAGTATGAGGGAGATAACATACAGAGTTCCTATAAGATATTAGGAAAATATTATGTAATAAATATATTGCATGATACAAGTAGATGTAATAACTGCAATCACCACAAGATGTTGCTAAACATCAAGTAACTGAAAGTAGGAAAAATTATGTAAAAACCATAAGGAGAAATAAATGTAACCCCTTTCACACCATATATCCTCATAGGAGTAGTAAAAAAACAACATGCAGATTAAACACATAGTTGATGTCAAAGGGTGCCCAAGAACCCCACTGTTATAGAGAGAGAATTAAAAGAGTAAAAGGATGCTAGAGAAGCTGCAGTCTGAACAGCTTCCAAAACACTAATCCCTCTGTCACTAATGACAAAAATATACCACATAGCACCAGAAGTCTCCCCCTGGGGCTGAGACTCAAACTGTGCTAAAGGTGTCAGGAATAAAATAAAGCTCCTTATGACCGTTCATATGCTCAAGAAATGCGGTACATAGAATTAAAATATGTGTCCCTGATGTGCTGTCAACACCCGTGCACACAGTACAGGGACTGACATTTGCAATAAGGAGTTCTCTGTAACGAAACATACCCAACAGAGAGGTACACACCATATACATATAGTGATCAGAGGAAAAGCGCGATATGATGCATGTTTATTCGGGAGTACAATATGCAGTTGTTCGTCTCTGAAGACCGAAAACAAATACGCACTGCTTTAACAAGTGCGTCATGATGCCGCCATTCAGAAGTAATTAAACAACTGTGTTCTATGAAAACCCTGGGGAACAATTACAGTGTTCATCAAAACACTAATTCCCCTGTTACAATAAGCCCGGTACACAAACGGCAACCGTAGTTCAGTTGTATGAAAGTAAAAAATCCCTTACCACTCCCTGTCGAGATCCACTCCAACAAGATATGCGGGGGCAAATAACACCAAGGCTAACGTTGCAGTCCTACTATTACTAGGACCTAAGCTGAGTTGAAGAGCGCCATTCTCTAAAAAAGGCGCAAAACTGACCGTACTAATGACCCGGTCCCTTTTGTCTGATAAGCAGCGTACCCTACCCATAACAAGTGGAAAAATCTGAGTCAGATTTGTAAAATATACGCTGCCAAAAATAGCCCTTGATAGTCCCATACAACAGTAGAACAGGGTATGAAGTGTAGCAAGAGACACATCCCCACTCCCTAAAAAGCCTGGGTCCTCACAACGTCTGACCCGTTAGCAGGCTATTAAAAGTGGCACAATTGATTGTAACAGGCCGACTTAATCCTAGTAATCTGCTCTGCCACAAAATATCCCAAACTTGCGAATATAGTACTTAAGATACAAACAACTCCTGAGGATAGCAGGTCCCACTAGGTCCCTGTAGTCCCAGTCCTTGCTGTAAGATATACATATAAAAGGACTTACCCTCCATGGTCTTCTGCTGTGGAGCAGTCACAGCAGCTCCAGGTTTGAAAGCCTCATCTGACCGCTAACAGAGACCTGAAGACACAAGAAAAACAGAGTAACTAACCCTGGTTTTCTATATAGGGGTAGCATAAATGTTGGAAGGTAAGCAAGGACTACCTCGCCATCTTCCAACTGCTAAAAGTCACCATTATGCTTATTAAAGATAATTAGATGGACACAGCATAGCCCCAATCCTTGCTTTCAGGGAAAAGTATCAATTAAAGGATTAAAAACTTCTTTAGACACCATCTTCTCACACCACCTACGATGTACACAGGCAAAGAATGACTGAGGATTGTGGGAGGATACTTAAAGCTGGTGTGTTCTTTGCCTCCACCTAGTGGCCAGGAGTTTAATTCCCACTAGTAATTGAATGGATTTGTGGACTCTCCATGCCATTGGAAAGAAGCAGTGTTTAAAAAAGGACTAGGAGCTCTGTTGTCTGTGGTTTGAGTTCAGGGATTCTCTATAGTTCCTTACTTGGAAGTATTTTGGGTCAGATACTCTTTTCATTTGGCTGTGTCCCACACTCAGATAGTTCTTTGTGGTTCTTCATTTGCTTCAAAGTCACAGTTGGAAATTAAATCTTCTGGTGTTTATAATCAATTCAGTTACTATGCAATGGTCTCTGACCGATCCACGCAGGCTACAGTTACAACCGGCCTGCGCTCATCTTCAACTCAATACTTTTTCTTCTGTTGTCTCATGCTGGCTGTCTCAGATACAATATCATTTGCCAGATTTAATCTTCAGTCCCTCCAATTGCAAATGTTGCGTCAATGGAATGGGACCATGGGATCTGTCTCAAAGACAGTCTCTAACTTTGTTGCGGTGTGAGAAGTGATTTCAACAGATGCCAACCTGTTAAGTTGTCAGTCTGATGGTCTTAGAGAGAGCAGGAAGTGTTGTCTTCTCAAGATGCAAGGTTGCCCATAAAAATTCTGAAACTCAGAGCAATTTACAGGGCTCTTCAAAGTTGGCCCAATCTCAAGCAGGAATCTGATTCCAGACAGACAATACCAGCAGTGGTTTACATAAATCATTAGGGATGAAATTGCAGTTCCTTAGCAATGAGGGAAGTGTCTCGCATCATCAGTTAGGCAGAACATTATCATTGCAGGATTTCTGCCATCCACATTCCAAATGTGAACGATTGGTTGGAAAACTAAGTTGCCAGTCTCTTCACCCAGGAGAGTGGTCTTTGAATAAGGACGTTTTTAACCAGATTGCAAGACATTGGGGTCTGCCAGAAATAGATCTCATGGCCTCTCACTTGAATGATTGTGCCAGGTCTCAGGACCCTCAGGCAAGTCTGATAGATGCCCTAGTGCTTCCATGGTCATTTAATCCGATTTACATATCTTCTCCATTTGTACTGCTATGCAGAGTGATAGCCAAAATCAAGCAGGAACAAACCACTACAACTCTGATTGCTCTGGTGTGGCCTCTCAGGATTTGGTTTGCAGAGCTAGTCAAATGTCCTCATGCCCACCTAGACAGCTTCCTATAAGGAATCATCTTTCTTAAGGTACTTTCTTTTATCAGAATAAATCTCAAGACTCTGAATTTGAAGGCCTGGCTATTCAGTGCTTAGTGCTGTATCAGATATTTTTTTCTGATAAAGGTTATTGACGCCTTGATTCAGGCTAGGAAACCTGTCACCAGGGATATTTATAAGGTTCGGAAAACCTTTTTCACTTGGTGTGCTCACAAAGGATATTGTTGAAATTCTTAATATATTTCTTAGAGTTCTCAAGTTCCTGCAGAAGTATTTGAAAAAAAACAGTTTGTGAGCAAGTTCTCTTAATGGTCAGCTTTAACCTATTTACCTCATTTTATGAGGATTGATAAAATTCCAGCTTTCAGAATTTGTTCAGGCTCTGATCAGAATTAAATCGGTTAGTCGGCCAGTTTCTCCACCTTGGAATCTTAATCTGGCTTTCTGGGTTCTTCAAACTCCTCCTTTTGAGACTATGGAGCCGATTTATCATGGCCCGAATGGGGCCGTATACCCGTTTCCGCACGAGCCTTCAGGCTCGTCGGAAATAGGAGTTGAGCAGCAGGTCTTAAGACCGCTGCTCCTTAACTTGTACGCCTCCTCTGAGGCGGCAGACATCAATCCACCCCCTGCTAGCGACCGCGAATCTGCAGGGGGCAGCATTGCACAAGCAGTTCACCAGAACTGCTTGTGCAATGATAAATGCAGACAGCATTTATCGATGTCTGGCAAACATAATTCGCTACAGCGGATTATGTCTGCCAGACACTGGATAAATCGGCCACTATGCATGGTTTAGACCTTCAACTTATATCTTGGAAGGTTCTTTTTATTCTGGCTATTTCTGCTGTCAGAAAGGTTTCAGAGTTTAAAATAGCAGCTAAAAAGTTAAGCGCTCTGGAAAATCATAGAGCGATCCACACGAAGTAGTAAAAAATATCCAAAAGTTTATTGCTTCACATTATAATCAAGTTCATATAATCAGCACACATAAAACCAAAATGGTTAGACAGAACAATAAACTTTTGGATATTTTTTACTACTTTGTGTGGATCGCTCTACGATGTTACAGTGCGCTTAACTTTGTGGCTGCTATTTGGATCTTAAAGCATGTGGAGCAGACACGCCACAAGCAGCATTGACATCCTGTTTTCCCACACGCCCACTATCCATTGTGCTGGGGATAGAGCGACAGGCTTACAGCCCCTACATTCATTAATAGGTGAGACAAGTGTGCGCTTTCAGTGAACCAAATGTACTAATATTTCTGAGTTTTAAGCTTGGTCTTGCAAACCTTTTCTGATTTTTCATCAGGATGAGGCTGTTCTTCACGATACCATCAACCAAGACATTGGGCACATTTTACCAAGCCCTCCCACAAATGTGCCTAAAGTCAAGATTATTTCTGCAATAGTTCGCAATGTGTGAAGTAAAAATCGTCGCCCGTATTTAACAAACATTTTTGGGGCAAATTTTTTTTGCAATGTCAAGCAAATGGCCGATCTGAAAATATTTTCACTTTATCAATCTTAACTTTAGCGACTGGTAAATGGTTTTATTAATTTTATCCTATTACAACAAAATAAATTAATCAAGTGATTGTAAGAATGTTTATATATTAGTTATTTTTATCTTGCCCCTTATTTGGCTCTCTTTTATAGAGGAAGATTGCTCCTTTTTGGAGCTTATCTTTGTTCTTTTTAGTACACTTTAATAATTTTACTTTTTTTTTTTATAAATCTGTATATACCTTTTATTTATTATTCTTCAGGTTCTGCAGCTTGTGGGCAATTTCTAACCCTAGATACAGCCATTACGGCAAGAAAGACAATTTTTCCATTTTCCCTCCAAACAACATTGTTCTTTGTTTTAATAAATATGACAACTAATATATATGGTCATTTTAAAATGCCAATAGAGATTAATACAATTAGGTATTTCCAGACAACTTATTTGCATATATTAAAAACTTGCGAATGGTCATGGGTCAATTTGTTCTAACATATGAAAAGTTGCGACTTTATTGGTGCAACATACAAAGGTGAAACTGGCACTATGGTATAATGAGAGAGAAATAATGGGCTTGCCAATTAGTAGCAAGAGCGGTGCTACCCTTAATTATACTGAACACTCCACCCCCATACAAGAACTAGGGAAAAGAAAAAGGTTTATCTAGCACTCTCTCTCAAATTATATAAAACAACCTTTAATAAATCTAAGTAAAAATAGCAAGTATCCCTGCTAATCCAAGGAACAACCACCACTATATCATCTGTGGAAATATCCCCGTTTACTGGCTGATAAAATGCAAACGTCTACTTCTGGTGCCAGGGATATTTCACTCCGTACAAAAATATTCACAAACGCGTTTCAGCCTATAACCTGGCCTTTATCAATGCTGAATTATTTTGGAAAAATGACAAGCCGAGTACCTGGGTGGTATTTATTGGTGCATAACCTTTCATAAATATAGTGATTTTTTTTTTGGGGGGGGGGGGGTTGACGACTAAAGTGAGAATTTTCTTATCACCTTGATGAATTTTGCCCATTGTGTTTCCTTCCTTTTGTCCAGCTCCTAAGGAGGAGTGACTTTTCACAACTTAGATGTAAGTGCGCTCAAATATTAAATTTGGAAGCCACAAAAGATTTCAGACTTTCTATTTTTTTCTCTACATTGTTCTGGGCCTTCCATATATCAGAAAGCAATAGCTATTTCTTTAGCTGCTTTAATTAAAACTTACTCCCCTGAACGTTTATTGCTCAGTCTACTAGAGAAGAGCAAAGATTTAATGATAGAAGTAAATTGGAAAGTGCTCTAAAATTGTAAGCCCTGCCTAAATCATGAAAGAAAAATTGTGGGTTTCAGGACTCTTAATATAGACATCAAAATGTATGCACACATATTGGCAACCCTTATTAACAGATAACAAGGCAGCCAAGAAGAGACCTCCCAATCCACTTAACCTCATTGGAATTCAGAATTTTCACTCAAACAGCACATTTCTATCGTCTACAACCGGAAACCTGTAGGTTTTCCTAGATAGCTGGGAGCAGCAATTATGAATTGTCACCTTACCTCAGAGTTTAGAGACAATTTTACACAGATGGTATACTAAACATTGCTTTTATAATAAAAAAAAATCCAAAATATGTTAGGTGCTGGAGATGTGAGTCATATGTAAGGTTTTGTGGTTCTAAACTAGAGAAATTATTGAGACCAGTAAGAGAAGAAACGGGAAGGGTACTAAATATTTAATGTACAAATTACCCACTTGTTTGGGTCTTAAATATATAGACCAGACTATCCACTCTACAAGAAAAAAAAAAAATTGTAATAAGGGTCAGATTTCTACTTCAAAAGAATTGAAAAGTGCAGATTTATTCTAAGATGTCTGTTATTGGCACATTTTAAACATCCTCCTCTCTGAACAGTATTAAAAGGAGGCTCTAGTTTCTTAAAGGGACACTGAACCCACATTTTTTCTTTCAAGATTCAGAGAGAGAAGGCAATTTTAAGCAACTTTCTAATTTACTCCTATTATCAAATTTTCTTTATTCTCTTGGTATCTTTATTTGAAATGCAAGAAAGTTTAGATGCCGGCCCATTTTTGGTTAACAACCTGGGTTGTCCTTGCCGATTGGTGGAAAAATTCATCCACCAATAAAAAAGTGCTGTTCAGAGTCCTGATCCAAAAAAAAAAAAAAGCTTAGATGTCTTTTTCAAATAAAGATATCAAAAGAACGAAGAAAAATTGATAGGAGTAAATTAGAAAGTTGCTTAAAATTGCATGTTCTATCTGAATCACAAAAGAAACAATTTAGGTTCAGTGTCCCTTTAAGTATGGTGTATAGTTCTCTGATGAATGGGATAAAAAGCAGGAATACGCATTTACTATTTTAATGTTATTTGTAATTTGAAAAGTGTAACAACCCCCCCCTGCATTTGTCTAGCTTTAAGGGTATTGACAATGGATTGGATAATCTTAATGATCCTTCAATGTTTTCCAAATGCCATTAACATTTGAAATAACGCAATTATGTGGAAATCTGTAATTGACTATCCTGGCTTTACTTTGTATACGTGTACTTCTTTCATGTGCGTTTAAGCTTTTATACGCATTAAGTTATTCCTTGACAAAGCAAGCTTTTTTTGGGGAAACAAAAAGCATTTGTATGGTTTTCATAGTCGCATATGGAATACACGTGTTAAAGGAAACTACTACAGGTAATCACCGTTTGTAAGGATACAGTGGGACTATAACTCATACAAACATCTACAGACAAATGAGCATGTCTTCACTAAAATAAAATATAGGACTTTAAACCATTATAATCTCAAAAGCAAACACTGCTAGTAACCTACCTTTAACACTTTGCGCCAAAATGCACTGTAGAAGATCTTCAGCATTTCCAGACACTGCACCAACAAGATGAACATACAGATTTCTATTTGACTATCCTACAAATCTGTTGTGGCAGACCGTGCATGCAGATTGACCAAGTCAAAACTTTGAGCCGGAAGCTTAATTGTGTAATGGAATTGCACAAGCTGGCAAGTAGTAATGCAAGTACTAAAATGGAGACTATAAACATTTTTTTTTTTTTTTTTTTTTTTTTTTTAAAAAAGGACATGAAACTTAAAATGTTTTAAGATTCGGATAAAACATCATTGCAAACATACTTTCAAAATTTCTATTATCAAAATTTGCCTAATTCTCTTGTTATCCAATCACAAGAGACAAATGTGTGCAGGCACCAGTCAGCTCCATCTAGTTAGATGTACATATTCTTTTTCAACAAAAGATACCGAGAAAAAAAAAAAAAAAAAGCATATTTGAAAATAGAATTGAATTTCAGAGCCACTATGAAAGTGTGGCCAAATCACTCCTTAACTGCCTTATTCTCACTCTTCTGATTACAATTAAAGTGAAAGTCAATCCTAGCATTTTTAAAACGCTAGGGATCGACTATTGAAACAAATAAAGGGGACTTTCATTCATGAAGTATAAGATACTTCATGTAGAAAGCTCCTTTGTTTCAATCGATCGCCGTTCTCAGCCGCTACAGCAGCCCACGTCAAAAACATTTTTTCTAAAGGTGACATTTTTACTTCTTGGCCAATAGCTGTGCAGTAAATTCGGATCCCAAGGGTGCCAAGACAGATTTACCACACGGTTTATTGGCTAAGAGGTGAAAACATCACCTCTCAAGCCAAACAGAGATCTGCTGTGGGCTGCCTGAGCAGCTAAGAACGGCAATCGCTTGAAACAAATAAAGGAGTTTTCTACATGAAGTATCTTATACTTCATGAATGAAAGTCCCGTGTTTCAATAGTCAATCCGAACGTTTCAAAAACGCTAAGATTGACTTTCACTAGCTTTTAAAATAAGTTTAAGGATCAACCAAACAGCAGGATTGAGACCTTTACTTAAAAAGGGACATTAGTGTTAAAATGGCACTCTCAGCATGCTTTTTTAACACTAGCAACGCTGTAATGCTGTGTGATCACTACTAGCGCAGGGTTAAATCACACTATCTTTAGGTGTTAAAATGACACTTATCTGCTAGAACGTGTAATTTAACACTATAATGGCCTTTTAAAGCACCGCTATCCAACCTCAGAGTCCCCCCCCCCCCCACCTTCCTTAATTTGACTATATTATCAATTTAAACTATTAGTTGCTGCATGGCCTAGAAATGTTTTGAATTGTTACCAACTACAGGTCTGTCAGAAAAGCAGCTTGGAATACCACAAGAAAGACTAACAGCGTTTGTTATTTTATATGTGTACCCTACACAGGGAGGAATATCCTCACAGTATAATTAGTCAGGTCATTACAATAAATGAACAACTAAAATTTACTAGATTTACAAGGAATTTGTGGAAATATATAATCTGCCCTGAAGCAACTCAAGTATTTACAAAAGATATCAGAATCCAAAACATCTGTGGACTGGTTAGCATTCAACTGCATAATATCCCCCACCTCAATGCTGCTACCTCAAAAAGATCATTTTCAGATGTAAGGTTGTGTTTGTATTATTAATGCTAAGGAATTAAAAATGAAGTGAAAAAAGCTACACAAATCATGTAAAACCTCATACTGATTAATGGATCAAATTTTAAGTTTGATGCATGAAATGTGGTTGTAGAACAGTTTTGTAAAGTCAAACAATTAGAAATATAATTTATGAAAAAAATATTTATTCTAAAAATTAAAAGTATTTTATATTCCTAGAAAGCAAAATAGACAATATGCTAATGAATAAGAAAAAGTCATTAACACCAGTTTCATATACATCTGTACAGGGACATTAAATGCCTTCTATTAAAAAAATATAGCGGGTGATCAGCAGGTGAGCATTCGATTTTATCCGCAAATTTGTGGAATATAAAAAAACGTATTAAAATAAAAATTACATTAAAATTCAGAAGAGGGAAAAAAAAAAAAAAAAGTGGGGGGGCAAAATTGTTTCTAGATGTTAAGACTGACAAAAGTATACTGCAGAGAGACAAAACAATGGTGGTAATAAAGAGAAAACTTTTTTATAGCTGCCTCTGAAAAGCATAGTGGGGGTCTTTTAATAATTACTTTCCGATTAAAAATTTGTTTTGAGGAAGGTTATAAATAGCTGGATATAACAATGGTGTAGTGGCTCAGCTGCTGTCTCCAATGATCATGCCGGTTGCCTTTTATTCTCAACAGTACCAACTGTTAACTTCGATTTCTAACAAGGAGGACTGTGTGCTGACCTCCACTAGACACAGTTAGCACCTCTCTGTTTTCTAGCTGCTTTCCATCCATCTGGTTTGGGCTCCATTCATCATCCTCATCACCGGTACCCAACTGAAGGTTGGTACCCATGCCCCAGGAGAACACATGACCTAAAAATTAGAGAGAAGGATCAGAATGGGCTACACAAGGGTGCAAAAAAAAAAAAAAAAAAAAAAAAAAAGTGTACTAGAACCACAATAATGTACTCTTACCATCCTTCGACACAGCATAACTAACAGAAGCTCCACAGTTCACAGAAACTATATTTGAAAGGTCAGGAATTAGAGTGGGTTCACTTTTCTCTTCTGCATTCTCCCCAAGGCCAAGTCGACCATATTCTGCACGGCCCAGACTGTATGCCCTGCCTAACAAAAAATATTAAACACAAAAAAAAAAAAAAAAAGTATTTTATTAAAAGTTAACAGCAGGAAACCCTGGAGAACCACTTCTCTATACATACCCTCAGAGTCTAAGCAGACAGTGTGATGTTGGCCGCCAGAGAAATCAACCCAAGATTTTGTAGAGTTTTTAAAGGCAGTGAGGTTTTGGGGGGCAAAACAAGAATGGGTGGATTTAGTACCTACAGAAAGTAGACAAGGAAGAATGATAGTGCATGTAACCACCACACAGCAACAGACTGGTATACATAGTGTTCCACCGTGGCAAGTTTGTACAATACAAAAAAGTAATTTCTTAACAGAAAACATGAGCCCTGGGTGTTTACTTTAAAGGGAAACTAAACCCAAAACAAATCTTTCATGATTCAGGTAGAGAATACAATTTTAAATAACTTTCCAAATTAGTTCTATTATCTAATTTGCTTCATACTTTAAATAGCCTTTGTTGAAGAAATAGCACTGCACATGGGTGAGCCAATTACACGAGGTATCTATGTGCATCTACCAATCAGCAGCTACTGAGCATATCTAGGATATGCTTTTCAGCAATGAATATCAAGACAATGAAGCAAATTAGATAAGTAAATTAAAAGTTGTTTAAAATTGCTTTCTCTTTCTAAATCATGAAAGAAAAAAAAAAAAAATGGGTTTCATGTCCCTTTAAAGCTTACTACGTACATCTATGCAGCTAAGGGACTCGGGAGAAAAGAAATCTTGATGAAGAGACATTTTATTGTCCATAAGGTTCTGCTGCATCTCTGGGAATACTTCTGCTTTATTTAAATTACATACTAAGTAAATACCAAAGAGCACACTTTATTTTTCACACTCAAAATTACTGGCTATTAAATTGTTGGACTGAATCCTAGATTTTAGATAAAAATCTGTCAACCCCTGCCCTACCAATGTCGAATGGCTGGACATACATTACAATTATTGCTATAAACCTTCCAAAACAATACTTTTAAAGGGACAGTCAACACCAGAATTTGTTGTTTTAAAATTGGCCCTTAATTACCAATTCCCCAGTTTTGCATAACCAACAGTTATAATTATACCTGTTTTACCTCTCTAATTAGCTTGTATCTAAGCCTCAGCAGACTGCTCCATTATTTCAGTTCTTTTGACAGACTTGCATTTTAGCCAATCAGAGCTGTCTCCATGGTAAATTCCTGTGCATGAGCTCAATGTTATCTATATGAAACACGTAAACCAATACCCTCTAGTGGTGAAATGCATTTAGATTAGAGGCGGCCTTCAAGGTCTAAGAAACTAGCATATGAACCTCCTAGGTTTAGCTTTCAACTAAGAATACCAAGAGAACAAAGCAAAACTGGTGATAAAAGTAAATTGGAAAGTTGTTTAAAATCACATGCCCTATTTGAATCATGAAAGTTTTTTTGGACTCAACTGCCCCTTTAAGTGCATAGCTTCCTCACCTAGATTGTGGGGGAAAAAGCAAAAACCAAACAAACGTGAAGATATAGATATAGGTGTTTTACCTACAGTATCCCACAAAAGTGATTACACCCCTCACATTTTTGTAAATATTTTATTATATCTTTTCATGTGACTACATTGTAGCAAAGTGTCATTTCTTCAGTGTTAGTGAGTGTACAGCCCGTATAACAGTGTAAAATTTGCAGTTCCCTCAAAATAACTCACACAGCCATTAATGTCTAAACAGTTGGCAACAAAAGTGAATACACCCCTAAGTGGAAATGTCCAAATTGGGCCCAAAGTGTCAATATTGTGTGGCCACCATTATTTTTCAGCATTGCCTTAACCCTCTTGGGCATGGAGTTCACCAGAGCTTCCCAGGTTGCCACTGGAGTCCTCTTCCACTCCTCCATGACAACATCACGGAGCTGGTGGATGTTAGAGACCTTGCGCTCCCCCACCTTCCGTTTGAGGATGCCCCACAGATGCTCAATAGGGTTTAGGTCTGGAGACATGCTTGGCTAGTCCATCACCTTTACCCTCAGCTTCTTTAGCAAGGCAGTGGTAGTCTTGGAGGTGCGTTTGGGGTCCCCTCAATGTACTGAAGCTCCCCAGTGCCGGTAGCACTCATGCAGGCCCAGACCATGACGCTCTCACCACCATGGTTGACTGTAGGCAAGACACACTTGTCTTTGTACTCCTCACCTAGTTGCCGCCACACACACACACTTGACACCATCTGAATCAAATAAGTTTATCTTGGTCTTATCGGACCACAGGACATGGTTCCAGTAATCCATGTCCTTAGTCTGCTTGTCTACAGCTAACTGTTCGTGGGCTTTCTTGTGCATCATCTTTAGAAGAGGCTTCCTTCTGGGACGACAGCCATGCAGACCAATTTGATGTGTGCGGCGTTATGGTCTGAGCACTGACAGGCTGACCACCCCCCCCCCCCTTCAATCTCTGCAGCAATGCTGGCAGCACTCATACGTCTATTTCCCAAAGATAACCTATGGATATAACGCAGAGCACGTGCACTCACTCAACTTCTTTGGTAGACCATGGTAAGGCCTGTTCTGGGTGGAACCTGTCCTGTGAAGCCGCTTTATGGTCTTGTCCACCATCATGCAGCTCAGTTTCAGGGTCTTGAAAATCTTCTTAAAGCCTAGGCCATATTTATGTAGAGCAACAATTCTTTTTTCCAGATCCTCAGTTCTTTGCCATGAGGTGCTATGTTAAACTTCCAGTGACCAGTAAGAGAGTGCGAGAGCAATAACTGCAAATTTAACACACCTGCACCCCATTCAAACCTGAGACCTTGTAACACCGAGTCACATGACACCGGGGAGGGAAAATGGCTAATTGGGCCCAATTTGGACATTTCCACTTAGGGGTGTACTCACTTTTGTTGCCAACGGTTTAGACATTAATGGCTGTGTGTTGAGTAATTTTGAGGGGACAGCAAATTTAGACTGTTATACAGGCTGTACACTCACTGCTTTACATTGTAGCAAAGTGTCATCTCTTCAGTATTGTCACATGAAAGACATAAAATATTTACAAGAATGTGAGGGGTGTACTCACTTTTGTGAGATACTGTATCTGCATATTATACTAGAGACTAATAAAGGATCTACTGATCAAGCAGGGTAAGATACAGGACATTTTAGAAACGTCAGAGGCAGCTCTAGACTTAGGGCTCCATGTATGCAAGCTGCCCTTGTGTGGCAGGTTCCCACATGCTAGCCTGCTTTCCGCAAATGTAAGAAGCAGCGGTTATTAGACCACTGCTTCTTACACTCTTCACCACCTCTAAGGTGACTAAGAGAAATCACCCCGAACAAGCTTGGGGCGATTGACAGACCCTTTGGTTGTGCAAGAGAAGGGGCAGGCATTAAACACTCCGAGTGAATAACTATGCATACAGGCAGCAGACAACTTTAATTTAAAAAAGGGACAGTATACACCAATTTTGTATGAGTACTATAAAGAATAATATGCACAGATACTGATCTAAAAACACAGTATAAAACCGTTAAAAAAAAAAAAAAAAAAAATATATATATTACTTAGAAGCTCCCAGTTTAGCACTGTTAAAAAAAAAAAAAAAAAAAAATTATCTGGAACACCCACTGGAAGTGGGAAATAGACACTGGCCCCTCTGCATATGAAAAGATTTAACACAAACGGGAGCAAGCTGGAGTAGGTATACATCAGTATTCTCCTAAAACTTTGGGGATTGGTTAGGAGTCTGAAAATCAGCTCAATGTTATTGAAAAATAACCAAACACTATACATTTATGCAAAAAAAAAAAAAAAAAAATTCTGTATAGGCTAAATAAATGGATTCTCTACAAAACATTTATGCAAAAAAAATAATAATAATTCTAGTGTATAATGTCCCTTTAAAACCACTCTTTACCTGGTCTCTACAGTATCTTTCCTGTGCAAACTACATGATTTAGTGAGACTTCATACTACTTAATCACTGCAGACATTTATGAGCTACATGCTTCTGCAAGGCCTCAGATAAGAGCACCTCTAACGAACAGCTAAACCCGAGATCTCATAACACCCAGTACCTACAGTCCCCTATGCTTTCAATGAAAGCGCAAATCTTATACATGATCCCTGCAGCACACACACACAGCACAGATAAATAGGCAGAAAATAGTTTTAGTATACTAGCATAACAATGACTTAAAGTACAGGCAGATAAAACCAAGTGACTGTGCAAGTTGGAGACTGAGCCCATATACCAAGCACAGTTAATTTCGTTGACTAAAACTAGACTAAAATGACTATAAAACGAAAGAAATTCTGATGACTAAAATAAGACTAAAACGGCATTTTAGTCAAAAGACTATGACTAAAACTAAATCAAAATTTGCTGACAAAAAACATTTTATGCAAGGTGTTATAATCAATCCATATCTCCAAGTACTGCTCTTTGTAAAATTTACAAAACTTAATTTTATTAAATTTTAAGATAAATAAAGACATGTTATATACCACAACAGTTAAATCTGTATTGCATGTTCAAACCTTAAAGTGTCAGTAAACCTAAAAATAGTTATATAATTCTGCACATAGTGCAGAATTATATAACATTTTACTGCTATAGTTATAAAAGCCTTTTTTCCCTTTTTTAATATTTAAAAAATATGCCGCTTTTACAGACCCGCTCTCTGCTGAGCGGGTCTGTTTTTTTAATCAGTGCATCGGGCCAGCTGTATAGTCACAGCCCGGCCCGACCGCGCCATAACATTAAGTGAAGCTCGCTCCTGCTGTCAGACAGAGCAGGAGCGAGCTTCACTTAGTCTTATGGCGCGGTCGGGCCAGGCTGTGACTATACACAGCTGGCCCGATGCACTGACTAAAAAAAAAAACAGACCCGCTCAGCAGAGAGCGGGTCTGTAAAAGCGCCATATTTTTTAAATATTAAAAAAAAAGGGGAAAAAAAGGCTTTTATAACTATAGCACTAAAATAATGTTATATAATTCTGCACTATGTGCAGAATTATATAACATTTTTTAGGTTTACTGTCCCTTTAATACCATAAATAAAAACAGGTTAATAAACCTTTATTCCAGGAGTATATAATGATTTTGGAAGTTCTAGAACAGTGCTAATATCGTTGCCAAAAATTTTTCTAATCTGTGAACAATTGAATCTTCCTATAGAAAACATAATTTATGCTTACCTGATAAATTTATTTCTCTTGTAGTGTGTTCAGTACACGGGTCATCCATTACTTATGGGATATATTCTCCTTCCCAACAGGAAGTTGCAAGAGGATCACCCAAGCAGAGCTGCTATATAGCTCCTCCCCTCACATGTCATATCCAGTCATTCGACTGAAAACAAGACGAGAAAGGAGAAACTATAAGGTGCAGTGGTGACTGGAGTTATAATTTTAAAATTTAGAACCTGCCTTAAAAAAAAAAAAAAAAAAAAAAAAAGACAGGGCGGGCCGTGGACTGAACACACTACAAGAGAAATAAATCAGGTAAGCATAAATTATGTTTTCTCTTGTTAAGTGTGTTCAGTCCACGGGTCATCCATTACTTATGGGATACCCATACCAAAGCTAAGTACACGGATGAAGGGAGGGACAAGGCAGGAACATTAAACAGAAGGAACCACTGCCTGTAGAACCTGTCTCCCAAAAACAGCCTCCGAAGAAGCGAAAGTGTCAAATTTGTAAAATTTGGAAAAAAGTGAAGACCAAGTTGCAGCCTTGCATATCTGTTCAACAGAGGCCTCATTCTTAAAGGCCCAGGTGGAAGCCACAGCTCTAGTGGAATGAGCTGTAATTCTTTCAGGAGGCTGCTGTCCAGCAGTCTCATAGGCTAAACGTATTATGCTACGAAGCCAAAAAGAGAGAGAGGTAGCCGAAGCCTTTTGACCTCTCCTCTGTCCAGAGTAAACGACAAACAGAGAAGAAGTTTGCCGAAAATCTTTAGTCGCCTGTAAGTAGAACTTCAGAGCACGGACCACATCTAGATTATGCAAAATACGTTCCTTCTTTGAAGAAGGATTAGGACATAATGACGGAACAATCTCTTGATTGATATTCCTGTTAGAAACAACCTTAGGTAAAAACCCAGGTTTAGTACGCAGTACTACCTTGTCTGAATGAAAGATCAGATAAGGAGAATCACAATGTAAGGCAGATAACTCAGAGACTCTTCGAGCCGAGGAAATAGCCATCAAAAACAAAACTTTCCAAGATAAAAGCTTAATATCAATGGAATGAAGGGGTTCAAACGGAACACCCTGAAGAACCTTAAGAACCAAGTTTAAGCTCCACGGAGGAGCAACAGCTTTAAACACAGGCTTAATTCTAGCCAAAGCCTGACAAAAGGCCTGGACGTCTGGATTCTCTGCCAGACGTTTGTGTAAAAGGACAGAGCTGAAATCTGTCCCTTTAGCGAACAAACCTTTTTCTAAACCCTCTTGTAGAAAAGCCAATATCCTAGGAATCCTAACCTTACTCCATGAGTAACTCTTGGATTCGCACCAATATAAATATTTACGCCATATCTTATGGTAAATTTTTCTGGTCACAGGTTTCCAAGCCTGTATTAATGCATCAATAACCGAATCCGAAAACCCCCGCTTAGATAGAATCAAGCGTTCAATTTCCAGGCAGTCAGCCTCAGAGAAATTAGGTTTGGATGGTTGAAAGGACCCTGAATTAGAAGGTCCTGCCTCAGAGGAAGAGACCATGGTGGACAGGACGACATGTCCACTAGGTCTGCATACCAGGTCCTGCGTGGCCACGCAGGCGCTATCAGAATTACCGATGCCCTCTCCTGTTTGATCCTGGCAATCAGTCGAGGTAGCAACGGAAATGGTGGAAACACATAAGCTATGTTGAAAACCCAAGGGGCTGCTAATGCATCTACCAGCACCGCTCCCGGGTCCCTGGACCTGGATCTGTAACAAGGAAGCTTCGCGTTCTGGCGAGATGCCATGAGATCCGGTTTGCCCCAACGACGAATCAGTTGAGCAAATACCTCCGGGTGAAGTTCCCACTCTCCCGGATGAAAAGTCTGGCGACTTAGGAAATCCGCCTCCCAGTTCTCTACGCCTGGGATGTAAATCGCTGACAGGTGGCAAGAGTGAGACTCTGCCCAGCGAATTATCTTCGAGACTTCCAACATAGCTAGGGAACTCCTGGTTCCCCCTTGATGATTGATTTAAGCCACAGTCGTGATATTGTCCAACTGAAATCTGATGAACCTCAGTCTTGCTAACTGAGGCCAAGCTAGAAGAGCATTGAATATTGCTCTTAATTCTAGAATGTTTATTGGAAGGAGTTTCTCCTCCTGAGTCCACGAACCCTGAGCCTTCAGGGAATTCCAGACTGCTCCCCAGCCTAGAAGGCTGGCATCTGTTACAATCGTCCAATCTGGTCTGCGAAAGGTCATTCCTTTGGACAGATGAACCAGTGACAACCACCAGAGAAGAGAATCTCTGGTCTCCTGGTCCAGATTTAGCAAAGGGGACAGATCTGAGTAATCCCCGTTCCATTGACTGAGCATGCATAGTTGCAGCGGTCTGAGATGCAGGCGCGCAAATGGCACTATGTCCATTGCCGTGACCATTAAGCCGATTACCTCCATGCACTGAGCTACTGATGGGCTTGGAATGGAATGAAGGACACAGCAAGCATTGAGAATCTTTGATAACCTGGACTCCGTCAGGTAAATCTTCATCTCTACAGAATCTATAAGAGTCCCTAGAAAAAGGAACCCATGTGAGTGGTAACAGAGAACTCTTTTCCACGTTCACTTTCCACCCATGCAACCTCAGAAATGCAAGAACTATCTCTGTATGAGACTTTGCATTCTGAAAACTTGACGCTTGTATCAGAATGTCGTCTAGGTACGGAGCCACCGCTATGCCTCATGGTCTTAGTACCGCCAGAAGTGAGCCCAGAACCTTCGTAAAAATTCTCGGGGCCGTGGCTAACCCGAAGGGAAGAGCCACAAACTGGTAATGCCTGTCTAGAAAGGCAAACCTTAGGTACCGATAATGATCTTTGTGAATCGGTATGTGAAGGTAAGCATCCTTTAAGTCCACTGTGGTCATATTGACCCTCTTGGATCATGGGTAGGATGGTTTGAATGGTTTCCATCTTGAACGATGGTACCCTTAGGAATTTGTTTAAGTCCAAGATTGGTCTGAAGGTTCCCTCTTTTTTGGGAACCACAAATAGATTTGAGTAACATCCTTGTCCCTGTTCCGATTGCGGAACTGAGTGGATCACTCCCATGATTAAGAGGTCTTGTACACATTGTAGAAATGCCTCTCTTTACTAGGTTTGTTGATAACCTCGAAAGATGGAACCTCCCTTGTGGAGGAGAGGTTTTGAAATCCAGAAGGTATCCCTGAGATATAATCTTCAACGTCCAGGGATCCTGCACATCTCTTGCCCAAGCCTGGGCGAAGAGAGAAAGTCTGCCCCCCACTAACTCCGTCTCCGGATAGGGGGCCCTGTCTTCATGCTGTCTTAGGGGCGGAAGTAGGCTTTCTGGCCTGCTTGCCCTTGTTCCATGACTGGTTGCCTTTCCAACCCTGTCTGTAACGAGCAGTAGTTCCTACCTGTTTTGGAGCGGAGGAAGTTGATGCTGCTCCTGCCTTGAAGTTACGAAAGGCACGAAAATTAGACTGTTTGGCCTTTGGTTTGGCCCTGTCCTGAGGAAGGGCGTGGCCCTTACCTCCCGTAATGTCAGCAATAATTTCCTTCAAGCCGGGCCCGAATAAGGTCTGCCCTTTGAAAGGAATGTTAAGTAGCTTAGACTTGGAAGTTACATCCGCTGACCAGGATTTAAGCCAGAGCGCTCTGCGCGCCTGTATGGCGAATCCGGAATTTTTAGCCGTAAGTTTGGTTAGATGTACTACGGCATCTGAAACAAACGCATTAGCTTGCTTAAGGGTTCTAACTTTGCTCAAAGCCTCATCCAATGGCTCTGTGCGAATCGCCTCTTCCAGAGACTCAAACCAGAATGCCGCTGCAGCCGTGACAGGCGCAATGCATGCATGAGGCTGCAAAATAAAACCCCGTTTAACAAACATTTTCTTAAGATAACCCTCTAATTTTTTATCCATTGGATCTGAGAAAGCACAGCTATCCTCCACCGGGATAGTGGTACGCTTGGCTAAAGTAGAAACTGCTCCCTCCACCTTAGGGACCGTCTGCCATAAGTCTCGTGTGGTGGCGTCTATAGGAAACATTTTTCTGAATATCGGGGGAGGGGAAAAAGGCACACCGGGTCTATCCCACTCCTTACTAATAATTTCTGTAAGTCTTTTTGGTATAGGAAAGACGTCAGTACACACCGGTACCGCATAGTATCTATCCAACCTACACAATTTCTCTGGGATTGCCACCGTGTCGCAATCATTCAGAGCCGCTAATACCTCCCCTAGTAACACACGGAGGTTCTCAAGCTTAAATTTAAAATTTGAAATTTCTGAAACCGGTCTCCCCGGATCAGAACCGTCACCGACAGAATGAAGCTCACCGTCCTCATGTTCTGCAAATTGTGACGCAGTATCAGACATGGCTCTCGTGTCATCAGCGCGCTCTGTCCTTAACCCAGAGCTATCGCGCTTGCCCCTTAATTCGGGCATATTATATAATACTTCTTTCATAACATTAGCCATATCATGTAAAGTGATTTGTAAGGGCCTAGATGTACTTGGCGTCTCAATCCTACGCATCTCCCGAGTGGGAGACGCAGGTACTGACACGTGAGGAGAGTTAGGCGGCATAACTTCCCCCTCGTTGTCTGGTGATAGTTTCTCTATCGGTACAGATTGACTTTTATTCAAAGCAATATCAATACAATTGGTACACATCGTTCTATTGAGCTCCACATTGGCTTTTGAACATGATGAACAAACAGTTTCCTCTGAATCAGACATGTTTAAACAGACTTAGCAATGAAACTAGCAAGCTTGGAAATCACTTTCAATAAGTTTACAAGCAATATAAAAAACGCTGCAGCGCTTCAAAAATACAGATATAATTAAACAATTCTTAACAAGAAGTGTAATATTAGCAGAGGATTGCACCCATTAGCAAAAGGATGATTAACCCCTCAATACCCAAAACGGATATCAATTAAGATTTAACGCTTTTAATCACAGATCTGCTGTGACTGATTACCTCCCTCAAAAATGAATTTTGCAGACCCCTGAGCTCTCTAGAGACGTCCTGGATCAAGGAGGAAGAAGCAGGAAGACTGTGCTAGAATTATAACTGCGCAACAAGGCGCTAAAACAAGGTCCCTCCCACTCCTATCACAACAGTGGGAGCCCTGATATAACGGTTTCCATGCAGAAAATATATGTCAGCCATGTGGAAAAAAAATCATGCCCAAAGAGATTTATCACCAAAGTACCTCACAAAAACGAATAACATGCCAGTAAACGTTTTATTAAAAAATAACATTTTCCAATGTCATGCAGTTATCACTAAGCCTGCTACCAGTCGCTACCACTGCAGATAAGGCTTAAGTATTATTTCACTTTTAACAGTATTTTCTCAGTCAAATTCTAGTCCCTAGAAAATAACTTGACTGCGCATACATTTATCAGCCTGATACCAGTTGCCACCACTGCATTTAAGGCTGTACTTACATCATACGATAACAGCAGTATATTCTTAGTCAATTCCATTCCCAGAAAATAATGTACTGCACATACCTCATTTGCGGAGGACCCCGCATGCTATTCCCAGTTTCTGAAGTTACCCCACTCCTCAGAATGTCGAGAACAGCCAGTGGATCTTAGTTACGCCTGCTAAGATCATAGAAAAAAAAAAAAAAACGTAGGCAGTTTCTTCTTCCAAATACTGCCCGAGATAGAAAAACAGCACACTCCGGTGCCATTTAAAATAACAAACTTTTGATTGAAGAATAGTTAAGTAAAAACTCCAGTTCCTCTCGCGACCTCCTTTGTTGAGGGTTGCAAGAGAATGACTGGGTATGACATGTGAGGGGAGGAGCTATATAGCAGCTCTGCTTGGGTGATCCTCTTGCAACTTCCTGTTGGGAAGGAGAATATATCCCATAAGTAATGGATGACCCGTGGACTGAACACACTTAACAAGAGAAATAAGCATAACCCACGAGTATGAGTTTAACTTATGCTGTGCCAGCTGCAGAAACTTTTTGTTTTGTTGAGTTGCTTGATACTTTTGATATCTCAAAAGCAGTCTCACTACTGCAAATCTGTATCTCATCTCGTCACTCTCCCTCTTGCTTCTACTCACTGCTGGTGACATCTCCCCTAATCCTGGTCCCCAAACACTGACAAGCCGTGCACATCCATGTGTACCATCCCATAGACTCAGAAAACAAAACTCTGCACACCTTACTCACATTCATCTTGCATCTAAAGCCACTACCCCTTTCACTTGTGCACTCTGGAACTCTCGCTCTGTTTGCAACAAGCTCACTTCTATACATGACCTCTTCAACTCCCACTCCCTCAACCTTCTGGCCCTAACAGAAACATGGCTCTCTCCCCTAGGCACAGCATCCATTGCTGCTCTGTCACATGGGTCTCCACTTCAGCCACACTCCTAGGTCTGATAACAGACAAGGTGGTGGTGTAGGTATTTTACTCTCCTTGCACCTTTCAACAAGTACATCCTCTCTCTTCCCTCATTCGAAACCCACATGATTCGCTTATTCTCCCCTCTCTCTGTATGTGTTGCAGTCATATACCGACCCCCTGGCTCCTCAACTCAATTTCTAGATCACTTGGCTGCCTGGCTACCCTATTTCCTTTCCTCAGACACCCCTGCCCTCATTCTTGGCCACTTCAACATCCCCCATAACAATCCCACTGCCTCATCCGCTAAACAACTTCTGCAACTCACTTCCTCTTTCGGTCTGTCACAATGGACTGATTCTCCCACTCACAAAGACGGTCACTCTCTTGACCTGATCTTTAGCTATCGATGCACTCTCTCAAACTCCCCTTTTCCTTTTCTGACCACCATCTCCTTACTTGCAACATATCATCCCTTCCTATAACTCTCCCTCCTACTCCTCACACCAAACTTCACAGAAGCATTATGTCTTTAGATCAGCAACAACTTGATAATTCCCTTAAACCGCTCCTCTCATCCTTCTCCTGCCCTGAACAATCTGCCACTATAATTCCACCCTTATATCCGTCCTTGACAATCTTGCCCCTCTTACCATTGCTCAGAAATCACACACTCACCCCCAGCCCTGGCATACCCCTGACACAGTACCTACGCAGATGTTCCCGTACTGCTGAACGGCATTGGAGAAAATCATGGAGTTCAGCTGATTTTCTTCATTACAAATTCATCT
The DNA here is from genome assembly GCF_027579735.1 of Bombina bombina. Lineage (NCBI taxonomy): Eukaryota > Metazoa > Chordata > Amphibia > Anura > Bombinatoridae > Bombina > Bombina bombina. The sequence goes on along the minus strand of NC_069501.1, from coordinate 543,276,838 downwards.
TGAACTCATACTATTCTGCCCTTAATCTCCACAAGCAACACTACTTTTCTACTCTTATCTCTAATCTTTCTTCAAACCCAAAACGTCTGTTCTCCCCTTTCAATACTCTCCTCCGCCCTCCCCCACTTCCTAATACAACTTCTCTGTCAGCTCAAGACTTTGCCAGTCACTTCATTAACAAAATTGACTCCATCAGACATGAAATCAGCTCTCAACATAATTCCATTCTCTCCCCTCCTCAAATGCTCTCACTCAACCACAACCCTCATAACCTGAAACTTCGCTCTTTCTCCCCTGTTACTGAGGAAGAAGTTTCGGCACTTATACTGCGCTCTCACCTCACTACCTGTCCCCTTGACCCTATCCCCTCACAGCTACTCCCCTCCCTCTCTGCTACCCTTACCCCTATACTAACACATATTTTCAACCTCTCCCTCAGCACTGGTACATTTCCCTCATCCATGAAACATGCACTGGTCACACCGATCCTCAAAAAACCTTCCCTTGATCCTACCTCCCCATCCAACTACCGCCCTATTTCCCTCATCCCTCTTGCTTCAACGCTTCTCGAAAAACTAGTATATGCACGCCTATCCCATTTCCTTATGTTAAACTCCCTTCTTGACCCGCTGCAATCTGGATTTCGTCCCTATCACTCCAGAGACAGCTATTGTTAAGGTCACCAACGACCTACTTACAGCAAAATCAAAAGGTCACTTCTCTCTGCTTATCCTCCTTGATATGTCCGCAGCCTTTGACACTGTCAACCACCCTCTTTTGCTCCAAACCCTGCAATTCTTCGGCATCTGTGACACAGCCCTTTCATGGCTCTCTTCCTACCTATCAAACCGTACCTTCAGTGTAGCCTTCTCTGGGGCCTCCTCTGCCCCGTCACCACTTTCTGTCGGAGTACCGCAAGGCTCTGTCCTTGGTCCCCTTCTCTATCTATACATCATCACTAGGCTCCCTAATTAAGTCCCACGGTTTCCAATATCATTTGTATGCCGATGACCCCCAAATATACTTCTCTGCACCAGACCTATCTCCTTCCTTGCTAACCTGTGTCACTAACTGTCTCTCACATCTCTTCCTGGATGTCCTCCCACTACCTCAAGCTAAATCTTGCCAAAACTGAGCTCCTCATTTTCCCCCCTTCTTCCAAAATCTCCACCCCCAATCTCTCTATATCCGTCGACAACTCCATCATTACCCCTACCCCGCATGCCCGATGTCTCAGGGTCACATTTGACTCTGATCTTTCCTTCACTCCTCACATTCAGTCCTTGTCTAAAGCCTGCCGCTTCCACCTTAAAAACCATCTCCAAAATTAGACAGTTCCTTACACAAGACACAACTAAGATTTTAATCCACTCTCATTCTTTCCCGCCTTGATTACTGCAACTCTGTCCTCTCTGGTCTCCCCACCTGCCGCCTAGCTCCCTTACAATCCATACTGAATTCCTCTGCCAGACTCATCTTCCTTCCACGTCGCTCTTCATCTGCTGCTCCTCTCTGACAATCCCTTCACTGGCTTCCTCTTGCCTCTAGGATCAAACACAAAATTCTCACTCTGAAATACAAAGCCCTCAACTGCACGGCTCCCCCCTATATCTCAGACCTTGTCTCCAGATACTCTCCCTTCCGTCCCCTTCGCTCATTACCTCCTACTCTCCTCCTCTCTGGTTACCTCATCGCACTCTCGTTTACAGGACTTCTCCAGACTGGCTCCCATCTTGTGGAACTCTCTGCCTCGCCCCACAAGACTCTCCCCTAGTATTGAAAGCTTCAAGCGCTCCCTAAAGACTCTGCTGTTCAAGGATGCATACAACCTATGCTAACCTTACTTTATACCAGTTCCACTCCTCCATTGCTATCCCCTGAACCCCCTTAGCATGTAAGCCTAAGAGCCCAGCTGTTTGTAGATCACCTTCTTAAGAGTGGATTACAACAGTGCAACTCTTGGCAGGGCCCTCTACCACTTTATCCCTTAATTGTTTTATACTCCCCTTTGTTTATAGCGCTGCGGAATCTGTTGGCGCTCTACAAATTAATAATAATAAATAATAATAATAAATAATAATAAATAATAATATTAATAATAGTTTAATTATTAACAGAACTGTTAGCGTTTTTATATTGGGTAATATGTGCAATACAGCTTACAGTTTTTTTTTTTTTATATTTTAAAGTTGCACTTCTGTTTGTTTATGAAACTTGGTTTTATTTAATTTTAAGTTAAAAAGATATACATATCACAACAGCTAAATCTGGGTCTGTATTGCATGTTTAAACCTTAATACCATAAATAATAACAGGTGTTATGTTTACTCCTGGAGTATATAATCAGTTTGCAAACGATAGAGAAATGCTTAAATAATGCATTACACTTTAACTACACCCCTAACATTTTAGTCGACTAAAATATACTGGAGATTCAGTCGACTAAAACTAGACCGAAACTAAAGCAATTCAGATGACTAAAATACGACTAAAACTAAAATAGCATTTTAGTCAAAAGACTAAAACTAAGACTAAATTGAAATTTGCCGTCGAAATTAACACTGATACCAAGTCAATTGGAAATTAAAAATTTGTATTTTCTGTTTGAATAATGAAATAACTTGGGTTTTATTTCACTTTAAAAGCAAGTGTGGGACTACAAATTAAAGAATTCAGACAGCCTTGATGCAGAAATCTGCCAGGAATATGAACAAAAACAGTGAGTCAGAGATAAAGGCCTTTAAGATTCGGTAAGTGGTAATTTTATCAGTGTTATTAAAAATACTAAATACATTCCATGCATCTCCCTCTAATTAAGGGGGCCGACAATTTCAAACCTAGGTTTTACTGCAGGTATCTGAAGAGTGTCTGCACACGTGAAACCCATCAGCACTAGAACGTAGTGAAAGCTAGATTTCAACATGTCAGCACCCATGTCTATAGAGAGTATGGGCAAGATCATAAATACTATTCTTAAATGTATTTAATTTTTAATGTCCCTATATACTTTGTTTCCATGCTGATGTTAACTCATGCTCACCCCTCAGAAGCTTCACTTACCCAGCTGATGGTAGTTTGAAAGTCCAAAGCCATAAACATGACCTTCCCGGGATACCGCAAAGGTAAAGTAAGCTCCACAAAAAACATCCTGAAACAACACTCGCCCACACCCTTTTTCTTTAAGGTGAATACACTGGGGAATCAGTAACCGCTCTGCAGGAACAAAGAACAAACGTCATAGGTAAAAAAAAAAAAATCAAACTTAGAAACAGAACATTACAGTGTTGCGAGTGCCTCCTTGTGCATGTGCCAAAAAGTAATAACCATAGGCAGAATGAAACCTAATCCCATTCAGTGAGTGGGTAGCATGAGCAGTGTAACTAAAATGCTTCCTCGAGTGAAAGGTCAGTTAATTTACAAAGCACAGTAATTTAATTCATCAAAGAAAAAAAAAAAAAAAAAAAAAACTGCCATTTTTACTAACTCACCTAAGCCTTTGCGTCCTCCACGGTTTGTAAACCGCTCTGGTACTCTGCCCAGCTGTCCCTGTTCCCCACAGCCTGATGTATATAGGTCTCCCTCTGATGTCAACATCACAAGGTGATCATTACCTGAAAAAGGAGAAAAGATATAATATAGATCTCTCTCAATAGAGACAAGTAAAAAAAAAAAAAAAAAAAAAAAAAAAAAAAAAAAAAAAAATACAAAGCAAAAGAAGTCTATTTAGGAAACAAATTTTCCTCACCTGATGCTATTTTCACCACTTGTGAGTTTATTTTCACCTGCACTGGGATCATGCTCTTTTTCATGGGCTCCAGCAAGCCAATAACACCATTATTATCCTATAAAGAGAATCACATCCATTAATTGTATAAAAAGTACAGAAGTGTAACCCATCTTCCAATTTATTAAACCAAAGGCTCACTCTAACACACATTCTTCACAGAAAAAGCAATGCATACCCTAAATGATCCAAAGATGAACACTTTGCCATCTTCTGTCAAAGCAGCAGTATGACTGTCCCCAGCAGACACCTGCACCACCTTTTCTGAGAGCTCAACCTTTGCTGGCTGCATTTCTGATCCTTCCTCTGTGGTGTCCCGCCCCAGAGCGCCCTCATCGTTACAACCAAATGTATAAATCTAACAGCAGAAGGGAAAAAAAAAAAAAAATCAGCAAGACGATACATAAAACACACCTCGTTATAAATTTTAGTTTAAAAAGGGAACTCACATTTCCAGATTCTCCCAGGCACACTGTGTGCATACCACCTGCAACAGCTTGCACAATCTTCTCTGGCAAGGTAACTAGTGCTGGTTTCTTTCTCTCCATAACATCTTCCCCTAGACCAAGCTGACCAACATCTCCCTGTCCAAGAGTTAGCACAAGGCCACCTATGCTTCCATGTGACTTGTGGGTGACTGCAGGATAAAGGACAGAACATTTAAGAAATACAGTAAATGACCAATATTTGACAAAAAAAAAAAAAAACACCTCAAGCTGTTGGCTGCACCAAAGTAGGTTTACGGTTTGGTTTTATAGTCTTGTCTACATACGTTGAACTATATATCTATTGACACACATTGACAGAAGTTTAAAACACCTGTTTTAATATTGAATTAAAGGGGAATTATAGTGAATAAAGGAATATGCTCTAATCAGTATGTAATTTTAAGACTTTTCGACCCTAGACTACTGAGTTTTACCCCCACAAAAAGGTTACAGACAGAAGAAATAATGTTTTGGACCTTTACGAGCACTGCTGGTCCTAAGGAGAAAATGCAACTGATCCAAAAGGGAGCGGTTGTTCCACTTCTGCTGCTACGATGACTTTAATTGAAAACATATATGTCCATGTAATTGATTCCTTATAAACTGAATATCTGTATGGATAACTAAAATAAATTTAGCAAAATTTTGACTGACAAACGATTATATGGTACAAAAAGTCATCTTCTTAAAGAGTAAACAAAATCAGTCTTTATTCAACCAAAAAAAAAAAAAAAAAACGGGCCGTCATGTTTCAGCTGCATTACATGCCATACTCTGAGCCGAATGGCATTATGTTCTAAGGCTGTTTAAATAGCCCTGCAGAACATATACATTTTTTTTTATTTATTTATTTTTTTTAAAATAGCTCCTGTCCTTGTACCTCTCCCTTTTGGGCTGCGTCTACCCCCCACCCACCCTTTGTTTATAAAGGTTCCCTTTAGGTCTTGCTCCTAATTCTGATTGTTCTACAATACTACTGTCCTTGTCTTTCTGTGTTTATTAGTCCCTTCACAAACTTCTATGTCTGATTGTGCAAACTCATCTGATGTCTGAATCGCTTTGCTTGAAGAGGAACCCTCCTCATCCGTTGTTTCTATATCACTAAATGTCACCGATTTCTTATTCCGTAAGAGATAAGAGGCCAGTCTTTGTAACCCAATTCTTTAACCAATACTATGATGTTTGCAACATTGTAAAAAAATATTTTCCAATAATATATGGAGACATCTCTAAAGCCAGTGGAAGAGACTGGTTGCAGATTTGTGTACTCAAAAGGCAAAACTAGAGTGGTCTTTTGTCTCCATGCATGTTGAAAAGGGCAGATAAAGGTCATAAGAGTTCATGGCTGACTGTCAATGGATTCTTTAAATGTAACAGTACAAGATGTAAGGCATATGAATATGCTTGAGTTACTAAAACCTTTAGGTCACAACACTGGAGAAACCTATGAGATTAAGGGATGTTTAAAATGCAATACAAAATTTGTGATTTACACAATAGAATGCTCCCTTTGTGGGGGTCAATGTTGGAATGAGACAAGGGATGTAAGAACTAGGATAAGGGAACATCTATCGTATATAAAAGCACTATTTCAGTGCATAATCAAAACGTTAGTAGTTGTGCGAGAGGGGGTAAAAAACAAAACAAAAAAACAGAGGGGGAGATAGATTGCATATATCCTGTGTAAGCAAGAAGGGAGGGGGGACACGATGTGAAATACGGCTTACACCGGTATTGATATATTGTGTTTAAAGTGCGTGTAGTTCTAGTCTGGGCTGGACGTATAAGTTGTTATTGGAACAACTGTGCATATTGTATTGAAGCTTTGGGGGTAATAATACTCTTGCACAATATATATATATATATATATATATATATATATATATATATATATATATATATATATATATATATATATATATATATATATATATATATATATATATATATATATATATATATATAAATAAATAAATGGGTCACTTTGGATTTTTTTATTTTTTTTAACGAAGGGTATGATTTTATTTGAATAAAAATTGTATACGTCTATAAACTAAATTACAAGAGCCATACATGCATATAGATTGTGTTATATATTATTGAATAAGCAGAATCAGGGCAAAACGACTAAGATAAGGGGGGTTCTTTTTCTCCAACTGTACAGAGCTGTGATTGAATTCCTCTGAGGGTCAGGGAAACTCATGTGTGTATATATTTTATATTAAAAAAATAAAAATTTTAAAGCCCCTTTAAGTGGATGGGTGGTGTGTTACATATGGGGAGAATTAGCAGAGGATCACAACCAAATGAGTTATAACCTTTACAGCACAAACAGACTGGAGCATCACAGTCGCAGTGAAAACCATTTTAAAATATCTTTCTAAGTGGTCAAACAATTTAAAAGCACTAAAGGAATAGACCCCAAGCCTAGACCGGGCATAAATGAAAACAGAAGCAACATCTTTCTTAGCACTTCCAACTTGTGCATCCTCCCTCACACTTCCACTATAACTTGCCCTGATCTTGGTACAGCCCACTATCTACTCTTTCCTCTGCCCTAGACACTCCTGCTCCTCCCCAACTGCGCAAAAGCCCACACTGTTACAGCAGTGGCACCCTAAGCAAACATGCTGCTTGCAAAAAGTGTCTGTAGGAAATCTCGCACTAAAACGGATTTCATCCGCTATAATCCGCATATCCTCTACAATTAGCCAAGCAAACCTACACGACTCTTCTCTACCCACTTGCACCATCCCTTACATATGTATTTAGTGCTCAAAACCTGCCAGACTACTTTTTGAACAAAATGCATACCCTCCAAAGCAACAACCTGACACAAACTTGCAATCTTCCATCTCCACCCCAGTCACCCGTAGCCACTGAGAGCGAAGTTTGTTCCTTACTGTCTTTGTCATGCCTCACTACCTGCCCGCTCGACCCTATCCCTTCACATCTAATAACTTCTTCCACCATTACTCACAGCTTCAACCTATCCTCCCATATTCACTCGACACAAATTCTGCTGCAAACTACCTCCCCAAATCACTGCTTCAAACATCAAAAATCTTGCACAGAATAGTTAAACCACCTAACCCACTTCCTATCTTCAAACTCCTTGCTTAAGCCCCTGCAACCTGGTTTTCGTCCCCAACACTCAACTGAAACTGCCCTCAAAGTTACTAACGACCTACTATCTGCTAAAAGTAACAGCCACTACTCTATACTTATCTTACTTGACCTCTCAGCTGACAGACAATGTTGACCACCCCCTCCTCCTAAAGACTCTTAGTCTCTGTAACACTGAGCTCTCTTGGATCCACTCATCTTTCTAACAGGTCTTTTTCAGTGTCATTTGCTGGCAACTCCTCTTCAATGCCTCTGTCAGAGTACCTCAAGGCTTTGTCCTTAGTCCTCTTCTCCATTTATACTTCTTCACTGGGTAAACTTAAGTTATGGCTTCAATTACCTCTATGCTGAGGACACTCAGATCTACCTCTCTCCCCCCTCAGCCCTCTCACATCAGTAACTTCTTATCTGGCATTTCTTCCTGGATGGCCTCTCACCACCTAAAGATTCACATGTCCAAGACTGAGCTCCTTCAACCCCCCCCCCCCCCAAGCTCTACTCCGATCTCTAACGTTACCCATCATTGTCAATGACATCACTATATTCCAATCATCCCATATCCACTGTCTCTGAATCACCCTCTAATCTGTCCTTCATCCCCCACATCCAATAGATCTTTTAATTCTGTCGCAATATCTCTAAAATGTGTTTTTTGTGAGCGCTGACACCATTAAGCAACTAATCCACTCGCTTGTAATTTCCCAACTTGACTACTGCAATAACCTACTAACTGGCCTTCCTCTTGCCTGTCTTCCCCCCCCTTCAATCAATCCTAAAATGCTTCTGCTAGGCTAATCCACCTTTTCTGTCGGTTAGTATCTGATGCACCTTTCAGTGAGTCCCTTCACTGGCTTCTTATTCACAGCCAAATTAAAATCCAAAATCCAATTGACTAAAGCGGGAGCCCAATCTAATTGTCCTGATGCGCAAAACAATTTTAACCAAAACTGTATTTAAATAAGATTTTTTTTTAGATTACATTGTACTGGCCAAAATCATAAAATACAGTGAATATATTAGGAATCCACTACTGAACTACCAGAGATGATAGTAGTGTTTAATGGAACAATAATGCCACTGCTCTTGGTATAGACTTCCTTACTGTACACATTTACTGTGACACCCTGTACGTGTTTTTACAACAATATATTATATTTCCTGTCAGTGATAATTTATTGGTTGTATATGTGCTTTGCCCCACAGACCATTTTGATTCAATCAGTAAAAATTGTTATTCATAAAAAACTTGGTTAATGTATAGACCTAATTATTTGTGCAGTCACATGTAACAAATACATGGGCTGCCCAATTAAACAATTTAATTTATTTAAAATTTGATTTTGTTAAAAAGTTTATATTGTATTAATATTGGACCAATAAATAATCATGATATACTTGCAATTATAGTTATTACCACATTGTTTTTTTATTGTCAATAAGTATTATAATTTTTATGGTATTCACCAAAGCTGAAACTGAGTAACAGGTATCCTGCTGCACTCTGGATCCCTAATGAGAATGACAGGGAGCTACAAAGAGTGCGCCAAAAACGGAAAAGGATTAACTTTTACCCATCTGCACTGCTCTCTGCCATCTCCATATTTGCGTACAAAACAGCTGGACCCCAGACTTCTGATCATTCCTGCTTTAGTCTGGTTTTTTTTTTTTTTTTTTTTTTTACATTTAGCCCTGCTACAGGCAAGCAGACAGCAGCAGGGGGTGACGTTTCATGAAATATTGTACATTTATTTACTGTGTAAAAAAAAAAAAAAAAAAGAAAAGTTTTACTTTTAAACCTGGTATTCCACATAAAAATATAAAAAGACACTGACAGATGATAATTTCTTGGGATATGTAGTAGTGATTACTAAACTTACAGAATAGGTAAAAACAGATAGGAATACAATACTCTAAATGTTTGGGGCTGTAGCAGGGGACAAAAACGGTTTCATGGAGGCTGTATTACCAATGAATGGCAACACATGCTCCATGGATTGGTATATTTGTTCCTTGATGCAAATTCATCTGTGGCCATAAGCGTTCTTCATTTGAAGTTGATAAAACTGTAATAGGTATGCCTTTTAGAGAAAGGCAGCCACATGTGTCAATTGGCACAGAGTACACCAAGCACCAAATTTAAGTTGCTATAATAAGAGATATACTGAAATGATCTCATCCCTTCCTGTCAAATTGCTCTGAAGAGATAAGCATATCGGTATCACAAAATGGCCACCACTGGAGTAAGGAAGGAGACTGCTGGAGTGCACGCAAAAAACTGAAATGGGCAGCAAGTTTAAAAATTACCGCCGTTTAGTAACTTAACCCGTGCTGCACTCTGAATAGCATGTGTGAGGTGCGCATTTAAACCCCTGGCACCGAATTGGCAGTCTGGATGAGCGCTAAACTGAAACTGTTAAATTATACATTAGACTAGTTTGTCCCCTGCTCACTCACGTTTTACAGTGTATCAGAGCGTCACCCCATGCTGGCCATTATTAAAACAAAACCAGCTTTAGACCTGCTGCGGTCTGCTTGCCCGCAGCAGCAGGACTAAATGTAAAAATAAAAACACATGCCCGGCGCACAAAACTACATGCCCCGGGCGATAAGAATTGCGCATCCCTGTTAACGCTTCTAAAAGGGATTAAAAAAAAAAAAAAAAAAAAAGTCACCTTTGCTTTTCTTTGGCTCTGATGTACCATTCCTCTCTTCATCAGGTACGTTCCTTTTTAGTGGTTTCTTTCCTCGCATGGTGTATGCTGCAAAACCAAAAGAAGCGTTAAAATGCAAACCCAGTCATCTTAAACAGGGAATTCCTATACATTACCTATTGAAAGAAAAGCCTCAATAACTGCAATTAGTAGTTCCTCAATTAAAAATAAATTGCATAAGTATGCTAAATTGATCTGCTCAATACGCTATCTAAAAAAAGAACTGGTGGGTGTGTTTGAGAGCACTTTAAAATATTTTATTATTTAAAAACTCCCCCCCCCCCCCCCATATATAAAATTTGTGTTCGAAATCCAATATTTTATGTGTAAAATCAGACAACAATTTGATTAAGCATTTTTGTGATACTTTCATTTTAAAAAGGGACAATCAAGTAAAAGTTAAAAAACTTTCATGATTCAGATAGAGCATGCAATTTTAAACATCTTTCCAATTTACTTCCATTAACAAAAAAGTCTTTATATTTACACTTTGAGTCACCAGCTCCTACTGATCATGTGCAAGAATTAACAGACTATACGTATATCCATTTGTGATTGGCTGATGGCTGTAACATGACACAGGAGTAGAAATATACATTACTTTAAAATTTGTCCGAAAAAAAAAAAAAAACCTTCAAAAAAAAAACTACCAACTTGAAACTCAGACTAAATGCTATAGCTTTGCCGTTTTACCATGCTTTTGTTGATTATGACTGGGGTAGGAGGAAAGGGAGGAGCTACTGTATTTACTGGCCCTTTAAAATGTATTCTGTTTTTTGATAATATCTTGTATGCATGTTTGTACACATCTACAATATATACACTAACCTGTCTCACACGCATGCTACAAGTGTCAGAAGTGCCATTGTTTGGGACAGTGGCACTCCAAGTTTGCAAAAGTTTTGAATGTGGGTGCAAATAATTAAAATGACATGAAACACTAAATAAATACATTTCAGACCTTGTCTCCAGATACTCTCCCTCCCGTCCCCTTCGTTCTGCTCATGATGATCTACTCTCCTCCTCTCTTGCTCACATGTTGCGGAACTCTGACTCGCTCCACAAGACTCTCCCCTAGTTCTAACAGCATCAAGCGCTCCCTAAAGAATTTTCTGTTCAGGGATGCATACAACCTACACTAACCTTTGCTAACTCCATTTCTTTCCCCTTGAACCCCTTAGAATGTAAGCCTATGAGGCCAGCTGTTTGTAGATCGCCTTCATTGAGCTGCGTCTCACAACTAATCGAATATTAATTATATTATGCTTATTAAGCAATAAAGTTGGTTTAAAAAAAAAAAAAGGGGAAAAAAATAAAAGACGCTCACAGTCTGAGAATGGAATTACAGGAAAATGGGGGAAAAATAAAACAAAAAAATGAAAGCATACTGCAGTTTGTTTTTAAGTATATGATTTATCATTTCATATTATCATCTCCAATTCTTTAAAGTCCCTTTAACCTGCAGGATTCTTGTGGCCCTGTGAAGGATCTCTTTCCTTGTAAACAGACCTTAAAGGGACATTCCAGTCAAAATTTGAATGCGCATAGATGAATTACATATTTAAAATAGAAACATAATTGCAATTTACCTGTATTGGCAAAAATGCTTGTGGTAAAAGTTATCACTGTTTTAGTGTTAACATGTTTCTCTGCATGTGAAGCATAGCTAGATATTGTCACTGCACCAGTATTTTAAATAATGCAACTGCTCAGATAATCACTGGGGCTTGTATTATGTCAGCAATTAACAAACTGAGCCATTACCAGATCGTACAAGCACCTTAGGCTCTATGAGCAAGTGATGCGTTTAAAATGCTGGTGCACGGTGCATACTTAAATACAATTTTGAAACAGCTATAGCTTTTATTAGAAGCATTTTTGCTATTACATATATATATTACAACATTGCTTCAGTTCAATACCAAAATGCACCCATGTGATTTCCAATTTTGGTTGGAATATCCCTTTAAAGGGGCTGCATTATTTTATTGGGACATTGTGTTGCTCCTTATAGTGTTGTCTATTTCAAAGATTGGAGCCCAACACTTCAGATAAATATAAAAATGTATATACCTTGCATAATTGCTCCAAAAATCAGTGTTCCACTTAAATTATACAAATGCACAACCAGAACAATGAAAGCCATGGATGTTACAATCAAATGTACTTTTGCATAATTAATTGGAATGACAGCTTTGGAACAAATAGATGGATTTTATTAACAAGAAATACATACACATCAATCTACAATAATATCACTATAGAAAACCATCAAAGAGAAACAAGCTGCCAATACAGACGGGTAAAAGCAAACCTCTCAAATAAAGCTTTTCTTACTCCACCGAATCCTAAACTACAAATAAACGGTAAAAAGTGCATATATAGAGAATACACATATAAACATTTCACTGGGAAATATACACGATGTTCAAGCTAATTTATATATGTGGACTCACTAATTTTTTGCGTTGTGTATAATGGCAGGAATTGGAGCTACTGTTCATAAAACAACACAACTTTTGGTCTGCTATTAGAAACATTACGGAAAAACCTATTTGCACATAATACTATAAAGCCGCTTCTGATCGCAATCAGGGGCGCGCACATTCCTGAAACCATCATTCAACCCTGTAGACTCACTCACCCGTTCTTTCCCTGGTTTTTCACCTGTTGCCCGCGCGCCGACCCTTTAAGCAGCTGATGGACACGTGCGTCGCATATATGACGTCAAACATGCGACAGAAGTAAGGCGGGAGCGTGGGCAGATGTTACCAGCATTTCACGCCCCTTTTAGACGTTATAGGCACTGGCAGCTGTACAATTTTGTGATGACTTCATGCATAGTTGCCAACAGTCCCTAATTTCCAGGGACAGTCCCTGGATTTTGTTGTATGTCCCTGGATTTTTTTTGTCCCTGGAAATGTCCCTGAAAATCTCCTTTGCACAACATTTGTTGTTATATATATATATATATATATATATATATATATATATATATATATATATATATATATATATATATATATATATACACACACATACACATATACAGATAGATTGATGATAAATAGATATAGTGTATTATTTAAATATAATTCATTCCTAATGGAATATTGTTATTATTATTGAATGGGTTCACATATTATTTGTCTTTCTAATTTTTATGCTGTGTTATAAAAAATAACCATATGCCCAGAATGTGTTCCAGAGACTGGGTAGGGGTAAGAGCTTGATGCTGTAATCTGTATAATAAACTATGGCTAAGTCTAAATTATACTATTACTATCAAATGGGTGTGTTTTGATTGCAGAACTGAGTGGGCGGAGCAGTTGAACAGTAGGTTGTCAATACTCCAGTAACCCGCTTGCTTGCTCTGCTGCAAAGTGTCCCCGGAATTTTTTTGAAATGTTGGCAACTATGCTTCATGCAGTTTCCTATCCTATAATGATAAGCTATATCGCAGCATGCTTACATTAGAATCAGTGTTCGTGCATTTCCAGTCCATCGTCTATTAAATAAGCATGTCTGAATGCAGTTTCTCATTGTAAAAGTCAAGTTTCTTTCCGTGCAATCAGATCAGTCCTTCAAACTTCCTTGCGTTGGACAGTTGTATATAATATTTAAAAAATAAATAGTAGCACTACAAAATGCTTTTGACAGGATGGCAATTGCCTCTCCACACATGCAAAAATGTAATTTTAATTTCTTTAAACCTTTAACAGCTCAGCCATTCCCAACCCTGTGCTGAGCTGTTTTGGAGTTTTTAGGTGCTGCTCACATTAATCCCCACAGTAGGCCATTTTAAATGATAGACCCACATATATAAAAAAAAATTCCCAGCGGATTCAAACGATACCGTTATTTTCTGTGTATGTTGCAGGTAAAGTCAGAAATCCTAGGATTACCCAGTAAACCTGACATTGCCCCATCTACACTATTTTTTTGCCTCTGCCTGGGGGGTTCAAGGAAGGTGCCCTGTCGATCCTCTGGCATCCACCCAAAGTGAACCTTGGGGTATAAGGTTAAAAAGGGGGGCTTCGCCGCCCTTGAACTAGGTTGACCATATTGCCGCTTTAAAAAGGGACAGATATGAAAAATACATTTGTCAGGGTTGTTTAAAGAAATGTCTTGTATAATAACCCTGATATATGTATTTTTCATATCAATCCCTTTTTAAAGTGGCAATATGGTCACCCTACCTTGAACCCCCCAGGCGGTGGTAAAAAAGAAAGAAAGTGAAAATGTGTGAATTACAGTGCATCATATATATGTATATATGTTTGATGCAGTGACTCGATGCACTCTGAGAAGATTTATCATGTTACATCAGGCTTTACCCACAGCAGCTTGGGTAATGTCAGGTTAGATTCTACGACTAAGGCTCTATAGCCGAAACGCGTCAGAGAGATGGACAGAATGCTGCTTGTTTTATGCAGCTTTTAATGCTTTACCGTGTTGTTCCGGTTTTCTATGGAATAAAGAAAGTTTTATACTTGCCTTGAGACTTGCTGGATTTCTCACGTATTCTCTAATATCAGGTTTACCCGGGTAATGCTAGGATTACCCAATTTCTTACTTTACCCGCAACATATAAATCATGTTCTGAGAATTCTGCAACTAAATGTGTGAATTTTTTTTTATAATTTTTATAAAAATTTTAATAAGGCTGCAAACAATAATGTGTTTGTGTGTGTGTGTGTATTTTTTCTAAACTCTAAAGTTAAAAAAAAGAAGGGGTTATCCTCATATAAATTAGGGCCTTTGTGTATAATTACTGTATTGTGCCGCATATAGGCCACACCTGAATATAGGACGCACCCTTAAAGTTTGGTGCCTTTTTGAAGAAATTCAATTTTTAAAGAAAACACACAAAATTTGCAAGCAATAAGTCCCAATGCAGGGTGTCAGCTCCCAGGGGATACTTTTACACTTCCCCAAGAGTATAGCAAAAAAAACAAAGGAAAGATGCTGCACTCCTCAGTAATTTAAAATGTGAAAAAAAACTATTCAGTCATTAAAGCTGTAATGGTTGAATAAAGGCTTTTTTCACATTTGAAATTACCAGTACTAAGGAGTACAGCATCTTTCCTTTTTTATTTTAACATATTAAAGTTGCAATTTGGTATGTACTTGTACATTATTAGCAGGTATGATGTGATGGGGAAAAAAAGCACTTTCTTACCTGACAATATCAGTAGCCAAACTATTGCAAGACGTTGCAGAACTATCCAATCCGGTGGACTACAATCCCCATAAGGCCACAGGGTGCACCGGAAGTTCGGCTGTATAAGCCCGTTCTCTGAATTACACTGTGCTCAGCACAGTATTACCGCATCTTACTACAATCCCCATAAGGCCACAGGGTGCACCGGAAGTTCGGCAGTACTGCGCAAGTACAATTTTGCCGATAAGCACCCGATTATAGGCCGCGTCCCGCATATAGGCCGCACTGCACATTTAAAGCTACAAATCAAGGGAAAAAAGTGCGGCCTATATGCGGAACAATACGGTATATAACTGTGATGAGTACATAGGGGCTCCCATGAGCCTCTTCTCAAATAAATCCACATTTATTCACGCCAGGTAATCATTATTACCACAGTGATCACCTGGCTATTAAAACTTAAAGTGAAGGTAAAGTTAATATGTTTCAAATTCATCAATGCATCCACTATAATAATATTAGTATGATCGCTAACTCTATTTTATAAATTTATTTAAATAATTAAACTTTTATTCATTATCTTTTGTTCCTACCGTTACACTGCAAACTCCTCCCATCCTCTACTTTCTATCTTTCTGTTCGGTGATGTATAGAGCGGTCCCATCCGCTCTATACGTATCTACAATGCGTGTTCACAATGGCCAGTCTACTGCGCATGCGATTCGCATCGATACCGGCATCCAATGCGCATGCGTTAATCTCGCTAGAAACATAGTATTCAATGAATAACACTAATGTATTCATTCAGTACTATGTTATTTGCCAAGTAAAGCAATGCGCTTCTCAGTTATGGAGCAGTCCGTGAAAGCAGATGACGCTATGATTTTTCCCCCCATAAGAATCGAATGCGCATGCGCGCAACGGGAGCACGCTCCAAACCTAATACTGATTAAAAAAATATTGGGCATGCGCAGAATAAGATGTGAGCAGATGACGTGGTTTGACGGCCGCCTAACTGCCAGATTTTAAATTGGGTATGTAAAAAATGTGACCAGGAAATTTAAAAAAAGAAATATAATGGGCTGAATTAGTAGAGGGAAAAAAAAAATATATTTATTACAGCGATAACTTTTTTTACAGATACATAAAAAAAAAATGATGAATGAAACATATTATTTATTGCAAAAGAATATTACTGTTGATTGCAAACAAGGTAACTTAACCTTCACTTTATATGGGGCTTTAGGGCTTTAACACAAGGGGTCTTGGGGTCCCTAGGACATTTTCATGGCCTATTATAAGCACATATAGAACCTTTAATTTTTTTTTGTTGCTAAAATTGTAATAAAAAAAGTTAGAAATAGATATGTGCATTCATGTATTTAAGGGGCAGTGTACACCAACTTTCATATAACTGCATGTAACAGACAGTACTATAAAGAAGAATATGCAAATATAATTATCTAAATATCCAGTATAAAACCTCTTTTTAAAAAAAGGTTTTGCTGGGAAAGCAGGAAGAGCAGACACTCCCCTCCCCAGCATATGAAAAGACAGATTACACAAACAGTAGCAAGCAGAAATCTGATACTTTGGGGCTTGGTTAGGATTCTGAAAATCAGCACAATGTTATTAAAAAATAAGCAAAAATATACATTGTTACAAAAACACTCCCAGATGGACTACATAAATGGACCATCTAGAAAAACATTGTTAATATCCAAATGTGGAAGAGGGCAGCCACTTGAGCCATTTGGCTTTTTTTAAGAGCCAGATTTCTTCTTTTGAAAGTGCAACACATTAAGATCTGTGCAAATCCAATGATCTGGCTATTAAAACCTATATAGGGGCTTCATTGTAATGAGGGGTTTATTTGCTTTGAAACTAGGGGACATGTTACCCCCTTCCATAAAAGTATTTTTTAATCAAATGTTTTATACATTGTATGCCCAAAATACAGGTAATTACCTTTCCAATGGTGTGTCCTGGGGGATTGTAGGAGTTAAGGGAGCTGAGATCGATGAGGCATAATGGTCTGTGGCTGTTTTTCAAGGTTTAGGCAAGGCCCCTTAGTTCCAGTGAAGGGTCATCTTAATGATACAGGATACAAATACATTTTAGACAGTTGGATGCTTTCAACTTTGAACAGTTCAGGAATACCCTTTCCTGTTCCATCATGACTGTGCCATAGTGCACAAAGTGAGGTTCATGAAAACATGGTTTGAAGAGTTTTGTGTGGAGGAACTCAAGTGGCCTGCACCTGCACAGAGCCCTGATTTCAACCCCATTGATCATCTTTGAGATTAATTGAAATGCAATTTGCAAACCAGATCTGCGGGACCAACATAAATGCCTGACCACATAAATGCTCTTTTGGCTGAATAGTCACAATTTCCCATAGTCACACTACAAAATCTTGTGGAAAGCCTTCCCAAAAGAGTGGCAACGGGAGCTGGTGCAACCCCATATTAATGCCCATGGTTTTGGAATGTGATGTCCAACTAGCACATATAAGTGTGATGTTAGTTCTCCACCTACTTTTGGCTATCTAGGGCACGATCACAGAGTTTGCGTAAGTTTCAGCGCAACTACTGAAGCCCACGTTGCCCGTACGTTCACCTCGCACATCGGGTGAATCATATAACACACACTGCCATATGGTATACTGGCATAAGTAGGCCAAACTGGTAATGTTCAGAAATGTGCGCAACTAAACATTTCTGGCGTTGCCAGTAATTTACGCCAGTATATTGCACGCGTAATTTAAAAATAAAGAGTAGGAGTGTTTTTTTGTTTATTCACACGTAAAAATTAAAACCGAAACCAATTAATAAACCGACACGTCAAAATACCATTCAAAACCCCTATATAAACCCATGCGTAATCGCCATATTTTGCGTGTGTTTGGATTGTTCATTGAGCTACAACACAGGGCCCAGGAGCGGAGGTATAGAGAGAGAGTGAGTGAGAGATAGGAGCAAACAGAGGAACTGCAGAGTTAGTATTAGATTGAGGAGTAGTAGGATACTGAGATATATTTGAACATATTGCACACGTTGCATCCATACATATACACATACACCACACTTTTATTTTCATACACCTGACACATTTAATATTTAATTTTTATACAGTGTGATAGGCTGAGTGCTTGGTTGTAATTGTGTGTGACTGGACCTGCGTGGGAGTGACTGGGGTGTGTGTGTAAGAAGTGTGAAGATGGCAGGGAGAGGTAGGGAGGAGCGAAGTGGAGTAGTGGAGGAGCAGTGGCCCCCCGACAGGGAGTAAGTGGAGTGGGGAGAGAGAGACCCAGAAGGGGAGATGGAGGGAAGAGAGATGCCGGCGAGCCCCAGAGGCGAGGAACATCTAGGAGAGGAACCGTGGGCACACATGGAGCCAAAAGGGTGTCAGAGGGGGAGGATAGTCAGGAACACACACTGCTTATTGGTTCTTTGTTTGAACCTTTGGGTGAATGGCTTGATTAAATTTTACAACCCTTAGCCAAAAAGCAACTTAGCTACCTGCAGGACAGTTCCCCTTTGTTACAATCGTTGTAACAAGTTAAATGGCAAGGTTACACTTGGATTACTGTTGACATTACATTGTTGTACACTTGCATTCCCCAATACTTAGGTAAACAAGCAGTGGAGTTTTTCTTGACAGAGAGCGAGGATTGGATGCTTCTACCAAACATTATGTAGGGGATGTTTTGTTATTCCTTCTTACACATAATTATTTTATGTTTGACAATGTGTATTATAAACAGATTAGAGGGACGGCCATGGGGGCAAAATTTGCTCCAGCATTTGCAAACCTATATGTGGCATGGTGGGAACTCTCATATGTTTATAATACTTCCAGTCCCTGGCGGGAACAGATTATACTGTTTGTACGCTACATTGATGATTTGCTCTTTGTAGTGGACAATGAGAATAATGTAGAATGTTTTGGTGACTTTTTGAATAATAATAATTTGGGGTTACAATTCACTGGTACATTTAGCGGTGAGGACATTAATTTTCTGGATCTTACACTCCAAACTTTAGATAATCAAATAGTCACCAAAACCTACAGAAAACCTATTGCTGGCAACACTATCTTACATGCATCGTCCCAACATCCAAAACAACTAATTCAGGCTATCCCCAGGGTCAATTTATTAGATTGCTGAGGAATACCAAATGTGACAACATTTATGAGCAGCAATTTATTGAACTCAAAGAAAGATTAAAGTGCCATAAAACAAGTTGAGATCAGTGCATATCCTAAAAGGGCTAATTAATTAAAAATAGTTTTCATAAAAAAAATGTTTAAAAATTGCTGGCAAATATTTTAAAATCATTTTTAAAAATATGCAAAAATACTTACTTAGCCATGCTGTCTGGAGCACTGTGCTCCACCCCCCTTATCAGTGTTTAGACACAGACATTGTATTTCAACTGAGTTCACAGCTTCTGGACATTCTCCAGCAGATAATCCCTATTCACTTTTGCTTTTTACCAAAAAAACAAATAGATATAGAAACAACCATAGAAGTTAATTCATAGGGGAAGTTAGAGATTTACAATTCGGAAACTTAAATTAAATGGTTAATGGCGAGGCACAGCAGTATAAATTTGCAGGTAAAGTAATTAAAGTACATATTATCATATTTTTTCTCTATCCCAACTTGTTTTATGTCCCTTTAATTCATTGGGAAATGTTGTCCTCCAGCACTGGTGATAGGAGTGCCAGCTTGAAGAGCTCCTGCCAAAGCTCCAAACTTGTAATACAAATGAAAAAAGTTCAAACAGCACCTCCAATTGTACAAATTATTCCAATTTTATTGTACCAAGGCACACAAAATCATGACGTTTCGTCATGATTTTGTGTGCCTTGGTACAATAAAATTGGAATAATTTGTACAATTGGAGGTGCTGCTTGAACTTTTTTCCTTTAATTCATTGGGGTTATGACCCTTTACTTTAGAAAATTGTAGAGAAGAGGTGAAAACCAATGATAAGAGAAAATCTAATCAGAAAGAGTATGGGAAGAATTATGGTAAAAATCAGAAAGATAATAAGGAGGTGTTCAAGGATTCTGTAGTTTTCACTACTGAATATATTTTACAATATGATTCTGTGGCGAAAAATCCTAATTTTTTTTGCATATTTTGGCAAAAGATGAGTTACTGAGGCCGTTTATAGAAACATATTTTTGTTAGATCCTTGTTTTGTAATATATGATTTATAAGCACTATTTAGGGGGTGTGTGTAATTTGTAACTGCACCACATACCTTAGGAGTTTGGTTGATTCTATTGTTCATTTCATAAGCATTCGGTTCACGCAATATTTGTGCTTTATTGTGACATATTTTTATGTGTAAGATTTAATTTTTTTGGAACAAAAATTAGATTTTTGATAATGGGTCTTTGTCAAAATATGTTCTCTTTTTCAAGCTATCGTTCGTGTATATATATTCACATATTGTTTTTATTTTGTGTGTCAATTTTTAATTATATGTTGGTTATGAAGGGGTTAATATTTCCCTTTAAATAGCGTATGGTACTCTGCCATACTCAGTCTATGAATAAGCCCCACTAGAGGGTGCGAAACGCGTCAGGCTGCTGTGCCTCTGTCTCCCTCCATGTCTGGTTGAGGATTATACGTTTTTAAAGTTGCCTAATAAAGTGTGATTTTTATTTTTACACACTTGGTAGTGCCTGCCTGTTTTTGTCCTTCTAGGAACACACACTGCCAGGGCCAGCTCAGGGAGGAAGCCAAGTGGCCATGGATGAGGAGAGAATGAGGTGTCCCAACTTCTCTTTCAAAGAGAAAATGGCCCATGTCTAGGCCATCCTTAAAATTATGGGGACCTCTTCGCCCAGGATAAGAGAAAAGGCTGGGCAATGAGAAGGAAGAACGTATGGCAAAAGGTGGAGGATGCTGTGAATAGCATGGCCCAGAAGAGGAGAACCGTTGAGGGTCTGAAGAAGAGGTGGAATGATTTAAGAGGCAGGTGAAGGAGAAGATGGGGCAGGAAGCAGTCTACCAGAGGGCAACAGGTGGCGGCCCAGCCCTACACGTGTAGTACAACACTTGGCAGGAGATGATCATACGCAGGTCCCTTAAGCACCACAGCAGTTAGTGGCCTTCTATGGGTTCGTTGCAACGACCTTACATCACTCGGATGAGTACCATCCCACACACCTGTAAAATATGTAATAGCAATACAACACCCTTGATTCCCACACATTCATGTACATGACAAGGAGCATGGGAGTCGGAGTGCTACCACAACTGACTACACTTTGCCTGGCCATTACAGCTACATAACACACTGCCATTCATGATTAGGTCTGGAATATTGCAATACTAGCATGTCTCAGAGTAACACAGGCCCCAAGCCACATGGAGAGTAAGCCTTAAATGGACACGATAGGCATCAAAACAAATTAAGCTTAATAAAGCAGTTTGGATATCTAGATCAAGCTAAAGTGAGTTTGGTGTCCCTTAAAGTACCCATTAGTTCATCATTGCAATGTACACATAACAATTGTAGGAAACACATCCTAGTATACTGATCCTATTCAAATCACTCATAGACCACCTTACAATTTGCCCATGCATGTAATAGAGGTTGACATGGGAATCAGTATAGGCCCTAGCATGTATCAATGTAAATAGGAATCCCACATGTACATGTATCTGTGGGCCATATGTCACAGATGGTGAGATGGCAGGTTGATATTCACCTGCATGTGGACAATAGATTCAGAGGACTTAATCAGCTTGTGGGCATTATTATTATTATGTAAAACATTTTTTTTACATTTTGGCATCCACCAGAGGGCGCTACAGCAGAGTGCTATTGAGCGTGGGAAATGTCATTACAACGAGTAAAACATTAGCATTTGAGAGGATTTCTGAGTGTGCATTAAACCACTATGCACAGTGTGAGACAGACTTGGCACGTGTACAGTGTGTGCCTGAGTCAGGCGGCAGAGCACTTTAATTTGCAGAGTAGGTAGGACTTACTTAGTAAATGTTTTTTATTTATTTGTGCAATTTCAGTATGTAACTTCAGTGTGGTAGTTGTGTGGTGGGGTCCATAAAAACACATTTTTTAGCAATATGCAGCAGTGTATTTATGATTATTTGACAATGCTGTAGAAATTTTATATTTAAAACCATGCAAAAATGTTTCCTCCTCAATTCACAAATAGTAGGTGCCCTTTTGGCAGATATGAGTTTTTTTATTTATATATATTATATATTAATATTAATTACTACATTTCAGTTTACATTTCAATTACTACATTTCAGCCCCTTTATGCAATGACTTTTGCAGATACAAGGAGGCATTTTATCTAAGATTTTTACATCTGCATAAAATGTTATACTCTCAGGCTAAAATTGCTCAGTGTTTGAAATGAGACAGGTTAACTTAAAAGTGTTCAGTTTACACTCATACAAACAAGCCTAAATCCTGTATTTAACCAGATTTAAAGAGACATTATACACTAATTTTTTTCTTTGCATAAATGTTTTGCAGATGATTTATTTATATAGCCCATAAAGGTTTTTTTTTTTATTTTAACAATGTATAGTTTTGCTTATTTTTAAATAACATTGCTCTGATTTTCAGACTCCTAACAAAGCCCCAAAGTTTTTTGAGAATACCGTCGGCTACCTACTCCAGCTTGCTCCTGTTTGTGTAAAAGGTCTTTTCATATGCAAAAGAAGGGGAAGGGGGGAGTGTCTTATTTCCCACTTGCAGTGGGCTTTCCAACTGCCTTTTCAACAGAGCCAAACTGAAAGCTTCTAAGTACGTTTTTAAACCATTTTATACTGGATTTTTATATCAGTATCTGTGCATCTTATTCTTTATAGTAGTGTCTATTACATGCAGTTATATGACAATTAGTGTATACTGTCCCTTTAATGGTATGAGACCTAGTGCCACAGCTTATGGTTCCACCAAGACCATATAGAGTACAGCATTTTCAAAATCCATAAGTACAGCTGACAGATGGGAACATTTGTCCAGCAGATTTGAAGTGGTGCTGATTGGGGAAAATGGGGGGGGGGGGGCCTACAAACATATGTCAAACTTTCAAAAGTACTTTTTCATCTACCCATTCTGACAGATCAATAATGTACAATTTTGAATTCACCAAATTATTTTTGTTTGCATATTTACAGATATGATTCTTTAAAAAGTGATCTCTTAATTTCTGCAATTTTTTTTTTGTCATGCATGTCACTCACTGTTGATTTAGGGGATGGCAATGTGCAGAAATGTCTCCTCCTGTGAGTGTTTTTGTGCATGTCTGTGTTTATTTCTTTTTGCTGGTGTCTCTATGGGGCCCATTTATCAAAGGGCTTGCGGACCTGATCCGACACTGCGGATCAGGTCCGCAAGACCTCGCTAAATGCGGAGAGCAATACGCTCTCCGCATTTAACATTGCACCAGCAGCTCACAAGAGCTGCTGGTGCAACGCCGCCCCCTGCTGACTCGCGGCCAATCGGCCACCAGCAGGGAGGTGTCAATCAACCCGATCGTATTCGATCGGGTTGATTTCCGGCGATTTCTGTCCGCCTGCTCAGAGCAGGCGGACAGGGTTATGGAGCAGCGGTCTTTAGACCGCTGCTTCATAACTTGTGTTTCTGGCGAGTCTGAAGACTCGCCAGAAACACGGCCCTTCAAGCTCCATACGGAGCTTGATAAATGAGCCTGAATGAGTGTGTATGTATTTTTTTTTCTGTGGATCTCCCTGTGAGGGTTTGTGTGTCTGTATCTCTTTGTGTGTTTTCTGTGGGTGTCTCTCTGTGTGTGTATGTCTTTGTGTGTTTTCTGAGTCTGTCTCTGTGGGTGTTTCCTTGTGTGTCTGTGTGTGTGTCTATTGTCTGTTCCTTTTTAGGACATTTTGACCTTACTACTGATTATTCACATCTTTCTACAGACTTTGAGACTAATGAGACCTTTCTGGAAGTCACCAATCCACTACTTAACCTTTAAATTATTGTTTAGGCAGTTAAGGGGCCCTTCCTTTCAGCCACTGCATGCTGTTGTCATCATATAGTTGGCATCTTCCTTGACAAAAAGATAATCAGAATTCCATATTTTGTCCATATTTTGTACAATCAGCCAATAGAATGCAAACTCAATCCTATTGGCTGATTGGATCAGCCAATAGGATTGAAGCTCAATCCTATTGGCTGATTACATCAGCCCATAGGATTTTTTACCCTTTAATTCCGATTGGCTGATAGAATTCTATCAGCCAATCGGAATTCAAGGGACCCCATCTTGGATGACGTCATTTAAAGGGAAACTTCATTCTTCAATAGCCATCGAAAGAAGAGGATGCTCCGCACCGGATGTCTTGAAGATGCAGCCGCTCCACATCGGAAGGATGAAGATAGAAGATGCCGTCTGGATGAAGACTTCTGCCCACCTTGAGGACGACTTCTTGCTGCTTGGATGAAGACTTCTCCCGGCTTCGTTGAGGACTTCTGCCCGCTTGGATGAAGACTTCTCCCGGCTGGATGAGGATGGATGTCCGGTCTTCAAAAACTGTAAGGATCTTCGGGGGTTAGTGTTAGGTTTTATTAAGGGTTTATTGGGTTGGGTTTTATTTTTAGCTTAGGGTTTTGGGCACCGAAAAAGAGCTAAATGCCCTTTTAAGGGCAATGCCCATCCAAATGCCCTTTTCAGGGCAATGGGGAGCTTAGGTTTTTTAGAAAGGTTTTTATTTGGGGGGTTTGGTTGTGTGGGTGGTGGGTTTAACTGTTGGGGGGTTGTTTGTATTTTTTTTTACAGATAAAAGAGCTGATTTCTTTAGGGCAATGCCCCGCAAAAGGCCCTTTTCAGTGCTATTGGAAGTTTAGTGTAGGCTAGGGGTTCTTTTATTTTTGGGGGCTTTTTTATTTTGATAGGGCTATTAGATTAGGTGTAATTAGTTTAAATATTTGATCATTTCTTTTTTATTTTGTGTAATTTAGTGTTTATTTTTTTTGTAATTTAGTTAATTGTATTTAATTAATGTAATTTATTAAATTTTAGTGTAATGTTAGGTGTTAGTGTAACCCAGGTTAGCTTTTATTTTACAGGTAAATTTGTATTAATTTAACTAGGTAGTTATTAAATAGTTAATAACTTTTACTAACTAGTCTACCTAGTTAAAATAAATACAAACTTAGCTGTGCAATAAAAATAAAACCTACGATAGCTACAATGTAACTATTAGTTATGCGAACCTAGTCTGAATCACAAGAAGAATTGCGACTCAAAGATTTGCACTTTTGTAGCACTTCTGATACCCCAAACGAATATAAGACATCAAATTTGGCACAGAAGAAGCAATAGATGGAGTTTTGGAATTAAAATATAACTTTTATTAACACAAAAAATTTATAAAATCATGTAAGTGTGTGTATTTTAAAAACACAAAGTGACTTGAGTGTAGCCGCAATAGTATTGATAGGGTAGCGTTGCAATAGCTGGGAACTGTGTGATTCAGTTTCCTGCTAAGTTGGGAGAATATTTATTATAAACTGCAGTGTATTTGTTCTGCGGTGCACAGTTAGCCTATATAGGGATAATCTAAATTCTTACATAATTATATTGTTTATTCCCAATGGGGCATTATGTACCCTTGTAAAAGGCAAAACTGCTACTTTTGGTATTGAACAAATGTACCGTTATATCTAATATAGGGAAATTTATATTCCATTTAATCTTGTAGAGTGTTATTACAGTACTTCTCATTGATATCTGTTGTGTTTGAGTAAAAAGCGGTACTAGATTCTGCTTGTATATGTTTTCTATCAGGTCTTAAACAACTTGTTTCAAGGTAATATCTCTTTAACAGACTGAGTTGTAACTCTATATGGTTAGAATATAACCTTACAATATATAGGTTTATTATTAGAGCTAGAGTTTCTCTTATTTACACCCAAAGTCTGAAATAATTCACAGATAAACCTTTATGTTGTTGTATTTGATTAAGCCACTAATATAATATCCATTAGGCGTTCTGTTGTAGCCTAATATATGGCATATTCATGTAATATCAGAGCGAATATCAATTCTTATTTATAGTTCTAAGTTTATACTTCGATATTGCATTCATGGTGTCAAACTTATATGTGGATAACCAGCTAGGATGTATCTCTACTGTTCCAGTATGAATAAAGAATATACTGATATTTCTGGCGCTAAGTTGTTCTAATACCATGTAAAGTCTTTGAAATATGCCTGTATCTTATTGGGCTTAGTTTTATAACTAGTGTTAAATTTTAATCAAAGTTCCTGAAAGTCTTATGCTAATAAGGGTACCTATGTGGGGGTTTTGTTGCAGTAAAATCGTAGCAAACACATATGTTGGTGTTGTATATACTCTGTCTATTTTTTGCCAATACAATGAATTTTTTATTTTTAGGAATTACAATACTACATCTATTGACATATGAACTATAGAATATATTTTGTTTGTTATTGTTATTCCTGGGCCGTTATTCGGTTTCCCTAAGGTTCAGTAAATACTAGTTTACCAGTCAAGTTATGTATTAAATTGACTGGTTTTGGAGTATTAGATTATACTTTCTTGTACAGTAATCTGGTAACCGTAACAATCTGGTGTGTATTGCTAGGTCACTAGTAATACTTTAGTTTATATGTACAAAAAAAATTTTTTATGTACAAAAATTTTTTTTTCATGCAAATATTAGGTAATTGTCATCTGTATTGCTGCTTGCCAAAGAATAGCCATTATATTGACAGGACTATCAATGTAGGTATTGCACAAACTAACTGTGGTTAATGTACTGTTATACAGTCTTATTTTAGCATAGGTTTTACCCCTTGTTTACCATGTTTAACATATATTGTGTGCAATACACTGCAGAGTTTACCCTTAGCATATTAAATTGTATATTGTTTAGATAGTCCCCATAATGGTAACGCTTAAACCCAATTACTTATTTTTAACGTGCTATTACCGAGTCACTTTGCTATTTAAAACTGATGGGTATTTAAACAATACCCTGGCCTGAAATGTTTCGCCGATGGAGTTTCGGCTTTTTCAAAGGTGACGCGTGGCGGCGGTGGCGGGTATTTAAGCGAGATCAGCTCCGCCTATTTGGTTGTCTTGGCCAAGCCAAATGCTCTCTGGATTAAGGTGTGTTCAGGTTTGCGAATGACGTTTGAGGAGGAGTGTCCGATTACGATATACACAATGCCTACAATGAATCGTGTTCTACTATGATATGAACAAAGTAACTTCCTAAATAAAACAAGAGTGAACTTTGACATCATTCTTCTTAACTCTGAGTCGCTAATAAATTGTATTGCAACTCGTGACTTATTGTTATTAAGAATCCTTGCAGGAAACATTGTATTCGTATATGTATCTAAGTCTGTCATTTGCCTGTCACACATATTAAGACTGCTAGATACCATGTAGTTATCACCTAATTGGGGATTGCCTCTGATCTAAAGAGGGATTGTGAATATGTGCAATAAGAAATTGAGCCAATGATGAGGGGGTCTTCCTTTTGTGGGAGATGCACTGTGCGAGTGAATGATGAATCGATGAGGTGAAGTACTTAATATATGAGAGTGCTGAAAGGCACACTAAGATCGATGAAGTGTTGAGTGATACTCAAAATAACAGGAAAATTAATTGTGTGGGTCATATTTGAAGTGGAGTTTGAGAGTAATGACCGATAACAGATCTTTGTATAAAATAGATATAAATATAATTGTGTAATGTGAGGTGATCATTGTGAGGATCTTAATAAATATAAATGTTAATAATAATAATAGTTAATAATAAACACGTGATGACAAAACAAGTGTACAACAAAAAAACAATAAGTGTACAATAAAAAAACATTGATAAAAAGTGATCTTGGAATTATTTTTTCATATGGTGATCAGGTAAGGTGAGAAAAATGGGGGTGAGGAACAAATAGTGTAAGTGACATCAAAGGGATGGTGACGGTTTAATCACCGTCACTTTTGGGTCTATGTGATGAATTCCAATGGCTGATAATATTGGAGAATAGCTATTCTAGATGACATCTAAGGAATGATGACAGTTCAATCAACGTCACTTTTAGGTCTATAAGGTAAATTCCTATGGCTGATGCTGTTGGGGAATAGCTAAATTCTTCCAGAAGGTATTGTAAGGATTCAAAATAACATTGGATGTGAATAAATAGTTATCATAAGTGTCTAAGTTCTATGTATTGTTCATTTATTATATTGTTTCTTGTTGATTTAAATTCAAATATTATTATACTTTGTGGTTGTTAATTATAAGAACATAAAGTACGTATTTTGTTCATTGAGGCCTTTAGGATATACACTGTCCATTAGGTATATCCATCTTGTCTCAGCTTTCAATAGCGCTTTTTCAAGGTCCCCTCCTCTTAAACCCAAAGAAATTTTTTGGATTCCATAGCATTTTTTTTTTTTAATTTTCAAAGAAGCTTTATTCATATCAAACAGAAGTACATGTCATAAAATGTATGCACATTGCACACGGCAGAAATGATATAATACAATATGTCAATGAGTCAATTAATTATTAAGATTAACCCCTCTATTGGTTGCTAAAGTACATGGAGTAAATAATGCATAATTATATCAATCTGCAAATTATACTCTAAGATGGGGGTCAATAGTTATAAACACATTATCCAGTGCAGTGTACTTCTTTCTGATCCCTAATTTTAGCACTTCAGACCTCTCATGGATCTTATGTACAGTCACTTGTACACAGTTTTGGGGATATGCAGGGATATTATTTAACATAACAAACAGGAAAAAAAAAAAAAAACTTGTGTCAAGAGACACCAATAACCAGAAAAGATGTCATTTTTATATTCAGTTATACCTACGGCTATTATACTCATGTAAAAAAAAAAATAAAATAAGATTTAGGAAAATAGGCATTACATAAAACCTTAAATACATTTGCGCAGGCCCCATCGCAAGTTTATCCAGACCGTCTTAATGGAGATATGAAGAAAGGGTAGTTGTACCCTATAATGTCAGAGCCCTGCAGCACTTGAGTGGGTTGGTATTAATAGGTTATAAGAGGCATCATTCAGCTAACCAATAAAATAAAAAGGGTATTGCAGGCCAAGGGGAAAAGTCAATATTGGGGCAGTTAGGAATATGTAATAGCAGACAAGTGGCGGCATCCCAGTTATATAATATATACATGCCCCCCACCCGCTACCGCGGCCGCCAGCCACGGGTGAGGCAACATAAAATATGTTCAATGTGCGCGCCATTACCATGGATGATGATACTATTTACAACTTAAAAGTTATGGGCTAAGGAAATGTTTTTCTCCCCCTGCCACCAAACAACCTCCCATGTCATGAGCCTCTAAAAAAAAAAAAAAAAAAAAAAAAAAAAAGTGATGATAAGTTAATAGCATAGCAACTACATGACAAGTTAGCAAGACATACTTATTTTGAGTACACATTCAAAACCATAAAGCGCCACAACAAACGGTTATAGCAAATCCAAACAACACAGCAAACCTTATATTTGAGTCTTTAAGATTGTCACAAGAGGAGTCTGTTGATAGACGTGCGGTGAAGGAGTACTATCAACCCCCGGAGTATGTCTGCTTGCCAAACAGAGCATTAACACCCACACAGAAGGTAGTTAGGCAGGAATGGGTTTCTCCCCTCGGCAGCTTAGGGAGTTTGGTAGTGATAGTGACGGGGGGTGATGTGGGGTAGTTCATAGTCCCTGGAGGGTTATACCACAGATCAGGATCCACCGCATGCCATGTACAGTCTAAGTTTTCGTCTAGGACCGTGACTAAGGTATATGGGCTTATAGTCTCCAAGTTTGTGACCATCCCCGGGCTCCCAAAAAGCCCACGTGGCGCCTGCATCAGCTTCGAGTCCTGTTTTACCCATAGTTGCGATCCTGCAGGAACGTTGGAATCTTTCTCCATAGGAGTAGTAGGAGGTGTTAGCTGCATACCAGTATTGACACTCATATGTGCTAAACCCAGGTTCTCCATCTGGGGATGGTTCAGTGTTGTTCCGGGCGCCATCTTAGATGAAGCAGAAATGTGTCTCCTACTTGGCAGATCCGATATTAGGGGGAAATCTATAGCTTGCAAGTTGTGCCGGTATGATGTTTCTGCTGCTCTATATTTATTGCCTTCGGTTGATGAAGCGGATGCTATATTAGAGCAGCCGCCCGGCTGTATAGCCACTCCAAATCTCAGCATGGTGGTTTGCTTATCTTCCCCGGGCTTTATATTTGCAGCTGGCTCTCACCCCGGGTTGCTGTAGCGCTGACTCCGCTGCGTTAGTGGCTTCTAATCTTTCCATGAGAGAAAGTATATCTTGCTCCGACGGAGCTTTAGCTATCAATGCTTGCATCAGGGCTTCTAATTTAGCTGACGGGGATCCAAAGCAGTGGGAGAGTCATTGACCCACATTGTGGCTAGTTGACGTCGGCGATTGTCCTCACTGTATAGTTGCAATGCCCGAAGAGTTATGCTTATTTTTTAGTGAGAAGGGCTGTTATGTTCTGCGATATTTATTGTAGGTATTTAAGATGACCAGTTCTGGTTAGACACCCCTGGAATCCAGGGGGGGGAATGTTGCCTGTAAGGTCGCCGCCGCTACAGGCCTTGATCGTCCTATTCCGCCTCCAGGATCATTAACACAGCAACTAACGTTGTAATCTTGTATATGGTCGAGAAACAGCTCGTACTAGTGTCAAATGCTGTAGGGTTGAAGCAATAACCGGCGGATTATTAGCTTTTCTCCCGGAGCTACAGAAGAGTGCGACTACACAGAGCCGTTGCTTGGACACGCCCCTCCATAGCATTTTAATTCAGAGGTCTTGGATTTATGATGTCTGAAAAAGTGTGAAGCTACAGACGTGATTTTTTTATCGTCTGACAGATCTTTGGGAGCATTCCGGATATTACGCATGTGCTCCATAAGTCTGGTATGTAGTTTTCTTGTGGTCATACCAATGTAAATACACGGACATTTACATTGGAGAGCATATATCACGCCAGTAGTATTACAGCTGATGTAGTTTTTGATTTGGTGCTGTTTACCAAATCGGTCAATGACAAATTTTTTCTTAATCATGTTGCTGCATGAGGAGCAGTTGCCACAAGAAAAAGATCCTGATTCCACAGATCTCGTTTTGGTTGTTTTATGGTTATAATGACTTGGGCTGAGAATTTCTTTTAAATTCCTGCTCCTTCTGTAACTTAGCTGTACTCGGTCTCCAATTAGATCTTTTAGATAGGGGTCGGCTTGGAGTATATGCCAGTTCTTTTGGATTATATTGACGATTCGAGGTGTATGCTGGTTGTAAGTTAACACCAATCTCGTTATATTATCATGCTTCTGGCTTTTGACCTTTAACAGTTCAGACCTGTTGGTTTTTAATGCTCTCGTTTTGGCTTTTATAACCGATCTTTTGCTGTAGCCCCTTTGGAGTAAATGGTTCTAAAACCTATGCTGAAATAAGACTGTATAACAGTACATTAACCACAGTTAGTTTGTGCAATACCTACATTGATAGTCCTGTCAATATAATGGCTATTCTTTGGCAAGCAGCAATACAGATGACAATTACCTAATATTTGTATGAAAAAAAAATTTTTGTACATAATTTTTTTTTTTGTACATATAAACTAAAGTATTACTAGTGACTTAGCAATACACACCAGATTGTTACGGTTACCAGATTACTGTACAAGAAAGTATAATCTAATACTCCAAAACCAGTCGATTTAATACATAACTTAACGACTGGTAAACTAGTATTTACTGAACCTTAGGGAGACTGAATAACAGCCCAGGAATAACAATAGCAAACAAAATATATTCTATAGTTCATATGTAGTATTGTAATTCCTAAAAATAAAAAATTCATTGTATTGGCAAAAAATAGACAGAGTATATACAATACCAACATATGTGTTTGCTACGATTTTACTGCAACAAAACCCCCACATAGGTACCCTTATTAGCATAAGACTTTCAGGAACTTTGATTAAAATTTAACACTAGTTGTAAAACTAAGCCCAATAAGATACAGGCATATTTCAAAGACTTGACATGGTATTAGAACAACTTAGCGCCAGAAATATCAGTATATTCTTTATTCATACTGGAACAGTAGAGATACATCCTAGCTGGTTATCCACATATAAGTTTGACACCATGAATGCAATATCGAAGTATAAACTTAGAACTATAAATAAGAATTGATATTCGCTCTGATATTACATGAATATGCCATATATTAGGCTACAACAGAACGCCTAATGGATATTATATTAGTGGCTTAATCAAATACAACAACAAAAAGGTTTATCTGTGAATTATTTCAGACTTTGGGTGTAAATAAGAGCAACTCTAGCTCTAATAATAAACCTATATATTGTAAGGTTATATTCTAACCATATAGAGTTACAACTCAGTCTGTTAAAGAGATATTACCTTGAAACAAGTTGTTTAAGACCTGATAGAAAACATACAAGCAGAATCTAGTAACGCTTTTTACTCAAACACAACAGATATCAATAAGAAGTACTGTAATAACACTCTACAAGATTAAATGGAATATAAATTTCCCTATATTAGATATAACGGTACATTTGTTCAATACCAAAAGTAGCAGTTTTGCCTTTTACAAGGGTACATAATGCCCCATTGGGAATAAACAATATAATTATGTAAGAATTTAGATTATCCCTATATAGGCTAACTGTGCACCGCAGAACAAATACACTGCAGTTTATAATAAATATTCTCCCAACTTAGCAGGAAACTGAATGACACAGTTCCCAGCTATTGCAACGCTACCCTATCAATACTATTGAGGCTACACTCGAGTCACTTTGTGTTTTTAAAATACACACACTTACATGATTTTATACATTTTTTTGTGTTAATAAAAGTTATATTTTAATTCCAAAACTCCATCTATTGCTTCTTCTGTGCCAAATTTGATGTCTTATATTCCTTTGGGGTATCAAATCTTTGAGTCGCAATTCTTCTTGTGATTCAGATTAGGTTCGCAAAGTTTTCTGTTGTACAAGCACTCTAGCTCACTAAGTAGATTGATATTAAAACCTGACTGAGCATCCCCACTCTATCTCAGTAGTGCCTTTGCTATCTCCTTGAACTAAATTAACTATTAGTTATATTGTAGCTAGCTTAGGGTTTATTTTACATGTAAGTATTTAAATAGGAATTATTTAGGTAAATTATAGTAATTTTTATTTAGATTTATTTTAATTATATTAAAGTTAGGGGTGTTAGGGTTATGTTTAGACTTAGGGTTAGGTTAGGGGTTAATATATTTATTTAGTGTTAGTAATGTGGGAGGCCAGAGGTTTAAGGGTTAATAACTTTAGTATAGTGGCGGCGGCGATGTTGGGGGCGGCAGATTAGGGGTTAATAAGTGTAATGTAGGTGTCGGCAATGTCGGGGGGCGGCAGATTAGGAGTGTTTAGAGTGTAAACATAGATTTTGTTTCCCCATAGACATCAATGGTGCTGCATTATGGAGCTTTATGCTCCTTTATTGCAGGTGTTAGGCTTTTTTTTAGCCGGCTCTCCCCATTGATGTCTATGGGGAAATCGTGTACGAGCACATCAAACCAGCTCAAAGCAGCACTGGTATTTGTGTGCGGTATCGAGCTCAACGCAGCCATATCGCTGGGTTTTTGCAAACCTGTAATAGCAGATCTATTAAAGGTGAGCACTGGAAATAACTTGCAAGTTATTACCGAGCCACTCATAATGCAAAACTCGTAATCTATCTGAGAGTAATTGTAAAGAATTATACAATTAAGCATAAAGAACTTTAATTTGCGTTAGAAAATAATAGTTCTGCTTGAAATGAATTTTGATTAGATTGCATTTGCAACAGTTGAATTCTCATTCACACTAAATAACTTTATTCAAAATATCTTGAAAAATTATAAAAGAAAAACACACACACACAAATAGCTTGAGCTCAAATAGTTAAAAGCACTTAAACCAGCAGTAACACTGAGACTCCCATTCTGATAAGGTCGTTAAAAATAATATCAGCCAGCAGTGACTATATCAGACTATAAAAGCCCTTTCAATCCGAGAACTAAATTTAAATTATTTTGGTCATTATCATTTTAAGCTAACTGCTAGGATTCTATGTCTTTATATATACCGGGGAGATCAGTCTTTATGCATGGTAAGCAGAATTAAAACAACGGAGAGACAGAGCTGCTCCAAAGGACTCTATAGTCAGTGTTACACTTAAGGATGTTAGTGTCAGTGTCTGCTGTAGTGATCACACCATAACACTCTATTATTACTGCAGAACACAATAATTCAGCTAATGATGTTCTGTAAAAAAAAAATGTTCTTTAATTGATTTTTTTCTTTTGTAAACTACAATTCCCAGAATCCTTTGCCAGCTAAATCACTTCCTTCTAGTCAGATTCCAGAGATTCAAGAAGCTGCTATCCAGGTGATATACATCTCATAATCTAATCTCCTTGCTATATAAGGAGCTCTTATGCCGGTATTCACATAGAAGATTGAAAAAGGACTTATCCGAAACGCGTTGCTTTGATTTATGGTCCAGAGAGGCCACCGTAGTCTGTATCATCAGACCATTTCCACCACCCGGCTTTCTGTGTTGGAGCTGACGAGTGATCCACAGTCTGCATCGGGACCTGGCGTTGAGATCCCTGGAATAGAGAGCTGTTTACAGAGATCCTAAACTGTAATTTCAGATAGACATCTGTAAATATAATACTACCAGCATACTTTTAAGAAAGTTTTTCTCTATCTACATCTGCAGAGTTCTGACTCCACTTGTGAATTTGAGGTGTTAACTCCCTGTTGGAAGAAAATATCTGTTTGTCCATACATACAAAATTGGATATATTGTGGGCAACTCATATGAGAAAAAGAAATCCCCTTTAAAGAGACTACTTTGATCTTGCACAATAAATTTGCTCTTTTATGGATACTATATAGTACAGCAAATTTGCTGAGCCTCCTGCAAACTAACTTTGCCATTCTTTATCTAATGGTTTGGCTCTTATAACATTTACCAATGCTAACTATATTTGTTTGTGTTTAAACTGCTTGGGTTTTCATCTCAAATTGCTTGCCTTTAATTCCAACTGCTTGCTTTTTTAACCCTTTTAACCTTTTTAATCTCTATAATAGCTTCCTGAATATATGAATATATGAGTGTGTTCTAGGCAAAATTGTACGCTATATTTTTATCTTATATTTTACATGAATGCTTTTAAAAAGGAATATTCTTTTAATTACTTTTACCTTCTGGTATATTATAAATAAACCTTATACTTACATTTTTTTGATTGATTTGGTAATAATTAGCTTCAAGTGCACAGTATACTGCTGGTATTAGAGCGACAGACTACAATCACTTGCCTGGCCAGACTAGTGTATACGTTACCACTACACATTTCAGGGTCATGCCCCTTCCTCAGGTATAACTAACAGTCTCCCTACGCTCCCTTTTAAACTGATACAATTACCATTTTGACCAATGGGTCTATAGTCATCACACATGGAATCAGATAATCTATACTTAAATACATCTCTAGATGTTATGTACATAACAGTGATATTAAATCTTTAGATATGGCAATCTTAGTTGGCGAAAATTAAAAAAAATCTGTTCTAATAACCTTTTAGATATAAATATATACACATATCTCCAGAACATTTGTAATAATTGCACGTGCACTTTATTTTTATGCAAATTCCTTTTCTCTAAACATAGATATGTTAGTCATTTATATCAATATTTTATCGTTTTTATATATCTACTTGCAATGCCTAGTTCATCTTTCATACACTGATCAATGTCAGTATTGTTATTTTTCTTTATTTATATTTTAAACAAGCAATATCATGTTTGTATGTCCAGCCGGCTTGGACAGCGAAAATTGTATGGCAAGTTTCTATCAAATTATTTTGTCCCTAATGTCTAATTGTCTTAGAATAGACATTGCAAATAATACAGAAAAAAAAAATGAGAATTCATACATATTCTTTATCTTCTTTCCTGTCATGTTTTAGATAGTTCCATGTACATATGATAAAGCATTTTCAATATTCTTCCTACAAGTTATAAATCTATCTATGTTTTTTTGGTCCAACTACAACTTAACAGATAAATTTTAGCTAATACATTTTATCAATATATTTTATCGATAGAAACATCTGGACTTTTACAGACATATATATATATATATATATATATATAGATATCTAGTATCGTTATAAGAACAATACTAGATCAAAGTTCTCGTTGAGTCCTTTTGGCTGTATAGTATCTAGTCTGATGATCCATGAAGTCTCCCTTTGATTTAGTCTTCTTTCTCTGTCCCTTCTTCTTCTATTGATAGGGATATGTTCTATTCCTATGAACGCCAGATCTTTTCAATTTCTGTTATGCACCTGATTGAAATGACGGGAAACAGAATGTTTTAGATAACCTATTTTGATGTTATATAGATGTTCATAGATCCTTTTACGAAGGGGGCGTGTAGTACTCTCTATATAGTACAAATTGCAACTACATTTTAACATGTAGATTACGAAGGTAGAGTCATAGTTTAGAAAATTTCAAATTTTGTATTCTTTCCCTTGATAATTAAAAGACTGTGCTTTGTTGGGGCAATATATACAATAATCTCATCTCCCACACTTATGCCAGCCTTTAATTGCTGTTTTTTTTTTATATAATTTTGTTTTGGTCACAATCATTGTTATTTTCTTGCTGTTTTTTATCCCATTCTACAAATTTGGGAGTAAGGTCCGAAAGGGATAGAATTGTTTTTAAATTTCTTCCTTTCTTGCAGATGGTTTTATTTATTTTCGGAGCAATAGGTCCTAATAGGGGATCTTTACAGACTAAATGACAGTGCTTATTAATGGCTTGTTCAATTTACTTTTTATCTTCACTGTGCGTAGTTAACATTCTTTTATCAAATGTATTATCTCCTATCTTACAGATAAAGTATAGTCATCTATTTTATTAATTCAATGCTTTTTTGTTTTCATACTTACTAAATCTTTATTCTTTTGTAGCATTTTGTTTCGATTGAAATCCTCTTCCAATAGTGTTGTCTTGAAACCTTTCTCAATAAATCTTACCTTTAGACTTTCAGCCTGAGAGTGAAAGTCATATTCGTCAGTACAGTTCTTTTTAACTCAAATAAATTGTGCCTTAGGGATATTCTCTAACCATTTTTTGTCATGGCAACTGCTGCTGTTCAAATATATATTTTGATCTACCGATTTAAAAAAAGTTTTAGTTTTTATTTTAGTATCTTTTATTTTTTATAGATAAATCTAAAATTTGTTATTAAACAGTTATTATTTAAATGTTTTATTAAACATTATTTAAAGTTAATTAGTGAAGGATAGTCATTTTTCAAAATTAAAAAGACATCATCAATATATCTTTTGTATATAATAATGTCTTTCATATATTTCCCTTGACTCCATATATATTTATTTTCCCAGCTTGCCAAAACCAAGTTAACATAACTAGGATCAAAACAGGTCCCCATGGCGGTTCCTCATATTTGCCTATAGAATGTTCCATTAAAACAGAAAGAATTATTTTCCAATATAAATTTGATGCTTTTCTGTAGGAATTCGCTCTGTTTATAGCTTGGGAAACCATGGCCTAGATTTGGAGTTCGGCGGTAGCCGTCAAAACCAGCGTTAGAGGCTCCTAACGCTGGTTTTGGCCGCCCGCTGGTATTTGGAGTCATTGATTAAAGGGTCTAACGCTCACTTTTCAGCCGCGACTTTTCCATACCGCAGATCCCCCTACGCCATTTGCGTAGCCTATCTTTTCAATGGGATCTTCCTAACGCCGGTATTTAGAGTCGTTTCTGCAGTGAGCGTTAGAGCTCTAACGACAAGATTCCAGCCGCCTGAAAATAGCAGGAGTTAAGAGCTTTCTGGCTAACGCCGGTTCATAAAGCTCTTAACTACTGTACCCTAAAGTACACTAACACCCATAAACTACCTATGTACCCCTAAACCGAGCTCTCCCCACACCGCCGCCACTCGATTAAAATTTTTAACCCCTAATCTGCCGACCGCCACCTACGTTATACTTATGTACCCCTAATCTGCTGCCCCTAACACCGCCGACCCCTGTATTATATTTATTCACCCCTAATCTGCCCCCCACAACGTCGCCGACACCTGCCTACACTTATTAACCCCTAATCTGCCGAGCGGACCTGAGCGCTACTATAATAAAGTTATTAACCCCTAATCCGCCTCACTAACCCTATCATAAATAGTATTAACCCCTAATCTGCCCTCCCTAACATCGCCGACACCTAACTTCAATTATTAACCCCTAATCTGCCGACCGGAGCTCACCGCTATTCTAATAAATGTATTAACCCCTAAAGCTAAGTCTAACCCTAACACTAACACCCCCCTAAGTTAAATATAATTTTTATCTAACGAAATAAATTAACTCTTATTAAATAACTTATTCCTATTTAAAGCTAAATACTTACCTGTAAAATAAATCCTAATATAGCTACAATATAAATTATAATTATATTATAGCTATTTTAGGATTAATATTTATTTTACAGGCAACTTTGTAATTATTTTAACCAGGTACAATAGCTATTAAATAGTTAAGAACTATTTAATAGTTACCTAGTTAAAATAATAACAAATTTACCTGTAAAATAAATCCTAACCTAAGTTATAATTAAACCTAACACTACCCTATCAATAAAATAATTAAATAAACTACCTACAATTACCTACAATTAACCTAACACTACACTATCAATAAATTAATTAAACACAATTGCTACAAATAAATACAATTAAATAAACTAGCTAAAGTACCAAAAATAAAAAAGAACTAAGTTACAGAAAATAAAAAAATATTTACAAACATAAGAAAAATATTACAACAATTTTAAACTAATTACACCTACTCTAAGCCCCCTAATAAAATAACAAAGCCCCCCAAAATAAAAAATTCCCTACCCTATTCTAAATTAAAAAAGTTACAAGCTCTTTTACCTTACCAGCCCTGAACAGGGCCCTTTGCGGGGCATGACCCAAGAATTTCAGCTCTTTTGCCTGTAAAAGAATAAATACAACCCCCCCCCCCCCAACATTACAACCCACCACCCACATACCCCTAATCTAACCCAAACCCCCCTTAAATAAACCTAACACTAAGCCCCTGAAGATCTTCCTACCTTGTCTTCACCATCCAGGTATCACCGATCCGTCCTGGCTCCAAGATCTTCATCCAACCCAAGCGGGGGTTGGCGATCCATAATCCGGTGCTCCAAAGTCTTCCTCCTATCCGGCAAGAAGAGGACATCCGGACCGGCAAACATCTTCTCCAAGCGGCATCTTCGATCTTCTTCCATCCGGTGCGGAGCGGGTCCATCTTGAAGCAGGCGACGCGGATCCATCCTCTTCTTCCGATGTCTCCCGACGAATGACGGTTCCTTTAAGGGACGTCATCCAAGATGGCGTCCCTCGAATTCCGATTGGCTGATAGGATTCTATCAGCCAATCGGAATTAAGGTAGGAATTTTCTGATTGGCTGATGGAATCAGCCAATCAGAATCAAGTTCAATCCGATTGGCTGATCCAATCAGCCAATCAGATTGAGCTCGCATTCTATTGGCTGTTCCGATCAGCCAATAGAATGCGAGCTCAATCTGATTGGCTGATTGGATCGGCCAATCGGATTGAACTAGATTCTGATTGGCTGATTCCATCAGCCAATCAGAAAATTCCTACCTTAATTCCGATTGGCTGATAGAATCCTATCAGCCAATCGGAATTCGAGGGACGCCATCTTGGATGACGTCCCTTAAAGGAACCGTCATTCGTCGGGAGACATCGGAAGAAGAGGATGGATCCGCGTCGCCTGCTTCAAGATGGACCCGCTCCGCACCGGATGGAAGAAGATCGAAGATGCCGCTTGGAGAAGATGTTTGCCGGTCCGGATGTCCTCTTCTTGCCGGATAGGAGGAAGACTTTGGACCCTCTTCTGGACTTCTTCAGTGGATGTCTAGCCCCCGCTTGGGTTGGATGAAGATATCGGAGCCAGGACGGATCGGTGAACCTGGTATGGTGAAGACAAGATCTTCAGGGGCTTAGTGTTAGGTTTATTTAAGGGGGGTTTGGGTTAGATTAGGGGTATGTGGGTGGTGGGTTGTAATGTTGGGGGGGGTATTGTATGTTTTCTTTTACAGGCAAAAGAGCTGAACTTCTTGGGGCATGCCCCGCAAAGGGCCCTGTTCAGGGCTGGTAAGGTAAAAGAGCTTGTAACTTTTTTAATTTAGAATAGGGTAGGGAATTTTTTATTTTGGGGGGCTTTGTTATTTTATTAGGGGGCTTAGAGTAGGTGTAATTAGTTTAAAATTGTTGTAATATTTTTCTTATGTTTGTAAATATTTTTTTATTTTCTGTAACTTAGTTCTTTTTTATTTTTTGTACTTTAGCTAGTTTATTTAATTGTATTTATTTGTAGCAATTGTGTTTATTTAATTTATTGATAGTGTAGTGTTAGGTTAATTGTAGGTAATTGTAGGTAGTTTATTTAATTATTTTATTGATAGGGTAGTGTTAGGTTTAATTATATCTTAGGTTAGGATTTATTTTACAGGTAATTTTGTAATTATTTTAACTAGGTAACTATTAAATAGTTCTTAACTATTTAATAGCTATTGTACCTAGTTAAAATAAATACCAAGTTGCCTGTAAAATAAATATTAATCCTAAAATAGCTAAAATATAATTATAATTTATATTGTAGCTATATTAGGGTTTATTTTACAGGTAAGTATTTAGCTTTAAATAGGATTAATTTATTTAATAAGAGTTAATTTATTTCGTTATATGTAAATTATATTTAAGTTAGGGGGGTGTTAGTGTTAGGGTTAGACTTAGCTTTAGGGGTTAATACATTTATTAGAATAGCGGTGAGCTCCGCTCGGCAGATTAGGGGTTAATAAGTGTAGGTAGGTGTCGGCGACGTTGTGGGGGGCAGATTAGGGGTTAATAAATATAACATAGGGGTCGGCGATGTTAGGGCAGCAGATTAGGGGTACATAGGGATAACGTAGGTTGCGGCGGTTTACGGAGCGGAAGATTAGGGGTTAAAAGTGTAATGCAGGGGTGAGCGATAGCGGGGGCGGCAGATTAGGGGTTAATAAGTGTAAGGTTAGGGGTGTTTAGACTCGGGGTACATGTTAGAGTGTTAGGTGCAGACGTAGGAAGTGTTTCCCCATAGGAAACAATGGGGCTGCGTTAGGAGCTGAACGCTGCTTTTTTGCAGGTGTTAGGTTTTTTTTCAGCTCAAACAGTCCCATTGTTTCCTATGGGAGAATCGTGCACGAGCACGTTTTTGATGCCGGCCGCGTCCGTAAGCAACTCTGGTATCGAGAGTTGCATTTGCGGTAAAAATGCTCTACGCTCCTTTTTTGGAGCCTAACGCAGCATTTGTTTTAACTCTCGATACCAGAGTTAAATTTATGGTGCGGCCAGAAAAAAGCCCGCGG
Source organism: Bombina bombina (assembly GCF_027579735.1). Classification (NCBI taxonomy): domain Eukaryota; kingdom Metazoa; phylum Chordata; class Amphibia; order Anura; family Bombinatoridae; genus Bombina; species Bombina bombina. The sequence continues at coordinate 543,234,949 of NC_069501.1, read as the reverse complement.
AGCGTTAGCAGCCCTTTTACCGCCGAACTCCAAATCTAGGCCCATATTTGTTAAATGTTTTTTGTATTCTTTTGATACCCTCTATATTATCTATCACTGTATATAGTGACTTAATATCTCCGGTTATCAGATACCATTTTGGATCCCATTCCATTTTTTCAAGTATATGTATCAGTTCAGTACTGTCTTTGAGGTATGATCTTGTTTTGGGATCCAAAGTTTGCAAAAATAGGTCTACATAAAGAGATACATTTGAAGTTAAACTGTCTATTCCAGAAATGATGGGTCTTCTGGGGGGATTATTAGTACTCTTATGTACAGGTAGCCCTCAGTTTACGCCGGGGTTAGGTTCCAGAAGGAATGGTTGTAAATCGAAACCGTTGTAAATTGAAACCCAGTTTATAATGTAAGTCAATGGGAAGTGAGGGAGATAGGTTCCAGGCCCCTCTCAAAATTGTCATAAGTAACACCTAAAACATTATTTTTAAAGCTTTGAAATGAAGACTTTAAATGCTAAACAGTATTATAAACCTAATAAAATAATTACACAACACAGAATATATAATTAAACTAAGTTAAATGAACAAAAAAAATTTGCTCAACAGCATTATAAACCTAATAAAATAATCACACAACAGAGACTTCACTTGCATTTTTCTGCAAACAGTTCTTTCTATGCATTCCAATCTGGACTGATTTATAGACAGGAAGATCTTGTTCCTTTGAAATCTGCTCGATAGCTCAGGTCTGGTTAAACTGATTTATTTCAGCTTGCTTGGCTTTGCTGCAACACAAGCGGACAGCTCCACCTACTGGCTATTTTAATCAATGCACTGCTTCTCAATGCTTTTCAATAGCAGTCACATGACTGGGAAAAAAAGTTGTTATTCTGAAACGGTGTAAATTGAACCGTTGTAAAACGAGGGCCACCTGTATTTTTGCAATGTGGTAAAATATGCGAATTCTAGGTTTTAACTAGAAGAAATTAGAATTATTGTTTATTTAATACCTTTGTGTTTACTCTAATTTCTAATAGTTTGAATAATTCTTCTATTAATTCCTTTGTAGGATCTTGTCTTATTTTTAAGTAACTTATGTTGTCTGTCAGGAGTCTTACGGCTTCTTTTTTATATACTTCTCTGTCTTGTATTATCACTACTCCCCCCTTATCTGTTTGTCGTATGACTATGTTTATATTGTTTTTAAGTTCTTTCATAGCTTGTATTTCATATTTATTTAGATTATTTTTAATATAATTTCTATTCTGTTCTATTGCTCTTAATTCTTGCATAGCTAGTATATTAAAGGACTCTAAATAGCCACCTCTATTTTGTACTGGATTTCATTTACATGTTTTTTTTTAATTTGTATTTAGCATAGTTTCATTTAATTGACCTATACTTTCTTTGTTGAGTTCTTCTAAAGTATATAGGTCTAATATGTCTATGTGATCTTTTCCCAGTATGTCCCATATTTTAACATTTTCAGTATTGGGATTTTTCTTTTTTTGAGCTTCCATATATCTCTCTATTGACAACTTTCTGATAAATTTCTGAAAATCTATAAGAACCTCTGTAATTTTTTAATATACCGTCGGTGCAAAGTTTAAACCTCTTCTCAATAGATTTATCTGGCTTATAGTAAGGCAAATAGAAGATAGGTTAAATATACCAAATTGTTTTAGATCTTCATTATTTAGTTCTCTAATTATTCTGTTATATTCTCTAGAGTGTTCCCTTCTTCTTCCTCGCTTACCTTTGAATCTGCGATTGTTTCTAAGGAAAATTTTCCTTTCTCTTTTAGATATAATACTTCTGTTCTCTTTTTTTTTAGTTTCCCGGATTGCCAAACTAGTTTTTTGCCCCTTTCATTTCATCCTGATGTTCTAATGGACTTTGTCCTCCATCTGCTCCTAAAATAGGGAGGTCATCATTAGTGAGATCCTCTAAAATTTTAAATTAATTTGTTGTATGATTGTGACTTTGTGTTTAACTTATTTGGAGAGCTTTAGGTGATTCTTTCATATAAGTGTTAACCTGTGCATTGGTTAATTGTGTCTTTTTGTGTTCTTTCTTTTTTTGATAAACTATGTCCCATTCACTATCCAAATCTACCGTGGAGGAATCTAATCTACTTGTGTTTGTTTTGAAAGGATATACAGTCATCTTAGTGTTTTTATCTACTTTGTGTTCATCGTGCCTAATACTTGTGTTTTTATGAAAAATTTAGTGTTTTTTGGTTCATAGGTGAATTGTTTTCTATCTTGTGTAGTCAATTTTTTTATTTTTATTCCATTTTTTCTGTGTGCTTTGTTTTTTTGTGTGTATTCTCTTGGCTATACCAGTGACCAAAACAAAATTATATAAAAAACCCCCCAGCAATTAAAGGCTGGCATAAGTGTGGGAGATGTGATTATTGTATATATTGCCTCAACAAAGCACAGTCTTTTAATTATCGAGGGAAAGAATACAAAATTAGAAATGTTATAAACTGTGACTCTACCTTCTTAATCTACATGTTAAAATGTAGTTGCAATTTGTACTATATAGAGAGTACTACACGTCCCCTTTGTAGTTGGATCTATGAACATCTATATAACATCAAAATAGGTTATCTAAAACATTCTGTCTCCCATCACTTCAATCAGGTGCATAACAGAAATGGAAAAGATCTGGAGTTCATAGGAATAGAACATATCACTATCGATAGAAGAAGAGGGGACAGAGAAAGAAGACTAAATCAAAGGGAGACTTCATGGATCCTCGGACTAGATACTATACAGTCAAAAGGACTCAACGAGAACTTTGATCTAGTATCGTTCTTATAACGATACTATATATATATATATATATATATATATATATATATATATATATATATATATATATATATATATATATATGTAAAAGTTCAGTTGTTTCTATAGATAAAATATATCGATAAAATGTATTAGCTAAAATTTATCTGTTAAGGTCTAGTTAGACCAAAAAAAGATAGATTTATAACTTGTAGGAAAAATATTGAAAATGCTTTATAATATGTACATTGAACTATCTAAAAAATGACAGGAAAGATGATAAAGAATATGTATGAAATTTCCTTTTTTTCTGTAATTACTTTCAATGCCTATTCTAAGACAATTAGACATTAGGGACACAATAATTAGATCGAAACTTGCCATACAAGTTTGGCTGTCCAAGCCGGCTGGACATACAAACATGATATTGCTTGTTTAAAATATAAAGAAAAATAACAATACTGACATATTGATCAGTGTATGAAAGATGAACTAGGCATTGCAAGTAGATATATATAAAAAAGATAAAATATTGATATAGATTACTAACATATCTATGTTTAGAGAAAAGTCATTTGCATAAAAATAAAGTGCATATGCAATTATTACAAATGTATATATTTATATATAAAAGTTTATTAGAATAGATTTTTTAAATTTTCTAATAGAAGAGAAACCAATGGCACTACTTGGATATAATGAACATTCCCATATAGTTATTTTATAATGTAATACAAATAAATCAGAAAGGGGACGGTGCTTGTACTGAACAAAGAATTCAAGACTAATCAGCAAGAAACTGAAAAAAAGAGTACAAATATAGCACTCGTAATGTCCAAATGTACTAGATACTATGGACCAAAGGTAAAAATGAAAAATTAAAACTTAACTTTTACTATATGAGCTTAAAAAAGGGGGGAACAAAAACAAATATGTGTTTAAAATATGCGAATGCCTGATTGGGATGGTGAAAATCAACAGAATAAGAAATCAACTGTTCCAATATCTCCTAAAGATTTAGGGTGGCTAGGATTTCTTCTCTGCGATTCAAGATATGGTCATTAGATAAAGGTATGATAATAATTTATTGGTTGTGTTAAAAACAAAGTGAAAATGTGTCCCAATAGGTGCAAGTATTTCTATTTGGCTCTTCTGGAAACACCAGAGTTGATATGCCAATTGATTATCACTGTGTAATTACTCAGATTATGGTCTACTAATATCAGAAATCTATATCTGTAAATATCATTATGGAAAATATATATATATATATATATATATATATATATATATATATATATATATATATATATATATATATATATATATATATATATATATATAGCCTCCAATTGAAAGCCCCTTATGGTATTCTCCTTATAGAAAACCTTCTGATAGAGAACCTTCTGAGGAGCGATGAATGCTCACTAATACTAATTGTCTATTAATTCATCATGGGTAGTGCCGATATTGAAATATCTGGTAATACCAGAGACCTATACCTTTTAAATACCGTGAAAATGGTAAACTTGGATGTAAGGTGCTTGGTTATTGCACCCAATAAAGGATTTCCAATAAAGTGCCTGTTACCTATTGTTACCGTTACCTATTAATACTGATAGTTAAATTGTGTCAAATCAGGCGTATCTATCTGGCTATACCAGAGACCTATACCTATTGAAATACCATAAGGATAGTAAAGCTTGAAAATAAAGGTACTTGGTAATTCTACCCAATAAAGGATTTTCAACAAAATGCCTGTTACCTCTTATTACCGTTACCTACTAATTTCAATAGTTATATCAAATCAGGCATATCTATCTGATGAAACGAGAGACCTATACCTATTAAATACCGTAAGGATAGTGGGCTAAAGGAAAAGAATACAGGATTGTTGCACTCAATAGGGGATTATTCAAACAAAGTACCTGTTACCTATTATTACCGTTACCTGTTAATACCATAAATAAAATTATGTAAAATCAGGCATTGCTATTAAAAAAATATATGGGAGAAGGGGAGGAGGGACGCCACTGACGCGTTTCGCCATTGTGGCTGTATCAAAGGGCAATCTCACTATCTTCTCGTGGGATTTATATACCCTAAGCTTCATTGGGATTGGCTAGATTCGACAACCTATCATAATGCCGTTAAAGGATTGGCTATTACACCTGTCAATCAAATATCAAAGACAGGAATTGGTTAATATAGTGTTTGTTTACGCCCATAGGTTTCCATAAAATAAATAAGCAAAAAAACGCTATATAAAATTATGTTACCACAGCGTTTCAACTATTATGTGTCATTCTAACATTAGGTTTCGTGTTATGTTAACTATTATGTTAATTCCCATATATAATCCCTTGGCAGTATTGTTACCACATATCATTGAGGTTATGCATTGTAAGTGCATTTTATTCACTTTTCTGTGTGTCCATTTATACATAAACAGAGTTGCACTATTATTGTGTACTACTTTTTTCTCCTTGTACTATTCGCTTCCAGTTTTGCCGAGACATCCTGATCTGGGAGAGACGCATATGCGGACATAGACACAGATAGAAGCAGATCGAGTTATCTAGGAGTATACAAGCTGTAACACAGTTCTGCATCATACTTGCCTCATACGATTGGGGTAATTATCTGTAAGTAGATCTCCTAAAGGGAACCTGCATGAGATTTTGGTCACGCTGTGTACACGGATTCCAGGTTATGTGAACTTTATCACTCCACCACTCACTGTGTAGTCTCCGGGCATCTGTTTCTATTAACAATTTTATTTTTATTTGTATCAGTGTATTGTGTATTGTATATTTTGTAATTATTCACGTTCATTAATTACCACAATTAATAGTTGCCAATACTTATAATCAGTTGCATTTTTACATATTTTTGCAGCGTTTTGGTTTCCTTATAGTGCAATCTGTATGATATTTAAATATATTTTTTATAGAAAGTGGTGATTTCTGTATATAGTGCTGGGTTCCTAACCAGTTTCCTTTCTTACTATTTTTTTACCTGTTAGGGATCTCTTGGAAAAGGCCCGCCCTATTGGTTAATAGGACCTATAGCAGCATATACAGTACACATGTACCCATTGTAAGTACATATCTTGTTATAACTACAAAGGTTTTGTATTTAAATAATTAGATATAGACAATTCCCATTATTTATATTTTTAGATAAGCCATTAGATACCTCATTATTTCATCATTTAGTTCAGTGTGTGTGTGTGTGTGTGTGTGTGTGTTTAGAAAGTTGTAAAGAAATGTTTGGTCCTTAATGCATAAATTAAATCTGCTTCTTAAGGGGATAACAATTGTGTGGGAGAGAAAAAACATTGTTGATGAAGTCTTGGAAGACAGCTGCAGCATTACAAAGATCAAAGGGTATAACTAAATACTTGGAATAGCTATTGGGGTATTAAAAACAATACTTTATTTGTCTCTTTTCTTGATCCTCACCAAATGTATAGACTTTAGTAAACTATCTTGCCCTGTATAGTGTAATTTTGTTTAAGTCCCTGTATTCATTGTAGGGTCTCTTAGAGCCTTTCTTCTTCTTAACAAAAAGCAAAGATTATCCTTTCGGCGGCGAAAAACTGTCAAAATGCACTGAGATATGAGGTGGCCTTCAAGGGCTTAGAAATTAGCATATGAGCCTACCTAGGTTTAGATTTCAACAAAGAATACCAAGAGAACAAAGCAAATTTGATGATAAAAGTTAATTGAAAAGTTGATTAAAAATGCACGCCCTATCCAAATCATGACTAGACTAAACTAGACTTTCCCTTTAATGTATTATCACTGTGCATGGGCATTCGGCAGCTTTGTTAGCTGCCGAATGCAGAAGTAGGCGGCGGCTCATGGTTTTGGCTATTTTCGGAGCTTGAATTATGTTTGTGAAAGATCACCACACTAAGGCCTAGATTTGGAGTTCGGCGGTAGCCGTCAAAACCAGCGTTAGAGGCTCCTAACGCTGGTTTTGGCCGCCCGCTGGTATTTGGAGTCAGTGATTAAAGGGTCTAACGCTCACTTTTCATCCGCGACTTTTCCATACCGCAGATCCCCCTACGCCATTTGCGTAGCCTATCTTTTCAATGGGATCTTCCTAACGCCGGTATTTAGAGTCGTTTCTGCAGTGAGCGTTAGAGCTCTAACGACAAGATTCCAGCCGCCTGAAAATAGCAGGAGTTAAGAGCTTTCTGGCTAACGCCGGTTTATAAAGCTCTTAACTACTGTACCCTAAAGTACACTAACACCCATAAACTACCTATGTACCCCAAAACCGAGGTCCCCCCACATCGCCGCCACTCGATTAAAATTTTTAACCCCTAATCTGCCGACCGCCACCTACGTTATACTTATGTACCCCTAATCTGCTGCCCCTAACACCGCCGACCCCTGTATTATATCTATTAACCCCTAACTTGCCCCCCACAACGTCGCCGCAAGCTACTTAAAATAATTAACCCCTAATCTTCCGACCGCAAATCGCCGCCACCTACGTTATCCCTATGTACCCCTAATCTGCTACCCCTAACATCGCCGACCCCTATGTTATATTTATTAACCCCTAATCTGCCCCCCTCAACGTCGCCGACACCTGCCTACACTTATTAACCCCTAATCTGCCGAGCGGACCTGAGCGCTACTATAATAAAGTTATTAACCCCTAATCCGCCTCACTAACCCTATCATAAATAGTATTAACCCCTAATCTGCCCTCCCTAACATCGCCGACACCTACCTTCAATTATTAACCCCTAATCTGCCGACCGGAGCTCACCGCTATTCTAATAAATGTATTAACCCCTAAAGCTAAGTCTAACCCTAACACTAACACCCCCCTAAGTTAAATATAATTTTTATCTAACGAAATAAATTAACTCTTATTAAATAACTTATTCCTATTTAAAGCTAAATACTTACCTGTAAAATACATCCTAATATAGCTACAATATAAATTATAATTATATTATAGCTATTTTAGGATTAATATTTATTTTACAGGCAACTTTGTAATTATTTTAACCAGGTACAATAGCTATTAAATAGTTAAGAACTATTTAATAGTTACCTAGTTAAAATAATAACAAATTTACCTGTAAAATAAATCCTAACCTAAGATATAATTAAACCTAACACTACCCTATCAATAAAATAATTAAATAAACTACCTACAATTACCTACAATTAACCTAACACTACACTATCAATAAATTAATTAAACACAATTGCTACAAATAAATACAATTAAATAAACTATCTAAAGTACAAAAAATAAAAAAGAACTAAGTTACAGAAAATAATAAAATATTTACAAACATAAGAAAAATATTACAACAATTTTAAACTAATTACACCTACTCTAAGCCCCCTAATAAAATAACAAAGCCCCCCAAAATAAAAAATTCCCTACCCTATTCTAAAATACAAATATTACAAGCTCTTTTACCTTACCGGCCCTGAACAGGGCCCTTTGCGGGGCATGCCCCAAGAATTTCAGCTCTTTTGCCTGTAAAAAAAAACATACAATACCCCCCCCCCCCAACATTACAACCCACCACCCACATACCCCTAATCTAACCCAAACCCCCCTTAAATAAACCTAACACTACCCCCCTGATGATCTTCCTACCTTGTCTTCACCATGCCAGGTTCACCGATCCGTCCTGGCTCCAAGATCTTCATCCAACCCAAGCGGGGGCTAGACATCCACTGAAGAAGTCCAGAAGAGGGTCCAAAGTCTTCCTCCTATTCGGCAAGAAGAGGACATCCGGACCGGCAAACATCTTCTCCAAGCGGCATCTTCTATCTTCTTCCATCCGATGACGACCGGCTCCATCTTGAAGACCTCCAGCGCGGATCCATCCTCTTCTTCCGACGACTAGACGACGAATGACGGTTCCTTTAAGGGACGTCATCCAAGATGGCGTCCCTCGAATTCCGATTGGCTGATAGGATTCTATCAGCCAATCGGAATTAAGGTAGGAATTTTCTGATTGGCTGATGGAATCAGCCAATCAGAATATAGTTCAATCCGATTGGCTGATCCAATCAGCCAATCAGATTGAGCTCGCATTCTATTGGCTGATCGGAACAGCCAATAGAATGCGAGCTCAATCTGATTGGCTGATTGGATCAGCCAATCGGATTGAACTATATTCTGATTGGCTGATTCCATCAGCCAATCAGAAAATTCCTACCTTAATTCCGATTGGCTGATAGAATCCTATCAGCCAATCGGAATTCGAGGGACGCCATCTTGGATGACGTCCCTTAAAGGAACCGTCATTCGTCGTCTAGTCGTCGGAAGAAGAGGATGGATCCGCGCTGGAGGTCTTCAAGATGGAGCCGGTCGTCATCGGATGGAAGAAGATAGAAGATGCCGCTTGGAGAAGATGTTTGCCGGTCCGGATGTCCTCTTCTTGCCGGATAGGAGGAAGACTTTGGACCCTCTTCTGGACTTCTTCAGTGGATGTCTAGCCCCCGCTTGGGTTGGATGAAGATCTTGGAGCCAGGACGGATCGGTGAACCTGGCATGGTGAAGACAAGGTAGGAAGATCATCAGGGGGGTAGTGTTAGGTTTATTTAAGGGGGGTTTGGGTTAGATTAGGGGTATGTGGGTGGTGGGTTGTAATGTTGGGGGGGGGGTATTGTATGTTTTTTTTTACAGGCAAAAGAGCTGAAATTCTTGGGGCATGCCCCGCAAAGGGCCCTGTTCAGGGCTGGTAAGGTAAAAGAGCTTGTAATATTTGTATTTTAGAATAGGGTAGGGAATTTTTTATTTTGGGGGGCTTTGTTATTTTATTAGGGGGCTTAGAGTAGGTGTAATTAGTTTAAAATTGTTGTAATATTTTTCTTATGTTTGTAAATATTTTATTATTTTCTGTAACTTAGTTCTTTTTTATTTTTTGTACTTTAGATAGTTTATTTAATTGTATTTATTTGTAGCAATTGTGTTTAATTAATTTATTGATAGTGTAGTGTTAGGTTAATTGTAGGTAATTGTAGGTAGTTTATTTAATTATTTTATTGATAGGGTAGTGTTAGGTTTAATTATATCTTAGGTTAGGATTTATTTTACAGGTAAATTTGTTATTATTTTAACTAGGTAACTATTAAATAGTTCTTAACTATTTAATAGCTATTGTACCTGGTTAAAATAATTACAAAGTTGCCTGTAAAATAAATATTAATCCTAAAATAGCTATAATATAATTATAATTTATATTGTAGCTATATTAGGATGTATTTTACAGGTAAGTATTTAGCTTTAAATAGGAATAAGTTATTTAATAAGAGTTAATTTATTTCGTTAGATAAAAATTATATTTAACTTAGGGGGGTGTTAGTGTTAGGGTTAGACTTAGCTTTAGGGGTTAATACATTTATTAGAATAGCGGTGAGCTCCGGTCGGCAGATTAGGGGTTAATAATTGAAGGTAGGTGTCGGCGATGTTAGGGAGGGCAGATTAGGGGTTAATACTATTTATGATAGGGTTAGTGAGGCGGATTAGGGGTTAATAACTTTATTATAGTAGCGCTCAGGTCCGCTCGGCAGATTAGGGGTTAATAAGTGTAGGCAGGTGTCGGCGACGTTGTGGGGGGCAGATTAGGGGTTAATAAATATAACATAGGGGTCGGCGATGTTAGGGCAGCAGATTAGGGGTACATAGGGATAACGTAGGTGGCGGCGGTTTACAGAGCGGCAGATTAGGGGTTAAAAGTGTAATGCAGGGGTCAGCGATAGCGGGGGCGGCAGATTAGGGGTTAATAAGTGTAAGGTTAGGGGTGTTTAGACTCGGGGTACATGTTAGAGTGTTAGGTGCAGACGTAGGAAGTGTTTCCCCATAGGAAACAATGGGGCTGCGTTAAGAGCTGAACGCTGCTTTTTTGCAGGTGTTAGGTTTTTTTTCAGCTCAAACTGCCCCATTGTTTCCTATGGGAGAATCGTGCACGAGCACGTTTTTGATGCCGGCCGCGTCCGTAAGCAACTCTGGTATCGAGAGTTGCATTTGCGGTAAATATGCTCTACGCTCCTTTTTTGGAGCCTAACGCAGCATTTGTTTGAACTCTCGATACCAGAGTTAAATTTATGGTGCGGCCAGAAAAAAACCCGCGGAGCGTTAACAGCCCTTTTACCGCCGAACTCCAAATCTAGGCCTAAGATCTTGATTTTCACAGATCTTAGTGTGACCTTTCACAAAAATAAATCTGACTCCGAAAATAGCCGAAATCCATGAGCCGCTGCCTATTTCTGCATTCGGCAGCTAACAAAGCTATTGAATGCACTTGCCTTATTATTAAAGCATTCTACACAGTATTTTTTGCCAGCTGAGTGGCATTTTAAAGTAGCCAGGTGAGGCTATTATAACAATGTTCAAATTAATTGTATAATTGAAGATAAATTGGGTTAATGATAATTTTTCAAAAGGAATTCTAAAAAAATGATTAGCTAATTTAAGCTTAATATTGGCTTAAATTTTAGCTGGGTGGTCAGTAAAATCAGCCATGTGGTATACACAGCTGGGGAGAACACTATCATATGAAGGTATTTAAAGTTAAAATGTATTAATTCTGGCTTAAAGGGACACAAAACACAAACATTTGATTTAATAATTCATATAGAGCATACAATTTTACAACTTTCCAATTTACTTATTATCTAATTTGCTTCCTTCTCTTTGTATCCTTTGTTGAACAAGCAGAAATGCATTGGGTGAGCCAATAACATGAGTCACATATGTGCAGTCACCAATCGGCAGCTCCTGAGCCTACCTAGGTATCCTTTTCAACAAAATATACCAAGGGAACAAAACAAATTATGCAATAGAAGTAAATTGGAAAGTTGTGTATAAGTACAAGCTTTATCTGAATCATGAAAAAAAATGGTGTTTCATATCCCTTTATGTGAATACATGATGAAGCCCCCACCACAAGAGATTATGGGGCAAAACGCACGTAGGTGGCAGTTTTGTGTGTGACAGGACAGACTACACAAAAGTTCTCCCTGGCCTTCTGCTGTGGCTGTGGCTGATTTTTCATGTCTGATGAACTGCAAGTGAGAGTGACCTTGAGAGCAGCTATATGTTGTGGTCCAAATTTTTGTATGACTGCACTTTAAATATGCTGCAGAGCTGTGAAGTTACTCATTGACCTTAAAGGGACAGTAAAGCCTTGTAATTGCAATACATTTCTGTTGTGCTGCTAAAGAATAACATATCAGCCAAGTCATAATGTTTTTAAAACAAATGAACATCCTTTTTTCTGCAATTATTTTTTAATAGCCAAACTCCACCCACCATTTGCCTTATTTGGAGGAGCCAATGTGGGCTCCAGTCAGCAGACTACAAGGCTAGCCACAGTCATAAAGGTAGCATGAAATGCATTTATTTTCAGTTGTTATCAGTTAAAGCCAATTAGGGACAAATATCTAGCAAAGTTAGCCTTGAAAAGTCAGCAGGGTCCATTTCAAGAAATTAGAAATTGCTCACTTTTCAGAGCCAAATTACATGAAATGGGGCAAAATGATGGAAATACATTACAAAGTTGTTTCATTATACATAACTATACAAAATCTTAAGGTGTTTACTGTCCCTTTAAGAACAGTCACGAGACTACAGTCAAGTGGAATATCAGCGCTAAATAAGCGACTAACAAACTCTGAGGATGGAGGGATGGAAGCTGTACAACTCTGCACAACGTGGGTACAGCCCTCATACTAACTGACAGCCTGGGCTATTGCTAATACTGACTTGTTATAACAGTATGGCCAAGTAATGTGTATGTGTGATTTAATTAATGACAGGACTGAGATGTATACATATTAGTGCCTTGCTGCATGTTCTTTATGAACAGTGCATGTATGCTTTATATATAACACAGCACACGCCCTCTATAGCTATGCTGTTTTTGTATTTTACAATAAATATTTCTCTATATATATTCTCTATATATATCTGTAAATACAATATATATTTATATGTTAATTGTTCATATAGATATAGTATAGATACATATTAAAAAAAATACAATTATATATATATATACTGTATATAAATATTTAAAAATAAAAAGAACATTTTCTTCTGTGTGATGAACAATGGAATGTAAAGTATTCCTGACTTAAGGTTTAGCTCAGTTGATCTAATGCAGTGTTGAGTGCGTGAGTGATAACTTTTAGGTCTTTTTTAATAGCACCTCAAAGAAGTTTATGGGTAGAAGAAGTGCGGTCACGGTATCCAAAGTCCTGAAGTTAGCACACCTTGGCCTTTTGCTCTCACGCTAACGTTTTACTTTTAGCTTGTGATACGCAAGCTAACCCGGCCATGATACATTTTTACTTTGAGCGCAGTTAGTGCAAGCGCGAAAAAGTTATTTAGCGTGCCACTTGTAATCTGGCCCGAAATATCCCCTTGGAGCTAAAACCAGCCAACCATTTATGCTTATATGAAGCAAAGCAGGAAAATATATAGGTAGAAACCCTTTATCCAAACTGCTTCGGATCAGGCAAAGATTTGGATTTTAGAATAGTTTGGATTTTTTGAATATTTTTATATTTGCATCTGTAAAATAGGACAGTTTGGAGTTGGGATGAAACCAAGTGTAAAAATAAATATCATAGGTCATTTAGGCAATATTTACATGCCATAATACATCTTATACATGCTACCTAAAATAGTTTTATATAATTTTTAATACTTTTGTATACATATTACCATCAGAAAGCTACTACAGTACTGTAATCAGAAAGGTAATATGTGTTAATTTAAATAAATATAGACTGTTATTTGCATTTAAAAACACAAAATCCAAACAAAAGACAGAGGATTGTGACTTACAGGTAGGCAAAAATAGTAATTTTTGATACTTTGTTTTTAAAAAAAATATGAATTAAAAAGTTTGGATTTTAGGGGGAGCTTCCGGGCAGCGACCAAGATGGCCGCTTATCTCAGAGTCTGAGCAAACGAGCTGATATATCTGCTGGATATCACTCATATGATCAACCATCCAGGATTTGTTTCTGACTACTTAGTTTAAGCTATACTGTACATTTTTGTATAAATATTATTTATCAACTTTGGCTCTGAGACACTGGGACAGAGAGTAGTGCAGCTGCGGCCTTCACCAAGACCGACTCCTACCCCCCCCCCCGGGACACCGGGTAATATAGCGACAGCTACCATACATATATGACATTCCAGTGAGACAATACCCCTAAAGATCCAAATCCTAGAATTGGTATAGCACTGGGTCAATTGGAAGAAATATTTAGTTTGTTTCGCAAGATCCAACATGGCTACGCTACAAAGCTTTAAAATGGAAATCACTCTCTGCAGCTGGAGCGGGCTCTCTACCAAGCTTTCTCAGAAACCCCAAATACTCACCGATGTTGGATCGGCAGTGCGCACATTCAGGGGAGCCCATTAATAGTCTTTTCTGCACGGACCCGCAAGATAACACTGACAAGCCATGGGTTACCGATTACAAGTCCTTACCTACAGCGCCATCCTCGCCAGAGGGATTGGTCAGTCAGGAACCCCTGCAATCTGTGATGACCGAGGATAAGGCAGTTGGTGCTGGAGTCCTGGCTGGGATAGGTAAAGCTGCGACCCCGGAGCCTTGATGCTGCTCAATTAGAGCGAGAGTGCCGATATTGAAGAAGTCGATAGGTCGGACTCAGAGAAAGACCCATCCGGGCGAAACTCACCTGCTTTCATATGTAAGCTGTTATGGAATCTCTGCAAAGGCTGTTACTGATCTAGGAGCCACAACCCCATGAGGACTAGATCTCCTTAATGGATTACTGCAGCCATCCTTATTCGTCTGGGTGCTGATTTGTATAACTCTAGGTGGTGGTGAGAAGGATCATGTGAATCCGTTTTTAAATGACTGGACTTACCTCTTTGCTGTCTCCTGGCGATCCGGGATAGGATAAACCCCTTGGGGTAGTCACACTGCTTGATGGAGTTGTCTGGCACATATTGTTATCTTTCGACGAGTGTACGTGGATACTTGGAACTTAAGCAGGTTTTGTGATTTGAGATGAGGTTCCCATGCAAACTAGGCCTTTTGTTTTATGTTTAAAAGACCCACTGTTACAATTTACTTGTTTATAAGTTTTGATTTATACATACTGATAACCTAGATAATGTATGTAGCACTGTTTTTGAAGTTGAGAATATAGTGTTTGCTTACAATATATAATACCTCTAGTAGGTTAAGACGGTCAATAGGTAGGTTTTGCTGTTTATACTATTATTGTGACTATTTTAGAGGATGCTTGCTGCTCATAGATACTTACTGGAGGAAAGTCCGCAACTTCAATATCTTAATATTGGTCATTATACTTGAACTAATACCGGGCTTCCAACGGCCGAGGCGGCAGACTTTGTATGTCTCATATTACCTGTATAATGACCACATGGTTTTGAGCTCTGGTTAATATTTATAAACTATAAAAGTCACATCACTTTTACCTTACATAGAACCTGACCTCCCATAAATGATGATAATGCATACGACCTGAGCTATAGTCTTCCTCCTACTACATAAATCCATATATTTCTAAACAATCAGAATGCTACAAGACCTCTTAATAATACAATTTCTAGTTAAATTATTTACATTTCAGGCCTTGATGATACCTACTCAGTAGGCTAGACGGACGACAATAATCCTTGAGCAAAACTCTATACTGTTTAACTTCAGCTCCTACCTCCATAATGCCACGTTTTAATATAAAAAAATAAATAAAAAAAATTCCTGGGCCATTTTATATAATTTTGGCATTTTACATGCTGTCTCTTACTAGTCCGTTTTCATATCACAGTTTGAGATATAAGGTAAAGAAACTTTTTGGATCAGTCGGGATCCAAAAGCGGTCCCCTACTGTTCATGGCTGTCTTCTGCCGTTTCATACCCTCTGTAGAACAGCGAGGTCCAAAAGTGGCCTCAGATATAATTTAGAAGACATACAATTACACCAGCAAACATGATGTTTACTGATTTCCGTTATTCAATGCCATATAACTATGTTATGTATATTTTGGTTAAACTTCTTTTACATGTATAACTTGAAACATTTTTGTGTATGGATTTTACTGAAAGGCATTATTTGTATGCTGTCAACTAAACCTCAATAAAAAAAAAAAGTTTGGATTTTAGAATTTGCGATTTGTATTTGTTTGGATTTGATTAGAGCTATTCATCCAGGCAAGTCAAGATACCTGTAAGTGATTGGAATCTTCTCATGATTCCATGCACAAATAATTAATCAAATGTATTACCAGTTCATATTAAAACTTTGCTTTTAGAGTACATATATAATTGAAGCCCAGCTAAGGCCATAGAAGTAAGGCTTTGTTTATGTTCCTGCTCCATGAGTTACATAAAAAATATAGGTTTTCAGTATTACATAGCGCTATGAGAAACCTACTTTATTATGACTAATTAATATATTGTTTGTAAACAATTGTCCGAAAAGCAGCTACATCGCTACTTGTTAATATTTTGTTCACAGTCTTGTAATAAATAAGTTAGTTCTGTGATTCTGTGGAAGGGGGGCAAAGAGCTGCGGGCAAGCCACAACTGTCTCACTGACATCATGGAGGAAAAAACGAGATGTAGGCTGACTTCAGTGTTGCTTTTGGGTATCATCACAGTGTTGAACCTGTAATGTTCCTGTTGAGATGAAACTAGGCTGAACATCTTCTACAAAGTGTTTGTAATCTAATGAGATGGAGAGCCTTCTGTGTGTGATGACTGTTATCTTTTTTCCTGCCAGTGTATCCCATCTTTAGCAACTAACAAACTATTAAAGGGTTAAAAAACAGAATTTATACTTACAGATAAATTTCTTTCTTTCTGGATAAGGAGAGTCCATAGGTATCCATAACATGTGGGATATATTTCCTGCCACTAGGAGGTCAAGAACCTTACAAGAGCTTTAATCCCTCCCACATCCTCTCCCCACTCAGTTTACGTATAGCTGAGCAGAGGAGAGATATAGAAAAGGTAGGAAAGACAAAAAGCGGAGAAATAAGAACTATTGCCTATCTAGTAAAAATGTGGGCTGGTCCTATGGACTCTCCTCATCCTGAAAGAAAGAAATGTATTGATAAGTACAAATTCTGTTTTATTTCATAAGATGAAGAGAGTCCATAGGTATCCATTTTATCTTGATGAAAAATCAAGAAGGGGTGATAAGAAGACAGGGCTGATAATTCAGGAACTCTTCTAGCAGAAGAAATGGGTAGAAGAGAACCTTCAATGACAATAACAATAGGTTCAAAGGGTGAATCTTGCAGAGCGGAAAGAACCAGATTTAAATTTAAAGGGGGAGAAATGGGTCTAATAAAAGGGTTCATTCTCACCAAGGCTTGGACAAAAGTATTTTGGCCAATTTTTGTGTGAAACAAAACTAATAATGCCAAAAACTGATGCTTTATCTAGTTTATCTAGAAGGAACTGAAGAATAGGTATTGTAAAAGATTTTCAAGAGAAACCTTTAGAAGAACACCAAAGTAAATAAGCTTTCCAAAACTTCTGCGAAACAGGCTTTCTGGCTTACAGTAAAATAGATAAGAGAATCTGAGAAACCTCGGTTTTTGAGAACTAGTCATTAAACCTCCACGCCATCAAATTCAGATTTGAGATCCGAATGATACAAGAGTCCTTGAGACAGCAGATCTTTCCTTAGGAGTAGAGCCCATGGAGGAAGAGATGACATTTGTATTAGGTCAGCATACACCAAGTTCTATGAGGAGCTATGAGAATTACAGAAGCCAATTCCTGTTTGATTCTTGCAATTACTCTTGGCAGAAGAACAAATGGAGGAAATAGATAGGCTAGACAAAAGTTCCAAGGGAAAACTAGAGCATCTATCATATGAACCCTTGGATCTCTTGACCTGGCGCAATAAACCGTAAGTTTGCAGCTCAATCTGGACACCATGAGATCTATTTCTGGAAGATCCCACCTCAGGACTAATTGATCAAACATGTCCTGAAGAAGAGACTATTCCCCTGGATGGAAGGACTGACGACTTAGGTATTCTGCTTTCCAATTACTCACTCCTGGAATGTGAATAGCCGGTAAGGTGCAGTGGTTTTCCTCTGCCCAAGACAGAATGCGAGATACCTCTCACATAGCTAAGGGACTTCAAGTCCCTCCCTGATGACTGATGTATGCCATGGCAGTGATCTTGTCTGACTGGATTCAAATACATTTTTCCTGTTTGATAAGTGGCCAAGATTGAAGGGCCAGAAGAATCACACAAAGGTCTAGGATGTTTATAGGTAACTTTGCCTCCAGAGGGGGCCATACTCCCTGAAACCTTTAAAAATCCTAAACAGCGCCTCAACCCATCAGAATTGAGTCCTTGTAAGGTTGGTGGTAACTGAGCCTGGGGGATAGGACCCTGCGTATTACAGGTAGTGTGAGGTAAATCTCCTGATTTTCACTTAAACTTACTTGGTTTGGGGATAGCCGCTAAAATCTCTATCATAGTCTTCTGAAGAATGGATTTAAACTCTAGAGAAAAGTCAGTGGATTCCCCCATGGCCACAAAAACAGATATGGTCACTAATTGTCTGCCAGGTATCATACTGACAGGATTATGGCTTGTGAATTGGAGATGTGGGATACAATGAGCACATAAGTGGTTCATTTTGGCCACTGGAACAGTTTTGCATTATAAACAGGGAAAATAAACTGCAGAAAGTTTTTGGGCTGCAGTATGTTCCCTAGGGTCCCCTTCTAATGGGTCAGTCAAATTAAGTGGGGGTACAGACGTGACTGCAAAATAATAATCAAAACTGCAGGTAATTGGAAATAAATATCAATTCCAAAACTTTAGATCATCAGTGTATCTGCACAAAATACAACAAAAACAGCCTATAAAAAACACCTCAGGACACTAGAAGATAGCTCCTATGAGGGTACTCACCCACCTCCTGGACATATAAAGGGTTGAAACTAGACCCAGATAGCTTGTAAAGGTAGGAGACAGGACCAGAGACATTTTTCAGTCACTTGGAGATCCGGTGAGGGAGAGAGAAATGGTGCCAAGGGGGGGGGGGGGGCAGAGCCTAACTCCAGAAAGATCTGCAGGCTAAGGGCTGTGAGAAAAAACACAAAAACACACATACTGTATTAAATAAAAAAAACATTTATCCATCATGAGCTGAACCACAAACTGCATAAGGCAAATAGCGGTTTTCTTAAAGAGACAGGGTAGTTTTTTTGTCCTGTGAGGAAATATAGTGAGTTAGGACTAAAACATATTGAGGGCTGCTAAGGGGTAATAAGGCAATGAAAAAAGAGGGATTTTAAATCTGAATTTCAGAATTGTCGGTGTTAAACACATAGATAAACTGCTATATGTAAAGGCTGAGAACCCCCAACTATATACAAGGAAAGTACTAGGGGTAGTTCCTGGGCTGTGTTTAGTGTCTGGGTCACTTACCTTGACTGCATCACCCCTCCACTATATCTTACCAGCTTGCTGAGGCCTTTCTCCCTCACAGAATGCTGATCCAGTAAATATACTGCAGAGGATACTTGCGGATATACCAGCAACCCCTCAGGTGGCGTTGGATCGTGACACGACTCTGGAGAGAGGGGCCCGATTCTGTGCATGTGTTCGTCATAAAAGTTTTTATGCACATGCGAGGCACCATGGTGTTCAACCTAGGTAGAACATCATAACTTGGCCCATATAATTAGAATAAAAGAGCATTTGGTGCACTGTTCATTTTATAACTAAAATTACAAGAAAACGAAAGAAAATGATTAACAGTTACCATTTACAAGTAGCATTATTATATATTGAAGCTTTGAATGTGTTAATATAATACAATTTGAATAGTGTTGAATAAATACCTAGGTAGGCATCTGGTGCAATACATGGTAGGAAATAGTACTGCCATCTAGTGCTCTTGCAAATGGATAACATTCTTGCAAAACTGCTGCCATATAGTGCTCTAGAAATGGGCCGGCTCTTAATATTACATCCGTTTTTCAACAAAAGATAACAAGAAAACAAAGAAAAATTGATAATAGAAGTAAATTAGAAAGATGTTTAACATTGCCTGCTCTATCTGAATCATGAAAGAAAAATTTTGGGTTTCATATCCCTTTAAGCCATTAATCAGAACCAGCAGGGCGTTGATATGATACCTCCCAGGTACAAAATGAGGGAAATAAAAGCCAAAAGGGGGAGTTATTGAAGTGTGATCAATCTATTTTATTACCTTTCTGATGCGGAAACCAAAGTATTAAGATATGGGCTAGAATCTATACCCTCTAAATGAATTACTTATTAGAAACTATCTTGGATATTACCATGCGTGAGCTAACCCTAAGAAGAATGTTATAATCAACAGGCTTTAGAGAAGGTAGAAGGAAGTAATTCATCAGGGAAATTAGATTTTTAAGATACAGATATGAGGCTCTAATACAACTAAGACATTTGGAAGCTATACAACGGGGAGCCACCAAGATTTTTCAGAATATAAAATATATTTTAGATGATGGATTGTTAGAAAGCTTTATTAATAGAGTTTTGTTGATTACCCTTATGCCTATTTTCCACAATCTTCCAAAAATTCACAAGGATTCAGAGTGTGTGGCAGGTTGCCAATTCTCTCAGGTTATAGACATAGTTGGATATGTTTTTTCATAGTTGGATATGTTTTTTCAGATTACTAAGCTATATAGAAGATACATATTGTACCTTTACTGTATTTGAAGGTTTTAAATGGACACAGGACTGAAATTGGTTAACTGTAGATGTGATCTCACTGTACTCTATTCCCTTAAATCAGGGGCTGATAGTGATGAAGTACTTTTTGGATAATAGACTGAGAGACTATTTTATTAAAGTGAATGTAAAGTTTAATGAATAAGTGCCCGGTATCTAAAAATAATCTTAAAAACAGGGGTACTTTAATTCATTAAACTTTACAATGAAGCTTCTTTTTAAAATACTTACCTTTGCTTTATGAAAACAGACTGGTGATCCTCCGTCCGCATCTCCTGCTGTAGTTAGCATATCGATCGCGAATCTGGCTTCCTCCAATCGTTGCGTACCCCACGAGCTGGATGCCAAAGGGGGCACGCAACGATTGGAGGAAGCCGAATTTGTCATCGATATGCTAACTACAGCAGGAGATATGCGCGGAGGATTACCGGTCTGTTTTCTATAAAGCAAAGGTAAGTATTTTAAAAAAGAAGCTTCATTTTAAAGTGTAAAGTGCCAGTTTTTAAGATTATTTTAGATACCAGCACTTATTCATTAAACTTTACAATCACTTTAAGGTTACCAGATTTTTGCTTGAATTGTATGTCCAATAGTTAATATTATCTACAGAAATGTGGTGTTGAAACGGGAACTTGTTTTGCCCCATTGTACGCCAACCTATTCATGGGCTGTTGGGAGCGTACCTATGTTTATGGAGGTAATAATCCATTCACTATATAATTCAGTAAATAAATTAGCTTTATATAGGTACGTTCACAGGCAGCTACATAATTTGAATAACAATACTGTGTGTCAAGTTTAATTATGAATTGCAGAAATTGAATATAAAGTAATTATATGTTATCCTTTTTGTTACAAAGCAAAGAACTATGTTGATGTATGTTGTCTATGGGACATCTTAAATGTGTTGTGGACAGGGCTTTAATGTTTAATAGTTTAATAAGAGAAACTATTTATTTTTTTCCAAAAAGGAAATGACAGGGTGATAAAGGCCTGATATTTCTGCAAACTATTCTAACCACTACCACAAGTTATGTGCTATAATTAGAAAAATATTTACCCATGCTTAATATACACCTTAGCAAATATTAAACATGAAATAAATGCTAGACATAATGATGTATTCAAAGTAATGATTAGCCTGAAGAAAATGTGCAGATGTATTTCTAAAAATTATTAGTTAAAATATTGAAAATATAAGTGTAAAGTGTCCAATAAAAAAGGTGTAATCTCTAGCGCTGTCAGGATGCCAGGAATCAGACTGAGACGAGAAGTGCAAAAATAATCACACCTTTAATAATAGCAAAAAATAATAAAAAGTCCACAAGTAAAATAACAAGCCAGGAATCAAAACCAAAGCTAGTAGTCAGACGAGCCGAGTCAGGAGCTAAAGCGAATAGTCAGACGAGCCGAGTCAGGAGCCAAAGTGAGTAGTCAGACGAGCCGGAATCAGGAACAAGCCAGAGATCAGGAATCAAGAGGGATGTCAGACAGCCAGGTAATACACAGGAGCTCTCACAAACAGGTCTGAGACAACGCAAGGGCGAAGCATACTGAACAGAGGCCCTTTAAATAATAAGTGATGACATCACAATTCTGAGACTGCATCCTGTCTCACACGGATGATCTACACCAGTCTGCCCATAAAAGGAAGTGCAGGAAATGAGCAGCATCACACAGAATGCACCAGCGTCAGCAAGAGAGGTGAGTAAAATGGCTGCCAGCAGCACATGGCAAACAAAACAGGGACACTACCCTCCCCTCAATGATCCCTCCCCCGCTGGAGGACAAAAGGCTTATTGGGGAAACGGGCATGGAAGGCACGGAGGAGGGCGGGAGCATGAACATCAGAGGAGGGAACCCATGAACGCTCCTCTGGACCGTAGCCCCTCCAGTGAACCAAATACTGTACGCGGCCCCTGGACATACATGAGTCAATAATGCTGCTGACCTCATACTCCTCATGGTTGTCAACAAAGATAGGACGGGGACGAGGCAACACAGTGGTAAACCGATTACAAACCAATGGTTTCAAGAGGGAGACATGAAAAACATTGGAGATGCACATTGCAGGAGGAAGGTCAAGAGTGTAGGCCACAGGATTGACCCGTCGGAGTATTCGAAAAGGACCAACATAATGGGGAGCCAGATTATTGGAAGGCACACGAAGGTTCAAGTTGCGGGAGGACAGCCAAACTCTCTCACCAATCTGGTAGGAAGGCACGGGCAGACGCCTACAATCAGCCTGGAACTTTTGGCGCTGCATAGAACGATGATGGCAATACTGAATCTGCACCCACGGGGAACGGAGTTGCCGGAGATGCTCCTCCAAAGCCGGAATACCCTGAGACATGAATGAATCGGGCAACAAGGATGGTTGAAACCCATAATTTGTCCATGAACGGGGATAACTTGGAGGAAGCATTAATAGCACTATTACGAGCAAACTCTGCCCAAGGTAACAGTTCACCAATTATTGTGGTGATCTGAGACATAGCAACAGAGGAACTGTTCCAGAGCTTGATTAGACCATTCCGCAGCCCGATTGGATTGAGGGTGATATGCCGAGAAGGAAAGCTGGATCCCCATTTGAGCACAAAAGGAACACCAAAATCTGGAGACAAACTGGCTACCCCGGTCCGACACTATCTCCTTGGATAACCCATGTAAACGGAGGACCTCCTGGGAAAAAATTGAAGCAAGCTCCTGAGCGGTAGGCAACTTCTTCAAGGGAATGCAATGTGACAATTTAGAAAAATGGTGAACCACCATAAGGATAACAGTATTGCCACCGGAAACAGGGAGCTCAACAATGAAGTCCATGGAAAGATGTGTCCAAGGACGCTCACCATTAGCAATAGGTTGAAGAAGACCTACAGGAAGACGTAGAGGATTCTTATTCTGTGCACAAACTGAGCAGGAGGCAACATACGCAGCAACATCAGAACGAAGACTTGGCCACCAGAATTGTCGAGTGACAGACCAAATCATTTGGTTCTTGCCTGGGTGACCTGCGGCTTTAGGATAGTGGTAAGTATGCAAAAGTTTAGTTCGAAGATTCTCAGGAACAAAACACTTACCACTAGGTTTCTCAGGAGGTGCATTGGTTTGTGCCACCAGGATCTCCTCCCCCAAGGGAGAACTCAAATTAGTATGTATGGTAGCCAAAGTATGGTCAGGAGGTATAACTGGAGTGGGTACAGACTCCTCCTTGGACAGAGGCAAAAATTGTCGAGAGAGGGCATCAGCCCTAACATTCTTACTACCAGGCAGGTAGGAGACCACATAATTAAACCGAGACAAAAATAGCGCCCATCTGGCCTGTAGGGGCGACAAACGTTTTGCTTCAGATAGATAAGTTAAATTCTTGTGGTCAGTAAGAATGAGCACTGGCACGCTAGTACCTTCGAGAAGATGCCTCCATTCCTTGAGTGCTAAAATTATGGCCAGTAATTCCCTGTCGCCAGTTTCATAATTGCACTCCGCTGGAGACAATTTCTTAGAGAAGAAACCACACGGATGCAAGGAACCATCAGGCGTAGGACGTTGAGACAAGAGGGAACCTACTCCAGTCTCAGACGCATCGATCTCAAGAACGAAAGGCAGGACAGGGTTAGGATGAGCCATAACTGAAGTGGCAGCAAAGGTAGTCTTAAGACTATCAAAGGCCTTAATTGCAGTAGGTGACCAATGGAGTGGATCATTCTCTTTACGGGTCATGTCTGTGATAGGTTTGACCAAGGAAGAAAAGTTTTTAATAAACTTTCGATAGTAATTGGCGAACCCCAAAAAACGTTGAATAGACCGAAGACCAACTGGGTGAGGCCACTGCAGAACTGCAGATAACTTGTCAGGATCCATGGAGAACCCTGCAACGGAGATAACATAACCTAGGAAGGTTACTTGAGTCTGATGGAACTCACATTTCTCGAGTTTACAAAACAGACCGTTCTCACATAGTCTCTGAAGAACCAGTGTAACATCAGAACGATAAGCCTCAAGTGTGGGTGAGTGTATGAGGATGTCGTCTAAGTACACCACAATACACTGTTGCAACATATCTCGTAGGACATCATTAATAAATTCCTGGAAAACAGCAGGAGCATTACATAGGCCAAAGGGCATTACAAGATACTCATAATGCATGCTCCTGGTGTTAAATGCTGTTTTCCATTCGTGGCCCTCCTTGATCCTAACGAGATTGTACGCACCTCTCAAATCAAGTTTAGTAAAGACCGTAGCTCCTTTGAGGCGGTCAAAGAGTTCCATAATGAGCGGAATAGGGTAAGCATTCTTAATGGTAAGACGATTAAGACCCCTATAATCGATGCATGGTCTTAACTCGCCACCCTTTTTCTTCACAAAGAATAAGCCAGCCCCTGCAGGAGAGCAGGATTTGCGGATTATCCCCCACGACAGAGCATCGGCAACATACTCCTCCATAGCACAATTCTCCTCAACAGACAGAGGGTCAAACCGGCCCCGAGGAGGAATGGCTCCGGGTTGCAAGTCTATGGCACAATCGTAAGACCGGTGAGGAGGCAACGTACCGGCACGCACCTTGTCAAAAACGTCTAGGAACTCTCTGTACTCCTCTGGCAATTGAGATAGTGAAGAAGTGCACAAGACTTTAACTGGTTTACGAAAACAAGTAGAAATACATTGCGGAGACAACAACAACATTTCGGATCTGCGCCAGTCGAGACTGGGATTGTGCTTTTGGAGCCAGGGATAACCCAGAACAACCGGAAAATGTGGAAAGTTTATCACCTGGAACTAGAGGGTTTCAAAATGGAGAGCCCCAACAGCCATGGATAACGGAGCAGTTTCGTGAGTAACGAGTGTGGGCTGAAAGGGCCTGCCATCAATAGCAAGCGGAACAGACCGAGTCAAAACAGGAATGGAGTGCTTTGATACAAAAGCACTGTCAATGAAATAGCCCGTGGCACCGGAGTCAAGAAGAACCTGGGTGACTATGGAGGAGTCCACCCAGGAAAGGACAACCGTGACCAAAGGTTTCTCCTTTAGCAGTTCCGGGGACGAGGATAAACCACCCAAGGTCTGCCCCCGACAGGACCTTAGGTGTGAGCGTTTCCTGGCCGTGTAGGACAAGACTTCAAACGGTGGCCCTGTAATCCACAATAGAGGCAGAGCCCCTCCCTCCTCCTAAAGGTCCTCTTCGACGCTTAGAGCTTGTACCTTGCTGAAGGGACATGAGTCGTTTAGCAGAGGAGGAGGAGCGAGCCGGAACATCAAATACCCTTCGAAAGGAGGCCACAAATTCAGGGTAATTTGAAATTACAGGTTTATTAGTCTCCCACAAGGGATTAGCCCAGGCAAGAGCTGTGTCAGAGAGTAACGAGATGAGAAATCCCACCTTAGCTCTGTCAGAGGGAAACGCCTGAGGTAACATCTCAAAGTAAATGCCCACCTGGTTCAAAAACCCTCTGCACTGATTAGGATCACCTCCATATCGCTGAGGTAGAGGTGCAGAACCGGACATGCTCCTGGTAGAACTAGGTGCAGCAGCGGAAACAGGAGCAGCCATAATTTGCGGGACACTTTGGTCCAAATGTGCAGTGTGAGTCAGCAGGGTTTGCAGGGCTAGTGCAAATTGATCCAAGCGGTGATCCTGTTCATCCATCCTGGGAATTATGGCAGGTAAAGGTGGATTATTACCACCATCAGGATTCATGGCCCTTGCGTAATGTCAGGATGCCAGGAATCAGACTGAGACGAGAAGTGCAAAAATAATCACGCCTTTAATAATAGCAAAAAATAATAAAAAGTCCACAAGTAAAATAACAAGCCAGGAATTAAAACCAGAGCTGGTAGTCAGATGAGCCGAGTCAGGAGCCAAAGCGAATAGTCAGACGAGCCGAGTCAGGAGCCAAAGCGAGTAGTCAGATGAGCCAGAATCAGGGACAAGGAGAACAGCAGAGTCAGGAACAAGCCAGAGATCAGGAACCAGGAGGGACGTCAGACAGCCAGGTAATACACAGGAGCTCTCACAAACAGGTCTGAGACAACACAAGGGCAAAGCATACTGAACAGAGGCCCTTTAAATAATAAGTGAGGACATCACAATTCTGAGACTGCATACTGTCTCACATGGATGATGTACACCAGTCTGGCCATAAAAGGAAGTGCAGAAAATGAGCATCACACAGAATGCACCAGAGTCAGCAAGAGAGGTGATTAAAATGGCTGCCAGCAGCACATGGCAAACAAAACAGGGAAAAAAACCCTGACAAGCGCTAAGTCAACAGTGAGTACACTATCCAAAACCACCCTCCCAGATGGAAGGGAACAAAGTGACCTCCTCCAAACCACTGTACAACTAGTTAGTGAATAAAGTAATGGATGTGCTCTAAAAAGCTAAAACTCATAATAGGACTGGGATAAAATATTAAAATTAATATATTATACAAACGATATAGATATCAGTAACTAATAAATGTGCCAACAAGTTCATATAAAGTCCAAATCCATATATCAAAATGTAATATCAGAGGGTAATTCTCACTAGAACGATGAACTAGTTACTTATAAATTTGAAGTAGTTTAATAATTTATGTGATTTTATACAATTAGCTTTTATTATAGTGTGCACACTTGGGGGCCGATTTATCATGCCCCGTAGGCACGTTTCTGCCTTCAGGCTTGCGGGAACCAGGAGTTAAGATGCAGCGGTCTTAAGACCACTGTTACTTAACTCGTCCGCCACCTCTGAGGCGGTGGAAAGCAATCCGCCCAATCAAATACGATCAGGATGACAACCCCTGCTGCGATTGTGCAGGGGGCGGCATTGCACAAGCATTTCACTAGTAATGCTTGTGCAATGATAAATGCTGACAGCGTATGCTGTCTGCATTTATCGATGTGCGGAGGACATGATCCGCTACAGTGGATCATGTTTGCTCGCACAATTATAAATCGGCCCCTATAGGTTATCCTTTATAATAAAAAAAAGTATTCTGAAATATTTGTACTATATCTGTTGCATGATATATTAATTTTTATATTTTATTCCAGTTCTATTGTGAGTTTTAGCTTTTTAAAGTGCATACATTACTAGATTCACTAACTAAATTGTCTATGAAGCAATGGGAGCCACCATGTTGTAACCAAGGTTTTACTTTTCCACTGAGGCCAATTGAGGACAGTTGTATATAGGTCACTAGAGTGTGCACCCAATGCTTGTGCCGAATACAGAAGTGTTAAGGAGTCTATACTTCCAGTTATAATAGGAACTGGAAAGCCCAACATAATTGTTTTAGTAAAAGAGGACAAAATAAAAGTATTTTGCAAAGTTTTTTTTTATTACACATTTTATATTACAATATAAAAGTGTTTAATTTCTTTTTAAGCAGGTAATTTATCAAGGTTGACAATTTGTTTATTCAAACAATCTCAATATTGGAAATCTTGTGTTAACAATTATGCTCAGGAAAGCTATATCAGTTTTAATATTGGCTAATAATTAAAGGACCTTTTAAATTTCAGAAGTGTAGGACATGTGTCTCTTAGGTTGAGCATTACAGGTGAAACATCTGAAACCAAGGGATGTATTTATTGTAGTAGAACCTAAGTGATTTATTAAACTGAATGCGCTTTATATTGTAGACAAGGGTTATTCAAACTTTTTTTCACCGAGGCTCAGTGCCATGATACCACATACCTTTGCGACCCTATTTTTATGCTTGAGTTCTCAGCAGGTGAATCATAAGAAAGTGTCTGTGTGGATTAAAAGTGCTTTACAATACTTTCACACATTGCAGGTGTACAGTAGCTGCTTGTTCTTGCTGTAATTCCCTAAGTGATTTATTTACCTTTGTATATTTTAATAAATGTAATACCTGGTATCCAGTTTTGCCAGAGGTTTTTTAAATAGAGCGCTATAGCCAGAGCTAATGAGAGCTCTGCACCACCTGAGTAGAAACTCTACAAAGTAAAAGTGTGCTAAATTATATTGAAAGCAGAATCACGCTATAGATGTTTCTGTTTCTTGTTCTCTTTGAGGTTCATCCTGATTGGAAGTTTTGGCACTAATACTGTGCTTTCACCTCACTACCTGACCCCTTGACCCTATCCCCTCACAGCTACTCACTTTCTGCTACCCTTACCCCTATACTAACACACATTTTCAACATCTCCCTCAGCACCGGTATATTTCCCTCATCGCTGAAACATGCACTGGTCACACCTAGCCTCAAAAAACCTTCTCTTGATCCTACCTCCCCATCCAACTACCGCGCTATTTCCCTCCTCCCTCTTGCCTCAAAAAACTAGTATATGCACGCTTATCCCATTTCCTTGCGCTAAACTCCCTTCTTGACCAACTGCAATCTGGATTTCGTCCCCATCACTCCACAGAGATAGCTATTGTTAAGGTTACCAACGACCTACTTACAGCAAAATCAAAAGGCCACTTCTATCTGCTTATCCTCCTTGATCTGTCCGCAGCCTTTGACACTGTTGACCACCCTCTTTTGCTCCAAACCCTCCAATCCTTCGGCATCTGTGACACAGCCCTTTCGTGGCTCTCTTCCTACCTGTCAAACCATACCTTTAGTGTAGCCTTCTCTGGGGCCTCCTCTGCCCCGTCACCACTTTCTGTCAGAGTACCACAAGGCTCTGTCCTCGGTCCCCTTCTCTTCACAATCTACACGTCATCACTAGGTTCCCTAATAAAGTCCCACAGTTTCCAATATCATTTGTATGCCGACGACACCCAAATCTACTTCTCTGCACCAGACCTATCTAAATCCTTGCTAACCCGTGTCACTAACTGTCTTTCTCAAATCTCTTCCTGGATGTCCTCTCACTACCTCAAGCTAAATCTCTCCAAAATTGAGCTCCTCATTTTCCCCCTTCTTCCAAAATCTCCACCCCCAATCTCTCTATATCTGTCGACAACTCCATCATTACCCCTACCCCGCATGCCCAATGTCTCTGGGTCACATTTGACTCAGATCTTTCTTTCACTCCTCACATTCAGTTCTTGGCTAAAGCCTACCGCTTCCACCTTAAAAAACAGAATTTATGCTTACCTGATAAATTACTTTCTCCAACGGTGTGTCCGGTCCACGGCGTCATCCTTACTTGTGGGAATATCTCTTCCCCAACAGGAAATGGCAAAGAGTCCCAGCAAAGCTGGCCATATAGTCCCTCCTAGGCTCCGCCCACCCCAGTCATTCGACCGACGGACAGGAGGAAAAATATAGGAGAAACCATATGGTACCGTGGTGACTGTAGTTAGAGAAAATAATTCATCAGACCTGATTAAAAAACCAGGGCGGGCCGTGGACCGGACACACCGTTGGAGAAAGTAATTTATCAGGTAAGCATAAATTCTGTTTTCTCCAACATTGGTGTGTCCGGTCCACGGCGTCATCCTTACTTGTGGGAACCAATACCAAAGCTTTAGGACACGGATGAAGGGAGGGAGCAAATCAGGTTACCTAAACGGAAGGCACCACGGCTTGCAAAACCTTTCTCCCAAAAATAGCCTCCGAAGAAGCAAAAGTATCAAATTTGTAAAATTTGGCAAAAGTGTGCAGTGAAGACCAAGTCGCTGCCTTACATATCTGATCAACAGAAGCCTCGTTCTTGAAGGCCCATGTGGAAGCCACAGCCCTAGTAGAGTGAGCTGTGATTCTTTCAGGAGGCTGCCGTCCGGCAGTCTCGTAAGCCAATCGGATGATGCTTTTAAGCCAAAAGGAAAGAGAGGTAGAAGTCGCTTTTTGACCTCTCCTTTTACCAGAATAGACGACAAACAGAGAAGATGTTTGTCTGAAATCTT
This sequence comes from Bombina bombina, assembly GCF_027579735.1. Lineage (NCBI taxonomy): Eukaryota > Metazoa > Chordata > Amphibia > Anura > Bombinatoridae > Bombina > Bombina bombina. The sequence continues at coordinate 543,204,579 of NC_069501.1, read as the reverse complement.
TTGTAGCCTCTAAATAGAATTTTAGAGCACGGACTACGTCCAAATTGTGTAACAAACGTTCCTTCTTTGAAACTGGATTCGGACACAAAGAAGGTACAACTATCTCCTGGTTAATATTTTTGTTAGAAACAACCTTTGGAAGAAAACCAGGCTTAGTACGCAAAACCACCTTATCTGCATGGAACACCAGATAGGGCGGAGAACACTGCAGAGCAGATAACTCTGAAACTCTTCTAGCAGAAGAAATAGCAACCAAAAACAAAACTTTCCAAGATAATAACTTAATATCTATGGAATGTAGAGGTTCAAACGGAACCCCTTGAAAAACTGAAAGAACTAGATTTAGACTCCAGGGAGGAGTCAAAGGTCTGTAAACAGGCTTGATCCTAACCAGAGCCTGAACAAATGCTTGAACATCTGGCACAGTTTGTGTAGTAAGTTTGTGTAGTAAGACAGATAAAGCAGAAATCTGTCCCTTTAGAGAACTCGCAGATAATCCTTTCTCCAAACCTTCTTGCAGAAAGGAAAGAATCTTAGGAATTTTTATCTTATTCCATGGGAATCCCTTGGATTCACACCAACAGATATATCTTTTCCATATTTTATGGTAAATCTTTCTAGTTACCGGTTTTCTGGCCTGAACCAGAGTATCTATCACAGAATCTGAAAACCCACGCTTTGATAGAATCAAGCGTTCATTCTCCAAGCCGTCAGCTGGAGGGAGACCAGATTTGGATGTTCGATTGGACCCTGAACAAGAAGGTCCTGTCTCAAAGGTAGCTTCCATGGTGGAACCGATGACATATTCACCAGGTCTGCATACCAAGTCCTGCGTGGCCACGCAGGAGCTATCAAGATCACTGAGGCCCTCTCCTGTTTGATCCTGGCTACCAGCCTGGGAATGAGAGGAAACGGTGGAAACACATAAGCTAGGTTGAAGGTCCAAGGTGCTACTAGTGCATCTACTAGAGTCGCCTTGGGATCCCTGGATCTGGACCCGTAGCAAGGAACCTTGAAGTTCTGACGAGACGCCATCAGATCCATGTCTGGAATGCCCCATAATTGAGTCAACTGGGCAAAGATCTCCGGGTGGAGTTCCCACTCCCCCGGATGGAATGTCTGACGACTCAGATAATCCGCTTCCCAGTTTTCCACACCTGGGATGTGGATCGCAGATAGATGGCAGGAGTGATCCTCCGCCCATTGTATTATTTTGGTCACTTCTTTCATCGCCAGGGAACTCCTTGTTCCCCCCTGATGATTGATATACGCAACGGTCGTCATGTTGTCTGATTGGAATCTTATGAATCTGGCCTTTGCAAGCTGAGGCCAAGCCCTGAGAGCATTGAATATCGCTCTTAGTTCCAGAATGTTTATCGGGAGAAGAGACTCTTCCCGAGACCATAGTCCCTGAGCTTTCAGGGATTCCCAGACCGCGCCCCAGCCCACTAGACTGGCGTCGGTCGTGACAATGACCCACTCTGGTCTGCGGAAGCTCATTCCCTGGGATAGATGGTCCAGGGTCAGCCACCAACGGAGTGAATCTCTGGTCTTCTGATCTACTTGAATCACTGGAGACAAGTCTGTATAGTCCCCATTCCACTGTTTGAGCATGCACAGTTGTAATGGTCTTAAATGAATTCGTGCAAAAGGAACTATGTCCATTGCTGCAACCATCAACCCTACTACTTCCATGCACTGAGCTATGGAAGGAGGTGGAACAGAGTGAAGAACTTGACAAGTGCTTAGAAGTTTCGACTTTCTGACATCTGTCAGAAAAATCCTAATTTCTAAGGAATCTATTATTGTTCCCAAGAAGGGAACTCTTGTAGACGGAGACAGAGAACTTTTTTCTATGTTCACCTTCCATCCGTGAGATCTGAGAAAGGCCAGAACGATGTCTGTATGAGCCTTTGCCTTTGAAAGGGACGACGCTTGTATTAGAATGTCGTCCAAGTATGGTACTACTGCAATGCCCCTCGGTCTTAGAACCGCTAGAAGGGACCCGAGTACCTTTGTGAAAATCCTTGGAGCAGTGGCTAATCCGAATGGAAGGGCCACAAACTGGTAATGTTTGTCCAGAAAGGCGAACCTTAGGAACTGATGATGTTCTTTGTGGATAGGAATATGTAGGTACGCATCCTTTAGATCCACGGTAGTCATAAATTGACCTTCCTGGATAGTGGGTAGAATCGTTCGAATGGTTTCCATCTATAACGATGGTACCCTGAGAAATTTGTTTAGGATCTTCAAATCCAAAATTGGTCTGAAGGTTCCCTCTTTTTTGGGAACTACGAACAGATTTGAATAAAATCCCATTCCTTGTTCCGTTATTGGAACTGGGTGTATCACTCCCATCTTTAACAGGTCTTCTACACAATGTAAGAACACCTGTCTCTTTATTTGGTTTGAGGATAAGTGAGACATGTGGAACCTTCCCCTTGGGGGTAGTTCCCTGAATTCCAGAAGATAACCCTGAGAAACTATTTCTAGCGTCCAGGGATCCTGAACATCTCTTGCCCAAGCCTGAGCAAAGAGAGAGAGTCTGCCCCCTACTAGATCCGGTCCCGGATCGGGGGCTACTCCTTCATGCTGTTTTGTTAGCAGCAGCAGGCTTCTTGGCCTGCTTACCCTTGTTCCAGCCTTGCATAGGTTTCCAGGCTGGTTTGGGCTGTGAGGCATTACCCTCTTGCTTAGAGGATGCAGAATTAGAGGCCGGTCCGATCCTGAAATTGCGAAAGGAACGAAAATTAGACTTATTCTTGGCCTTGAAAGGCCTATCTTGTGGAAGGGCGTGGCCCTTTCCCCCAGTGATGTCTGAGATAATCTCTTTCAATTCTGGCCCAAAGAGAGTTTTACCTTTGAAAGGGATGTTAAGCAATTTTGTCTTGGATGATACATCCGCTGACCAAGACTTTAGCCAAAGCGCTCTGCGCGCCACAATTGCAAACCCTGAATTTTTCGCCGCTAATCTAGCTAATTGCAAAGCGGCATCTAAAATAAAAGAGTTAGCCAACTTAAGTGCGTGAACTCTGTCCATAACCTCCTCATATGGAGTCTCTCTACTGAGCGACTTTTCTAGTTTCTCGAACCAGAACCACGCTGCTGTAGTGACAGGAACAATGCACGAAATGGGTTGTAGAAGGTAACCTTGCTGTACAAAAATCTTTTTAAGCAAACCTTCCAATTTTTTATCCATAGGATCTTTGAAAGCACAACTATCCTCAATAGGAATAGAAGTGCGCTTGTTTAGAGTAGAAACTGCCCCCTCGACCTTAGGGACTGTCTGCCATAAGTCCTTTCTGGGGTCGACCATAGGAAATAATTTCTTAAATATAGGGGGGGGAACAAAAGGTATGCCGGGCTTCTCCCACTCCTTATTCACTATGTCCGCCACCCGCTTGGGTATAGGAAAAGCGTCGGGGTGCACCGGAACCTCTAGAAACTTGTCCATCTTGCATAATTTCTCTGGAATGACCTTAAGCAGTGCGCGGAGATGTTCTAATTTAAATTTAAATGTCACAACATCAGGTTCAGCTTGTTGAGAAATTTTTCCTGAATCTGAAATTTCCCCATCTGACAAAACCTCCCTCATGGCCACTTCAGATTGGTGTGAGGGTATGACAGAACAATTATCATCAGCGCCCTCCTGCTCTTCAGTGTTTAAAACAGAGCAATCGCGCTTTCTCTGATATGCAGGCATTTTGGATAAAATATTTGCTATGGAGTTATCCATTACAGCCGTCAATTGTTGCATGGTAATAAGCATTGGCGCGCTAGAAGTACTAGGGGCCTCCTGCGTGGGCAAAACTGGTGTAGACACAGTAGGAGATGATGTAGTATCATGTCTACTCCCCTCATCTGAGGAATCATCTTGGGCAATTTCATTATCTGTGGCAGTACTGTCCTTACTTTGTTTGGACGCTATGGCACAATTATCACACAATTTTGAATGGGGAGACACATTGGCTTTCATACATATAGAACATAGCTTATCCGAAGGCACAGACATGTTAAACAGGCTTAAACTTGTCAATAAAGCACAAAAACCGTTTTAAATCAAAACCGGCACACTTTATTACTGAATAAGTGAAAAAGTATGAAGGAATTGTTCAAAATTTACCAAAATTTCACCACAGTGTCTTAAAGCATTAAAAGTGTTGCACACCAATTTTCAGAGCTTTAACCCTTAAAATAACGAAACCGGAGCCGTTTACAAATTTAACCCCTATACAGTCCCAGCTACAGCCTTTGCTGTGACCTAACCAAGCCCAGAGGGGAATACGATACCAAATGACGCCTTCTAGAAACTTTTCCAACTACTTTCAGGTCCTCACACATGCATCTGCATGTCTTGCTCTCAAAAAGAACTGCGCAGTAATGGCGCGAAAATGAGGCTCAGCCTACAACTGGGAAGGCCCTCCCTGACTGGAAAAGGTGTCTAACATAGTGCCTGACGTTAAAAAACGTTCCCCAAATTTATAAGTGTGAATTATCAGCAAAAACATGTATAAAATGACCAAATAAAGCAATCGATTTAGCCCATAAAAGTGTCTACCAGTTGTATAGCCCATATTAAGCCCTTTATTCTGTTTGAGACTAAGAAAATGGCTTACCGGTCCCCATGAGGGGAAATGACAGCCTTCCAGCATTACACAGTCTTGTTAGAAATATGGCTAGTCATACCTTAAGCAGAAAAGTCTGCTAACTGTTTCCCCCAACTGAAGTTACTTCATCTCAACAGTCCTATGTGGAAACAGCAATCAATTTTAGTTACTGTCTGCTAAAATCATCTTCCTCTCACAAACAGAAATCTTCATCCTTTTCTGTTTCAGAGTAAATAGTACACACCAGCACTATTTTAAAATAACAAACTCTTGATAGTAGAACAAAAAAACTACATTTAAGCACTCTTAACCATCTCCGTGGAGATGTTGCCTGTGCAACGGCAAAGAGAATGACTGGGGTGGGCGGAGCCTAGGAGGGACTATATGGCCAGCTTTGCTGGGACTCTTTGCCATTTCCTGTTGGGGAAGAGATATTCCCACAAGTAAGGATGACGCCGTGGACCGGACACACCAATGTTGGAGAAATATCTCTAAAATTAGACACTTACTTACACAAGACACAACTAAGATTTTATTCCACTCTCTCATTCTTTCCCGCCTCGATTACTGCAACTCTGTCCTCTCTGGTCTCCCCACCTGTTTAGCTCCTTTACAATCCATAATGAATGCCTCTGCCAGACTCATCTTCCTTACATGTCGCTCTTCATCTGCTGCACCTCTCTGCCAATCCCTTCACTGGCTTCCTCTTGCCTCTAGGATCAAACACAAAATTCTCACTCTGACATACAAAGCCCTCAACTGCACTGCTCCCCCCTATATTTCAGACCTTGTCTCCAGATACTCTCCCTCCCATCCCCTTTGCTCTGCTCATGACCTCCTACTCTCCGGTTACCTCATGACACTCCTGTTTACAGGACTTCTCCAGACTGGTTCCCATCTTGTGGAACTCTCTGCCTCGCCCCACAAGACTCTCCCCTAGTTTTGAAAGCTTCAAGTGCTCCCTAAAGACTCTACTGTTCAGGGATGCATACAACCTATGCTAACCTTACTTTATACCAGTTACACTCCTCCATTGCTATCCCCTGAACCCCCTTAACATGTAAGCCTAAGAGTCCAGCTGTTTGTAGATCACCTTCCCTTCTTAAGAGCGGACTACAACAGTGCAACTCTTTGTTGTACTCCCCCTTTGTTTATAGCGCTGCGGAATCTATTGGCGCTCTACAAATAACCAATAATAATAATTGGAATTCCCAATAAAGATTGCATTAGACTCGTCATTAAGGACTTTTTAACATTTGTTGTTTCCAATCCTAGGTCTGTATAATACATTATTATTAGTTTTGTATAAACATTATTATTGATTTGGTAATAACACATTTTTATTCATATATTTTTATGCTTTGTCTGAAAATTTCTGACGTAATATACAAGATAGATGCAATTTTTGTCAAAGTGCGTAAAATGTGTGCATACTTTATTCCTGATTGTAGTCAAACTTTAAAGTGTTGTAAAACGTAATAACACACACACACTCATACTACAACACACACAAACAACACACACTCTCTCTAATACAACACACATTCTCTCTCATACATCACACACAATCATACTACAACAGACACAAACACTCTCATACAACACACACATACTCATACTACAACACAGTTATATGACACACACATACACCACACACTCTCATACAACACACAGTTATATAACACACACACCACTCTATCATACAACACACACTCTCCTGCAACATACACACACTCTCCTACAACACACACACACAAGTCGTGACCCAGTAAACATGGTGTGCGACCCAGTAATGGGTTCCGACTCATGGTTTGAAGAACCCTGTTGTAGACAGTACCTAGGGGCAATCACTAGGGCTATTGGGTACACTAAAGAACATTTTTCTTACATTTCGGGGGGGGGGGGGGATAAATGTGCAGCACGGTTGAAACAACTTATTGAGACACATCAACAAAACTTCAGAACATTTAAATGGCAAGATGTATATTTCATATTAATCTCATCCTCTTCCTTTCAGCATCACTGTAGGTATCACTGATTCTTGATGAGTTTAAATTGTGTATTATACTTGTTTGTGAAATGTTAAATGCAGGCAACAAATGCAGCCTTGCTGGCCCTAAATGTGGGCAAACAGTTTCCCTGGCCTGGAAACGTATCCGTTAATTGATAAACAGAGCCTAGTGAATCAGTATAATCAGAACAAGAAATAAAAAAACAGACTGTTCAAATTCCTTCTTGTGTAATTACTCAGGCTCATAAATCTGCATATTTAAAATATAATATGGTCTGTCATATCTAAAATCTAGTATGTGTCTGTCACACAGCATTAAAATGTTATTTAAATAGTTAACTATAGCATCACTACATTTAAAAAAACAAACATTAAAAATGCAAGACAGACTTATAGTTGATAGCTGTACGGTGAATCATCTTTTTTTAACATTTAATAAATACTTTATAAATACAATTATTTTTAAGATTTTACTAGTCTCTTGAAACATGTTATTTTCTTTTTTTTAAAAATATTAAACTTTTAATGCCGTTATGGCGTTCTATTCCGTCCTAACCGCGCTAGTTTTTAGCACCGATAGGACTGAATAGAACGTCCTAGCCGTTTGGCTGTCCTAAAGCCAACGGCGCTTCCAGGATGCAATCACGGTCTGGAGGGCGTGCCTTGCGGCACAGGGGTGCCCCCCTGACCTGATCCCATCATTGAAATCTCACGATCGCGTGCATGATTTTAATTTGTTTACAACTGCAAATTAACCCTGTTATCAAAGGGTTAATAACTTATACAGTATTAAAACAAAAATATTATTAAAGCAAATGTTTACTAATACAATTATCTACTTTTCAAATACTCCTGAGACATCTTATTCTCAACAACACAATAAGCAATATAATTAAAGGGATATGAAACCCAAAAACTCTCTTTTGTGATTCAGACAGAGCATACAATGTTTAAAATGTTTCCAATTTGCTTCTATTATACAATTTGCTTTGTTTACATGGCATTCTTTGGAAAAGGGACATTATACACCCAAAAAAATATGGGCCATTTAAATAAAGCATTAAAAGAAGGTGAAGTTTGTAATTGACATGATGACACTCCAGGAACAGTTTTGTGAGATTTCCTAAGTATTCTGCAGGAGATTGTAGTCAGGAAGAGCCAATTGCCTTTGCCATGCATTATCAATTACACAGGCAGCTCCAGCATGGGGGCTGGCTGTAAGCACACTAGTTACTAGGGAGTGTAGGAAAAAGCCTTGCTTTGTAGCTATTAAGTATTACGGACGTATTCATATGCATATCCAGTCAGAGGGCAACAAACTTTATCATAATTTTTAAGGGCTTTCGCAATAAAATTGATAATACATGTCAATTAAAAACTTCATCTTCTTTTAATGCTTTATTTAAATAGCCCATATTTCTTTGAGTGCATAATGTCCCTTTAAAGAGATACCTAGCTAGGTGTTTGGAGCACTACATGGCAGAAAATGGTACTGCAATCTAGTGCTCTTGCAAACAGGCAACATTCTAGCAGAACTGCTGCCATATAATGCTCCACGCATGTGCACCCTCCAGAGATTATTTTCAACTAAATATACCAAGAGAACAAAGAAAATTTGATAATAGAAGAAAAGTGGAAAGTTGTTTAAAACTGCATTAGCTATCTGAATCATGAAAGAATAATTGTGGGTTTTATGTCACTTTAAATAATGGTAAACAAACTATATTTCCACTAAAATCAGATATCAATTTAAAGGAATCGCTTATTATATTAATTTTCTGTGATACCACCAGAAGATATGAAAAAGTTTGTAGTCCTCCAAGCCTGAAGCAATTTACGTGATCAGCATATACCCGTGTTAAAATGTTGTACAAAATATGGCAATAAATCGTAAGGATACAACTTGGAGATGTCGGTGTATAATGTCTTTACAATGCAATTTGTAACGTACAGCTTTTGAAACCATTAGTTTTTAAAATGTGAATATCAGCTGCTTTAAACCAAGAGTGACAGTCCACTGTTACAAATATATATTAATGAATGCAGCATGGCAGATACTAAAAACTGCACAGTACACGTTTGACAGCATAAACTTTCCTAATCCTATTAATAAATTCATACGAGAGAACGTTGCCGCTCTCAACTTTCTGCACTTCCACCGGAAGTAAGCGGGCGATCTAGCCAGCAAAGCTGCCTCGCTGGTTACAGACATTCACAACACGTGGGACCAAAAACCGGTGTAAGAGCCCTCAACCATCTGTCCTTCCCACGTGACCGGTACCCGCCGTACTAAACAGGTGAGCCTTGAAGCCTCACTTACGACCGAACCATTACTAAAGTGGGGGAATAGGGGAAAACTAACAGAGCAGCGTTAGAGAGGAGCCTTTGTGAGCTATGAGCGCTTAATACCGGTCACGTTATATGAATCAGTGAGTGCTAAATACATGGTCTATAACATGTAGAGAGACGCCTTATAGAAAGCTTATTGTACAATTGATACATAATTACTATTCTCCCTGTATCAAGTAACAATGAGTATCGGCAACAATTACACAGCGTTTAGTAATGTAAACAAATGATAATCATTCTGTATTCACTTAGCACGTTTGATACAGGGACTCTATATTCATCCCATGTACCACGGTGCTTTGTAAATCGTATGTGTGTAGCTTGTCAGCATGAGCAATGAACAGTGTGCATATACATCTCGCACTGTACCAACCAATATATAATCTCTAATGTAAAATTAATTCAGCTCGTGAACTGCAACCCGTTAGGGTAAAGCAGTGGTTACCATTTTTTCCCCTGACACACCAGACCTTTTGAGATTACTTACGTTTTTATGGTGCCTGTTAAAACATTTCAACATCAGAGTGAATAAATATTGTGTGTGTATATAATATATATGTGTTCATTTTATTTATCATATCTCCATTGCTATTGCCAGTTAGTGACACACATACATACATAAGCTCCTGCACTGATTGTGGAGTATGTAGTTGGGTTAGAGCTGTAAAGATTGGAGGATGCATTCCATTGCTTTGTTTCCAGCGACTCCCTCATTTACAGGAAAAGCGGACACAGTAAATAACAAACCTATTGAAACGTTTTTTTTTTATTTATTGCTATGTATGGGGAATTACATTTTTCCTTAATTGACTTGTAATGGGCTATGTGGGGGTCAGAGATGCATGGTAGAATAGGATGAACAACCAGGCAGATATCCAAATAATTAATGCCTTATTGATGAGAACACCGGTTCAAATCCATAATTCCAAAATCCAAACTTATTCTGAAATGTAATATTTTATTAAAACTAAAATGATCAAAAAATATGTTTTCCCACCTGTAAGTCACAATCTTCTCTGCCTGTGTTTTTTTGTTTTGTTTTAATTTGTTCTAAAATTCAAGTGATATAAAACGACCTTTAGGTTGCATGTATAAACTGTATAATGACATGTAAATATGACATAAATAATATATTGTTCTTTACACTTGGTTCCATCTCTTCTCCAAACCGTCCCATTTTACAGATGCAAAACTGAATACATGTATACTTCACTTTACAGCGCTTCACTAATAGCGCTTTGTGAAGCTGAAGTTCAGCCTCCAAGGATTTTGAAACGGTGCTGTAATCTTCGTGAGATTGCAAAAAAAGTGACTGGCACCATTTTGTTATGTGCAGTTCACTCCGTTTACAGCATTGCAGTGCAATCTGTGTCTCAGTCCTATAGTCTGGCAAATTTTACTACAGTAATTGTCACTATTTTACAGGTACAGTGTTTATTGAATACTGTGCTGTGCTAGTGTTAAACTAAACATAGCACTATTGCACCCCTAATATACTGTATGTTAGTTCAAACGTGTTTTCAAACACACTGGCAAATGAAAAGAAAGCTAAAACCGCCTTGTTTCACTTTAAGGCGGTTTTCACTTTACAGCGGGGCTCTGGTCCCTAACTTGCTGTATGAGCGGGGTATACCTGTATATCAAGAATTACACATTCCTAGATGTGATGTTTTGTGGGCCCTTATTTACAATACTTTTATAGTGTTTTAGCAGTATAATATTCATGCACATTAGTACATAATACATACCTAGTGTTCTCCCAGGACTTTCAGACAAAAGCTTGCCCAAAATACCAGATCATTTTTAGCTTTTTTGCTATCAATCCATTTAAACAGAAATAGAGTCTTGATGTTTTTTTTTATTTATTTACCTTTCAAAACTATATATAATTTTTAAGTAGACAACCCAAGGTATTGATCTAGGCCCATTTTGGTATATTTCATGCCACCATTTCACCGCCAAATGCAATCAAATAATACAAAATAAAAAAATGGTACTTTTTCACAAACTTTGTGTTTCTCACAGAAATTATTTACATACTAAGTGTGCAATCATGGCACAGATATTTTGTAAAAGTTTCTCTGGGATCCCCTTTGTTCAGAAATAGCAGACATATATGGCTTTGCCATTGCTTTTTGGTAATCAAAAGGCTGCTAATTGCAGCTGCACACCAGACTTCTATTATTCCTGGCAATGAAGAGGTTAATTAGGTAGCTTAAAAGGTTAATTTTAGCTTTAGTGTAGAGATTAGCCTCCCATCTGATAACTTCCCACCCCCTGATCACTCCCAAACAGCTATCTTTCCTCCCCCACCGGTAACCCCCATCTTAGGTACTGACAGACAGTCTGCCAGTATGAAAATATAAGGCTTTTTTTTTTTTTTAATAATATATATTCTGTAGCGTAGTGTCCCCCAGATCCCCTTTTTTGTAGTGTAGCGGCCACATCCCTCCCTTTCCCCCTTTTTTTTTTTTTTTTCCCCCCGTAGCGTAGGGCCCTCCCACCTCCCCTGCTGGGCCGCCGGCACCAACAGAAGATTGTTACAGACGGCATCTGCCCTAATATGGAGCCGGAGTCCCGATCGCGCTCCGACTCCATATGCGACAGAGCTTTAGGAGCTCCAGCTCTCATCTGTAACTTAACAGCTGAGAGTGCTGGAGCTTCCTGAAGTGAAGAAGTGTGTGTGTGTGTGTGTGTGTATATATATATATATATATATATATATATATATATATATATATATATATATATATATATATATATATATATATATATATATATATATATATATATATATATATATATATATATATATATATATATATATGTATATATATATATATATATATATATACACTGCAAGACGTATATATACGTGTTTTTGGGTGAAGGGGTTAAAGGGACACTCAAGTCAAAATTAAACTTTCATTATACAGATAGAGCAGACAATTTTAAACAACTTTGTAATTTACATCCATTAACAAAATTTGCACAGTCTTGTTATATTTACACTTTTTGAGCAACCAGCTTCTACTGAGTATGTGCAAGAATTCATAGAATATACGTATTTGCATTTGTGATTGGCTGATGGCTGTCACATGATACAGGGGGGAGTGGAAAAAGACATAACTTAAATTTCTCAGAAACAAAATCTACTACTCATTTGAACTTCAGACTAAGTGGTATTGCATTATCTTGTTATTGTGGATTTGTTTATGCAAATCTACTGTATTTACTGGTCCTTTTAATAGACACATCACCTGGCTGATTTTACTACCCACCAGGCTAGAATTTAAGTCGATATTAAGCTAAAATTGGCTAATTTTGTTTTTCCCATGTTGTACAAATTATCATTAAAGTATGTTAAACTGAGCACTTAATTTGTGCTTTTGATATCTTAACTAACATTTATAAATATCATGAAATGTTATAAACTTACAATGTATTACACTAAACCTACCCAGCAACATTTTCTGTGGAGTACACTGCATACCTACCAAAAGCTATCATTTGTGAGACTGAGGAAAAATAAAAACTATTGGTCGAAGGCGGAGCTACGCAACACGTGTAGCAGAGTGCTCGTAGTTTGGGAGAGTGCACGCCATACAACTTGATGCGGAGTGTCCCCGTAGTGCTTGGCGGATCTATAAGCACTGGGTTTGAGTACTGCCTACGAGCTAAGGCATGTATCGTCGACTATATTGACTGACACACAGAGCCCCACTCGGGGACGGTCTTGGAAGCTCCGGGCCACAGACCCCCTAAAGCAACCACCGAGCAGCCGCAAAGAGGTCAAGGTAGCGGGGCCCGTATATCGAGCTACAATCTGCAGGCACAGGATCCTCCCATAATCTGTCGATAGTAGAGCACTAGGGTAAGGCGATCATACGCCAAACACTGTAACTTGCTCTCCAGAATAGGAGGTGAGCCACAAAAGGATAATCAATGGATATACAGCTATAGGGAGAAAGAAGAGCGCCTTGCTAAGGAAGAAAACTGGAGAAATACAGACCTGGGTCCTTATATTTGTGGGAGGCGAGACTCTAAAGTTACCAGCAAGCGGCAAATAACGGCCAGAAATAAGAGGAGCTGAGTACTTGCCAAAACATCCAGAAAATACAGTCAGCTACATGAAGGACATATCACGAACACCTGGAAAGATAAGTAACTTTACCTATTACTAAATTGCTCTGACTTGGGGATTGGATTTGTCGTTTTATAATCTAATACAAAGAACTGAGCTGAGACGCAAAGGGTTATAAAGCAGGGTCTACCTTTAAAAAAACGACACAGAAACTGGCTAGCAGGGGCCCAGGCTTAGAGAGGAGAGCCTGTGAGTGCTGATAATCTGCTAAAAATAGAGAGTTGGGGACATACTGCTATAGCAGTCCTTTATGGTTGTTTATGGTTGTTGGAAGCCTGAGTTAGAAGGCAAAACTGCAGGACTAAAAAAAAAAAAAAAAAGCTCTGGATTAACGAGTGTGATAAACCCGATAAGTATGGCCCTTTTTTCACTGCTTACGAGCCCTGACAGGAAATATTTTGGATAAACCCTTGAAAAGAAGCATTATATATTGTGCATAGAGCCTATAGTTTTTTTCTGTTTTGTTTATCTCTCCGGTTAAAGGGACACTGAACCCAAAATTTTTCTTTCGTGATTCAGATAGAGCATGACATTTTAAGCAACTTTCTAATTTACTCCTATTATCAATTTTTTTCATTCTCTTGGTATCTTTATTTGAAATGTAAGTTTAGATGCCGGCCCATTTTTGGTGAACAACCTGGGTTGTCCTTGCTGATTGGTGGATAAATTCATCCACCAATAAAAAAGTGCTGTCCGGAGTTCTTAAAAAAAAAGCTTAGATGCCTTCTTTTTCAAGTAAAGATAGCAAAAGAACGAAGAAAAATTTATAATAGGAGTAAATTAGAAAGTTGCTTAAAACTGCATGCTCTATCTGAATCACAAAAGAAATTTTTTAGGTTCAGTGTCCCTTTAACTTAACATAATCTAGTAAGGCTCAAGAGTATATTGAAATGTTGAAAATATTGTAGGAGCTAACAAGACTGAAGTATGTGTAGAGCAGTGCTTTCCAAACTGTGTGTCGTTACACATTAGCGTGTCGGCGGCAGTGTGTAGGTGTGTCCCTGCTTCAGCACAAATTTTTTTGAATTTAAAATTATTTTTAATTTTTTTTTTTTTTTTGGTTTCCGACTTTCTGCCTGCCTACTACGCATATCACGTGGTTGACACGTGATTAATACCTAGTGGGTCACAGATCATCTTAACCTATTGGCGCAGCTTAGCGGGAACTGAAACTATTCCAATTGACGTCACATTGGCTCCTGACTGCACGTGTAGTCTTCTCAATTGGCTCGTGGCTGCATATCTAGTCAGTGAGTGGGACAGCAGTGTGTTTGCAGTGTGGGCAGTAGTCAGTCGAACTTGCAGAGCTCTGAGGGCAGCAGCTTAAACGCTGAGCTGAAGTCAGAAGTCAAAGTGTTTTTATTTTGCAGCTAGCTCCCAGTAGTGCATTGCTGCTCCTGCTCTTGATATATGGATAGGAAGTGGAAGCTTAAAAATGCTTGATGATGAAATGCGAGTATCTTTATTTAATATTCCACCAAATATTCAGAAACTGTGTTCGTCCCATCAACCTCATACATCCCATTAAAATAGTAAGTAGCTATTGGTGTTATTAAACTTTTTGTAATTCTTGCACATACTTACTGTTACTTGTAAATACATTTTGTTGTTATATAATTTATGTTTGTGTCCGTATCTCTTAAAACAAGTTAGTTTAACCTCCTGTTTGCTATTGCAACTGAATTACTGTGTCGCAAAATGATGTTGGTCTAAAAAGTGTGTCCCCAACATGAAAAGTTTGGAAAGCTCTGCTCTAAATATTTATTGGAAATTCCAAAAAAAAATCCCTAGCCTACTGGAAATTCTAAGAATATATAGCTCCTTTTCAGGATATAAAATCAACATAACAAAATCGGAGATCTTATGGTTAAATAAAGATGAAAGGAGTATAGACTCTCATCCATTTAAAGAGGCAAAGGACCACATTAAATATTTAGGTATATACGTAAGTAGAAATCCGGCAGATTGGTACCTGATAAATTATAATAAGTTATGGAAATCAGTAATAAGTTTGAAAGGTGGAAACATTTTCCGTTAGCCCTCTCTGCCAAAATTCATTTGATCAAAATGATTATTCTCCCGAAGATGATGTTCCTAACACAAAATCCACCCTTACTGATAAAAGAAAAAGATATAAAGAATTTTTATTAAAAATTTACCCAATTTCTCTAGAAAGGGAAAAAAGTGAGAATTGCAAAGGGGAAACTAATGCAGAATAAGGACTATGGAGGATTAGTATTACCTAATATTAAATTCTATAACTGGGCATCTATGATTAAAGTTGCTTGCGATTGGATTACAGAGAAAAACATAATCACACATTTACAAATTGAAAGGGATTTGACTCCAGCAATTTCCTTACCAGGGCTACTCCATCTAACAGAAAAAGACATCCCAAAGTCAATTTAAAGTCAGAAAAAAACTTTTTTATATAATCAAAGTTTGGAAGAAATTTAGCAGAGAACTAAAAAAAAAATATATATATGTCAGTATATTTACCGATATGGGGGAATCCAGAATTTGTACCGAGTATAGTAACCAGCATTTTTAAAAATTGGAACCAGAAAGGCTTAATGTATTTATATCCGCTAGAAGACCGGAACTTGGGTACAATTAAATAATTTACAAGCCTAAGCCAAGAATACTTATTGCCAACTAAAGAATTGTATGCCTATCTCTAGATCAGACAGTACTATTTTAGATTGATAGAGAACTGGTAGGGATTGGTCTTTGGGGAGAATTGATCAAGTTATTGGTTTATATAAAGAGAATTTCCAGAATACTGGCTGGAGTAAAGACATACAATTGGAGATGCGCCACTGTCAAGGATGGGGGACGGGGGCTTTCTTTTAACCCCTCATTTTTTCCCCCCCCCTCTCCCTTCGGTCTGTTTGCCCCCTAATATAAAAACATTAATACTAATAATAAATACGTAAGAGTATTTTTGGTATAACTGCAAATTTGAGGGGTTAAAAACACAATTCATAATATTATATATGTAAACATGTCTATTTTGTGTTTTATGTTAGAATATATATGCAATTCTTGTTTTCAGTGGATACCAAACTCTGTATAATTCAATGTTTTCCTTTATATTTCCTTGTTATATGTAATCATATACTATGCTGGTCACAGTAAAAAAGATAAAATATAATGTATATGAATGAGTAAAGTAAACTTACTTATAAGAGTCCGTGTGGGGATAAAGCATATGTGCTAGTTGCAGATGTTTATTTGTCGCAGCATAATATTCATGTTAAATACATTTTACTGAACTTTAAAATATTAAGCACAGATTACTAATGGTCTCTTTAAAAATGTATACGCAAAGAAACATACCATTAACAATTAGTATTTCCCCTTTAAAGAAAACTGTGACAACACAGGGTTTCAAGTATCCTGCTTAAAGGGGCATGGAAGTCATAAACTGCCATACTTTTTATATACTTCTAATACCACATTTACTTTTGTTCTCTTGGTATATTTTGTTGAAAAACATATATTAGTAGGCACAGGATCACCATTGCACTACTGGGAGCTAGCTGGTGATTGGTGGCTTCACATATATTCCTCTTGTCATTTGCTCACCAGATATGTTCAGCTCCAAATGTGTTGCAGAGGTTAAACACATAGAACATTTTATTATTGCACTATTGATTTAAATACCTAACACTTTAGAGCATTTTAGTTTTGCACTTTAATGTTCTTTCAAAAATCAATGGTATATTGTATGCACCATATTTACACCTTCAGCAATATATCAAGTTAGTATAATGCGTAGACTTTATACACACCTCTTACACTGATTTGAGGTCAGTTTGTGTGTTTTAATTATGTTTGCATGTCTTTTATTGTATAACTTGCCAGTGTGTAGGATTAAAGGGACACTAAACCCCAAAAAAATATTTCGTGATTCAGATAGAGCATGCAATTTTAAGCAACTTTCTAATTTACTCCTATTATCAATGTTTCTTTGTTCTCTTGCTATCTTTATTTAAAAGGCAGAAATGTGATGCATAGGAGCCGGCCCATTTTTGCTTGAGAACCTGGGTTATGCTTGCTTATTGGTGGGTAAATGTAAGCCTCCAATAAGCAAGCGCTATCCATGGTGCTGAACCTAAAATGGGCTGGCTGTTAAGATTTACATTCCTGCTTCTAAAATAA
Source organism: Bombina bombina (assembly GCF_027579735.1). Taxonomy (NCBI): domain Eukaryota; kingdom Metazoa; phylum Chordata; class Amphibia; order Anura; family Bombinatoridae; genus Bombina; species Bombina bombina. The sequence goes on along the minus strand of NC_069501.1, from coordinate 543,187,304 downwards.
AGAGAAGAGAACGAAGAAAAATTGATAATAGGAGTAAATTAGAAAGTTGCTTAAAATTTCATGCTCTACCTGAATAAAAAAAAAAATGCGGTTCAGTGTCCCTTTAAGAATTTGTCGAAACTTTTAGATATAACAGGAAACATATCATTTTTGTCCTATTAAGAGTTAGGCTCTTGGATTTATAGACTGATAAATACAGATATGAAAATTAGTCAGTGACTGCACAATATATGTCCAGTTTCTCATATCTTATTGGTTTATAATATCTATCATATACTTTGTTCTCGGCTTAGAAAACAAAATGAAGTATATCTTGGTGACGGGTGGTGTGATCTCCGGGATTGGAAAAGGGATCATTGCGAGCAGCATCGGCACAATCTTGAAATCCAGCTCTCTTCATGTAACTTCTATCAAAATAGACCCATATATCAACATTGATGCAGGAACTTTTTCTCCTTATGAGCATGGTGTGTATGTTTAAGACTTTGCATTGCAGAGTTTCAGGCAGTAAATGGGTTAAATCATTGCTGGGTTATTTACTGGTAATCAGACAGATATATCACTATTGTTTTGTATTATTGTCAGTCAAGATTTTGTGAGATACTGAATTCACATTTTTTTTTCTTTCATGATTCAGATAGAGCATGCAACTTTCTAATTTACTCTTTATCAATTTATTCTTCGTTCTCTTGGTATCTTTAATTGAAAAAAGCAGGAATGGAAGCTTACGAGCTGGCACCCTGGATAGCGTTTGCTGATTGGTGTCTGCATTTAGCCACCAATTAGCAAGCGCTACCCAGGTGCTGAACCAAAGATGGGCCGGCTCATAAGCTTCCATTTCTGCTTTTTCAAATAAAAATACCAAGAGAACAAAGAAAAAATGATAATAGGAGTAAATTAGAAAGATGCTTAAAATTGCAAGCTCTATCTGAATCATGAAAGAAAAAAAAAATGGGTTCAGTGTCCCTGGGGAAAAAAGGGTTAAATGACTGTATTGTATTAGTTCTTGATAATAAGGGTTGAATCACTTTATGTATTTCTGGTAGACAATGGATTAAGTCACTGGATAGTTCTGGCTTTTGGATTTAAAAAAAGTAAATACCTGTACAATGTGTGTTTTTTTTTTTTATTTTGTCCCAACATATGTCCCAACATATGTCATAGACAAGGTATAAGACTTCCTGTGGAATTTATTTTTCATAATAAGGAACTTTATTTAACGCTGAATTTATACCAGTTATCTGTGTTCTCCCCAGGACCTTTTTTAGCGGGTGCACCACATGGCTTATTTTGCTAAAATCTTAGCCAATATTAAAGGGACACTAAACCCATTTTTTTTTTCTTTCATCATTCAGATAGAGCATGCAATTTTAAGCAACGTTTCTAATTTACTCCTATTGTCAATTTTCTTCATTCTCTTGCTATCTTTATTTAAAAAGCAGGAATGTAAAGCTTACAAGCTGGCCCATTTTATTTTCAGCACCCTGGATAGCGCTTGCTTATTGGTGGCTAAATTTATGTTCTGAACCAAAAAATGGTCCGGCTCCAACGCTTTACATCCCTGCTTTTTAAATAAAGATTGCAAGAGAATGAAGAAAAAATGATAATAGGAGTAAATTAGAAAGTTGCTTAAAATTGCATGCTCTATCCGAGTCATGAAATAATTTTTTTTGTTTAATGTCCCTTTAAGCTAAAATGCTAATATTAATAATGTAACATTTCTATTGCACATATTATCATTAAATAAATCTATGTTAAATGATGCAATGAATTTGTGCTTTAGATAGCTAAAAATGATATAATATTAAAAAAATATTATAATGCCACCCGGCTGGCAAAATATTCTGTGGAGAACACTGGTTATGTTGCCACAGTGATAATGAATATACTGCAGTGTAATGTTAAATATGTGTACCCTTTTGGTGAACACACTGATGGATCAGTATGTTGACACTGTGTAATTAGTATGTTTGCAATCTCAGGTGAGGTTTTTGTGTTGGATGATGGAGGAGAGGTGGATCTTGACCTTGGTAATTACGAGCGCTTCCTGGACATCCGTTTAACAAAAGACAATAATTTAACAACTGGGAAAATCTATCAGTCGGTGATAAACAAAGAGAGAAAAGGAGATTACCTGGGGAAAACTGTGCAAGGTAAGCTTGATACAGAGTGCAGTACCTGGAAAGAATTATAGAGAGTTGTTATAAAGAGACGGCTTTCATATAAATAACTTATTATTTTGTTTTTAGTTGTCCCTCACATCACTGATGCAATCCAGGAGTGGGTGATGAAACAGGCCTTGATTCCAGTGGATGAGGATGGCATAGAACCGGAAGTTTGTGTAATAGAGGTATAAATTAACCCTAATCTATTTATATATTTTTTTTCTAAAAGTCACTGTATATCTCATTATCAACACCAATTTTTTAATTATTTTTCCAGCTCGGGGGCACTGTGGGTGATATTGAAAGCATGCCATTTGTGGAGGCTTTCCGACAGTTTCAGTTCAAAGTTCGCAGAGAGAATTTCTGCAACATCCATGTCAGTCTTGTGCCTCAGGTAAGCAATACATGTATTCGTTTAAACACACTAAAATTAATTACTTTTAGCACAGGGCTCGACAAACCCAGGAGCCTGGGAGCAACTGGCTCCTAGAATTTTACCCCTGACTCCTAACTTTTTGGGTTATCTATATACAAATCCCACTGTCTGGCTCCTAAAATATGACTGGCTCCTAAATATTCTTACTGGCTCCTAATTTTTAAACAGATTTGTCAAGCACAGTTTTAGCATTTTAGGACCAGATTGGCGGGTTCTTCAGAAAAATTAATGAAACTTTAGGAAAATAGTATTTATGTGCCAGAAGTAAATATATGAAACCCAAAAAATAAATCCCTTTAGGGGCTACAAAGTTAGCCTTCAATGCTTTTTATCAGGACCAAAGGTCCTCAGATAGTTTGTGTCTGAGCCATCGAGGTAGAGTGCAGGAATTTCACTGGAACTGTATAGCACTCAATATATATACATTCATCCTTGCGCCAGTGTATATTTTTGTTTGTTTTAAAAAAATAATAATAATAATTTCTCTATCTATTGCATGTTGTAGCCCAGTGCCACTGGGGAGCAGAAAACCAAACCCACCCAGAACAGTGTAAGGGAGCTTCGAGGATTGGGCCTTTCACCTGACTTGGTGAGTGTTAAACAGTCAGGACAATTTCCTACTACTTTAAAGGGCATTCCCTGTGTTTCAGGGTGCAGTGCATTATAGCACTGCGTGACATGATAGTTTTGTTACGTTTACACTTTGTGCTTTGTATTGTATATCTCTCTTGACTCCATATTCTGTCCTTTTTAAAGGGATAGGAAAGTCAATACTGAAATGTGCATGGGTGCTTTTCACTTTCATATAAAAGCATTTTTGCAATATACTTCCATTAGCAAAAATGCTTCTTGTAAAAGTTATTTTTCAGCACCCTACAATATGCTGTGTGGGCCCGTACACCAGTATTAAAGTTTAGAGAACCACGGGGTGTTTTATTGCATTTAAGCTTTTCACTTTCTATTTTAATGTATTTACATTCTGTAAATAGCAGTGTATTTAGGATGTGATTTTACAAATTCTGATTATGCTTTGAAAAGTTTCTGTGTAACTTTAAGAAATTAGGAATATACTTTGTATATTTCTGTGCATCTTTTACAAATTACATTGTACCTGACAGTTTTTAGAAAGTGGTATGGGTAGGAAACTGGGGGAGTTTCCAGTGTTTTCTGAATCTCTCACAATTCTCATGATATTCTCTTAAGCATTTTACACCTGCATCATCATGACTTTAATTTTGACTAGACTGTCCCTTTAATTTGAATTTGCTGCAAGCTGAGACTTTATCATTGCCAGGTGATTCCCTGTTAACTTCAAGATCACCTGTGAGATTCTCTTTTGCTTTGAAACTTTCTATGGGAGGCAGCTCTTTAATCTCTCTGGGACTTACATGTTCCTCCTTTTTTTTTCTTAGAGAATTTAGTGAGGTCATCCACTGTAAAGTCTGCACTATAATTTCCCTCTAACATGGGGAATTTTCGATAATTGGACCCTTGGGGAGAAACCGAGAAGACTTTTATGGTTCACTAGTGTTTTTTCATTGTACATATCTGCCAGTTCTATGTATTTACAACACACAACAATATACTGCAATGCAACAACTTGTCTGTTTTTTCTCAGGTGGTATGTAGGTGTACCAATCCCTTAGATACATCAGTGAAGGAAAAGATATCCATGTTCTGTCACGTGGAACCACAGCAGGTAAAAACAAAACTGAAAGGAGTAGACGATTTCAATCTATTATATACATCATGGTCATTTTTTTTAATGAACTAAACCATATCACATTATGATACCTTTGTACCACAATGATAATCCAATAAACACATTCTTGTCTTTATGTCACTTGTACTCTGATTTAAGTTTGATGGTGTACTTTTTTCAACAGGTTATCTGTGTACATGATGTCTCATCCATATACAAAGTTCCAATTATACTGGAGGAGCAGGGGGTGGTGGAGTATTTTCGAAAGAGGTTGGATCTTCCTATTGGGCGTCAGCCTCGCAGGCTGCTGATGAAGTGGAAGGAGATGGCAGACAGGTAAGAGATTCTATTTAATAATCTGGAAATATGAACACACCTCCATAACCAGTAATAAAGTAATTTCTTTCTAATGACACAGTGAGTCCACGCATCATAATCAATTACTGTTGGCAATATCACTCCTGGCCAGCAGGAGGAGGCAAAGAGCACCACAGCAAAGCTGTTAAGTATCACTTCCCTTCACACAAACCCCAGTTATTCTCTTTGCCTGCAGTGCAAGGAGGTGGTGAATTATAGGTTTCTGATAAGAATCTTCTTCAAACAAGATTTTATTATTTTAAAGCAGAGTAGGTTTGCTCTGATCTTTCCTTGGATCTAGCCGTAGCCCACGTCAGTCGTTTCAGTAGAGCAGTGGTGGCTTTTAAGCAATTGGGATCTTGTGGGGTATAATCCGCACTGTGCTTTCTCAATCAGTTTTGCTGCCCTATTCAGAAAGCCTGAGTAAGCTTACTCGGTTCTTTCTTTTTCCACAGGTCCATGTGAGGGATGACCCTCTCAAACCAGGTGAGCTGTCCTTCTGCCGGTTAGATTGACATTCAGGTAAGTGCCAAGATTATTTTTTCTTTATTATGGGAAAAATCTGACACTTCAGCAGTTAAAGCTGCATGGAGACGTTTATACATTGGCCCTATTGAGGGTTAATTGCATAGGCAGATAGAGCAGGCACTGTGGACGATAAGGAGTTATTAATAAGCTTTATTTTGGGCTCAGTTTATGTCCTTACCTCTGGTTTAGATCCGGTCAAGGACTATGTATGTGATGTACCGTTTTTTACATAGTGTTTAATACGTTATTGTAACTGCTCTGCTATAGACCCTAATGGCCGCTGGGACCGCCCATGACTATAGTGAGTCGGTTCCCTTCAGGCGGCAGGTAGTTTTTGCATGCCTTCTGGACTCACTTCCTGTGAGTTCCGGAGTTGTGACGACGGTTAGATTGGCGGCTCTGCTGAGATTGAAGATCTTCCAGCCGACTATATTGCGCAGTTCGGGAATAAAAACCGGATCGTTTGCAGATTGGAATTGACTTCGATCAGCAGGAAGGTAGGCCCCTCGGCAATATAGAGGTGTAGAGGGTGCCTGGTTTTGTTATAAGGACCGCTGCTCAATTTTGTTAAACAATTTTTTATTGAAGTCATACACAAATACAATGTAAGGAGAGTGTCCCAAAACAGTTACAGGAAATGCATATACAGTATTATTAGATAGATGTACATTATATATCCGTATGGTTCAAGCATTAATATAAATTTGGACAATCCATAGTGAGACTTCAGTTTTATGATAAAGGCAGTAAAATAACGAAAACAAAGGTGGTCCTCTCTGAGCTGTGTAGAAGATAAATAAGAGTATCTATTCAGATTAAATTAAGGCCAGGGAGGAGATAGCTTTTAAAGTTTTATGGGGGGGGGATGCAGCGGGCAAGAGCCGCTCGAGATGGAGTGGGGGGGGGGGGGGAATGGGAATGGAGGGCGGAGCCAGTTAGAATAACGAGTTGATAAACACAATTGGATTTCTGAGCTATCAAGTAAACTACTAATGGAGTTAACCTCTATATATAAAAGTCAGCCAGGAACACATGATATTTGATACCTAAAAATGCAAGGGCGCATAGAAGAGATTATGTAGTCAGGGGGTCCATACAATAGATGTAGGTTGTTAGCAGGAGGGATCATGAGTTATACTACTGAGGGAAATCTATAATATATTTTAAAATGAAAAATATGGGATGAGATAAGCATTATGCTAGCTTCTAAACCAGGGGGAGATAGGCATCTATGTCGAAGTGAGCTGGGCAAGATTGAGGGGGGGTAACGTAAGGAATAGTCTAGAGATGACTGTTACACTTTACTATACAGTAAATCTCAACATTCAACATCTGCTATGCTACAAATATTGCATGAGTTAAACAACATACAATGGTAAGTATGCAACAAGTAATACACTTCAATAATTTTTCGATAAACATTGTCGAACATATAAAGGCAATAAGAATAAAAAAAAAACAGCGAAGATTACAACTATGCCTGACAGCAACTTAGCTTCTTGAACCTCAAGTTTTTATTGATATATTAGCAAGGCTGGCTGACTAGATAGAAGGCCTCTCATGGGCCCATTAGCTAAAAGGGAATGGGAGATCATATGATAGTCAGATTTGCGGCCTCTATAGGGCCTAGGGGTAGCATATAGTACAAATATTATATGGGGGAGAGGAATGTCAGCGGGTGGGCGCCGCTTATTAAATGGGGGGGGGAAATGGAGGGCGGAGCCATATAGAAGTACCAGTTGTGAACAATGGTTAGAAATAAAATCTTATTGTCTGGAGGGCAGAAATAAGGCAAAACATCGGTAAGAGTCCCTTGGCATTGGCATGCTTAAAATTTATCGACACTTAAGTGATAATGCTCCATGCGGAAGTTTGGGATTGACATGCAAGTTGATATAATACTAGGGATATATACTGGATTTATCTATAATAGTCTCATCTAAGACCAATCAAAATATATAGTAAATAGCACGTTATACTCAGGTTGTTGGAATAGGTAGACAATTGCTAAACATATATACGAGTAGTAATACCCACATCTCATAGCTAGAGAGAAAGAGATCATTGTCATGATAGCAGATAATATGTACACGGAGATATCTAACTTTGTCACAATATAACTAGTATCATCAACATAAGCTAAATGGATAGCGAATTATAGAAATAATATATTTCTGTGAACCAGCAGTAGGGAAAATATTGTCAAATGGGATAGTCAAAACAGAGTAGCAAAAATCACAAAAGAGATGGCTGTAGGATGTAGTAAAAGTCCTAAAGATGCGTATGTAGGCAGAGCAAAAGGCTTTAGTGTATATAGAGGACCCCAATTACACAGCGACAATATTTATATAATCCACCATCTGACCTAATTTATATGTCTCATGAAGAGTAGATCTAGTAACGAGAATATAGGAGTGGTACTTAATTCCAGCATGCAGGTCCTGCTAAACAACCAGAATAAAAGACTAGGGCTACTGTAATTATGGGGCATGGCGTGTTTCACCTAATATTTGATCGGACAACTTATAGGAGTATATACGTCTCAATCATAGTCTCTCAGTATTAAGCTCATCGAAGGGGGGTCCTAATAAATGTTAAGTCTGGGAAAATATATGTAGCTACAAAAGTGTATGTTGTCTGAATGTGCAAAGAGTCAAAGCTGGGCATGATTGGAGGGTCTAATGCACTTCAAAAGATCTAAATAGTTAGAGGGCTATTTAAAACAGATCTAAAAAGACAAAAGCCAACTGGCATAGTTAAGTGCATCAATCAGGAAATTAAGTTATACCTACCAATAAACCAAGAAATAACCCTCATGCTGAATGAGATTTAACTCCAATTAAGTCATTAGAGGCAGCAGTAGACTCCACTAGAATAACCCACTCAAGAGCTCACATGGCCAGGCTTTGGCTGCAATTAAATATAAGTTGTCTATTTCAAAATTGTTAGGGCAGACTAGATAGTCAAGACAGAGGTATAGCACATACATAGAGATATACCGTAGGTTAGGAAGGTTATAAGGCTGGAAGGGGAGAAACAAAGACATCATCACAGACATCCCTTTCAAGGTAATAGTTTTAAGTGCTGACCAACAAAATATGTTTAATGCTAAAACACACACACACAAAAAAATAAAATAAAAATAAGGCTACCAGTGCAATTATATTTGACTACCTGTTTGACAAGAGATGTAAAAATACTGAAAAAACAAACAACAAACAAAAAAGAAAAACCTTGGTACATGGTGCTATGTAAGAGACTCCTAGTCATATGTTCAAGGGCATCAAACTACAGTTTCAGCATTTGCCTTAGCATGTATAATACAGAAACCGACAAACAGTTCAAACTATTTTACAAACTTTTCGCTGCGGTACAACATAGGTCCGTTATTGAGCGGTATTGTTCAATCCTGAGAGATAATATACCAATGCAACTGTACTCCTAGCCAACACCAGTTCTTTTAGATGGACTAGCTGCAAGTTGAGCAGGATGGACTCCGTGGCAAGCACCTTTGTACAGCTGTGGAAATGCTGGCTGAATTTGGGCGACATCGTATCGGCATGCTGATTCAGGGGTAAGAGAAAGTATCCCCCGTGAGGCTTTTAACTCCAGCAACCGGTATTGACTCCCCATCGGAGCCTGGACACCACTATTTTTATTTGTACCTGGAGGGCTCGCCTTCCAGCGAGGTAGTAGAGGCGTAAAGGAATTAGTGATAGTCAGGGCTGTATGCCGATTCAGCTGAGGGACCGTATTATGATATTGGGTAGCGAGGGGGTTTGCTGAGTGCTCCTCGCTCTGCCAACGTACATCTCGCTCCCTGTAACCGGTCGGCACCTCTGTAGGAGTCAGGTAGGGAGGATCAGCTGAACCACAAGCAACCGGTGTGGCATCCATGGTACTACTGATGTCCTTTAATGGATCTGCTCGGCAGAGCGCGGGCTTCTGATGGGCTGGGGAGATTATGTCACCTTTTTCCTCAATATTGCCTAATTCATCCCATGTGGTAGCACTGCACATCGCAGAATCCTGCTTTGTAAGAGGGATAGTGACATCCGATTCCTCCTTATTACTGAAAAGATTCCGCGTGCCCATGTCACGAATGTGCAGCAATAAGCTTTCAAATTGATCCTGCATGTCCTCTCTCAGTCGCAACAACAGGGCCCGTATTGTGGAATGAGGAATCTCCATTTTGTTAGCTCTGCTGACGTATCCTGACTTCTCCTCAAGACGTTAGGAGGACTTAAAACTCCATTAACTACTCACTGTTAGAAGTCCCAATCTCTTACTACTAATTGCACCAGTAAGCCGTAGGTTGTGTAGGGGCTTGAGGAGCTTTCAGGGGTTGTCTGCGTAGTTGGTTTCAAAAGATGATCCGGGTTGGCCCATAGGCCTCAATAGTCGGCCTTACCATGATGTGTGTACTGATAGACAGTTCTTGGGCCTCAAAAAATCGGTTAATGGGCTCACTCACTTTCTTAGTGCCAGTAGGTAAAATAAGTGTCCCATATAGTAAGTAAAAAACGGTGATTATGAACATAAAATCTTATTAAACGTTGGAGCTCAAGGCAGATGCGACTGCTCCCTTTGGCTGTTGGCTCCGCCCCCCCCGCTGCTCAATTTTGACTTTTACAAAAATTAAAATTTAAAGGGGCAGTATTGTTTCTGTGAATAATATTTCAAGGTGATATAAAAAGCTCAAAATAACTAGTAGTATTTGCGGCACCTGTTTTTTCTCACACAGTATACCAATAAACCTCTACTGGGTCGGCCCGTCAATGTATCTATTGCTCAAGACACTTAGCCCACATACAGTTAATGGTTTGCGGTTTGAATTATGGTATCTTCACCCCTGTTAAGAGATTGTCCAATCTATGTCTCTCCCCCCCGTGTCGTCTAATCACACACTGTAAACTAAAATGTTGTATTCAATATACAAGAAGATAGCGATTGCACTCACATGTGACGGTAGACGTATCTGTGCCGGTCTTTGGGGAAAGGTTCGTAGTTACCCAGTTCAAGATGTCTCCACTACGAGCTGTAAACTCTCAGAACGAGTTTTCCCTCTTTCAGCACGCCCTCTGTAAAACACGTCCATTGTGTTTGTCTTCCGTGCTGCTGCTGATCCTCCAATGGTGTGAGGGAGGGGAGGGGCTTGTCGTCTGCTGTATCCCGGAGACGCTGTTACTGATACCGGTACTCCGGAGCCAAATGCTGGGGCTCAAATAATCTGTGCTCTCTGTGTATCCAATGATGTAATCAAATAACCAACATGAAGAGAGCACCGGATTGGGAAAACAGAATCTCTTTATTCCTTTAAAACACACATGGAAAACAGGTTACAGCTGATAACCTTGGATCAAAAAATGGTAGGTGTGGGTATCCACGTACCCTATGACTGACGCGTTTCGGCTTCTGCCGTAATTGTAGCTACTGGGTACCTGTGCTTACACCTTTTAAATACTAAAACACTTTCTCATAGGTTAAAACAAAAACACATGACTATACATACACCTACACCTGTTTTTGAGAATACGCCCATTTGGAGGGCTCTAAATTATTAACCCTGTATCTGCTGGCCTACCCACATAACCTTCCTTATGAAGATTCTGCTATCTATATTATTCTTATGTCACTTCTGCCTTATGGCTTTGTTTTTAATAGAAGCTATAGGGTGGTCATATGTATTGTGATGTTTACCTTAAAATAATATAAGATTTATATATTATTTTCAGGTAAACATCACAATACATATGACCACCCTATAATTTCTATTAAATACATAAAGCCATAAGGCAGAAGTGACATTAGAATAATAGAGATAGCGGAATCTCCATTAGGAAGGTTATGTGGGTAGGCCAGCAGATACAGGGTTAATAATTTAGAGCCCTCCAAATGGGCGTATTCTCAAAAACAGGTGTAGGTGTGTGTATAGTCATGTGTTTTTGTTTTAACCTACGAGAAAGTGTTTTAGTATTTAAAAGGTGTAAGCACAGGTACCCAGTAGCTACGATTACGGCAGAAGCCGAAACGTGTCAGCCATAGGGTACATGGATACCCACACCTACCATTTTTTGCTCCAAGGTTATCAGCTGTAACCTGTTTTCCATGTGTGTTTTAAAGGAATAAAGAGATTCTGTTTTCCCAATCCGGTGATCTCTTCATGTTGGTTATTGGATATAAAAAGCTGCTTTTATTTTTCTCTTTTATTGGGTAAAAGATGGATCAAGAGGCCTTGCAGAATGCCACATGTAGCCTGTGTTTTGACTCCCAGGTGGAACCACCAGTCCCTTTTTGTTCTACATGTATTGAAAGAACTTTGTGTTACAGGGATAAACTTTTTGATACTGAGCCGTCATTAGCTAAGGTGGATAATGTTCAGGTGTCTCCTGTAGCAGATATAATCCGCAGCTTTCTCCTCAAACGCCTCGATCTTTTTAGTCTACACATGCAGTTCCCTGCATTTCCTCTCACGCTCCGGTAGGAGTTTCTTTGCAAGACATTGCAGCCCAGGTATCCTCTGCGGTATCTGAGGCACTGCAGGGAAAGTGCAAAAGGAAACCTGTCCTGAATCTCCTCAAGAGGAGTATCTGTTCGAATAGAATCAGACAACGCATCAAACCAGTAAGCTGCAGCACTGTTGACAGGGCAATACATACCGCAGGCTGCCATTTGAGACCCTGGTGAACATACATTTTCTTTAATAAGGCCTCCAACTTCTTATCCATTGGATCCTTGAAGGAACAACTATCCTTTATGGGAATAGTAGTCCTCTTAGCCAAGGTGGAAATCGCTCCTTCTACCTTAGAAACCGTCTGCCACGAGTCCTTGATGGAATCAGCTATAGGAAACATCTTCTTGAAAATAGGAGATGGAGAAAAAGGGATGCCAGGTCTCTCCTACTCCCGTGCAATAATCTCTGTTGCACGGTCTGGAACAGGGAAAACCTCCACCGTGGAGGGAACGTCAAAGTATTTGTTCACCTTACTGGACTTCTTAGGATTGATCACGACCGTCATGTCGGAGTAGTCCAGGATAGCCAAAAACTCTTTAAGAAGCATTCGGAGGTGTTTTAGCTTAAATCTAAAGGATACCACTTCAGCATCAGAGGATGGACTTATACTATCCAAATCTGAGATCTCACCCTCAGACGCTACCGAAGTATCTTCGTCCTCAGACTTCTGAGACGAAATACCCTGGGTAGCCACAACCAGATCAGAAACCTTATTTACCGATTCCTTAAGTTTACTTTTACGCCCCTTTTTTTTTTTAACATAGGAAAAGCAGATAATGCGTCAAATACCACAGAGGATACCTGAGAAGCAATGTCCTGCAAAGAAAATCCTAATGGATTGTGAGAGGAAACACAGGGCACTGCCTGTGGAGACTGAACAGATTAGGACATCTGAGGAGAAAGCTGCGGCATAACTACTTCAGAAGACATCTGGACACCATCCGCCTTAGCAAATGGTGGCTCAAAATCAAAACATTTTTCTCTATAACTTAAGGTTCTCTCTATACAAGAGGAACAAAAAGGAGCTGGAGGTTCCACCTGAGAATCATAACAAAGTTGACATGTTACAGACTCGAAGTCTTCTTGGTCCATTTTAATAAAAATAAGTGAACAATAAAACTTTTTTATTTCTTTGCGTTTAAATTATTATTTTTTTACTGTGCCTTTTAAATAGTCTGGACTTTTAATTAACTTACATTAGCCCTCAATTCCCCAGGCACCAAAACACCTCAGTTTTTTACTGAGGTGCCTACCAGTCCTGTAGCATGAAGATATATAGCCAGCAATCCGATCCGGACTCGCAATGGCCGCAATGATAACGGAGCTGACAAGTGTGTCACTTCCAACCGCCGACAGAGCCCAGGAAAGCGCGGCAACGGAAATATCCACCTCTTAACAGGGATCCTCCCCCTTTTTAGAAACGAGCGGATCCGTCGGCATAAAGGAGCCGATTCTCACACCGATTCTCCTGATTGTAATAAACACACAGCCCGGATCTTAACCGGAGCTTGCACTACTGAGCCACCAAAAAAAGTTTCTCCCCAGCACAGTCCACAGTGCCCTGACAAACTGCCTGATAATATTAACCCTTTCACCACAGGGTAAAATTAAACTTTCCTTTTTTCTCATAAGCAACATTTAGCTGCAGAAGTGCCAATATTCTCCCTCAAAGAAAATAAATATGGCACTTACCTTAAATCATCTGACCGGCAGCAGGGCAGCTCACCTGGTTTGAGAGACTCTCATACTTCACATGGACCTGTGGAAGAAGAAAGAATCTGAGTAAGCTTAATCAAGCTTTCTGAATAGGGCAGCAAATTCTTGAAAAAGGGCAGTGAGGATTGTACCTCACAAGTTCCCAAGTGCTCAAAAGCCACCACTGCCGTACTGAAGAGACTGATGTGGACTATGGCTAGACCCCAGAAAAGATCAAAGCAAACCTACTCTGCTTAAAATAATAAAATCTTGATTGTAGAAAAATTCTTGTCAGACACATAGATTTCACTTCCTCCTTGCACTGCAGGCAAAGAGAATGACTGGGGGTTATAGGTAGGGAAGAGATACTTAACAGTTTTACTGTGGTGCCCTTTGCCTCCTTCTGCTGGCCAGGAGTGATATTCCCAACAGTAATTGATGATCCGTCGACTCACTGTGTCATTAGAAAGAAAAGGTGTTCAGATGCAACAAACCAAATAGTTACATATCTTAAAACGTATACTGTTTAATTTGATAAAGTTTCAAAAAGTAAACTCATTGTTACATATAATATAAAACTGCATTCATAAATATGACTTTTCCTTTTACCAGTGTTTTTTATTCTCTCTAAGGGCCCAATTTTCTAAAGTTCTCTGGTCTGGCGTGATTATCTAAGAAGTCTTTTCAGTATTGCAGGGTTTATCAAAGAATTTTAGAAGGGCAAAGTTTTAGCTTGAGAGTTGGATATTGTTATATTTAGGGTTCCGAACGTAAAGGAGAGACATATAGTTTTAACTACAATGGGGGAAATAAATAACAAAGTTAATTGAGTTAAACACCATGCCCTGGCCCTCAAATGGGCAGACTTCACTCAATTCTCAAAAAAAAATAGCACAGAATCCTGGAGGTCCCAGAGTGTGGAAGAGAGTGAATGAAACGGGAAACACCTAGCACTGACATACAAATCAAATTAGAATATTCTCTTGCATTTCACATTCGTGTTTTTTGAAAAAGCCCACCCGTTAAAGCTGCAAAACTCATTTTACAATAGAAGACTAAAGTACCCTTTGTATTTTGTACTCTTGGTTAGGATTGTATATATATTTTTTGCGTAGTTTGCATTATTAAAGGGACAGTCAACACCAGAATTTTTGTTGTTTTAAAAGATAGATAATCCCTTAATTACCAATTCCCCAGTTTTGCATAACCAACACAGTTATAATTATACATGTTTTACCTCTGTAATTACCTTGTATCTAAGCCTTAGCAGACTGCCCCCTCATTTCAGTGCTTTTGACAGACTTGCATTTTAGCCAATCAGAGATGTCTCCATGGTAAAGTCACGTGCAAGAGCTCAATGTTATCTATATGAAACATGTGAACTAATGCCCTCTAGTGGTGAAAAACGATCAAAATGCATTTAGATTAGAGGCGGCCTTCAATTAGCACATGAGCCTCCTAGGTTTAGCTTTCAACTAAGAATACCAAGAGAACAAAGCAAAATTGTTGATAAAAGTAAATTGGAAAGTTGTTTAAAATTGCATGCCCTATTTGAAACATGAAAGTTTTTACGGACATTTTTACACCACACTTCCAAGTGCTTTATTACTTTAATGCATATATTTTTCCTTTTGAATATAGAAATGTAGTCTACTCTCATAGCAAGAAATACAACTATCGTGGAAGAATTTGCCTTTAGAGAATCCCGTGTAGGATCTCATAGGACTGATGGATCATTTTAGAGAATCTCACCTCAGTGGCGAGTTTTAGAGAATTGGACCCTAAGTAATTTTTACAAATTCTGTGGGGGATAAAAAAAAAAGTGAAAGCCTAATCTCAAGTGTTTGGTTTGACAGGTATGACCGATTGTTGGAGTCCTGCAGTATTGCTCTGGTTGGAAAATATACCAAGTTCTCAGATTCCTACGCTTCTGTCATCAAGGCTCTGGAGCATTCTGCACTAGCTATAAATCATCGTCTGGAGATAAAGGTATATTTACACTGACAGTAAATATATAATTTGATAATGATTATGACCCTCTGCATAATTATTCCAAAACATTATACACAGATAATAAGCACATTGCCTGCAAACTTCTACTGAATACTTACTGACTAGTAAAATTAAATAAAACATTCCATTCTACATTATGTTGATAAAATGTTTTTTTTCTCTCTTTGCAGTATATAGATTCTGCAGATTTAGAGCCAGCCATGTTGCAAGCTGAACCTGTACGTTACCATGAGGCCTGGCAAAAACTGTGCAGCTCTGAGTAAGTAACCTCTTATTCATCATTAAAGGGACATTCAAGTCAAAATTTAACTTTTATTATTCAGATAGATCATGCAATTTTAAACAACTTTCCAATTTACTTCTATTAACAAAATGTGCAGTCTTTTTTATATTTAAACTTGAGTCACTAGCTCCTACTGAGCATGTGCAAGAATTCACAGAATAAACGTATATGTATTTGTGATTGGCTGACTGTCACATGGTACGTGTATATTTTTGTGATTGGCTGATGGCTGTCACATGGTACAGGGGGAGTGGAAATAGACATAACTTTTAAAATTGTCAGAAAAAAAAATCTACTACTCATTTTAAGTTCAGACTAAGTGCTATTGCATTGTCTTGTTATCTTGCATTTGTTGATTATGCACATTTACTGTGTTTACTGGTCCTTTTAATAGCTATAACCAAATTATGACTGGGACACATAGTAGAAGAGGAAAATCTCTGGTTATCTAGTTATAAAAAGTGCAGTTTACAAGATAAACTATATGAAAATACAATATTTCTAAAAAAATAAATAAAAATAAAATAATGTTCTTCCCTTAACTGTGTGATATATATGAATGACACAAACATTGTGATTAGGTGGACATTTTATTTTGTTAAGAATGAGGAAGCAGATCTTTAAAAAAAATCAGAAAAGTTTGTTTGCATAAATATTCTGCAGAACATGCCTAATTCCTTTTTTAATAGTAAGAGAATTAATATATTTGCTAAAAATATACAGGAGCATAAATTGTTTATGAATAAACATTTAAATTGTGTTACATACTGCCGACATGGAATTTGTATAATAAAGACGTCACCCTTTATTAATAAACCTAGATAACCAAAGCAAACACATTCTGTTTTTTGGGCATTAAAATGTATATAGAACCATTTAATGCAAAAAAAGCAAACCACTTACCTAGGGATCCGTTCAACACAGAATATTGGAACAAAACAAATTTGATAATAGAAGTAAATTGGGAACTTTTTTTTTTTTAAAATTGTATGCTCTGAGTCACAAAAGAAAATGTTTGAGTTTCAAATTCCTTTAAGCTAACCAAATCACAAATGTAACTGACTATTTTAACACATGTATATGTGTGTGTATATACATTTTCCTTCTTAATATAAGGAGTCCACGGCTTCATTCCTTAATGTTGGGAAATACTAAACCTGGCCACCAAGAGGAGGCAAAGACACCCCAGCCAAAGGCTTAAATACCTCTTCCACTTCCCCTATCCACGTCATTTTTTGCCTTTCATCACAGGAGGATGGCAGAGAAGTGTCAGAAAATTTCGGAGTTGTTCCTCACTAGGGGTATATGCCTATCGTTATGGAACTGGAGTTTTTAGTAGTCTTGTCAGCTTCTCAGTGAGAGCATTGACGAAAGTTAGAGTCTGGAGATGCAGCGAGAGTCTTTCTGCGAACCCATCCAGACTGCCTGCTAACAGCTCCTTAAGCAACCAGTGTTCACGAGTTTCACGGTCTGCTTTCTTCACTCAAGTCCATGTCCGGAGCGATGCTACAAGACTGTCACACTTGAGAGGCTGTGTTTCTGTTCCATAGCACGGATTCTGGTAAGATCGTTTCAATTTTTACTTATGTTGAAATTGCTGAAGACAGGGTCACAGATTATCTTTATAGAATTGTGGGTTATCTCCTGAGGGAGGTTATTGAACAGTGGGGATTAATCAAATGTGTTTCTTTGATTTATGCTGCTATATGTGTGAGATTTATTTTGGGTTGTTATGCAGTAACGGAACATGCAGGTGTTTTACTTTCACTTTGAACGCTGCGCAGCTTGTAGCTTGGCACGCTTTTTCTCATAGCAGGAGCAGTCCTGCCTTGCGCACCATGTGACCAGGTGTGGTCACACTTTTCGTTTTCTCTTTCCTGACCAAGCGAGCTGTCGGAGAGATCGCTTCTTCTCTGGTTGCCTGGGTCTAGGAGGTGGTGAGTGCCCCAGTCATTGGGGGTATAAAGGTGCCGTTTATTTGTATCCTACTGTTGTTAGCGTAAGCTATGGAGGATCCTGATATGCTTGAGGGTACTCCCTCTATTTCTAATAGTAATACCGGTCTATATTGTGAGGAAGCCTTGGTGTGCGCGCCCTCTCAACTATGTTCCATATGCATCAACAAGGTTATTATGTCTAAGAAGGTTAACCCCTTTAGTACGACTGAGCCGTCCACCTCTGAGAACTTGCCGTCCCGTGAGGTGCATACCCATCAATCATCTCCATTGTCACATGCAGCCATTCTCCGTCTGGAGGAAGACTTTTACCATCAGAATTTTCAGCGCAGTTAAAGACGGCGGTGTCTGAAGCCCTTAGTGCTCTACCTCTTTTGCTAAGCGCATTCGAAAGGTTAAACATAGCGCTCTGGTCCAGGGGACATCCAGTGATTTACTTGATTTATCTGCCTTTCAAGTATCCCAGGATGGGTCACACTCTGAGTCTTCAGAGGGTGAAATTTCTGGATCGGAGTCTGCTACCTCTAGGCCTCTGACTGCGGAGGAGCCAGCCTTTAGATTTAAAATTGAACACCTACGTTTTCTTCTAAAGGAGATTCTGTCGACATTAGAGGTTCCTGAGGCCAAGTTGCCTGATGAACCTTTGATCCCTGAATTAGAAAGAGTGTACGAGGACAGGGTAGCGCTGCTAACTTTTCCTGTACCTGTAAAAATGGTGAATATTATTAAAATGGGATAGAATTGGATCTTCCTTTTCCCCCTTAGTCTGCCTTTAAAAAAAAATTCCCGGACTCTCTGCTGGAGATGTGGGGTTCCATCCCTAAGGTGGATGGTGCTATCTCCACATTAGCTAAGCGTACTACTATCCCTCTTGAGGATAGCTCGTCTTTCAGAGAGCCGATGGATAAGAAGATGGAAATTTTTCTCAGGAAAATGTTTCAACACATGGACATTTATTTCAACCGGCAGTGGCTGTTGCCTTGGTTGTTGGATCTGCGGCCTACTGGTGCGACTCCTTAGTGGAATTGATTGAGGTGGAAGGTCCTCTCGACGTTATCCAAGAAAGAATTAAGGCTTTGAGAATTGCTAATTCTTTTATCTATGACGCAAACATGCAGATTATTTGCCTGAATGCTAAAATCGCTGGTTTCTCAGTGCAGACACTTTGGGCGCTCTGGCTGAAGTCCTGGTCTGCGGACATGACTTCTAAGTCAAGACTACTTTCCCTCCCCTTTAAGGGAAACATTTTATTTGGTCCAGGCCTGGACTCATTATCCCCACGGTTACAGGGGGCAAGGGTGGCTTCCTACCGCAGGATAAAAAGAACAAATCTAAGGGACAAGGATCTAATTTTCGTTCCTTTTTGTTCTGAAAAGTCCCAATGTCAGCAGTCCTCCTCTAAGCCCGAGCACACCAAGAGCACTTGGAAGCCGGCTCAATCCTGGAATAAATCCAAGCAGAACAAGAAGCCCGCCGAGAACAAGTCAGCATGAAGGGGCGGCCCCGGATCCAAAGCTGGATCGTGTAGGGGGCAGACTGTCGCTGTTTAGAGATGCTTCGTCCAGGGACGTGCAGGATCCATGGGTCCTGGAGGTCATAGCTCAGGGATAAAAGATAGTTTTCAGATCTCATCCACCCAACGGTAGATTTCTCCTCTCAAGCCTGTTTTTAAGACCAGAAAAGAGGGAAGCATTTCTGGGGTGCGTGCGGGATCTGTCCTCCTTAGGGGTCATTGTCCCGGTTTCTATCGCAGAGAGAGGTTTGGGATACTACTCAAACCTGTTTATTGTCCCAAAGAAAGAGGAAACTTTCCACCCAATTCTAGACCTAAAGTGCTTAAACAAGTTTCTAAATATCCCCTCGTTCAAGATGGAGACAATAAGGTCCATTCTTCCTCTAGTTCAGGAAGGTCAGTTCATGACCACTATAGATCTGAAGGATGCTTACCTTCACATTCCAATCCACAGGGATCACTTCCAGTTCCTAAGGTTTGCGTTCCTGGATCAGCACTTCCAGTTCATTGCACTTCCGTTTGGTCTAGCTACGGGGCCCCAAGAATCTTTACAAAGGTTCTAGGAGCTTTCCTGGCCGTCGCCAGAACCCAAGGTTTAGCAGTAGCTCCCTACTTGGATGAGATTCTCGTTCAAGCTCCATCTTTTTGTCTAGTAGAGGACCATTTGGTATCTCTTCTTTCTCTTCTTCTTTCAATCACATGGATGGAAGATTAACTTAGAGAAGAGTTCTCTCTTTCCAAGCGCCAGGGTAGAATTCCTGGGTACTATAATAGATTCAATATCCATGAGGATATTTCTAACCGTCCAGAGACGGGGCAAGCTAGCTTCGTCATGTCTTGCCCTCCGGACCTCCTTAAGGCCATCTGTGGCTCAGTGTATGGAGGTAATTGGTCTCATGGTGTCCAGCATGGACATAATTCCTTTTGCCAGGTTCCGTCTCAGACCGCTACAGCTGTGCATGCTGAGGCAGTGTAACGGCAATTATTCGGATCTGTCTTAACCGATTTCCCTTGACAACCGGTCGAGAGAATCGCTCTCTTGGTGGCTCTGTCCAGATCATCTGTCCCGAGGACATCTTTTCTCAGACTATCCTGGGAGATTGTGACTATGGATGAGAGCCTCTCAGGATGGGGAGCTGTTTGGGGTGCCAAGAAGGCACAGGGCCTGTGGTCTCAGGAGGAACGCTCCCTCCCGATCCACATTTTGGAACTTCAAGCAATCTACAATGCTCTGACGGCTTGGCCTCTTCTGGGTTAGTCCCGGTTTATCAGATTCCAATCAGGCAATATAACCTCGGTGGCTTACATCAACCATCAGGGGGGAACGAGAACCTCCCTAGCAATGAGGGAAGTATTTCGGATTCTGGAGTGTGCGAAGGCCCACAGCTGTTCACTGTCAGCAATCCACATTCCGGGTGTGGACAACTGCTAAGCGGATTTTCTCAGACAATTCTTTCATCCGGGGGAATGGTCTCTCCATCCCGAAGTGTTTGCGGAGATATGCAACATGTGGGGGACGCCGGAGATAGATCTCATGGCGTCTCGTTTCAATACCAAGCTACCCAGATATGGGTCGAGGTCCAGGAATCCTCAGGCGGAGCTAATAGATGCATTAGCGGTGCCTTGGAGGTTCAGTCTAATCTACTTTTTTCTGCCATTACCACTCCTTCCTCGGGTAGTGGCCCACATCATGCAGGAGCAGGTGTCAGTAATACTGGTTGCTCCATCGTAGCCGCGAAGGACGTGGTTCGCGAACCTAGTGAGGATGTCCTCTTCTCCTCCATGGAAGTTACCTTGTCGCAGGGATCTGCTGGAACAAGGTCCTTTTGTTTATCAAACTCTTGATTCTCTTAGGCTGACTGCGTGGAGATTGAATGCTTAGTCCTAGCCAAGAGAGGTTTTTCTGAGAGAGTTATTGATACTCTCATCCAAGCTTGTAAGCCAGTTACTCGTCTCATCTATCATAAGGTGTGGAGAACCTACTTATTCTGGTGTGAAGAGCGTGGTTTTCCTTGGCATTAAGTTAAGGTTGCCAGGATTCTGTTATTTCTCCAGGATGGTCTGGAGAAGGGTCTTTCGGCCTGTTCCCTGAGAGGACAGATTTCGGCCTTGTCTGTTTTACTGCACAAGAGGCTCTCTGAGCTTCCAGATGTTCAGTCTTTTGTTAGGGCTCTGATTAGGATCAGACCTGTGTTCAGATCTTTGGCTCCTCCTTGGAGTCTGAATCTGGTTCTTAAAGTTTTGCAACGGGCTCCGTTTGAACCTATGCAGGAAATTGATATTACATTGTTGTCCTGGAAAGTTCTCTTTCTACTAGCTATTGCCTCGGCGTGCAGAGTATCTGAGATTGCCGCCTTGCAATGTGAGCCTCCTTATCTGTTGTTCCCTTCGGATAAGGCTGTCCTACGTACTAAGTTAGGGTTTCCTTCTAAAGTTGTGTCAGACCGCAACATCAATCGAGAGATTGTGGTCCCTTCTTTGTGTCCTAATCCTTCTTCTTCAAAGGAACGTTTACTTCATAATTTGGACGTGGTTTGTGCCTTGAAGTTTTATCTTCAAGCTACTAAGGATTTTAGACAAACTTCTTCCTTGTTTGTGGCATATTCTTGGAAGTGTAAGAGTCAGAAGGTCTCTTTGACTTCCTTATCTTTTTGTTGAGGAGTCTTATCCTCTTAGCCTATGAAACAGCGGGACATAGACGTCCTCGGAAAATTACAGCTCATTCTACTAGAGCAGTGGCTTCCTCTTGGGCCTTTAAGAACGAGGCCTCTATGGATCAGATTTGTAAGGTGGTTATCTGGTCCTTACACACTTTTTCTAAATTCTACAAGTTTGATGTTTTTGTTTCAGCTGAAGCAGCCTTCGGGAGAAAGGTTTTGCAGGCTGTGGTGCCCTCAGATTAGGGTCCGCCTCTATTTTTGCCCCTCCCGTTATCATTCAGTGTCCTCTAGAGCTTGGGTATAAGCTTCCCAACAATAAGGACTGAAGCTGTGAGCTCTCCTTATATTAAGAAGGAAAACATAAATTATGCTTACCAGATAATTTCATTTCCTTCTGTGTAAGGAGAGTCTACGGCTCCCGCCCCTGTTTTTCCGATGGGCAGCCCCCTAAATTTTGTGTTTTCTTCAGGAACCTTTCATACCCTGATATTTCTCCTACTGTTCCTTGTTCCCTTGGCAGAATGACTGGGGGATAGGGGAAGTGGGAGAGGTATTTATGGCTTTGGCTGGGGTGTCGTTGCCTTCTCCTGGTGGCCAGGTTCAGTATTTCCCAACATTAAGGAATGAACCTGTGGATTCTACTTATACAGAAGAAAATGAAATTATCTGGTAAGCATAATCTTATGTTTTTGTCTATAAATATATTATATATATTTATAGCACCAAGCACTTAAACTACACTAGCTGTGCACATTTAAAAAATATTTTAGTATGAGCTCTTACACATTATTGTATAAAATATTAGTGCTCTGTCTAGTAACCCCTTAACGACAGGTTACATCTTCAGTCGTTTATCCGTTAAGGACAGACGATGTACCCTGTAGTGACAGCAGTGAGACTGCGATAGTTCTGCATGCAGAAATATTATTATAATTGTGGCCATCCTAGGCTAAAGGTCACAAGGATAGGGTGTACCTGAGATTGCATGCCTGTCAGTGGGGTGCCTCAGTTACATGTGATACATGCTGTGATACTTGTTTGATCAGTGTGTATATCATACTGTTGCTGAATGCCTGCATGTGAGGCTATCAGGCAGCATTACAGTAACGGTCAAATATGATTTACTGTGTAAACAATCACTGTAGCAGCCAGTTACAGTGATTGCATACTTAAAATGGAACCTGGATGCTCTGCAATATATGCTGGTGTGAGGAGTGAGGCAGTCCAGTGATGCCCAATTGAGTGCCCCATGGTCATATGATCACTGTTAAGTTTTTTTATTTTTTTGCCCTTGGTAATAAAATGGGGGTAAGTAGGTAGCTTTAGGTAAATACCCTGGGGTGTCTAAATTGTACAAATTTATACTTTTGTGTAGCGGTTTTGGATTGGGTGACTGCTATTAAAGGGACAGGAAACCCCAAAATGTTCTTTCATGATTTGGATAGAACATATCATTTTAAACAACCTTTTCCAATTTACTTCTGTTATTAAATTTTGTTTCATTATCTTGTTATCTTTTGCTAAAGGAACATCATTGCACTACTGGCAGCTAAACATATCTAGCTAGCCAATCACAAGAAACAAATGCGCGCCGGCCCAAATCAGCGACTAGCTCCCACTAGTATAGGATATGTGCATAGTCCTTTTCAACAAGGGATACCAAGAGAATAAATAACAATTAAAAATAGAAATTAATTTAAGTGTTAAGTCTTAAAATGATATTCTCTATCTGTATCTGAATCATGCAAGTTTAACTTTGGTTTCCTATCCCTTCAAGCTTATATTCCAAGCACATTTTTTTGCATTAAAGCGATAATCCAGACTTGTAGTATTTGGCCTATATTTGCTGTAAAATATCAAGTCATATGGGGTATTCCTAAAATTAGGACAACATATTATTAGATTATATTATTCTTTGGCGACACTAGTTGTGTAGAAATGGTTACAAAGAAAACTGCCCCAAAATGCTTTTTCAGTATTAAATTCCAATTTAATGTTTTATTTACCCATATAGGGTTTTACAAGAAAGCCCTGTTTGTCTGTCTGTTAAAAAATGTTATATAATATGTATGGGTACACATAACAATAGAGAGGATAATTATGGTTAAACCAATACTGAGAAAAAATTCCAATATTGCCTATCATCATCAAAGGGACAGTCTAGTCAAAATGAAACTTTCATGATTCAGATAGGACATGCAATTTTAAATAACTTTCCAATTTACATTTATCATCAAATTTGCTTTGTTCTCTTGGCATTCTTTGTTGAAAGCTAAACCTAGGTAGGCTCATATGCCAATTTCTAAGCCCTTGAAAGCTGCCTCTTATATCAATGCATTTTGACAGTTTTTCACAGCTAGACAGCGCTAGTTCATGTGTGCCATATAGATAACATTGTTCTCACTCCTGTGGAGTTACTTATGAGTCAGCACTGTCTACAATGCAAGTCTGTCAAAAGGACTGGAATAGGGGGCCGCAGTCTGCAGAGGCTTAGATTCAAGGTAATCAGAGGTAAATAGTGTATTTATATAATAGTGTTGGTTATGCAAAACTGAGAAATTGGTAATAAAGGGATTATCTATCTTTTTAAACAAAAAAAATAACTCTGTATAAGACTGTCCTTTTTTAACAACGAAAACTGGAAAAAAAACTCTGTCCTTAAAGGGTCCTGACTGGGATAATTTGTTGTTTTTCTATTCATAATGACACATCAGTGAATTAGACACTATTTTAGGTACTATGCCGTTTATAAAAATCAAAAGTAATTTAATATGTGCTTTATAAATTGTTTTGATGCTTTTGTATTTTTGCTTCCCTTACAAAAAAGAGTGATTATTATAAGAGGATATTGAAAATGTATGTTTGGGTCATATTGATGATTTTTATGCAAAGTTTGTTTCCTTTTCCCTTAGAGGTGTTTTGGTCCCAGGAGGATTTGGTGTACGTGGTACAGAGGGGAAGATTCAAGCTATATCCTGGGCACGCAAACAGAAAAAGCCATTTTTGGGTAAAATTCTTAAACATTATTTTGTTTTTGGCAAAGACCATAGACTTTATTATTTCCACATAAATGATTTATTTACCAGTAAACTCTGACTGCTGTATTATATACTGTCAGATAATGGGCAATGCCTATGTTTTCCTGTTTTGTAGGAGTCTGTCTGGGGATGCAACTGGCTGTTGTTGAAGTTGCACGGAATGTTTTGGGCTGGGAAGGTGAGTCTTTCTCTTGCTTCTTAGGGAACAAAAGGAGATTGACACAGTGACATTGATTAAAGGGACACTGAATAAAAAAAAATTCTTTCGTGATTCAAATAGAGCATGCAATTTTAAGCAACTTTCTAATTTACTCCTATTATCAATTTTTCTTCGTTTTCTTGCTATCTTTATTTGAAAAAGAAGGCATCTAAGCTTTTTTTGGGATTCAGAACTCTGGACAGCATTTTTTTATTGGTGGATGAATTTATCCACCAATCAGCAAGGACAACCCAGGTTGTTCATTAAAAATGGGCCGGCATCTAAACTTAAATTCTTGCATTTAAAATAAAGATACCAAGAGAATAAAGAAAATTTGATAATAAGAGTAAATTAGAAAGTTGCTTAAAATGTCATGCTCTATCTGAATCATGAAAGAAAAAATTTGGGTACAGTGTCCCTTTTAAAGGGGGAAACATGGTCATTTAGTTGTTTGAAGTTCTTTAACCACTCACTTTTTTATTTAATAGATGCCAATTCCACTGAGTTTAATCCCAAAACAAATCATCCAGTGGTAAGTTTTTGATGGCGCTTGTGCAGTAGGTTTATGTTTGCAGTGTTTGAGTTATATGAATTAT
Source organism: Bombina bombina (assembly GCF_027579735.1). NCBI lineage: Eukaryota > Metazoa > Chordata > Amphibia > Anura > Bombinatoridae > Bombina > Bombina bombina. The sequence goes on along the minus strand of NC_069501.1, from coordinate 543,161,650 downwards.
TAATTTATTGGATATGTAGTTGAGTGGTGTATACGTGGTGTATATGTGTCATAAGCACAATTATCTACAGGATCTGCAGACTAGTAAGGAACAATCAATAAAATATTAAAGTGATTATTAAGTTTCTTAATTTAAAGCACAGTATATACAATTTAGTCTGCAAAACAGCGGGACTTTCATTGATTAAATCTTTCTAACATGCTGTATTTGAAAAATATTTACCATTTTGTGAAGGTAAAGATTGCGCCGTTCCTCCGTCCGCACCTCATCCTTCATCTAGCTGAGTGATGACGAATCCGGCTTCATCCAATAGTTGCGTGCCCCACGCACTGGATGCCATGTGGGGCACGTAACGATTGAATGAAGCTGGATTTGTTATCGCTCAGCTAAATGAAGGATGAGATATGGGCGGAGTAACGGCGCAATGTTTACCGTCACAAAATGGTAAATATTTTTCAAACACAGCGTGATAAAAAGATTTAATCAATGAAATATGTAGAGTTGTCACTTTGACTCATTACAAGAGCAAAGCATATCTGTATATATTATTAATAATTCAGTTTAAAATGGTGTAATCTAATAAACAGTAATATCTTAGAAGTGGATTATAGGTAATGCGACAGTTAAACATAGAAGTAGTCATACAAATTAACAAAGTGCTTTATCAGATATACTTATATCCTTAAAAGTAATAATTCAATTGAGTGATGAATAATTAGAACGTTTATGTAGAGGAATAATTCAACAGGCACCACTCTTAAATCTTCATGTGGTGTGGTGTAAATCAATACGGTACACTTAAGACATATCACCCACTATTCCCCCAAGCAAGGTAGTGTTTGCATCTTTTTGTTTTACTAATAAGGGGATGATTTATCAATCTGCGGCAGACAGGGGCGTACATACGCGCCCCTGTCCGCCACAGCTTGCCTCTGCCGGGCTGAATTTCTCTGGCAGAATTCAGCATTGCACACAAACGCTATTTTGCGCTCGCATGCAATGCCGCCCACGCACAGCCAATCACGCGGGCAGGAGCTGTCAATCTTCCCGGGTTGGACGAAACCGTCGGGGAGATTGAAATTCGCCACCTTAGAGATGGCAAAAGGTTAGGAAAGCAGCGGTCTGATGACCACTGCTCGTTAAATACGGCGCGCAGGATCTCTTGTGAGAACCTGCAGTTGTAGGGGGTCGAAAAGGCTTGCAAAGCCTTTGATAAATCGACCCCATAGTATTAAAAACCCACTTGTTAATCTCGCATATTTAAGGAAAATGCTACCACCATCTAATACTAATGTATTACTTAAAGGGGCATGAGACAGAAAAAAAAATTAAATTTCTTTAATGATTCAGATAGATCATACAATCTTTTAAATAACTTTTTTCAATTTACTTGTATTATCTAATTTACTTCATTCTTTTGGTATCATTTGTTGAAGGAGCTGGGAGCTAGTTGCTAGACATTGACAAGTTATATTTATATATATATATATATATATATATATATATATATATATATATATATATATATATATATATATATATATATATATATATATATATATATATATATATATATATATACTGTATGTGTATATATATATATATATACATAATATTTTATTATATCTTTTAATGTGACAACACTGAAGAAATGACACTTTGCTACAATGTAAAGTAGTGAGTGTACAGCCTGTATAATAGTGTAAATTTGCTGTCCCCTCAAAATAACTCAACACACAGCCATTAATTAATGTCTAAACCGTTGGCAACAAAAGTGAGTACACCCCTAAGTGGAAATGTCCAAATTGGGCCCAATTAGCCATTTTCCCTACCTGGTGTCATGTGACTCGTTAGTGTTACAAGGTCTCAGGTGTGAATGGGGAGCAAGTTTGTTAAATTTGGTGTTATCGCTCTCACATTCTTTCATACTGGTCACTGGAATTTCAACATGGCACCTCATGGCAGAGAACTCTGAGGATCTGAAAAAAGATATAGTAAATCCTTCTAGTTATAGGTTTATTATCCTGAATGATAATCTCAATGACCGACTCAGAAATCCACGCTTGGATAAAACCAAGCGTTCAATCTCCAAGCAGTCAGCGTCAGAGAAACTAGATTTGAATGAAGGAAGGACTTTGAAGGAGAAGACCTTTGCTCAACGAAAGTCTCCAAGATGGAAGAGATGCATGACCATTAGGTCTGCATACCAATCCTGCGGAGCCATGCCGGTGCATTAAGGTATGCAAGACTGAAAATCGGAAGGTATCGCCAGAGCATCCATCGGAATAGTCTGAGGGTCCCTTGACCTCAACCCGTACTTTGAAAGACTAGCATTTTGCCAAGATGTCACGAAGTCCAAATCCGGCTGGAAATCCATTCCTGGAATGTGTATCACCGACCTACTGGAACTTCCATGTTCCCTGAGTCTTTATGGAGCCCCCTGCTGCCCATCCCAGAAATCTGGTGTCTGTAGTCACAATCACCCGAGAGGGTCTGCGAAAGCAGGTTCCCTGGGAGAGATGATCCTGAGACAAACACCAAGGTAGAGAATCCTTGTCTCCTGTTTCAGCTTTAATCGCGGAGACAGATCCGCATAATCTCCGTTCCAATCATCAGCCGAAATACCTCCGTGCACTGAGCCACTGGTGGCCGAGGAGAGAACTGAAGTGCTAGGCAAGAATCGAAATCTTTGATTTCCTGACTTCTGTCAAAATAACTCTCATTGATAAGGAGTCTATTATGGTTCCCAAGGAAACTTTCCTTGTAGATGGAACTAAAGAACTTTTTTCCAAATTCACCTTCCATCCGTGAGACTGTAGGAAGGATAACATTTCCGTGTGTGATCCTTGAACCAGAATGTCGTCCAGATAAATAACCACTGCAATGCCCCGTGATCGGAGCACCACTAGCAGGGATCCCAGAACCTTTAAGAAAATTCTGGTAGCTGTGGCAAGCCGAATAAAAGAGCCACGAACTGGAAGTGTTCTTCTTAGAAACTTGTGATGGTCCCTGTGGATTGTAACATGCAAGAAGATGTCCCTTAAATCCACCATGGTCATAAATTGACACTCGGACCAAAGGAAGAATGAAACAAGTAGTTTCCATCTTGAAGGGGACCGCACTCTCTGACAAACTTGTTTGGACTTTGAGATCTAAAATTGGTCTGAAGGTTCCCTCCTTCTAGGGAACCATAAACAGATTGGAATAGAATCCCAGACCTCGTTCCTGCATTGGAGCAGGAACAATCCCTCCCAGGTCGGAGAGGTCCCGCACACAAAGTAAGAATGCCTGTTCTACAGATAATCTTGAAAACTGAAAACCTGCCCCTGGGAGGAAAGGTCCGAACTGTAGTTTGAATCCCTGGGACACGATGTTTCCACCGCCCAGGGACCATGAACATTTCGAACCTAAGCGCGAAGGAAGAAGGAAGCCAGCCCCCCACAAGATCCGATCCGGATCAGAGGCATGCCCTTCATGCTGTCTTTGATTCAACAGTAGGCTTCTTGGATTACTTTTCCCTAGTCCAATACTGAATGGGTCTCCGGGAAGGCCTGGACAGCTCATGCCTGTAAGAGGGAGTGGAAAAAATTTCCTAGAATTTTCGAAAGGAACTAAAATTACTCTGACCTCCCTTTTATTTATTTCTCTTATCCTGAGGGAGGGAATGTCCCTTAACTCCCGTAATATCAGCGATTATTTCTGTCAAACCAGGTCCTTCCCTTGTAAGGAGTCGTCAAAAGATTAGACTTGGATAAGACATGCGCAGACCAAGATTTTAATCATAACGCTCTGCGGTCCATATAACAAGCCTAAAATCCTATCTCCCTTTTAACAAACTGAAGGGAAGCATCTGTAATAAAGGAATTGGCTAACTTAAAGGCCTTTATCCTATCCTGTATTTCTTTGAGGGGAGTGTCTGTCTGAATAGAATCAGACAGCGCATGAAACTAGTATGCTGCCGCACTAGTGACGTTAGCACCGCAGGTTACCATTGTAAACCCAGATGTACATACATTTTTTTTATTATTATTATTTTTTTTAGCAACCCCTCTAACTTCTTATCCATAGGATCTTTAAAAGAACAACTATCCTCTATGGGCATAGTAGGATTCTGGTAAGTGTGGACATTGCCCCTTCTGTCAAGACTCCTTAATAGAGTCCGTTATAGGAAACATCCAGTTAAAAATAGGGTATGGAGAGAAAAAAGGGATACACAGTTTCTCCCATTCCTAGCAATAATCTTTGTAGCCCTTACTGGTACAGGAATTACTTCCACATGAGGGGCTTTTTAGGATTGACTACGCAGATAGTCTCAAAGTCGTCAAAGGTAGCTAAAACCTCCTTAATTAAAAAAACGGAGGTGTACAAGCCAAAACCTGAAGAAACCAACTTCAGTATCAGATAAAGGTTTACACTGTCTGTCTGAGTCTGAGATTTCCTCCTCAGATACTACAGAAGTATCTTCTTCTTCAAGCTTCTGGAAAGAAAACTTTCGGAATAGCCACTACTGTATCAGAAACCTTTAATTGAATACATTTCCTCTTACATTTTCCCTTTAGCATGGGAAAAGCAGAGAATGCCTCAGATACTGCCAATGACATTAGAGAAGCGATGTCTTGCAAGGTAACTCCACGTGGAGTTTGAGAGGAAGGTCAGGGTACTGCATGTGTGGGCGATAACATTTTTTGGGACACTTGAGGAGAAAGATGCGGCATATATTGAACATTGTCATTAGACTCCTGAACAACATCCGCTTACAAGAAGTTGGCTCAGAAAAGTCTATCCCTATTTTTTAAATACTCTCACCACATGAGAAACAGAAAGGGATTGGTGGTTCCATATTGGTATTAAAACATAAAGAACAAGAGACACTATGCAGGGCCTCTTGGTCCATACTGACTCACAATGGATGATTAATCAAATAAAAGTCTTTTTAAATTTTTAAATATAAATTAACACAGAATAAACGGTACTGTCTCTTTAAATTTTGAAACGTAAGTTTTTTTTATTTTTGTGTGCAGAAAATAGGGTAAATTGGTACACAAATACTGTAGAACCCTGCTACCCCTCAGCTAAACTCTGCTGAGGTTCCCATTTTGCTTTCTGACACCAGATAGATTCCCTCAGAAAAAGGACCGGAACTCGGCTGTAGCGCTGTCCGGTCCCAACGCATGTTTAAACACTGAGAGCTCAATTTATATAGCAAACTGTCTGATCCTTCCGATCCTTCCGATAACAGGAAGTGTTAGGGAGTGTAAAGGACGTGGTGTGCAACCCAAATTAGCGCCACACATAGCTCCGCCCATTATGGGCGTTTCCAAAGGCAATCTCCCGGTCGCCATTTTAATGTTTAAAGTTGTCACCGGGAGATATTATCTGCAAAGCCTGGAAGTAAACAGAGTCGGCAGTTTCTAGACCGCTGCTTAGCCCTGTGAACAGTGAACCACCTCTAATGACCCTGTCTCCTCAGTCCCAGTGATATAAGCCCCCGGGAGCACTGAACAATCACCTAATTATGAGACTATCTCCTCAGCCCCAGTGCCTGCTTAAAAGGTGCTGTCTATAAATCCCCTCCTTCGGTATATAGGAGGCTCTATGTCCCAGGAAAATAAAGTGTTCCACTTCCTCTGAATCCTTTTATTATTTTCCCAGACCCATAATAAAAAGTCAGCACATACCTTGTAAATCTCCCAGGCAGCTCAGCAAGTTTGAGAGGTCCTCTCCCTCACATAGTCCTGTGGAGAAAAGATAAAGCCTGAGTAATCTTACTTAGGCTATCAGGATCAGGGCAGCATAAATTACATGGGAGACGCAGTGAGAATTATGTCCCACAAGTTCCCATTGCTCTAAAGCCACCACTGCTCTACTGAAGAGACTGATATGGACTACGGCTACAACCCTAGAACAAAGCAGCACAATCTTGCACTACTTGGTAAAAGATTCTTCAATCAAGAGTTTAATATTTTATAACACCTCACTTTACCACTTCTTTGCTCTAACGTAGGCAAAGAGAATGACTGGGGTGGGAGGGAAGGGATGTGATATTTAACAGCTTTGCTGTGGTGCTCTTTGCCGCCTCCTGCTGGGCAGGAGTGATATTCCCAACAGTAATTAATGATGATCCATGGACTCATCATGTCATTAAAAAGAAAAAGAATTGTTGCTCTACATAAAGATTGCCTAGGCTATAAAAAGATTGCCAAGACCCTGAAACTGAGCTGCAGCACGGTGGGCAAGACAGGCCTCGCCATGGTCCGACCAAAGAAGTTGCATGCACGTGCTCAGCGTCATATCCAGAGGTTGTCTTTGGGAAATAGACGTATGAGTGCTGCCAGCATTGCTGCAGAGGTTGAAGGGGTGGGGGGTCAGCCTGTCAGTGCTCAGACCATACGCCGCACACTGCATCAAATTGGTCTGCATGGCTGTCGTCCCAGAAGGAAGCCTCTTCTAAAGATGATGTACAAGAAAGACCGCAAACAGTTTGCTAAAGACAAGCAGATTAAGGACATGGATTACTGGAACCTTGTCCTCTGGTCCGATGAGACCAAGGTAAACGTATTTGGTTCAGATGGTGTCAAGCGTGTGTGGCGGCAACCAGGTGAGAAGTACAAATACAAGTGTGTATTGCCTACAGTCAAGCATGGTGGTGGGAGTGTCATGGTCTGGGCCTGCATGAGTGCTGCCGGCACTGGGGAGCTACAGTTCATTGAGGGAGGGAACCATGAATGCCAACATGTACTGTGACATACTGAAACAGAGCATGATCCCCTCTCTTCAGAGACTGGGCCGCAGGGCAGTATTCCAACATAACGACCCCAAAGACACCTCCAAGACGACCACTGCCTTGCTAAAGAAGCTGAGGGTAAAGGTGATGGACTGGCCCAGCATGTCTCCAGACCTAATCCCTAGTGAGCATCTGTGGGGCTTTCTCAAACGGAAGGTGGGGGAGCGCAAGGTCTCTAACATCCACCAGCTCTGTGATGTTGTCATGGAGGAGTGGAACAGGACTCCAGTGGCAACCTGTGAAGTTCCATGCCCAAGAGGGTTTAAGCAGTGCTGGAAAATAATGGTGGCCACACAAAATATTCACACTTTGGGCCCAATTTGGACATTTGCACTTAGGGGTGTATTCACTTTTGTTGCCAACGGTTTAGACGTTAATGGCTGTGTGTTGCGTTATTTTGAGGGGACAGCAAATTTACACTGTTATACAGGCTGTACACTCACTACTTTACATTGTAGCAAAGTGTCATTTCTTCAGTGTTGTCACATGCAAAGATATAATAAAATATTTACAAAAATGTGAGGGGTGTACTCGCTTTTGTGAGATACTGTATATACACACCAATCAGTATCTTCTGAACCTACCTAGGAATAGGTAGAAGAGAATGAAACATTGGATAATAGAAATACATTGGAAAGTTATTTAAAATTGCATGCTCTGTCTACACAAATTTAATGTCCATTTATGACCGCACCTCACTGATGAGGCCCAATGAAGGCTGAAACAATCATCTGGGGTTGCCGTGTTCCTTTTTTAGAAAGGAATTGCCTGGTATTTCGGCGCTGTACTTACCTTTTAATAGGCAGGATCAGACTGATATTCTACAGGACATTTCTACTCCGTGAAAAGCATTACGGGGCTAAAAAAAAGTTGCCCCCAGGTGGTAAATCGCCATAGAACAAGCTAACAAGTTATTCAGCTGGTTGTTCGCTCCTGAGAGTGTGCTTATCTGTGCATATGTATATGTATATATATGTGTGTGTGTGTGTATGTGTGTATATGTGTGTATATATGTGTATATATATATATATATATATATATATATATATATGTATATATGTGTGTGTATATATGTATGTATGTATATATATGTTTGGGGGGATGTTGTACTCTGTTTTATCATCCATACATAGGAAACACAATGTATACTTGACTTTTTGCCTGCAAAATATAAAGACAAAGTTGTTTTAAATTACAAAATGCCTTGTATATTTTGTTCACTTCCTACTAATTGTCCATGAGTTCTTCTTAATAAAGCTTAATTAACATAAGCAGGAAGTAAATAACTGATATTTCTGGGGGGTTTTTAATTTAAAGAGACCGTAAAGTGAAAATTAAGTTGAAAGTAAATCCTAGCGTTTTACAAAGTCTAGGATTGACTATTGAAACAAATAAAGGGGACTTTTATTCATGAAGTATAAGATACTTCACGTAGAAAGCTCCTTTATTTGTTTCAATAGATTGCCGTTTTTAGCTGCTACATCAGCACACGGCTAAAAAATTTTTTGCTAAGAGGTGACGTTTTCACCTCTTAGCCAATAGCCATGCGGTAAATCCGGCTCTCATGGGTGCCAAGCCAGATTTAACACACGGTCATTAGCTAAGAGGGCTGCTGTAGCAGCTAACAACGGCGATCGATTGAAACAAAGGAGCTTTCTACATGAAGTATCTTATACTTCATGAATGAAAGTCCCCTTTATTTGTTTTAATAGTCAATCCTAGCGTTTGTAAAACGCTAGGATTGACTTACACTTTAAACTTTTATGATTCAGATAGGGCATGTCATTTTAAACAACTTTCCAATTTACAAATTAGCTTTGTTGAAAGCTAAATCTAGTTAGGCTTATATACTGATTTCTAAGCCCTTGAAGGTCACCTCTTATCCCATTGCATTTGACAGTTTTTCCACAGTTGATACTGCTAGTGCATGTTTGCCATATACTGAATATAACATTGCACTCACTCTCATGGAGTTATGTACAAGGCTAAAATGCAAGTTTGTAAATAGATAAGGGGGCTTCAGAAGCTTAGATACAAGGTAATCACTGAGGTAAAAAGTGTATTAATATAACCGTGTTGGTTATGCAAAACTGGGGAATGGGTTTTTAAAATGATTATATATCTTTTTAACAATAACAAATTTCAATTAGACAGTCCCTTGAAATTTAAACAGGCAAAAAAAAAATGAGCTGCTGTTCTTTCATATGAATGGCAAAACAAATTTGAGTACAGAGTCCCTTTAAAGGGACACTAAAGTCAAAATTAAACTTTCATAATTCAAAAAAGAGCATGCCATTGTTCTAAAAAAAAACAGTTCAAAGTATATGCATACATGAGTCTGTGATTGGCAGTTGGCTGTCATATGATACAGGGGACATAGAAATGGAAGGAAACATAAATATTAAAAACAAAACAAAAAACTGCTCATTTGAAATTCAGATTATGTTATTACATTGTCTTTTGAGTGTGCCTTTGCTGATTATTTAATTGTATTTAATGGTTCTTTAAGTTGTTTAGTTGTCTCTTAAAGGGGTAGTCTACTCAAAATTAAACTTTAATGATTCTAATAGAGCATGCAATTTTAAGCAACTTTCTAATTTACTCCTATTATCAATATTTATTTGTTCTCTTGATATCTTTATTTAAAAAAGCAAGAATTTAAGCTTAGGAGCCGACCCATTTTTGGTTCAGCACCTGGGTTGCGTCTGCTGATTGGTGGCTACATTTAGACACCAATCAGCAAGCGCTACCCAATAGGAGTAAATTAGAAAGTTGCTTAAAATTGCATGCTCTATCTGAATTATGAAAGTTTAATTTTGACTAGACTATCCCTTTAAAGATACAGTCTAGTCAAAGTTAAACTTTCATGATTCAGAAAGGGCATGTAATTTTCAAATTTTTCAAATTTACTTTGTTCACTTGGTATTCTTTGTTAAAAGATAAACCTAGGTAGGCTCATAAACTGATTTCTAAGCTGTTGAGAACCGCCCCATATCTCAGTGCATTTTTACATTTTTTCACAGTTAGACAGTGCTAGTTCATGTGTTATACAAAACTGAGGAATGGGTAGTAAAGGGATTGTCTATATTTTTAAACAATAAAAATGTTCAAATAGACTGTCCCTTTTAATGGAACTTTAAAATGTATGATCCCCTCAATATGCTGCATACAAGCATACAAGCACCGAAAATAAAAATGAGTGCTCTGCCTTGCCTGTTTCAGTGGGTTATATATATATATATATATATATATATATATATATATATATATATATATATATATATATATATATATATATATATATATATATATATATATATATATATATATATATATATATACAAACTAGGCAGATTTTTTTTTTTCTCCTTAAAGAAGTTATAAGAAAAATAAATACAAATGTAATGTTGCACAGTCAGCCTGTCTCTCTTGTCTATTCTGGTGTGACCAATGTCAGTACCCAAAAAACAAAATTTATGCTTACCTGATAAATGTATTTCTTTCTTGACACGATGACTCCACGGATCATCTAATTACTAATGGGATTCAATACCCAAGCTAGAGTACACAGATGATAATGGAGGGACAAGACAGGGAACCTAAATGGAAGGCATCACTGCTTGAATAACCTTTCTCCCAAAAGCGGCCTCAGCATTCAAAAGTATAAAATTTATAGAATTTAGAAAAAGTATGAAGAGAGGACCAAGTTGCAGCCTTGCATATCTGTTCCACAGAAGCTTCAATTTTTAATGCCCATGATGAAGCAACATCCCTCGTGGAATGAGCCGTAACTCTCTCTGGAGGATGTTGTCCAGCAGTTTCGTATGCAAAGCGAATGATACTCTTCAGCCACAAAGAAAGAGAACTAGCCGTAGCTTTCTGTCCCTTACATTTTCCAGAGAAAAACACAAATAAGGCAGAAGTCTGACGAAAATCCTTAGTCGCTTGTAAATAGAACTTTAGGGCACGAACCACGTCCAGATTGTGCAGTAGTCGTTCCTTCTTAGTAGAAGGATTAGGACACAAGGAAGGAACAATAATCTCCTGATTAATGTTCCTGTCGGAAACTACATTAGGTAACAAAAAAAAAAACAATTTAGTATGCAAAACTACCTTATCCGATTGAAAAATAAGATAAGGAGAATCGCACTGTAATGCCGAGAGCTCTGACACTCTGAGCAGAAGAAATAGCAACAAGAAACAAAACTTTCCAAGATAACAACTTAATATCTAAGGTTGCATAGGCTCAAACGGAGCCCCTTGAAGAACTTTAAGGACTAGATTAAGACTCCAAGGAGGAGTAACTGGCTTAAACACAGGCCTAATCCTGATTAGGGCCTGACAAAATGATTGCACGTCTGGTTCATCCACCAGAGGTTTGTGTAACAAAATCGACAAAGCAGATATTTGTCCTTTTAGGGAGCTTGCCGATAAGCCCTTCTCCAAACCTTCTTGGAGAAAAGACAGAACTCCAGCGATCATAACTCTACTCCAAGAGTAGCCCTTGGATTCACACCAATGTAGATATTTACGCCATATATTGTTGTAAATCTTTCTAGTCACAGGTTTGAGTCACAAGCCTGAATCATAGTGTCAATGACCGATTCCGAAAATCCATGCCTGTACAAAATTAAAGGGACACTGAACCCAAATTTTTTCTTTCATGATTCAGATAGAGCATGCACTTTTAAGCAACTTTCTAATTTACTTCTATTATCAATTTTTCTTCCTTCTCTTGCTATCTTTAGTTGAAAAAGAAGGCATCTAAGCTAAGGAGTCAGCAAATGTTTGGTTTCAGAACCATGGACAGCACTGGTTTATTGGTGCTGTCCAATCAGCAAGGACAACCCAGGTTGTTCACCAAAAATGGGCCGGCATCTAAACTTACATTCTTGCTTTTCAAATAAACATACCAAGAGAATGAAGAAAATTTGATAATAGGAGTAAATTAGAAAGTTGCTAAGAATTGCATGCTCTATCTGAATCACAAAAGAAAAAATTTGGGTACAGTGTCCCTTTAAGCATTCAATCTCCAAGCAGTCAGCTTCAGAGAAACTAGATTTGGATGAAGGAAGGGCCCTTGAAGTAGAAGGTCCTTCCTCAACGGAAGTCTCCAAGATGGAAGAGATGACATGTTCACCAGGTCTGCATACCAAGTCCTGCGAGGCCACACCGGTGCAATGAGGATCACTGACGCCCTCTCCTGCTTGATTCGGGCAATGACCCAAGGTTGCAGAGCGAACCGAGGAAATAGGTATGCAAGACTGAAATTTCAAGGTACCGCCAGGACGTCTATCAGTACAGCCTGAGGGTTGACCTCAATCCGTTCCTTGGAAGCTTGGCATTCTGCAGAGATGCCATGAGATCTAATTCCGGCTGACCCCATTTGAGAATCAGGCTGGAAAACACTTCCGGCTGGAGTTCCCACTCTGTCTGCTCAGGAAGTTCGCCTCCCAGTTGTCTACTCCTGGAATGTGGATCGCTGACGGACAACAATTGTGGGTCTCCGCCCACTGAATTATCTTGGCTACCTCTGTCATGGCCAAGGAACTCTGCGTTCCTCCCTGATGGTTGATGTAAGCCACTGAAGTTACATTGTCCGACTGGAACCTGATGAACCGGGCCAAGGCTAACTAAGGCCAGGCCAGAAGAACATTGAAGATTGCTTTCAGCACCAGAATATTTATGGGAAGAACAGACTCAGACTGAGTCCAAGTTCCCTGAGCCTTTAGAGAGCCCCAGACTGCTCCCCATCCCAGAAGGCTGGCGTCTGTTGTCACAATCACCCAGGAAGGTCTGCGAAAGCAGGCTCCCTGGGAGAGATGATCCTGAGACAACCACCAAAGAAGAGAATCCCTTGTCTCCTGCTTCAGCTGTATACGCGGAGACAGATCTGCATAATCTCCGTTCCACTGACTGAGCATGTCCAACTGCAGAGGTCTGAGGTGTAAACGAGCGAACGGGATGATGTCCATCGCCGCTACCATCAGACCGATTACCTCCATACACTGAGCCACTGATGGCCGAGGAGAGGACTGCAGCGCCAGGCAAGAATCGAAAATCTTTGATTTCCTGGCATCTGTCAAAAATGTTTTCATTGATAGGGAATCTATTATGGTTCCCAGTAAAGTTACCCTTGTATTTGGAACTAAGAAGCTCTTATTCAAATTCACCTTCCATCCGTGAGATCTCAGGAAAGATAACAATATTTCCGTGTGGGATCTTGCTTGTTGAAAGGATGGCGCCTGAAACATGATGTTGTCCAGATAGGGCGCCATGGCAATGCCCCGTAATCGGAGCAGGGATCGCAGAACCTTTGAGAAAATTCTGGGAGCTGTGGCAAGGCCGAAAGGAAGAGCCACAAATTGAAAATGTTTGTCTAGAAAGTCAAACCTTAAAAACTTGTGATGATCCCTGTGTATGGGGACATGCAGATACGTGTCCTTTAAATCCACGGTTGTCATAAATTGACCCTCTTGAACCAAAGGGAGAATGGAACCAATAGTTTCCATCTTGAAGGACGGTACTCTGAGGAATTTGTTTAGACTCTTGAGATCTAAAATTGGTCTGAAAGTTCCCTCCTTTTTGGGAACCATGAACAGATTGGAATAAAACCCCAGACCCCATTCCTTCATTGGAACAGGAACTATCACTCCCAGGACGGAGATGTCCCGTACACAGTGTAAGAACATCTATTTTTTTTTTTTTGTCTGGTCTACCGATAATTTTGAAAGCAGAAACCTGCCTCTGGGAGGGAAATTCTTGAACTCTAGTTTGTATCCCTGGGACACTATGTCCACTGCCCAGGGGTCTTGAACATCTCAAACCCAAGTCTGAGTGAAGAAGGAAAGCCTGTCCCCCACAAGATCCGGTCTTCATGCTGACTTTGATTCCACAGTAGGCTTCTTGGACTTCTTTCCCTTGCTCCAAGACTGACTGGGTCTCCAGCAAGGCTTGGACTTTTCTTGTTTGGAAGAGGAAGTGGAAGAATTTCCCTTGAAATTTCAAAAGGAACAAAAATTACTCTGACGTCCCTTTTTGTTTGCTTCTCTTATCCTGAGGGAGAAGATGGCCCTTTCCTCCCGTAATATCAGAGATTATTTCCATCAAGCCTGGTCCACACAATGTCTTACCCTTGTAAGGAATCGCTAAGTTTAGACTTGAATGACACATCTGCAGACCAAGGTTTTAACCATAAAGCTCTGCGGGCTAGTACAGCAAAACCTGAAATCTTTTCTCCCAGTTTGATAACCTGTAGGGAAGCATCAGTAATAAAGGAATTAGCCAACTTAAGGGCTTTAATTCTATCCTGGATCTCATCAAAGGGAGTGTCTATTTTAATAGCATCAGGCAACGCATCAAACCAATATGCCGCCGCGCTAGTGACGGTAGCAATACACACTGCAGGTTGCCATTGTAAACCCTGGTGTACATACATCTTCTTGAGTAACCCCTCTAATTTTTAAATTTTCAAAATAAAGCTTTATTGGCGAAATGTGAAAAATACAGGGCATTAATATGCTTACATTGCAAAGTCAGTTGTACAAAATTTCAAACACCTGTACAGTTAAGGTTTGATTATGTCATTTCGCAGATAGGAATTAGTTCAAATCAAACAGCATTAGAAAAAACTTCGTCAGATACCACAGAAATGTATACTGACTATATAACAATAACGTCTAACATCAGCTGCTTAGTGATACAAATTATAAATACATAGAAGATATCAGAAAGAAGGATAATCACAATTTCTCGAGTACAGATCACATGGTATTTATCGATTTTAGCAGCTTACTCATATCACACTGCTGCCTATAATACTGTACTCCTAAAAAAAAAGTAGATATCTAGAGAGGTAGAATAAGTGGGTAAGGGTTACAGGATGTAGAGATGAGGGAGGGAAAAGGGGAGGGGGGAAAAAAAAAAAAAAAAAAAAAAGGGGGGGGGGGAGGAGGAAACTCTTCCCCTTTAAACTGTGTACCAGCTCAGGCCATTGCGACACCTCGTTAATTCATAATCCTCTTCCCTCCCAGATCATTAGCATCATCTCATGTGTACCTAGTTTTCCTATTTTAAGGTAGTGGTATCTTTCGAGTCTCAGCAGGTCTGCCACTTTAGCTCTCCACTCTTGGACACTGGGGGTGGTTTGTTTTTTCCAATACATGGGAATCAAGCTTTTTGCTCCATTGAGCATCACCAGAAGAAGCCTATACTTATCTTCCCTCGTGATCTTAGGCAGCTGATGGTATAGTAAGTAACTTGGATTAGGAGGGATGATCACCTCGAGGACCCTACTCATTTCGGCCATTATGTCATTCCAATAAGGTGTTAGTAGGGGACAGGTCCACCAAATATGTAGTAGGGTGCCATTTTCTCCGCATCCTCTCCAGCATCCCCCATTTGTGTGGGGGTATATGTGTTTTAACCTTTGTGGGGTCAGATACCACCTGCTCATCAGTTTGTATTGTGTTTCTTGAACCCTAGCTGAAATTGAAGCTTTCTTTGTTTTGTCAAATATCTTGTTCCATTCCTTAGGTCCTATATCTAAGCCTAGCTCATTTTGCCAAGTCTGTGTGAAACCGGGAAGGTAGTCTTCTCCACCTTGCTGTAGTAATCTATAAATCTGAGAGATCAAATGAGAAGGGGGCGTGGTCGTTGTGCACAGAGTTTCAAAGTGAGTTCTGCGTCTAGTCAGATCTGACTTAGCTTTATGAGTGGTGAAGTAGTGCAGAGTCTGTGTCACTGTGAACCATGAGGTAAATGCCTCTCTGTTCCATTCAACTAGTTCTTCTTGTGACTTCAATTTGTCCCGAGTGAGTATGTTATATATTGCTGCTTCGCTTAAACTATACGTCTTGTTCGGGAGATTGAGTCTGGGCAGAAATTCCATCTCAGGATTTTCATTGAGAGATGTAATCGGTGAGGGTAGCGTAGAGACATAATTGGCATTTTTAAGTAGTTTATCCCAAATCGAGAATACCTCCTCGATCATTGGGTATAGACTGATCACTGGGGGTCTGTTATTAGCAGGGGTCCACGCGAGAGCTCCCACATTGCCCCTCTTTAGAATTACACCATCTATCTGTACCCATGCCTTTTGGGCCGAGTTGTGACACCACTCTACTAATCGCTGGAGGGATATAGCTGTGTGGTACATTCTTAAATCTGGTATACCTAGTCCGCCTCTATTCCGAGGTAGGAAAGTAGTTTTCCTGTTGATTCTCGGTTTCAGATCTCTCCAAATATAGGACTCTAGAGCAGACTGTATCTGATGAATAATGTGTGAGGCCATCGATAAAGGGATGGTTTGCATGACATATAGCACCCGTGGTAACACATTCATCTTGACCACCCCTATGCGCCCCAGCCAAGAGATGGTTTTATTTCTCCAGGACGATAGGTCCTTAAGGATTTCGTCTCTGATGTTTTTATAGTTCATATCCACTATCTCTTTTATGTTTGAAGTTAGATGAATACCAAGATATTTCAGTTTGCCCTGTGCTATTTTTATCGGGCATGAGCCTTCCAACGCCTGAAAATCAGGGTGTGGAATTGTGACGTTCATGATCTCTGATTTGGTAGGGTTCAAAAGGAAGTTTGATACGGTGCCAAAGAGTGTGAACTCTTCTAAGGCCGCCGTCAGGGATCCCTTCACATCCGATATCATAAGTAAGACATCATCTGCGTACATGGCGAGCTTGTGTTCATCGCCTCCCACCGGAATACCGTGTACATCTGGGTTTGCCCTGATCCTACTCGCTAAGACCTCAATTGTCAACGCGAATAAGAGAGGGGACAGGGGACATCCCTGCCTAGTCCCGTTGCGAATTGTAAAGGCGCCAGAAAGCACTCCATTCACTCTAACTCTAGCGTTCGGAGACGAGTACAAGGACATGATTCTGTTTATAAATTTGGAGCCCAGGCCGAATTTCTCTAAAGTGTGTCGCATAAACACCCAGCTGACCCGGTCAAACGCTTTTTCTGCGTCTGTAGAGACCAGGGCCAGCGGGGTTGTGGTGATGTGAGCATGTGTTATAATCTGGAGGACCTTGAGGGTATTATCCCTTGCCTCACGTTTTGGAATAAAGCCCACTTGGTCAGTGGAAATCAGCTGCGGTAGGTATTTATTGAGACGATTGGCTATAACTTTCGCCAGAATCTTGATATCTGAATTTAGTAATGAGATAGGGCGGAAGTTCTCTGGTTTATTGTCAGGTTTGTTGGGTTTAGGGATGACTGTGATATGCGCTTCGAGCATGGAATGGGGTAAAACCGGGGAGTCAGACAATTGATTAAAAAGAGTCTGCAGTGCCAATATATCACCGAATGTTTTATAGTATTTGGTTCCAAATCCATCCGGGCCTGGGCTCTTCCCGGTTGCCAGATCTTTAATGGCTTGTTTAATTTCTGACAGCGTGAACGGAGACTCCAACGCTTCAGAATCTTGTTCAGAAAGCTGAGGGATCTTTACCCCTTCTAGATATTCCAGAATCTGTTGCGATTCTCGTGATCGGAGGAGGGGCTCGTCTCCTACATTAGGCATTCTCTGTATGTTATACAGGCCATCATAGTAGGATCCAAAGATCTCAGCGATTGACTTGCCATCCTCTCTCGATTCCCCGTCTGGGTGGATCATACTATATACATAGTGTTTGGTTTTTTTCCTCGCTATTGCTCTGGCCAGTAAGCGTCCAGCTTTATCACCTTGTTCGTAAAACTGTTGCCTTAAAATTAAGGCCGCTTTTTGATAGTCTACTTGAAGGAACTTCATAAGTTCCGACCTCTCCTGAGCTAGAGTCTTGGTTAATGCGATATCAGTTGGCAATCTTTTATGTGCTTGTTCAGCTGTTTCTACTGCATCAAGCAATCTGCGATATTTCTCTCTCCTTCTCCTGACTAGTCCAGCCTTTTGTTTGAGAAAGAGGCCTCTGATTGTACATTTATGAGCCTCCCAGATCACAGTGGACTGGGAATCCGAATCTCTATGTATTTGGAAGTATTCTTTTAGAGCCCTTTCAACTTCCAGTTTAAATACTGGATCCTCCAGGAGAAGGTCATCCATCTTCCAGATGTAAGGTGTGGCCGGGACATTAGACCATAATACGGTACAAGTAACCGGGGCATGATCTGACCATGTAATGGGTAGTATTTTACTATTGGTGGAGAGTGTGAGTCCGATAGTGTCTGTTAACCAGTAATCTATTCTGGAGTATTTTCTATGTGGATGGGAGTAGAATGAATAGTTCTTGGCTGTGGGGTGGTGTATTTGCCAAATGTCATGTAGTGCTGCGTCCTTAATAGTAGTCAGTAATCGTTTAAGCGATTTATGGGGGACGCTGGAAAGTCCATCGGAGGTGTCAAGGGTTGGATCCAGGGAGATGTTTAAGTCCCCACCCAAGAATAGAATCCCAGATTGGACCTCAAGCATTTTGTGGATTACTTTTTGAAAAAAGACCTGCTGAGATTGATTCGGGCAGTAAACGTTAACTAAAGTTAGAGGTCTGTTGTATAGTGAGCCTGTGAGAATCAAGTATCTACCTTCTGGGTCTCTGCATATTTGTGCAAGTTTGAAAGGTATGTCTGCACTAAAAAGGACACCTACCCCATTTTTTTTCTGGGGGCCTGAGGCAAAAAAGGCAAGTGGATATTGTCGGCTAAACCAGCGGGGTTCATGACCTATTGCGAAGTGTGTTTCTTGGAGGTAGATGATGTTACCTCCCTGTCTATGTAAGTCTCTCATTACCATAGAGCGTTTAGCTGGGCTGTTCAGGCCTTTTGCATTTATAGAAATTAATTCTATGGGACGAGATACTATTCCTAAGCGCTGGTTCGCCATTTTTCCCTATTCTTTTCAGAAGGGAAGAGAAAAAAAAAAAAGGAGGGGGTAGAGGGATATGATAAGGAGGGAGGTAGAGAGAACAGAGGGGATAGAGGGAGAGTAAGAGAGAATAGATGAAAGTTAGAAGGATGAATACGTAAAATCTAATCTGATAGTGTAAAGAAACCAATCTGTTAAGAAAGAACAGATAACAACAATAAACAGTAAAAGCAGGGGTAGTGTTCCCCGCCTACTTACACTACATATATATTACTTAGAAAAGATAAACAACAGTAATAAGTGCATTTAATGATAGCATTTTCACGACCTACCCACCATATCTCTATGTGTGCGCTCCTGTGTTGAATCTCTTATCGGATGTCAGGGGGGGACCTAACATAAATCAGTAGTCTATGTGTTGAAGAGGTCCTTGTCTCTTCTATACCTTGGTGATTTAGGTGATTGTTTTTAGGTGTTCTCTAAGCTTGTGGCCAACCATGTTGTTCTTGTCTAACTGTGCGCTTATTGGGTGCTTTCTACTTCGAGTAGGCAAAAGGCGTCTATTAAGATTGGTCGAGAGGTATCTGGATAAAGGGAGGCCCAATTTTTGTAGCACCTCTGCTTTCCACTGATTTGATTTAGGAGCACAATAGGATTATTATACTATGATGTCATCTCCCTCTGCTCTAGTCTGTTAATTTAGGGAGCTAAGATATATTTTCCCCCTTTTCTAACAACTCCTAATAATTATTTAGATAAGCATAAATGTTACTCCACATATTTAGAAAGAGACTTAGATTAAGGACTTCCTGTGATTGCTCTAGAAGGGTCTTACTGTAGAACCTATACTTTGTAACCCAATGTGTTTTCATTGACAGATTAAATTCTATAAGCCTCATGCTAGCTGGTGTGTTCCAATTAGGCTTTGAGTGCTGATCTATCTGAGTCAAGTGATCCGTGTTTCAATCAAACCTTACTAATACACGGGGGTGATGTGATTGTAGTTCTAGACTCTAACTTTGAAACGTGAGGCAATGTCAGGTAATAATTCAAACATGTGTAGATGCTACAAGACATTATTAGTACAAGAACCACATACATTTATCCAGTACTGCTAACAGTATAATTCTTTGGATTGATCACATGGGTTGGGGTCAGTCTACTCTTGAGACAGACCCAGGCACCTCTGCTCCCCACTGATTTGTCTTATGGACTTGATATAATTATTAATATAATCCACTCTAATCCCTAGAACCATGAGCAACAAAGTACAATTATCCATACATGTGCAGTTATAACAGAACATCCTAAGTATAGGGAATACATGTATTCATCTATCATTATTACCAGTATAGTTCTAAAGATTGACCACATGGGCTATTATCAGTCAAGTCTTGAAGTAAATTAAAACACCATTAGATCATAACTTATCTGAGACGATTCTCAATGTCCAGGATATTGCAACCCAGGTTCAGGACTGGTGCTAGGATAGGTAGGTCACAGCATAAAAATGTTAAAGAAAAAGAATGTTCCTTATAATCCTTCTGCGGATTGCTACAAGCCACTGGGTTCTCCATCAGCTGGGCCCTCTGGGGCCACGGGAGCCTTCACAGGAAGTCTTATGTTAAGATCTAGTGCCTGGTTGAAGGAAGGGAGGTCAGCTGGGTTCTTGAGGACATGTGTGACATTATTTTTTGTGACCATGAGGCTGGTGGGAAATCCCCATCTGTATGGGATTCTATTAGCTTTCAAGACAGAGGTAACAAATCTGAGGTCTCTCCTCTTTTGGAGAGTAGTTGGGCTTAGATCTGAGTACACTTGTAGCTCCACGCCTCTAAATTCTATATGTTGCTTATTTCTAGCCAGTTTAAGCACTTCTTCTTTTTCTTTAAAGGATAGCAATTTTAAGATGATGTCTCTAGGTGGAGCCCGACTAGGGGGTTTAGGGCGCAGCGCCCTATGCGCTCTTTCAATCTGGATCTCAGGGCCTACAATATAATTTCTAAGATATTTGACAAAGTCTTGGATATATTCCTGAATAGCAGGGGGTTCAATTGGTTCTGGAACTCCTCGCAGTCTGAGGTTGTTCCTCCTACTGCGATTCTCAAGGTCTTCAATTCTATCTAATAGCGTGTGTACAGTGCTCTCTTGTGCTTGTAAAAAGCTGGCTTGATGTTGTAGGTCAGAGTTGAGTGCCTCATGTTTTTCCTCTACTTGAGTTACCCTGCGGTCAACAGCTGAAATGTCTTGTTTAAGTTCATGAAACATAGATTTGAATTCCCTCATGGCCTCTTTTATGTCTGCTTTGGAAGAAAGAAGCTTTATATCCTCTTTAGTCACACAGTTTTGGTGGGTAGACATTGTTTCAGAATTATGAATCTGTGCTGTTACTCCTTTCTGGTGTGTCTCAGGCCTCCCTAGGGGGGTTGCAGGATCATTTGCTATTAAAAAGTTGTCCATCACTGTAGTTTGGGAATTCTTAGGCAGTCTGGTTTGTCTTCTATTAGACATTACATAGGCACCCTCAGACTGAACCTTATGCGTCTAGATTGGTGAGACAGACCCAGCAGTAGGTGATTACAAACAGGGATATCGCTGTGAAGTAGCAGTGTTAGATTATATGCTGCCTGTATATTACTATAAGTGGTTGTATTTCTTTCTTCAGATCTAAGGCACTAGAGTTGTTGGGGAGATCTGTTGGATAGGCCCTGTTTTGTGCTGTATATGGTTTATCAGATTTTCTATGTGCGTGGTGCGCTTATCAATTTTGCGGCCTACTCAGGTGTGGCTATGACAGTTCCACTGTTCCCTTGTGATAAGCCTCCACCACAGGGTCCATAAAAATAAATCCGGTAAGGGTATTAAAGTTCAGTACCTTATAAATAGAAGACAGTGGTCCCTTCTACTGCGTGGCCCTTCACAGAAGTCTGGCGAAGCGATCTTGCCTGGGCCCGTTCTGCTCTCAGACCAAGGCTCTGTCACGTTTGTTGCTCGGGGTCACTGTGAAGGAGGCTGGTGTCCGGTGAGTGTGCCCTCTTAATCGTAGCTTGTATTTAGGCTCATTTAACTCAGCCGTTATATCCCACGCTGCGTATGTACAGCGCCTAGGCTCACCTCCGCCGAGGACAGCTCCGGGGTTGCGATAGTACCGTTCGGTTCCGGTGCTATACTGCTACTTTCTTGATCCGTTGCTAATTCGGTGAGGCTCAAAGCTGTGCAGGGGTGTCTGAGTGTATCCACTACCTCCGTGTATGTTCAGGCCCAGCAATGGCGGTGCCGCGATCGAGTGCGGTTAAGCAGTGTATTAAGTAGCCACAAAGTTGTTAAAGGTGTCTCCAATTAGAGGATTAGCATTAGTATGATAGAAAATGCTAATTTCTGCTTAAGGTTATAAAGTTTATGCACTTATTTTAGTGTAAGCTCGGCAGGGACATCAGAGCTTTTTTAGAAAGCAGCCATGTTCAGCTATGGCCAGGCTCCGCCCACCCCCCTCTAATTTTTTATCCATAGGATCTTTAAAGGCACAACTATCCTCTATGGGGATGGTAGTCCTCTTGGCCAGAGTGGAAACTGCCCCTTCCACCTTAGGTACTGTTTGCCAAGACTCCTTGATAGTCTGCTATGGGAAACATCTTTTTAAAAATAGGAGATGGAGAAAATGGGATACCCGGTCTCTCCCATACCTTAGCAATGATCTCAGTAGCTCGATCTGGTACAGGAAAAACCTCCACCAAGGAAGGTACATCAAAATATTTGTTTAGCTTACTGGATTTCTTAGGATTAACTACGACCGTGGTGTCGCTGTCGTCCAATGTAGCTAAAATCTCCTTGAGTAACAGACGGAGGTGTTCTAGCTTAAACCTGAACGATACAACTTCAGTGTCAGCAAGAGGAATTACACTGTCGGAATCTGAAATTTCACCTTCAGATGCTACCGAAGTATCCTCCTCAGGCTTCTGGGAGGGGGCATTCGAAATGGCAACAACTGCGTCAGAAACCTAGCTTACTGAAAGTTTGTTTTTTCTCTTACGCTTTCCCTGCAACATGGGAAAAGCAGACAACGCATCAGAAACTGCAGAAGACATGAGAGAAGCTATATCATGTAACGTAATCCCAGGAGAAGTTAAAGAGGAATTGCAGGGCACTGCATGTGTGGACGTTAAACTTTGGGACGCTTGAGGAGAAAGCTGTGGCATATATTGATCATTGTCATAAAAAGAAAAGAAAATTTATGCTTACCTGATAAATTTGTTTCTTTTTTGACACAATGAGTCCACGGCCCGCCCTGTTCTTTTAGACAGGTTGTTAATTATTGTAAACTTAAGACACCTCTGCACCTTGTCTTTTCCTTTCTCTTCCTAACTTCGGTCAAATGATTGGAGTGGGAGGGAAGGGAGGAGCTATTTAACAGCTCTGCTGTGGTGCTCTTTGCCTCCTCTTGCTGACCAGGAGGTGAATATCCCATAAGTAATGAAGATGATCTGTGGACTAATCGTGTCTAAAAAGAAACAAATTTATCAGGTAAGCATAATTTTTTTTTTTTTTTACTTAAAACTGCAGAAAGCTGTATTAAGCTAAATAAATGAAAAGAAACACCTCTACACCTCAGCTGCTCTGCTGAGGTGCCTACCTGCCCTGCAAACACTGGAGTTTAGTCCCTGTTAGTAGCCAAATGATCCGGACTCCAGCAGCATACAAGATGAGCCGTTTTCCGGTCCTAGAAACGTAATGCTTTGAGAAAACCATGCGTTTCTAGACAACCCCTTGAATTCTGTCTCCTCCACACTCGGAAATAAGAAAAAAAGTAGCGCGCAATGCAGATTGCCGCCTCGCTTAGCTCTGCCCCTCGTGGGCGTCTCAAAATAACAATCTCCCGGTTGGCATATTGTTTTATAGTTTAACCGCCGGGAGAAGTGAAACCACCAGTATATACCAGCCAAACAGACTATTCTCAGCCCCCAGTACCTGCATAACCTGCTGTCTGAGAGTCCTCTCCAGTATAGGAGAGTTTAAGTGTCCCTTCAAAATAAAGTGCTTTGACTTAAAATAGCCCATCATTTTGACTTTCTCTTGTCTTTGAATAAAGTGCCCACTTGTTCTGAGTGCTTCATCCCAGAAATAAATAAGTCAGCACTTGCCTCATAAATCTGCCCGACAGCAAGGCAGCTCACCAGGTTTGAGAGGTCCTCTCCCTCACATAGACCTGTGGAAAGAAAAAAGACTGAGTATTCCCCTCAGGCTTTCAGAATAAGGGCAGCATGCGTTATATGGGAGGGGCAGTGAGAATTATGTCCCACAAGTTCCCATTGCTCTAAAGCCACCACTGCCCTACTGAAGAGACTGTTGTGGGCTACGACTACACCCTAGAGCAAAGCAGCACAATCTTGTACTACTCAAAAAATAACAAACTCTTGATTGAAGAATCCTTTTCTAACACCTAACTGTCATGGATACCAGACAGCTAAGGCTATCCCCTACAACCTCACCCCTGTTGATTCTCAGTGGTTTTGGGCTCCTCAGAGCAACCACAATCTCTTAAAGCTTTTGTTTGCATGGTTTTGTGTTACAAACTTGTTTAGAAAAGAGCTGGTCTATGACCTGGAAAACCCTCCTAGGCTGGCTGGGCTCCTGGAACTCCCGGTCGCCCGCCTAACAACGGACACCCGCCTAACTCCTCTCAGGCTGTCCGGGCTCCTGGAACTCCCGGTCGGCCACAGGACAGCAGGGCACCCGCTAACTGTACCCCTGGTCGCTCCAGCAACCATGTGCCCCAGAGCTCTGCTCTTTTGGGGATTAGTAGCCCCTAGGGAGGACAAGAGATGGGGAAATTACCGGAGGGGAGCTGCTTTGGGAACCAAGGTTTTTGGACACCCCTACCCCCATAACTTCAACGGGCTGTATCTCCGGTCCCCAATAACGAATCACTCCGCTTTTTGGATTGCGGCATCTGGGGACGGAGAGCTTTCAAATGACACCCCCCGGGATCACCCCAAAACCGTCACCACTGTGTACTGGGATTCTGTGGGACTATGGTTGCTATGGAGGCACCGGTCAGTCTGGAGGGGCGGGAAAACTGTGTCATTGTCTCCCTGTTTTATCAAGATGTGTGTGTGTGTGTATAAAAGATGTGTGTTTGTCCCAATAAAGTCAGTTCTTGTTGCACCTGAATGCTAGTCTGTAGTTGTTATTTGGGTGGGCTCCTGCTAGAATTACTTTCCTGGGCTACATAGCCGCTTGTTCCAGGCAGAGGAAGGACCCAGTCGACGGCGCTGCCCAGTGGGGGTAGCGGGGAGTCCGTCACACTAACTTTACCACTTCCTTGCTCTAACACAGGCAAAGAGAATGACTGGGGTGGGAGGGAAGGGAGGTGATGTTTAACAGCTTTGCTGTGGTGCTCTTTGCCACATCCTGCTGGGCAGGAGTGATATATCCCATTAGTAATTAGATTATCCGTGGACTCATCGTGTCATTAGAAAGAAATATACATGTCAAATATACTGACATCAGAATTGGAAACACGAGAGCAGAATAATTTCCAGAATTGGTATAAACTCCATATTGACATAACTTGCAAATTCATTATGTATTTTGATCTGATAATGAAAATAAATCAGAGCAGCAATGCATTGCCAGTCCAGAATTGAACATGAGACAATTACGAACGGCATGTGTGTGTAGCCACCAGTCAGAGTATGTTCTGCTTAGAAGTTGGAAGTTCATTGCCGCTCTAGAGTTGAATTTATGTTAAACTACTTAGTGAGGGTTTAAACACTGTTTTATTTGAGCAACTGTTTATCTACAGTTTTGAAAATCCACCACCATAAAGCTTTATGTCTCTGGACCTACTGCTTGTTTTTAATCATGTCAGAAAAAGAGCAAACTACTCCATGAGAGAGATCTCCATACTAAATGTAATAACAATAGTTATAGAAATGTCTGCTGTAGCAGAGCTTCCAACTGCCCTACAGTTTTCTGGGCAGTCTCAGTTTCTTAGTTTTGTCCAACCACACCAATGCAATTATACCACATACCTTCGGGACCCTATTTTTATGCTTGGCCTGAAAATTTCTGAAGTAATATACAACAAGATAAAGTGACTAAAATGATTCCTGATTGTAGTCATACTTTGAAAGTGTTGTAAAAGGTAATAACACACCCACTGATCTTAGCAATATTATGTATATATATTTTTTTAATTAACTTTTGCTTTAACTCTTTTATATAAGTGTGTATATACACAGTGGTTTCAGATCAGTTGTGAATATATATTTTTCTTTTATATAGGTGATTGACATGCCTGAACACAACCCAGGACAGATGGGGGGAACTATGAGATTAGGGAAAAGGAGGACGATATTCCAGAAAGAAAACTCTGTCTTGAGTACGTTATTGGCTGTAAACGCCTGGCAAGCAATGGAAAAAAATTAACTTCTCTTGTTGAATATATAGCAAAAGTAAAACAAGGCCAAATTAAATGCAAATGTATAAATAACAGTAGTGTACCAGTGATAATCCCAGTAAGGTTAATGTCTTTTTAAACTAATGTATCCGTTCCTCAGGGTCTTCTTTAGTGATATATTTTTTTCAGTGCACCACAGATAAAATATAAAAAGTGTGATACTGTTTCCAAAAGACTCAGTTTTGAGAATGAAGCCAGCTGATCACAAGGAGGGCAGACTTTGAATTGTGTAAAAGCTTACCCAGAAATCTGAGGGGGAGACACAATGACCGTGTGATATTCTCTCCTATAGCATTTAGCAGCTTTGAGCAAAAAGCTATAGTCTCTGTGTCATTTAACCCTGAGTGACCATTTTATTTGTCATAAATGTTTTGAAATGATTAAAACTATTGGAAGATCCAACAAGCCTTCTTGACCTCTCAAAATTGTGTCTTTTCAAAACAGTGTCACAGAATATGGCATTTTTAGGTTCATAGGAAGATAACCAACCTTTCCATTTTTGCTTTTAAATCTTAGCTGAGAGCTTGTGAGTGCTGGACTTTCTCTGTGTGTTGAATTAATTTGTTTTGTAATTTTCCCTATGGTGCACCCAGACCTGTCTGGGGTTAACTGCCTGTGACTCTGGGGACAGAGTACCCAGGGCTGAGCATGTTGCAGGGTCACAGGATGTGTACCCGGTCCGGTATGAGAGTGCAGTCCCCTTCCGTGTTTTGTGTATGTATGTGTGTGTGTGTGTGTGT
Organism: Bombina bombina; assembly: GCF_027579735.1. Taxonomy (NCBI): domain Eukaryota; kingdom Metazoa; phylum Chordata; class Amphibia; order Anura; family Bombinatoridae; genus Bombina; species Bombina bombina. The sequence continues at coordinate 543,134,849 of NC_069501.1, read as the reverse complement.
GTGTATGTATGTGTGTGTGTATATATATATATATATATATATATATATATATATATATATATATATATATATATATATATATATACCAAGCAGTAAAGTAGAGTTTGTGGAAACCCACACAACCTTGTTAGTATATTTTATTGCCTGTTTTTATATCTATCCCTAATTGTTTGCAGCAAGACAGTGAAATAAGAGGAAAATTTAAATTTAGAGTGACATGGCTGTGTTATATTACAGGAAAACGGGACAAACTAAATAATCAAAGTGTGTTACAACTTTTTTTTTTTAATAAACATAATTAAACATGTTATTACATTCTCATATTGCTTAATAGCCCTTTAAAGGGACACTGAACTCAAATTTTTTCTTTTGTGATTCGGATAGAGCATGAAATTTTAAGCGACTTTCTAATTTACTCCTATTATCAAATTTTCTTTATTCTCTTGGTATCTTTATTTGAAATGCAAGAATGTAAGTTTAGATGCCGGCCCATTTTTGGTGAACAACCTGTGTTGTGTGTATGTATATGTGTGTGTATATATACACACACACACAATATTGACAATGTAAATGCAGAAGGGGATGACATATGGTGAGGGGTATTGCTCATCTTACAAGTTTTTCAGTCTCATACTTATTCTTTCTTATGTTTACAGAGAGATTATATGGGGGTCATGATTATGTGGAGGAGAGACATCGACACCGGTATGAGGTAGGGCTCTTGCATGCAAATATCACAATCTGTTTTTTATTTGTTCGTTACAATAGTTTAACCACATGATCGCTTCAGCACAATGTATTAAACTCCATGGCTTCTTTTGATTTATATATTTGTGCTTAAGGGGACACTAAACCCCAATTTTTTTTTTCGTGATTGAGACAGAGCATGCAATTTTAAGCAACTTTCTAATTTACTCCTATTATCAAATTTTCTTCGTTCTCTTGCTATCTATTTTAAAAAGAAGGCATCTAAGCTAAGGAGCCAGACAATTTTTGGTCCAGCACCCTTAACAGCACTTGTTTATTGGTGGGTGCATTTAGCCTCCAATCAGCAAGCACAACCTAGGTTATGAACCAAAAATGGGCCGGCTTCTAAACTTACATTCTTGCTTTTCAAATAAAGATAGCAAGAGAATAAATAAAAATTGATAATATGAGTAAATTAAAAAGTTGCTTAAAATTGCATGCTCTATCTGAATAGTGAAAGAAAAAAATTGGGTTCAGTGTCCCTTTTTAAAGGGACAGTCTACACCAAAATTGTTTTTGTTTAAAAAGATAGATAATGCCTTTACTACCCATTCCCCAGCTTTGCACAACCAACATTGTTATATTAATATACTTTATAACATTTAAACCTCTAAATGTCTGCCTGTTTCTAAGCCACTTCAGACAGCCTCTTATCACATGTTTTTTTTATTGGCTTTTCACAACAAGGACACTGCTAGTTCATGTGGACCATATAGATAACATTGTGCTCACTCCTGGAGTTGTGCACAACACAGCACTAATTGGCTAAAATGCAAATCAATAGATAATAAAAAAATAAATAGCCTTGTGATCAGGGGGCTGTCAGAAGAGGCTTTGATACAAGGTAATCACAGAGGTTAAAGGTATATTAATATGACTGTGTTGGTTATGCAAAACTGGGTAATGGATAATAAAGGGATTATCTATCTTTTTAAACAATAACAATTTTGGAGTTGACTGTCCCTTTAAGTAGGGGTCATGAAATTGTGTTCCCCAGTGGTCTACAGATTTCTTTTGTTGGTGTGACATGAGACCATCTTTGAGCAGTTTTGTACATATTTTGTATAACAGATTTATTAGAAGTGACATTTGCAATGTGTATATCAGACAATTTATTCCCCCACATCCAGAAACTCAATCTCACGTTTCCAATTGTCCCCCCCCCCCATAAGTAGCTTTTGACAACTTTATGCTTTTAACTCCAGTTTACAGAATGTCTATATTTTGTTTTGTGTTATTGTTTAGGTGAATCCAGATCTAAAAGAACAATTGGAGGCAAAAGGTCTAAAATTTGTAGGACAAGATATAGAAGGAGAAAGGATGGAGGTGGTAGAGTTAGAAGGTAAAAATGATTTATATTGGTTAAAAACGCCAGTTATTTCCGTATACACATTTTTTTTCTATTACTGTTTGTGATTGTATTGTGTCACTTCATATAGAAGTAATATTTGCAATTCCTGCCATATACAGATCATCCATATTTTGTTGGTGTTCAGTACCACCCTGAATTTACATCTCGGCCAATCAAACCCTCTCCTCCATATTTTGGCCTGCTTCTTGCCTCTGCAGGGAGACTTGCACAGTATTTAGACAGAGGATGTCGGCTTTCCCCCAGGTAAAAGGGTAGACAAATAATTACACTAAAACCACATACGGTTTTATACTGTTACTTTAAATCATGTATTCTTTCTTCTACAGGGATACATACAGTGACAGGAGTGAAAGCAGTTCCCCAGACACAGAAATAGCAGAACTCAAGTTACCAGTGTTAAATCATGATTAAGGTAACATTTAATTTATTCATTTTGTATATGTCTGCTAAGGAGTTATGATGCCAAAACAAGAATTTAGCTGCTCTTAGAAAAAGAGGATCTGCTTAAAGGGACATTAAACCCCAACATTTTTCTTTAATGATTTAGGTAGAATATACAATTTTAAACAACTTTTCCAGTTTACTACTTTTATCAAATTTGCTTCATTCTCTTGGTATACTTTGTTGAAGGAGCAGCAATGCACTGCTGGTTTCTAACTGAACACATGGGTGAGCCAATGACAATCTGTATATATTTGCAGCCACCAATCAGCAGATAGAACCTAGGTTATATGCTGCTCCTGAGCTTTCCTAGATAAAACTTTCAGCTAAGAATAACAAGAGAAGGAAGCAAATTAAATAGAAGTAAATTGGAATGTTGTTTAAAATTGTATGATTTGTCTACATCATGAATGCATAATTGTGACTTTACTGTCCCTTTTAAATTCAGTGTTTTTTACATAGGCTTATTGGGACCTTCCTCTACAACTCGTAGTTGGATATTCAATACTTAAAGGGACATTGAACCCACATTTTATCTTTTGTGATTCAGAAAGAGCATGCAATTTTAAGCAACTTTCTAATTTACTCCTATTATCAAATTGTCTTTATTCTCTTGGTATCTTTATTTGAAAAGCAAGCATGTAAGTTTAGATGCCGGCCCATTTTTGGTGTACAACCTGGGTTGTCCTTGCTGATTGGTGGACAAATTCACCCACCAATAATAAACAAGTGCTGTACATGGCACTGAACCAAAACTTGTCTGGCTCCTTTGCTTAGATGCCTTCTTTTTCAAATAAATATAGCAAGAGAACGAAGAAAAATTGATAATAGGAGTAAATGAGAAAGTTGCTTAAAATTGCATGCTCTATCTGAATCAAGAAAGAAAAAAAATTGGCTTCAGTGTCCCTTTAATATTGTAACATGCTATTGTTAGTATGTGTGTGTTGCTTACATTGCTTGTTGCCATGTACAAAGAGAACCAATGTATACAGAAGTGCAGAAAATTACGTTAGAATTGTAAAAAGGTCTTTAGCACAGGGTAACCATAGCTTAGTAAAGGGGGTAAAATTTGAGCTTTTTCTATGTGTGTATTTATGCAGTGTGTGTGTATGTATATGTGTGTGTGTATGTGTGTGTGTGTGTGTGTGTATATATATAATGTATTTATGTGTGTGTATATTATGCGGTGGTTAATCATAATGGACACAAAAGGGTTGGGAAATTAGTCAGTGTCTAACCTTTTACTAGGTGCTGCAGTACTTTAATAAGAGGCCACAATGCTACTGTAATCATTATATACGACCTTTTTATTTTCTTTCAGTTATGTCTTATATTAATAGACTTAAAAAACCCAATTAGAACACGCCACCTATGTCATATTTAGCACTGCAGACATATGTATAGCCCGTTAAGTAGCAAGCATAGTAACTCCATACAAATTGGCTGTACTTTGTGGGGGTTAATGTATATATTTGCAGTTTATATGTATTTAATATTTTTTTCTTCTTTATTTTAGGCTTCAACTCTCCACACTCAGGATCTTTCTTCTGAAGAATCCTCCGACTTGCTTTTCTTTTAAGTTATAAGGATTTTTTTTATGCTTCAAAATCTACAGACTTTTTGTATGTTTATATTTTGTTTCATGTCAACAAAACACACATAGTCTTCTTTTTTTTTTATTGTGAACTTTTTTTCTCCTTCCCAATATATTCTAAGCTGTGATCAGTATTAAGAAAAACTTGGAGTGTCTCAGAAAGAAAGGGGGGGAGGAAAGGGGGGGACTACACAAGTATTAATACAGGAAGAGACTATGCTTTCTATGTTATGTATGTTAAATCTATTCAAAACCTACTTCTCTAAATTAAACATGATGTACTGTATAACAATGCTGAACATCTGTTACCAACATTTTTATTGCTGGAATCTCGAGAAAATGTCAAGTAGGATTATAGAATGGGACTTTAATGCCAGTAGCACCAGGAAAAAAAAAACATCTGAACATGGGAAACAAACTATTATGACACTATTGTTTTTATGTTACCAATTTATGCGACTTTCAATAGCGTACTATAATCGCCTAAATGTTAAAGGGACATTAGACTAAAATCTACCTATTGTGCATATGAACACTATATTTAAGAGACCTAAAACCCAAATGTTTCCTTTCATGACTCTGGTAGAGTAAGTGATTTCTTCTATAAGATACGACGAGTCAACGGATTCATCCTTTACTTGTGGGATATTAACCTCCTGCTAACAGGAAGTGGCAAAGAGCACCACAGCAGAGCTGTCTATATAGCTCCTCCCTTGACTCCACCCCCCAGTCGTTCTCTTTGCCTACTCTAAGTAATAGGAAGGGTAAAGTGAAAGAGGTGATAAAATGTTAGTTTTTATTTTCTTCAAGCAAGAGTTTTTTATTTTAAATGGTACCAGTGAGTGCTATTTTCTCCCAGGCAGCAGATGGATGAAGACTTCAGCCTGGAGGCTGATGATCTTAGCAGTTGTCACTAAGATCCAGAGAAGTTCCCACAGAATGGCTGAGGAGTACTTAAGAAACTTCAGTGTGAGGAACGTTTTTCATGCTATAAACAGTGAGGTATGTTCAGTGATTTTTTTCTGGAGAGACTGTGTTATTTCAGAATTGGCTGACAGTATCCCCATGAGGGGAAGGGTAAGCAGTAATCCTAAAGTATACAGAGGGGTATTACTGGACTTGCATATTGGGCTATAAAAAAATGGTTGACACTGATGTTATGATGTTTGTGGGCAAACGTTTTCATGACTGGGAGTTACAGATAACGTTTTTTATGAAATAGACGTTTTTTCTACTTTATTAAGTATAGAGGGTACACATGGCTTCATTTATGGGTATATGAACCCACATGGCTAGGTTTTAGACCGCTCTGGTGCTGTTATTTTGGGCTGTGAGACATCGAGTGAGATGGGCGGGGCCTATTTTCGCGCCTCAGTTGCGCAGTTGTTTTTCCCAGACAAGCTCCAACTCCGGTGGGCCTTTTAGAGCAGTATTGGGCCTAATCGAAGGTTTAATCCGATTTTACAGACCCCTGAGGGCAGGTAGGCGCCAAGGTGCAGGGGGTGTTTTTATTTGATAGTAACGTTTTTATAGCATAACGTTTTTTTTGGTAAGGGTTAAGTATTCCTTTCCTTGTGGGGCAAACTTAGCTGTCAAGTTGGGATGCTTTTATCATAAAATTGGGATAATTTTATCGTTTTAAAGCAGATTTGGAAAAATTGTATGCTTTTTTTTCTCTTAAAGGCGCAGTACCGTTTTTTCAGATTGTTATTTTTTCACTAAATAAAGTGTTTTCAAGCCTGTTTGTGGTCATTGCTAGCCTGTTTAACATGTCTGACATTGAGGAAAGCCAATGTTCCATGTGTTTATAAGCCATTGTGGAACCCCCACTTAAAATGTGTCCCTCATGTACTGAAAGGGCCTTACATTGCAAAGAACATATTTTAGCTGATAAAAGTATGTCTCAGGATGATTCTCAGTCAGAAGAGAATCAGGTTATGCCATCTACTTCTCCCCAAGTATCACAACCTTTAACGCCCGCCCAAGCGACGCCAAGTACTTCTAGTGTGTCTAATTCTTTCACCCTGCAAGATAAGGCCGCAGTTATGTCTACTACCCTCACAGAGGTATTATCTAAACTGCCTGGTTTGCAGGGGAAGCGCAGTAGGTCCGATATTAGAGTAAATGCTGAGCCCTCTGACGCTTTATTGGCCATCTCCGATGTACCCTCACAATGTTCTGAATTGGGGGTAGGGGAATTGCTTTCTGAGGGAGAGCTTTCTGATTCAGGAAAGATGTTCCCTCAAACAGACTCAGATATGACGGCCTTTAAGTTTAAGCTTGAACACCTCCGCTTGTTGCTCAGGGACGTTTTAGCGACTCTGGATGATTGTGACCCTATTGTAATTCCACCAGAGAAATTGTGTAAAATGGATAGATATCTAGAGGTCCCTACTTACACTGTTTTTCCAGTCCCTAAGAGGATTTCGGACATTGTTACTAAGGAATGGGATAGACCAGGCATTCCGTTCTCTCCCCCTCCTACTTTTAAGAAAATGTTTCCCATATCTGACACCATTCGGGATTCGTGGCAGACGGTCCCTAAGGTGGAGGGAGCTATTTCTACCCTGGCTAAGCGTACAGCTATACCTATTGAGGACAGTTGTGCTTTCAAAGATCCTATGGATAAAAAATTAGAGGGTCTCCTAAAAAAATTGTTTATTCATCAGGGTTTTCTTCTACAACCTATAGCGTGCATTGTTCCTGTAACTACTGCAGCTGCTTTTTGGTTCGAGGCTCTAGAGGAGTCTCTTAAGGTTGAGATCCCATTAGATGATATTTTAGATAGAATTAAGGCTCTCAAGCTAGTGAATTCTTTTATTACAGATGCCGCTTTTCAAATGGCTAAATTCAGGTTTTGCCATTTTAGTGCGTAGAGCGTTATGGCTTAAGTCCTGGTCTTCTGATGTGTCATAAAAATCTAAGCTATTAGCTATTCCGTTCAAAGGTAAGACCCTATTCGGGCCTAAACTGAAGGAGATCATCTCCGACATCACTGGAGGTAAAGGCCATGCCCTTCCTCAGGATAAGACAAATAGAATGAGGGCCAAACAAAATAATGTTCGTTCCTTTCGAATCTTCAAAGGTGGTCTCTCTACCCCCTCCCCTGCCACAAAGCAGGAGGGGAATTTTACTCAATCCAAGTCAGTCTGGAGACCTAACCAGACCTGGAATAAAGATAAACAGACCAAGAAGCCCGCTGCTGCTACCAAGACAGCATGAAGGGGCAGCCCCCAATCCGGGACCGGATCTAGTAGGGGGCAGACTTTCTCTCTTCGCTCATGCTTGGGCAAGAGACATTCAGGATTCCTGGGCTTTAGAAATCGTGACCCAGGTGTATCATCTGGAATTCAGATTCTCCTCCAAGGGGGAGATTTCATCTTTCACGTTTGTCTGTAAACCAGACAAAAAGAGAGGCGTTCTTACGCTGTGTAGAAGACCTATATACTATGGGTGTAATCTGCCCAGTTCCAAGAGCAGAACAGGGGCAGGCGTTTTACTCCAATCTGTTCGTGGTTCCCAATAAAGAGGGAACCTTCAGACCGATTTTAGATCTCAAAATTCTAAACAAATTTCTCAGAGTCCCATCCTTCAAGATGGAGACCATTCGGACAATTTTACCAATGATCCAGGAGGGTCAATATATGACCACCGTGGATTTGAAGGATGCGTATCTTCACATTCCTATCCACAAAGATCATCACCAGTTCCTCAGGTTCGCCTCCCAGAATTTTCACAAAGGTGCTAGGGTCCGTTCTTGCAGTTCTGAGGCCGCGGGGCATAGCAGTGGCGCCCTATCTGGACGATATCTTGATTCAGGCGTCAACTTACCAGCTAGCCAAATCTCACACGGACATCGTGTTGGCTTTTCTAAGATCTCACGGGTGGAAGGTGAACATAAAAAAAGAGTTCACTTGTCTCTCTTACAAGAGTTCCATTCCTAGATATCCTCGGTAGACATGAACATTTTTCTGATGGAGGTCAGAAAATCAAAGATCTTAACCACTTGCCGAGCACTTCATTCCATTCCTCGGCCGTCAGTGGCTCAGTGTATGGAGGTAATCGGACTAATTGTAGCAGCAATGGACATAGTTCTGTTTGCTCGCTTGCATCTCAGACCACTGCAACTATGCATGCTCAGACAGTGGAATGGGGATTATGCAAATTTATCTCCTCAGATAAATCTGGATCAAGAGACCAGAGACTCTCTTCTTTGGTGGATGTCACAGGATCATCTGTCCCAGGGAATGTGTTTCCGCAGGCCAGCATGGGTCATAGTGACGACGGACGCCAGCCTCTTGGGCTGGGTTACCGTCTGGAATTCCCTGAAGGCTCAGGGTGTATGGACTCAGGAGGAGGCTCTCCTTCCAATAAATATTCTAGAACTGAGAGCAATATTCAACGCGCTTCAGGCGTGGCCTCAGTTAGCTTCGGCCAAATTCATAAGATTCCAGTTGGACAATATCACGACTGTAGCATATATCGATCATCAAAGGGGAACAAAGAGTTCTCTAGCGATGCTAGAGGTTTCAAAAATAATTTGATGGGCAGACACACTCTTGCCATCTATCGGCAATCTATATCCCAGGGGTGGAGAACTGGGAAGCGGATTTTCTAAGTTGTCAGACTTTTCATCCGGGGGAGTGGGAGCTCCATCCGGAGGTGTTTGCACAATTGATTCATCAATGGGGCACACCAGAATTGGATCTGATGGCATCTCGTCAGAATGCCAAACTTCCTTGTTACGGGTCCAGATCTAAGGATCCTCAAGCAGTACTGATAGATGCTCTAGCAGTACCGTGGTCGTTCAACCTGGCTTATGTGTTTCCTCCTTTTCCTCTCCTTCCTTGTCTGATTGCCAGAATCAAACAGGAGAGGGCTTCGGTAATTTTGATAGCACCTGCATGGCCATGCAGGACTTGGTATGCAGATCTGGTGGAAATGTCATCTCTGCCACCATGGAAACTGCCACTGAGACAGGACCTTCTCGTTCAAGGTCCGTTCCAACATCCAAATCTAGTTTCTCTGCGGCTGACTGCCTGGAGATTGAACGCTTGATTTTATCTAAGCGGGGATTCTCTGAGTCGGTCATAGATACCTTTATTCAGGCTCGAAAGCCTGTCACTAGGAAAATTTATCATAAGATATGGCGTAAATATCTTTTTTGGTGCGAATCCAAAGGCTACTCATGGAGTAAGATAAAGATTCCTAGGAATGTCTTTTCTCCAAGAGGGATTGGAGAAGGGGTTATCAGCTAGTTCCTTAAAGGGACAGATTTCTGCTTTGTCAATCTTACTGCACAAGCGTCTGGCAGATGTCCCAGTCGTTTTGTCAGACTTTGGTTAGAATTAAGCCTGTTTTTAAACCTGTTGCTCCGCCATGGAGTTTGAATTTAGTTCTTAAAGTTCTTCAAGGGGTTATGTTTGAACCTATGCATTCCATAGATATTAAACTTCTATCTTGGAAAGTTCTGTTTTTAGTTGCGATCTCTTCTGCTCGGAGAGTTTCTGAGCCATCTGCATTACAATGCGACTCGACTTATCTTATATTCCATTCTGATAAGGTGGTTTTGCGTACCAAATCTGGATTCCTTCCTAAGGTTGTTTCTAATAAGAATATTAATCAGTAAATTGTTGTTCCTTCTCTGTGTCCTAACCATTCTTCTAAGAAGGAGCGTCTGTTACATAACTTGGACGTGGTTCGTGCCTTGAAGTTTTACTTGCAAGCGACCAAGGATTTCCATCAAACATCTTCTCTGTTTGTTGTCTATTCTGGAAAGCGTAGAGGTCAAAAAGCTACGGCTACCTCTCTTTCTTTTTGGCTAAAAAGCATCATCCGTTTGGCATATGAGACTGCTGGACATTCTACTAGAGCGGTGGCTTCCACATGGGCTTTTAAAAACTATGCTTCTGTTGAACAGATTTGTAAGGCTGCGACTTGGTCTTCCCTTCATACCTTTTACAAATTTTACAAATTTGATACTTTTGCTTCTTCGGAGGCTATTTTTGGGAGAAAAGTTCTTCAAGCAGTGGTGCCTTCTGTTTAGGCATCTGTCTTGTCCCTCCCGTTTATCCGTGTCCTGTAGCTTTGGTATTGTATCCCACAAGTAAAGGATGAATCCGTGGACTTGTCGTATCTTATAGAAGAAAAGTAAATTTATGCTTACCTGATAAATTCATTTCTTCTATGATGCGATGAGTCCACGGCCCGCCCTGTCAATTTCAGACATATTATATTTTTTGATTTAAAACTTCAGTCACCTCTGCACCTTTTAGTTTCTCCTTTTTCTTACTATACCTTCGGTCGAATGACTCGGGGGTGGAGTCAAGGGAGGAGCTATATAGACATCTCTGCTGTGGTGCTCTTTGCCACTTCTTGTTAGCAGGAGGATAATATCCCAAGTAAAGGATGAATCCGTGGACTCGTCGTATCATAGAAGAAATCAATTTATCAGGTAAGCATAAATTTACTTTTAAACAACTTTCCAATTAACTTCTATTATCTAATTTGTTTTGTTCTCTTAGTATCCTTTGTTTAAAATGATACCTAGGTAGGCTCAGGAGCTGCTGATTGATAGCTGCACATATGTGCCTCATGTTATTGGCTCACCCAATGTGTTCAGTTAGCTAAAAGAGGTGCATTGCTGCTTCTTCAACAAAGGATACCAAGAAAAATAAGAAAATTAGATAACAGAAGTAAATTGGAAAAGTCTTTAAAACTGTATCTTCTATATGAATCATGAAATAGAAATTTAGGATTCATATCCTTTTTAAGGGCAATTATAGTCCAAAAATTGCATACTATTAATTTGTTAGAGCATGTCATTTTACCACTAGCAAGTTTGTGTGTTTAATCCCGACAAAGATACCGCTCAGGAGCCGCAGGGCACTGCTGGTCCCTAGCAAACATGGTGGGTGAGCCAATCAGCAGTGGTAGTCACATGACCCAGCTGTGTGATTTTCTTCGGCACTAGACCACTTGGTATTTAAATATATTTGTGATTTAGGTGGTTATAAGTGTTCCTGTAGCCTACAATGAATGCAATTAAATCTCATGCATATGAGATTCATGTATTATTGCAAGCCAGAGATTTGTAAGCAGAAAACAATATTATAAAGTTTAGCAGGTCTACCCTTAATTTTATTCATACATTGTCCAGACTTAATTTGTTTGAGTTGCCACAAAATGGAATATGATTTGTTTACAATGCGTTATACACTAGAACACGGTTAAATGTTCAGAAATACACCAAATCATCTTCTTTGCAGATTTTCTTTTAGATCATTTTGGTCAGCGCTGTCATCAATAAAGCTGCCTTATGACTGGTTAATTTGTAGTTGTCCATTCTTGCAAGAGAGAGAGGAAAAACCTGAAATAGAATGACCGTATTTTACCACAAGATGATACAGACAAAATGCTACTTAAATGGACAGTCTACTCCAAAAATTTTATTTAAAAAAAAAAAAAAGATATATAATGCCTTTATTACCCATTCCCCAGTTTTGCACAGCTAACATGGTTATATTAATACACATTTTACCTCTGTGATTACATAGTATCTAAGCCGCTGCAGACTGCCCCTTATCTCAGTTCTTTTGACAGACTTGTATTTTAGCCAATCAGTGTCCTCTCCATAAGTAACTTCACGGGCGTGATCATGTTATCTATATGGCACACATGAACTAACGTCCTCTAGCTGTGAAAATTTTACAAATGCATTCAGATAAAAGGTGGCCTTCAAGGGCTTAGAAATTAGAATATGAGCCTACCTAACTTTCAACAAAGAATACTAAGAGAACAAAGCAAATTTGATGATAAAAGTAAATTAGAAAGTTGTTTAAAATGACATGCCCTATCTGAATCATGAAAGCTTAATTTTGACTAGACTCTTCCTTTAAGCACATGTAATTCCTCTATAGGATGAAGAAAGATCACAACATCATTCAAAAATAGCAATGGTCCATCAGTTATAACACTGTATGCAAAAGTTTCTTTATTCCACTAGTGGAATAAGAGAATGGATCACAATTTTTTTTTTCAATTTGAACTCTGGAAGCAGTATATCGCTGCTTCTTGGTATAGATCTGCTTTCTGTATTTAAATATATATATTCACGATGATACAGAGCATGTCATTGTAATAACCAAACTTAGTTCTGATTTCCGGCAACAACTCCTGATAGAGAGAGGCAGGAAGAGAGGGTGAGAGAGAGAGTGAAGGAAAGATGGAGATAGGAAGGGAACAGAGGAGACATGGGGGGGGGGGGAGGAAGAGTGGGGAAAGGAAAGAGGAGTGAGAGGGAGATCAAATTATTGCTCTGTACAAGAGGCCCAGGGGAAGTAAAATCACTTCTGTTTTGTATATTAGCAGACAGAGGGGTAAAATCACTGAATTGTTTGTTACTGGCAGCTAAGAGGACACAATCACTGCTCTGCTGTGCAAAATATAGTAGATCCAAAGTTAGAGGTTTGTTGTGGGGCTTTACATATCTCCACTGTTTGCCGTTACACAGTTTCATGCTGGTTTCCCAGTATATTTGTTCATGAGAGCTGGCAAGCCTTCTTATGCTCATTACTAAGTAGCTATATAGATATGAGGTAGGTTCAGATGAGTCTTACACAAAAGGATATGCTCATCACTATATGAGACCACTGCTATATTTTGATATGGTTAAAGGTTTTACAGAGCAGGTGTAATGTCTTCCTACATCATTTTAAAACACTCATCTAGTCTTAGAGTTGTACTATTAGGAATACTGTTGTTAGTAACTAATTTCTATAGGAGGAAATTAGCTGTTCACGTACTTTCATCAATAAAGAGCTAATGCAGACATAGAGCCCTGAAATGGGTCATACTGATTTGTATAATATCTAATCAGTAATGTCATAAGGTTCTGAAAGAATTCACATTTAATCAGTGAAACAGAGACCAAGTGTAATCAGAATGAAGTTCTTTTTACTGTATTTATTTCTGCATTGGTTCCATTATATACAGTGTTTGTGTGGATATTAATATTGTGTGAATACATTGCAAAGATCTCCGTTACAAGCTATGACATATTCAGACTTTCCCAAAGACAAAACTTGAAAACTGTAAGATGTATAGCTTTTATGGAATGATTATTACATTTATCTTAAAGCAAAATCCCTCTATAATGCCCCTTTGAGAAGTTAGTACATTCTAAACTATGGTTAAATTGTCTTGTCTTTTGAGATGGACAACTATTTATTTTTGTATAATTTACCTGTCCTCAGTATGTGGTCCTTTAGTGCTCATTCACCATCTGTACCTGTGGAGATCCACCCCAGATGCACTTTAAAGATTGGAGCGTCCGGGCACACAGGTGGCAGCGGGAGGAGCTGTGTTTATATCAGTTGCAGCACTAAGTACAAAATTCAAATGAATAACCTGTGCTGTATGTCTTACAACACTCACATTTCCCTACCCTCCACTATCCATATCAGATTAGGTTTACCTTAGAGGGAACAGTGCTGGGCAGCAGAGTAGACAACCACACTCATCAACACTGTTCCTTCTACATCGGTCCTGTGTGTTTCTAAAAGCCTGAGCACAGTAGTAGAGCTCCACAGTAATTTAAATAAATATATTAATTAAATAAACTTGCAGCTGGTCATCCTGTGCTCCTGGGTGCAGTGAAGACCCGTGGCCCTGGAGAGCCCCCCTAATGATGCATTACCTGTTTCCCTGAGAAGGCAGCCTTGCGTGTGTATGTATGTATATATATATATATATATATATATATATATATATATATATATACTCTAGTCACTAGCTGCATGTTAATATGGATTAGCACTGGAGCACAAATTTGATCGTGTTGAATTCCCTGTGTGAGAAGGAATATTACAAATTAAGCATTTTATTAACTAACAAAAAGTTACCTGCAAATAAAACCCACATCTTTTCTTTCATAACACAGATAGAGCATACAGTTTTAAACAACATTTCAATTTACTTTGATTATCTAACTGGCTTTTTTTTATCCTTTGTTGAAAATCATACCTAGGTAGGCTCAGGAGCAGCAATCCACTACTGGAAACTGTTGATTGGTGGTTGCATATAGATGCCTCTTTATTGGCTCATCCAATGTATTCAGCTAGCTTACAGTAGTGCATTGCACTTTCAGCAAATACTTCCAAGAGAATAAAGCAAATCTGATAATAGGAGTACATTGGACAGTTAGTACTGGGAGAATACCAATGGCACTACTCAAATTAATCTCTAAATACCCTGATCTATAGCATATAAATACATGCTTATCTTGGATTATAGGTGCTATGTATCTAGAAAAGTAGTTTACAGATTAGTAGGACGATCCTACTAAAAAGGATACATATGTGTAGCACTCATGGGTTCAACAATATCATAACTTTATCTTATTGTGTTCAAACACAATGTGTGATGTTTGGGTGCAACTTAAAACCAATGTTTAAGGGTGGGCGGAGCCTATCGTCGAAGCATCAGGACGTGTTTTGGAAGAGCTCCTCACTATATGCTAAATGTAAGTGCCAATTTCTCCATTTACCTGCAGTTTCCATATTATTAAGACTGCTGAAGGAATAGGGAACCTACTACTCAATTTCTAACCCGACCAAGGCTCTTCAACACAGCTCCTCAGATGACAAAAGAGCTGCCTAGTAGTGCAGCCTAAGTGGTTAGACTAGATGTTGCTAACTGATGGAGCTTGGGCTGCCACGCATTAATCTCACGTGAACACTACTCTGTCACAAGTATGGCTACTCTATTCAAGCTTTCATATTACTTAATATGGAGGACATTTCGCAAATCCTGCAAGCCCTCTTTGTAAACGTTGAAGTGGCATTGCTTAGAAACATAGACAACCTCCTACCGACAACGCAGAATGAGAAGATGGAGACAAAAGCTCCTTTGAAACCACCTCAAGAAGTGCTGACACACCGAAAAACAGAGGCTGGGTGAATTGAACATGCTGTACATGGGGAAACCTGACCTTGTGGTATGCGGCTGATCCCTGGGAGCGGTTTTCAGAATATCTAACCTACCAGACCGAAGATTTGGCTGATACATGTGGTGAACCACAAAACAACTTAGCGTCCCCATCTACTATGACAAGGTCGGGGGTAAGGGGCCCTAGCTTTTTGACCGTAGAACGTCCACTACCTGTCTGGCAGATAACCATGGAAGAAACTGCCTAGTGTCTACATGGAGAAGAAAGATGTGATGCCGCAGCTCTATTACTAGAGCACTATCTCCAGAAGGCTAGGGACACTGACCTACAAATATGGAAGGCATTCTATGCCACTCTTCTGAAACAAATCACCAGAAAAGCCGGTGTGGGGTTGGACACTAAGTCCCACTTAGAGACTGCATCATTATGTTAATGTAGTTGTTTTCTTGGCCTTTGATTTAAAATACAGTTGGCTAGTACCTTGTATTTAGTTAATTTAACCAGATACTGTACATGTATCATATTATAAGTTCAGCACATGCCTGGACTTAGTTTAACTTATTAGTCATCTATAAGACTTAATAAAGTCACTTTTTATTTAGTGAGCTAGTTTGTTTTACAAGCTTTCATTGGAGTGTTTATATAGGATATGCTAGCATATACAGGGAGTGCAGAATTATTAGGCAAATGAGTATTTTGACCACATCATCCTCTTTATGCATGTTGTCTTACTCCAAGCTGTATAGGCTCGAAAGCCTACTACCAATTAAGCATATTAGGTGATGTGCATCTCTGTAATGAGAAGGGGTGTGGTCTAATGACATCAGCATCCTATATCAGGTGTGCATAATTATTAGGCAACTTCCTTTCCTTTGGCAAAATGGGTCAAAAGAAGGACTTGACAGGCTCAGAAAAGACAAAAATAGTGAGATATCTTGCAGAGGGATGCAGCACTCTTAAAATTGCAAAGCTTCTGAAGTGTGATCATCGAACAATCAAGCGTTTCATTCAAAATAGTCAACAGGGTCGCAAGAAGCGTGTGGAAAAACCAAGGCGCAAAATAACTGCCCATTAACTGAGAAAAGTCAAGCGTGCAGCTGCCAAGATGCCACTTGCCACCAGTTTGGCCATATTTCAGAGCTGCAACATCACTGGAGTGCCCAAAAGCACAAGGTGTGCAATACTCAGAGACATGGCCAAGGTAAGAAAGGCTGAAAGACGACCACCACTAAACAAGACACACAAGCTGAAACGTCAAGACTGGGCCAAGAAATATCTCAAGACTGATTTTTCTAAGGTTTTATGGACTGATGAAATGAGAGTGAGTCTTGATGGGCCAGATGAATGGGCCCGTGGCTGGATTGGTAAAGGGCAGAGAGCTCCAGTCCGCAAGGTGGAGGTGGAGTACTGGTTTGGGCTGGTGTCATCAAAGATGAGCTTGTGGGGCCTTTTCGGGTTGAGGATGGAGTCAAGCTCAACTCCCAATCCTACTGCCAGTTTCTGGAAGACACCTTCTTCAAGCAGTGGTACAGGAAGAAGTCTGCATCCTTCAAGAAAAACATAATTTTCATGCAGGACAATGCTCCATCACACGCGTCCAAGTACTCCACAGCGTGGCTGGCAAGAAAGGGTATAAAAGAAGAAAATCTAATGACATGGCCTCCTTGTTCACCTGATCTGAACCCCATTGAGAACCTGTGGTCCATCATCAAATGTGAGATTTACAAGGAGGGAAAACAGTACACCTCTCTGAACAGTGTCTGGGAGGCTGTGGTTGCTGCTGCACGCAATGTTGATGGTGAACAGATCAAAACACTGACAGAATCCATGGATGGCAGGCTTTTGAGTGTCCTTGCAAAGAAAGGTGGCTATATTGGTCACTGATTTGTTTTTGTTTTGTTTTTGAATGTCAGAAATGTATATTTGTGAATGTTGAGATGTTATATTGGTTTCACTGGTAAAAATAAATAATTGAAATGGGTATATATTTTTTTTTGTTAAGTTGCCTAATAATTATGCACAGTAATAGTCACCTGCACACACAGATATCCCCCTAAAATAGCTATAACTAAAAACAAACTAAAAACTACTTCCAAAACTATTCAGCTTTGATATTAATGAGTTTTTTGGGTTCATTGAGAACATGGTTGTTGTTCAATAATAAAATTAATCCTCAAAAATACAACTTGCCTAATAATTCTGCACTCCCTGTAGAACAGGTGATGAATATCCCTCTCTAGGTTTGTTAAACTATAATAAGTAATTACCTTAATGAGGTCTAAAATATTTATCATGTTACCCATATGTTTAGAAGTCTTTCACAGCCACAAATGTTATTACGTTATATATTTGTTAGGGCATGATACTATGTTGTAATTGCAGAACTATGTGAAACCCCTAAGGAATTCTGTATTTACACTCAAATATAATTTACTCTTCTTAATCCAGTTTGAAGATTCTAGAAGGTACATACAGTGGTAGATAGAGTCTTAGTAGTGAATTATTTTGAAATCTAGCATAAATCCCAACTCTCACCACTAGATGGGAGTCAAAGCTTAGCTACAGACCTATACGTAAAGCAGAATGCATTTAGTTATCTATATGTTTGGGAGTGATTTTGACTTCTGTGATAGCTCTTTAAATATTTAAAGAGTGGCTCTAGTGACCTATATAATGTGCATTCTTTGCTATTCCATATCCCATGACTGAAGTTGATAGATTCAAATTTAATACTAATAGATTCTCTTACATTACCTATTATATATCACATTACATGTTGTAACTTAGTTAAAGGGACAGTCAGCACCAGAATTTTTTTATGTTTAAAAAGATAGATAATCCCTTTTTCTTTTTTAAGACACGATGAGTCCACGGATCATCTTAATTACTAATGGGATATTCACCTCCTGGTCAGCAGGAGGAGGCAAAGAGCACCACAGCAGAGCTGTTAAATAGCTCCTCCCTTCCCTCCCACTCCAGTCATTCTCTTTGCCTACGTTAGTGATAGGAAGAGGTAAAGTGAGGTGGTAGATTAGATTCTTCAATCAAGAGTTTATTATTTTTAAAATAGTACAAGATTGTGCTGCTTTGTCCTAGGGTGTAGCCGTAGTCCATATCAGTCTCTTCAGTAGAGCTTTTGGTGACTTTAAAGCAATGGGAACTTGTGGGACATAGTTCTCACTGCGCCTCCCATATACTGATGCGCTGCCCTTGCACTGAAAACCTGAGTGATTTTACTCAAGGCTTTCGTTTATTTACAGGTCCATAGGAGGGAGAGGACCTCTTAAACCTGAGAACTGCCTTGCTGCCAGGCAGAAGATGAGGTAAGTGCTAACTTTATTTCTGGGGGTAGAAAACTCCGGATAAGTTTGGGCACTTTATTTTTCTATATACAGACCTCATGGTAATAATGGTAAGATTCTCCTAGCGTACTAGGGGTTACTATGGCAGTATGAATTGTGACTCTCCCGGCGGTTCTCATGACTAATAGTAACCGACCAGGAGATTTGATACGGGCAACGATGCAGAGTGCTCAGTGACAGATTCACAATTGACATTTATCAGATGATGTCCTGTAATGCGAACTCAATGTAAGGGTGCTTCACTGTTAGATTGGCAAGCAGGCTAAGCAAACTTCCTTACTGAGACTGCTCTGTTGGTTATTTCTCCCGGTGGCTCAACTTATTAAAAGAATAATGGCGACCGGGAGATGACTATAGATACGCCCACGGGAGGCGGAGCTTGTGTGTGTGTGCTGTATTGCATGCTTCACGTTTAGACTTTGAGGACAAAGTAGTTGTATACGGCAGGTTTATAGATGACTTAATTCTGATTTACAAGAACACAGAACTTACCATCCAAGAAATCATCAATCACTTCAATAATAATACACTCAATTTGACATTTACACATCAAAATGATGACCACATCATCAATTTCTTAGACCTCACACTAGAACACAACAGTGTAGGAGAAATTATAACTAGCACATTCAGAAAACCTCTAGCAAGAAATACGATACTAAGAGCAGACTCTTGCCATGCTCCACACACACAAAGAGGCATCCCTAAGGGTCAATACCTCAGACTGCGGAGAAATTGCAGTTCTCTCCAGTCATACACCAAACAAGCAGATGAACTCACAAATAGACTAGTAGCTAGAGGCTACAAAAAAAGCTTGCTTCTCAAAATCAAATCTCAAGTAATGAGAATGGATAGGACACTATTGTTAACCAGCAAAACAGTCAAAAGTACATCCAACAGAAATGATACAAAAGAAGACATATGTTTTGTCACGAATTATAGTAACCAATTTTACACCATCACTAGAATTATTAAGAAGTATCTACCTGTTCTCAATAGTGATACCACGCTAAGGGATAAATTACAGAAACGTATTAGATTTGTAGCTAAAAAAGCACCAACAATACGAGATAAGATTACACATAAGTTTCACAATAAAACCCCATCAATCACTAACTGGCTCACCCCCATAAAAGGAAACTACAGATGTGGCCGCATACCATGTAAAAGCTGTAAACATACTGATAAGTGCCTAACATTCACTTCCTCACAAACCAACAAAACATACCCCATTACCACTAGGATGGATTGCACATCAACACACATAATTTATTTGATTACATGTTCATACTGCCAACAACAATATGTTGGTATCACCACACGCCCCTTAAAAGACCGCATAAGGGAACATCTCCTATCCATAGAGGAAGAATTCCCCAGAACACCAGTGGCCAAACATTTTCATACACACTCACAAAAACTGACCCATTTTACATTCAAAGCAATTGAACATATAATAAATAATCCTCTGGGAGGAGATAGGAATAAAACATTATCCAAAAGAGAAGTATACTGGATCTTCATGCTGCAAACTAGGGCACCACAAGGCATGAATAAAAGATATGATGTCAATCTATACATTGAGTGAACAGGACACCCTTTCTCCATTCATCCAAGCTGTCTCTAGATCTTAAATCCCCTGACCAAAGATAGAAAATCTCAGAGTAGAGAAAAGAAAGTAACTAGAAGAAATAATTAAGAGACATATACATAAAAATATAAAATGTTCTTAGTATAGGTATAGTTAGATTTATCGCTCTTTCAATAATAGATTGATTATTATTTCTCCTTTAGCTTATCTATTGTAATAAGAAAAAAACACAATTTTTTTTTTTATCATGCTTATCTAATAGTCCTAATTCCTTACCCCGCGTTGTTATTCACAACAGGTAAGGTAGCTAATATACACCAGTATTCCCCTATAGTATCATATAACAGAACTTCTTCCTTCAGTATTGGCAATACTCATTTTAGAGTAATTTTCCATCTACTGTTTTTCATTTAACACCATTTGTGGCACACAACTATGAGCCAAATAATATTATTAGGGGACTCCAGGTACATAGTAAAGTAAACATATACTTTCCTAGTGGCCTTACAGAAGTAATTCACAAATACAACTTATTAAAGCTTGTTACAAATGCTATTAGACCATAGAATGTTATTAATTATTAATCATTTTTATGCATGATGATGTTTGGAGTAGTACTGTAAGTCACTTTAAAGGCTATTGTTAATTTTTGTCTCAGTTAGGCCACATATAATCCCTTCAAGTTTAAATCTCCCTTACTGTTTAACTTCAATATGTGCTTCTCCTAAATGTGAAAATATAGAAATCAAAACCAAAGCAAATTATACAATAAGCACTTAGAGCAGGCATTCGCCTTTGTGACTTTATTCAGTACTACACCTACTGAGATATATATATATATATATATGTTTGAAACATTATGTAAAATCAAGCTCTATTTTTAAAACCATTTAACCATTATTTATCTGTTCTTCCCAGTCTTCTGCTGCACAGGATCGATGTAAACATAGCAGTGAGTGGCCACTAAACCATACACCTGCTGGCAATTTTCTCACCTGAAGAGTAAAGGACTACACTTGTCCTGATAGGTCACTCACCCCTTTATATGGATCCTGAACAGCAGAGACCGATATCTCTGATGAAGCACATGTGCTCATGCGCGAAACGCGTAAGATTGGAGCTTACCTTGCATCCAGAAAGCCTATCTTGCAATAAACCTTTTTCCTGACACTTGGACTCAGCTTTCCTTCTTCCTCATTTCGTATGCTTCACTGTTAGATTGGCAAGCAGGCTAAGCAAACTTCCTTACTGAGACTGCTCTGTTGGTTATTTCTCCCGGTGGCTCAACTTATTAAAAGAATAATGGCGACCGGGAGATGACTATAGATACGCCCACGGGAGGCGGAGCTTGTGTGTGTGTGCTGTATTGCATGCTTCACGTTTAGAGTACACACAGCTAAGCAACTACTTAAACTAGGAGCTCTTCACAGCTTGTTATTTCTCCCGGTGGCTCAATTTAACAAAATAACGATGGCGACCGGGAGATGTTTTCTGACACGCCCATGGGGCTTATGTGTGTGCTGCAATGCAGAATATGAACTCAGTGTGACGGTGCTTCATGTTTACAGTAAAAAAACGGTTTAACAGTTACCTAATCTGAGAATCTGCACAGTTTGTTATTTCTTCCGGTGGCTCAATTTAACAAAATAATGATGGTGACCGGGAGCTGTTTTATGACATGCCCACGTGGCTTATGTGTGTGCTACGATACAGAGTATGAACTCAGTGTGACGGTGCTTCACATTTACAATAAAATGCGGTTAAGCAGTTACCTAATCTAAGAATCTGCGCAGTTTGTTATTTCTCCCGGTGGCTCAATTTAACAAATAGTGGCGACCGGGAGATGACTTTTCAAATGCCCACAAGGGGCGGAGCTTGTTTGGCACCAATTTAGTTGCGCTTTCCTTTACTAGATTTATGGTTACGGAAGGAACAGGGTATTTTTTTACTCAGAAAGTGGTCAGTTTAGTAGAAGCACCTCTTGTGTTTCCGGTTATCGTAATGACCTGCAATTTTCTGTCAGTTTTTGAGCTTGAATGACAGTGTTTCAGCAGAGCCACGAATTTGAGCAGAGGGGCTGACGGACACCTCATCTGGGTTAAGCTGAGGTGTATAGGGGGTTTGCTTTACTTATCTGCCTCTCGTTTTCTAGTCAGCCATTTCTGCCAATTTAAATAAAACAGTTACTCTTTCAGATTTAAAGAGACAGTAACAATCAAAATTGTTAAGTTGTTTATTTGATTCTCATCCATATGTGAATCCCATAGAGACCCCAAAAAAATGTCTCATGTTTTTGGAACAATGTGGCACTACCATTTCCCTTCTTTGTTCATTATGTTGTAAAGTGAACTTTCCTTAGGGGATAGAGAATTTTTTCCTCAAAAAAAAAGAAAAAGATTTTTGGTAGCCACACATGCAGTGCCCTGCGCTTCCTCGCAAACTCCTTCTGGAGTTGCTTTGCAAACATCGCTTCTATAGAGTCATTAGCGATATCTGTTGCATTATCTGCTTTTCCCATGCTAAGCAGGGAATACGCTTGATGAAGTGTATTTAATTCCTAATGTCTCTTCCCTGAAGACTGAAGTAGGAAGATACTTCGGTAGCATATGGAGGGAAAATCTCAGACTCCATCTGGGTTGTACCTTTATCTGCTACTGACGTTGTTTATTTCACTTTGTTCTTGAACACCTCCGTTTGCTACCTAAGGAGTTTCTAATGATTCTGATCTACTCTAACATAATCGGGGTAGTCAATCCTAATCAGTACAGTTAAACTAAACACGTATTGTTGGTATCAGAAAGATAGGGTACCCCTTTTTTTCCATTTCCTAACTTTAATGGATGCTTCCTATGTCAGACTCTATGGAGGAGTCTTGGCAGACGGTTCCCTAGGAGGTAAAAGAAGGTAGTACACTAAGGTTTTCAATGACTACCTGCAGTGGTAGTATCACTAGTGTGGAAACATAATGGGTTAATGTGCTGTCTATCTCTAGAGACAGACACTCCCCTCAAGAATATCCAGGACTGGATAGGGTCATTGATGTTATCCATCCTTTTTTTCTGCAGATGCTTGCCTTCAGTGGGAGTCAAGATTTCAGGCTTCCTATATTGACTCGCAGTGCCTTAGGGTTAAGATCCGGGTCTGCGGATGTGTCATTTGAGTCATTGACAGTGATATCTCTTATATTACGGAAATATAAAGCGGACATCAGAGTAATTTTCTTTCCTTGCAAATTTCAAGGAAAATCCTTCTACTCCCTTTTCCAAGTCCAAGTCTTCATGGAGGCCCACCTCCGATCCGAGACCGGATCTTGTGGGGGGCAGTCTTTCCTTCTGCGTTCAAACAAGTTGCAACTGGAGTTTACGATTTTTCCTCCCAGGATCAGCTTCGGCCTTCAGGATTTTCTACAGTCCAGACAGAAGGAGAGGCGTTTTTTGCACTGGTATGGAACTTCTCTGACCTAGGAGTGATAGTTTCTCTTCCAAGGCAGGATCGAGGTCTAGGTTTCTATTACGTTCTGTTCGTGGTTCCCAAGAGGGAACCGTCAGTCTAATTTTATTTGTGAGTTTTTTCAAGATGGTAACTATTCGTTCCATTCTTCCTTGGGTCCAATAGGGTCAATTCATGACAACCATAGAATAAAGGATGTGTTCCTATATATTCTTATTTTCAAGGATGACCACAAATTTCTAAGGTTTGCCTTTCTAGTCAAACACTTCCTATTTGGGACTCTTCCCCTTCGCTGTTGGTGGTTCTTCGGGTTAAAAGGCATTGCAGCAGCGCCCTATCTGGACGTCATCCTGGTCCAGGCGCCATCCTTTCAACTAGCAAAAATTCCTTTTCTCCAACATTGGTGTGTCCGGTCCACGGCGTCATCCATTACTTGTGGGATATTCTCCTCCCCTACAGGGAAAGGCAAGGAGAGCACACAGCAAGAGCTGTCCATATAGCTCCCCCTCTGGCTCCGCCCCCCAGTCATTCTCCTTGCCGCTCTGAACAAGTAGCATCTCCACGGGGATGGTGAGGAGTTTGGGGTGTTAGTTGTAGTTTTTTATTTCTTCTATCAAGAGTTTGTTATTTTAAAATAGTGCTGGTATGTACTATTTACTCTGAAACAGAAAAAGATGAAGAGTTCTGTTTAAAAGAGTATGATTTTAGCAGCAGTAACTAAAATCGATTGCTGTTCCCACACAGGACTGTTGAGATGAGAGAACTTCAGTTGGGGGGAACAGTTTGCAGACTTTTCTGCTCAAGGTATGACTAGCCATTTTCTAACAAGACTGTGTAATGCTAGAAGGCTGCCATTTTTCCCTCATGGGGATCGGTAAGCCATTTTCTTAGACTTAGAAAGAATAAAGGACTTATTATGGGCTATTAACTGGTGGACACTCTTAAGGGCTAAATCGATTGTTTATTTAAGTTTTTATTTAAAGTTTGAAGTGGATTTCACACTTTTATTATTTGGGGAACGTTTTTTATCGCCAGGCACTAGTTAAGACACCTTCCCAGTCAGGAAGGGCCTTACACTGTATTAGGCAGAGCCTCATTTTCGCGCCATTATTGCGCAGTTTCTTTTAAGTACAGTGCATGCAGATGCATGTGAGAGGGTCTGGTGTCCACTGAAAACGTTCCTAGAAGGCTTGAAATACCCCCCTGGGATAGTTGAAGTCACAACAAAGGCTGTGGCTGGGACTGTAGTGGGGTTAAAATTGCAAACGGCTCCGGTTTCCACATTTTAAGGGTTAACAGCTTGGGGTGCAATACTTTGAATGCATTAAGACACTGTGGTGAAAATTTGGTAAAGATTGGATAATTCCTTCATAGTTTTTCACATATTCAGTAATAAAGTGTGCCCTGTTTAACATTTAAAGAGACAGTAACGGTTTTGTTTTAAAACGGTTTTTGTACTTTATTAACCAGTTTAAGCCTGTTTAACATGTCTGTACCTTCAGATAGATCATGTTCTGTATGTATGGAAGCCAATGGGGTTCCCCCTTCAAATATATGTGATAATTGTGCCATAGCGTCCAAACACAGTAAGGACAGTATTGTCACAAATAGTAAGGTTGCCCAGGATGATTCCTCAGATGAAGGAAGTAGAGATAGTTCTACATCTTCTCCTTCTGTGTCTATACCAGTTATGCCCGCGCAGGCGACCCCTAGTACTTCTAGCGCGCCAATGCTTGTTACTATGCAACAATTGACGGCAGTAATGGATAACTCCATAGCTAATATTTTATCCAAAATGCCAGCATTTCAGAGAAAGCGCGATTGCTCTGTTTTAAACACTGTAGAGCAGGAGGGCGCTGATGATAATTTTTCTGTCATACCCTCACACCAGTCTGAAGTGGCAATGAGGGAGGGTTTGTCAGATGGAGAAATTTCTGATACAGGAAGAATTTCTCAGCAGGCAGAACCTGATGTTGTGACATTTAAATTTTAATCAGAGCATCTCCGCACATTACTTAAGGAGGTGCTATCTACTCTGGATGATTGTGACAATCTGCTCATCCCAGAAAACTTGTGCAAGATGGACAAGTTCCTAGAGGTCCCGGTGCACCCTGATGCCTTTCCGATACCTAAACGGGTGGCGGACATAGTGAATAAGGAGTGGGAGAAGCCAGGCATACCTTTTGTCCCTCCTCCTATATTTAAGAAATTGTTCCCTATGGTCGACCCCAGGAAGGACATATGGCAAACAGTCCCTAAGGTTGAGGGGGCGGTTTCTACACTAGCCAAACGCACGACCATTCCCATCGAGGACAATTGTGCTTTCAAAGATCCTATGGATAAAAAATTGGAGGGTTTGCTTAAAAAGATTTTTGTACAGCAAGGTTACCTCCCTCAACCTATTTCGTGCATTATTCCTGTCACTACAGTGGCGTGGTTCTGGTTCGAGGAACTGGAAAAGTCGCTCAGTAGGGAGACTCCGTATGAGGAAGTCATGGACAGAATTCACGCACTTAAGTTAGCTAATTCCTTTATTTTAGACGCCGCTTTGCAGTTAAGAGAGATTAGCGGCGAAAAATTCAGGGTTTGCAATTGTGACACGCAGAGCGCTCTGGCTAAAGTCTTGGTCGGCGGATGTATCTTCCAAGACAAAATTGCTTAATATCCCTTTCAAAGGTAAGACCCTTTTTGGGCCAGAATTGAAAGAAATTATTTCAGACATCACTGGGGAAAAGGGCCATGCCCTCCCACAGGATAGGCTTTTCAAGGCTAAGAATAAGTCCAATTTTTGTTCCTTTCGCAATTTCAGGAACGGACCGGCTTCTAACTCGGCAGCCTCTAGAGAAGAGGGTAACGCTTCCCAGACTAACCAGCTTGGAAACCAATGCAAGGCTGGAATAAGGGTAAACAGGCCAAGAAGCCTGCTGCTGCTACCAAGACAGCATGAAGGGGTAGCCCCCGATCCGGGACCGGATCTAGTAGGGGGCAGACTCTCTCTCTTTGCTCAGGCTTGGGCAAGAGATGTTCAGGATCCCTGGACACTAGAAATAGTCTCTCAGGGTTATCTTCTAGAATTCAAGGAACTACCCCCAAGGGGAAGGTTCCACATTTATCTCTTATCTTCAAACCAAATAAGTAGACAGGCATTCTTACATTGTGTAGAAGACCTGTTAAAGATGGGAGTGATACACCCAGTTCCAACTGTGGAACAAGGTCAGGGGTTTTTACTCAAATCTGTTTGTAGTTCCCAAAAAAGAAGGAACTTTCAGACCAATTCTGGATTTAAAAATTCTAAACAAATTTCTCAGAGTTCCATCGTTCAAAATGGAAACCATTCGAACAATTTTACCTACAATCCAGGAGGGTCAATATATGACTACCGTGGATTTAAAGGATGCGTATCTACATATTCCTATCCACAAAGATCATCATCAGTTCCTATGGTTCGCCTTCTGGACAAACATTATCAGTTTGTGGCTCTCCCATTCGGACTAGCCACTGCTCCCAGAATTTTCACAAAGGTGCTCGGGTCCCTTCTAGCGGTTCTAAGACCAAGGGGCATTGCAGTGGCACCTTATCTGGATGACATTCTAATTCAAGCGTCGTCTCTTTCCAAGGCAAAGGCTCATACAGACATTGTTCTAGCCTTTCTCAGATCTCACGGGTGGAAGGTGAACGTAGAAAAGAGTTCCCTTTTTGGGAACAATAATAGATTCTTTTGAAATAAAGATATTCCTGTCAGAAAGTCAAAGCTTCTAAACGCTTGTCAAGTTCTTCTCTCTATTCTGCAGCCTTCCATAGCTCAGTGCATGGAAGTAGTAGGGTTGATGGTTGCAGCAATGGACATAGTTCCTTTTGCTCCAATTCATCTAAGACCATTACAACTGTGCATGCTCCAGTAGACAGGATCACCTGTCTCAGGGAATGAGTTTCTGCAGACCAAAGTGGGTCATTGTCACGACCGACGCCAGTCTATCAGGCTGGGGCGCGGTCTGGGATTCCCTGAAAACTCAGGGTTTATGGTCTCGGGAAGAGTCTCTTCTCCCGATCAACATCCTGGAACTGAGAGCGATATTCAATGCTCTCCGGGCTTGGCCTCATCTAGCGAAGGCCGGATACATAAGATTCCAGTCAGATAACATGACGACTGTAGCTTACATCAACCATCAGGGAGGAACAAGGAGTTCCTTGGCGATGAGAGAGGTATCCAAGATCATCAAATGGGCGGAGGATCACTCCTGCCACCTATTTGCAATCCACATCCCAGGAGTAGACAACTGGGAGGCGGATTATCTGAGTCGTCAGATTTTCTATCCGGGGGAGTGGGAACTCCACCCGGAGGTGTTTGCCCAGTTGACTCAATTATGGGGCATTCCAGACATGGATCTGATGGCGTCTCGTCAGAACTTCAAGGTTCCTTGCTACGGGTCCAGATCCAGGGATCCCAAGGCCACTCTAGTGGATGCATTAGTGGTGCCTTGGTCGTTCAACCTAGCTTATGCGTTTCCACCGTTCCCTCTCCTTCCCAGGCTTGTAGCTAGGATCAAACAGGAGAAGGCCTCGGTGATTCTGATAGCTCCTGCGTGGCCGCGCAGGACTTGGTATGCAGACCTGGTGAATATGTCATTGGCTCCACCATGGAAGCTACCTTTGAGACAGGATCTTCTAGTACAAGGTCCATTCGAACATCCAAATCTAATTTCTCTGCAGCTGACTGCTTGGAAATTGAACGTTTGATTTTATCCAAGCGTGGGTTTTCAGATTCAGTGATAGATACTCTGGTCCAAGCCAGAAAACCTGTGTCTAGAAAGATTTACCATAAAATATGGAAAAGATATATCTGTTGGTGTGAATCCAAGGGATTCTCCTGGAGTAAGATTAAAATTCCTAAGATCCTCTCCTTTCTCCAAGAAGGTTTGGATAAGGGATTGTCAGCGAGTTCTCTAAAAGGACAGATTTCTGCTTTATCTGTCTTGTTATACAAACGACTGGCAGCTGTGCCAGAGGTACAAGCTTTTGTAGCACAAAAATTCAATCCGAGGATTGATAGAATTGTACACCTAGGTAGCACTCATCCCCCTATCATAAATGGCATAAATTGGATAGAGACTGAATATCTAGGGAGGAGGAGTGCTTTGAAATTTTAAAATATAACCTTTATTGGGTAGTTTAAAACAAAAACAGAAACTCAAACACAATCCACATATTTACAATGTTAAAAACACAGGATTTGGTCGGATTAATTTTAATCCAATATTATCTTATCAAATAAAGTAGTTGTATTATCTTTCAAAATGATTTAATTGATCTTAAGTCTGTAGTTTCTATGAGGGTCTGTTTGATCTGATCCTCTGGATATTTGAATTATATATATAGAGCTTGTACTACTGTAATAGTGAGTAAAGTGTTTAGAGTAAACACCAAGTTGCACAGTTTAGGACTGGTCTGGAATTACCTATTACTGTGTCTAGTTTGTATTCTGTCTTGTTACTTATATTGTAATTTGGCTATGCTGTTTTACAGGTCCTTAATAACTATTAGTATAGAGGATTAAATCCTATGTTTGGTATGAAGTGGGCAGTACTGTCAATCTGTAACCACTGTTTGGTGATAACCTAAATTCTGTCACTGTTTCAACTGCTGTTTAAATATGCTGACTGCTTAATTTACTGTATTACTAAAATGTTTATTGCACTATCTGGCAGTTTGACAAAAAAAAAATAATATATATATATATATATCTCTTATGATTTCTTATGGTCTCATCTGATTTTAAGATCTTTTGTACTTTATAGTAAATATTTTTCTTACAGTCTCATGAAATGTTAGATCTTGTATAATATATAATTGTTTCTTTTGCTTAAAAATATATATATTTAGGCTCCTTCATTTGCCAGTAGATAATTCTATAGAGGGATGGTCAAGGCTTAGCTTAATCTCAGTTTATATTTTTTTGGTGTGTTTGAAATGGAGTGTTACCCCTTCCTTGTAAAGTACTGGTTGTAGTGGCAGTACACGTTAGCAGACTTCTTAATAAGTTGCTTTGTAATTATTTCATTATGTTAGAGAAATATTTTGTGACTGATTCCTCTCAAATGGTTATAACCAAGCACTGCTAGTACCACTCTAGTATTGCACAACTAAGCAAGTTGCTTTACTCATAGATTTTACTAGTAGCTGAATTTGTTAATGTGTATTACTGGCGTGTTTTTTAACAAAGGATAAACAGAGTACTTTGATGAATCTTCGCTATCCACACTTTGGATTAAATTAGATATTTGGTATGTTTGATCCAAATGTAATGGTTGCAGCGGTTAAACAAGTTTGCTCTAATATTGTTACAGACTTAATATGTATTAGTAGCGTTTGTCTGCTTGACTTCTACACACAATATCTGTTATTTCGTATTATCTAACTATAGCTTGCCGTTCAGCGTTTTTGTAATCACCATTTATTTGGTATTAAGGGTATTATGTTTGTTCCCCTTGTCCCATATTGATAACCTTGTAATAACGCTTAGCTGCAAGTGCCGGTTGCTAGTAATAACAAGTAAGCGAAGTTAGACTTATTTCTAAGTTTTGTAGTTTAGCTGTAAGTACAACTACTTAAATTTTTTTAAATTAAAGACCAAGTTTCCTGCTAGTTAAAAATGTTAGGAGGCATTCACAACAAACACACAAGTCCCTAACATGTTTCGCCACTAACGTGGCTTTTTCAAAGGGTACGGCGCGGCCAAAATTGTGTCTTTTTATTGGCTCGCACTCCTGTTCCTATTGGTTGTCATTGGTCGAATCCTGAGGTTCTTTACAGAGAGCCAATTGCTCAATGTGAAATATACATTATTGATGTGAGGGGAAGTATGATTGGATGAGGTGGTTAGTTCATTCATATATTGTGTACAATTGAGAATCTTGTGAATGAATCTTATTATTTAGAATACAAGCGTAAGTGAAGCCGTGTTTTTTCCTTCATATGTTATTTTTTAAAAGATAAGAATCTATGGTACATGAGAAATGTTGCGTTTGCATCAACACTGTGATGTTTGAATTTATCACGTAACTTGTTACTCTAACATGTATTGCCAGAAGCTTGTAACAATAAGAGCTATACGAAAGAGGACAAATTAACTAAAAGGGATTTATCTTAAGAATAAAAATATAAATCCAGATCTGATTGTGAATTAAAATCTCTACTGCTCTGATAGTAGGGAACATATCTATTCTTTTAAGAGTAAGTAATATCGTTGGTATCGATGCGTAACAGGATTTACAATATCATCTTGTACAATTAATAAGGTGACCTGCTGATATTCCATGCTCTTTTTTGGGGATAACAAGTGTCTTGAACAATAATAATTATGGATCCATGTTTCTATGATAATAGCTATTATGTTTGTGTACTAATTCTGTACCGGGAATAGGCTGTACAGTTGACAGCATTCAAGCTGATCTATTACTTATTCATCTGTTTGGGAAATATTCTTTCTTAATGTTTTAGGTTGAGCTGCTCTGGATATTAAGATGTTGTAATCTACATGATAGGCATGATAGGATGCAATCTATCTTGTGTTTCTTTAATAGTGACTTAGTGACTATGGTTGGAATAATACTTATGGAGAGACAAACCATTTACTACGATGTATAGATTGGTATATCCATATTATTAACTGATTAATTCTCTCTTGTTTCTTATTTTGAAATTTTGAAATAACTATACTTAGATGTAGGGAAGGTGCTTTATATAACGTGACCTACTACTTATTCATTCTCAGTGTGTTTGTGTGATTATATGGGACTTCTTGTGATTAGTGAGAAATAATAATGGTAGTGTTTTTAAATAAACAGGGGTAATCCTATTTTTTATTTTTTTATATTATTTTGGACCTCTATGAATAATAAAGTGAGCTAAAGTGAAAATCTAATTTCTACCAACTGGGTGCTGTTTGGAATGAAGGGTAATAAAATTTATAGAAAGTGAAAAGGTGACTACAAAAAACTAAAAAAATTGGGCTAGACTGAAAAGTGGGGATGCTCTGAATTTGTGATACATTATTGAGTGCAACATAATCTTGTGTTGTAATGGGTGATACATCTAAGGCAAATAAGCCAGTTGTGGTGTGGTGTTAAATTATTAATTATTATTCCTGGTGTTTCCTTTCTTATTTTGTAAGTCACAGAAGATTCGCATCTTTTTCTAATTCAGAGGTATGAGAAGTAATTATTATGTTCATTTAGGCCGTTAGGTTGTATAGAATTGAGCAAATAGATCCATCTACTTTCATGTTGAAGTAGGCTTGTTTCCTTGTCTCCTCCTCTAATTCCAAAATTAACTTTCTGTATACCACAGCATTTTAAGCCTTCAGCTTTTCCTTGATGGAATTTATAGAAGTGATGTGCTACTGATGAAATAGCCTTTTTGTTCTTTAAATCTTTGGCTGCATTTCTGATGTTGCGCACATGTTCTTGTAGTCTCGTGCGTAATTTGCGTGTAGTCATGCCTACATAGATTTTTGCACATTGGCATTGTAGGACATAGATTACACCGGTGGTATTGCAATTAATGTAAGATTTGATTGGGTGTTTTTTATCGAATCTATCTGTGATTGTAGTTGTTTTTTTCAGAAATTTACAACTGATGCAATTCCCACAGGGGTATGATCCATTTGGTATACTGCTGGCAGTAGTTTTTTTCTTTTTGCGAGTATAGTGACTGGGGCTCACTAGGTCTTTTAGATTTCTTGTACGTCGATAGCTGATATCTACTTTAGGTCCTATGAACTGACCCAAGGTGTTATCTGCTTGTAGAATGTGCCAGTGTTTGTTAATTATTTGGATTACATCTTTGCTTTGTGCATTGTAAGTTAATATTAATCTGGTTTTGTTGTCATTTGTGCGAATCTTGGGTTTCAATAGGTTCTCACGTTCAGTTTTTCTTGCCCTATTCTTGGCTTTTTTAATCAAAGATTTACTGTACCCCCTCTGGCTAAGGCGATCTGTTGTTTCTTGGGCTCTAATTTTGTATAAATCTGGTTCTGAGCAATTTCTTTTGACCCGTAAGAATTCTCCAGTGGGAAGGGATTTCACTGTGCTTGGGGCATGTGCGCTTGTATTGTACAGAATCGTATTAGTAGCTGTTTTCTTTCTGTACAAATCTGTTCCCAACATGCCATTACTTTTTTTGAAAATTCTCAAATCCAAAAAGGAGATTTCCGTCTGACTGGATTCATAAGTTAATTTTATATTCAGATTGTTAGAATTCAGGATCTTTAAAAATCTGTCTAGTTTTTCTTTGGGTCCTTCCCAGATTAACAAGATATCATCTATGTATCTTAGCCAGAGGGGGATGTGTTGAGTAAAATCATCATTCTCATCAATGAAGACAGTATTGTGCTCCCACCATCCTAGAAATAGGTTGGCGTACGTTGGTGCACAAGCTGTCCCCATCGCTGTCCCTCTTGTTTGCAGATAGAATTGGTCATTAAAAACGAAATAGTTCTTCTTCAGCACAAATTCTAGCAGTTTCATCACCAAATTGTTATGATTTTCATCCTCTTCTGTTCCCAAATTTAAATAATATTGGACTGCTTCTAGTCCCAATTCATGTCTAATGCTTGTGTAAAGGGCCTCAACATCCGCGGTGACAAGCCAAGATGTAGATCCTAATTGGATGTCTTGTAAGTGCTGAAGTGTTTCCATAGTATCTTTTATGTACGAAGGGATTTCTGTTAGAAACTCTCTTAATCGCTGATCAATATATTTGCTAGCTTTCTCCGTTAGATTTTCGTTGCCTGATACTATGGGGCGGCCCGGGTGGATGTTTAGCATTTTTATGTACCTTAGGGATCAGGTAGAAGGTGGCTACTTTAGGATGGTTCACTGTCAGGAATTTTTTCTCTTTTTCACTGATGGTGTTGTTCATTTTGGCTTGAGTAATAAGATCTTTGTATTGTTTGAGAAATTGCTCAGTTGGGTTGCTCCACAATTTTTTGTAACAAGTTTCATTTGTTAGCTGTATGTTAGCTTCTTTTAAATACATCTCTGTGGGCCAAAGAACAATATTGCCACCTTTGTCCGCTTGGCGGACTATTACATCTTCCCAGTTTTGAATTTCAGCTAAAGCACGCTTCTCTCCTTTAGTTAAATTCGGTAAAGGTGATTTGACTTGTAAGTTGGAAATTTCTTTGCAGACAATGTTATTAAAAATTTGAACACTTGGGCTTGTGGAAGATTTGGGTATGTATTTGGATTTATTAATTAGATTGTTTCGCCAATTTGTGCTGCCTTGTGTTTCATTTTCTTTTAATAAGTCTTCCAAGTCTTGCAAGGCTGTAAGATCTTCTATAGTCCATTGACTTTCTGAGCCTGGTTCTTTCTGATTTTTTACATCTGCATATTGTTTGCGTAACAATAATTTTCTTAGATATAATTGTATATCCTTTATGTTTTCAAACTTATCAAGTGAGGTGCTTGGACAGAAAGACAGACCTTTAGCAAGTAGAGATTGATGGTCCTCTGACAACATTTTATTAGATAAATTTAACACTTTCATTGTTTCATTTTGATTTTGGAGAAAGGACTGGGGCTCCTTTTGTATGGCTTGTTGATGTGTCTGGTTTCTCTGACACTTCTGGTTCTTGTTATTTTTTTGTTTGCCCCCCCTACCTCTTCTGGTGGGTCTGGGTTTATGGTGGTACCTTCCTCTAAAAAACCTTTCCTCTTTCTATTTTCAGATTGTACTGGGGCAGAGTTAGCAGATCGTTCTGGAGTTGCTTCCTCTATAGGGTTGTCAGATTCTTCACCTTCAGTTTCTGTGTCACTTTGTATGATAGTTACTCTTTGACGGTTTGTAGAGGTACTGGAATTGAATTTTCTTTTCCATTTATACACCCTATTATTTTGGAAATCTTCAACATCTCTGTTTAGTTTCCCCATTTTTGTCTGTTTAATCTCTGCTTCATATCTGTCTAATTCTTTTTGGTATTTTTTATAGGAGGTTTCAAAATCTTTAAGTGTCTCGAATTGTTTCAGTTGTTCATTTTGGGATTTTATCAATTCTTCTAGTCTATCAAATTCAGCAGTGTCGTGTTTGATGAGGATGTTCATTAGTTTGTTTGAGCACTCAGACAGAGCTTCTTCCCATTCTATAGTTAGTTCTTTTTGCTTAAACTCAAATGCAGGGAAGAGTTGTATTCTGAGTCCTCTAGGAATCAATTTCCGTTCTATGTACTTATCAAAGAAATGATGATTCCACCATACTTTATCTTGTTTATAAAGATTTTTATGAAGATCCCGTAATAATTGATCCAATCTATCTGATGTTGGTTCTATATTGCATGGCTGTGATTCGTTAAAGACCTCTTGGAAGTCTATTAGACGTTTATTATTTCTGGTTATCCTGTCTTGTTCCAATTTGTTAGCCATATTGTTAATATTTTATTCAAAAGTGCGTGCTCTATTAGTGTAACCTAGAGGACTAGGCAAAGAATTCAACAAGGAACAACACAAGAACTAATGGCACTGCTAAGGTAGAGGATTGGGGTAGCCTATTAATCTCTGGATTTATAGATAATATATACACCTATTTGTGTCTATAATCCAGGTTAATTATGGTATGGCTGAGGTGCTGTGTACTGGTATAATGGAACACAAAAATTCAATCCGAGTATTGATAGAATTGTACACCTAGGTAGCACTCATCCCCCTATCATAAATGGCATAAATTGGATAGAGACTGAATATCTAGGGAGGAGGAGTGCTTTGAAATTTTAAAATATAACCTTTATTGGGTAGTTTAAAACAAAAACAGAAACTCAAACACAATCCACATATTTACAATGTTAAAAACACAGGATTTGGTCGGATTAATTTTAATCCAATATTATCTTATCAAATAAAGTAGTTGTATTATCTTTCAAAATGATTTAATTGATCTTAAGTCTGTAGTTTCTATGAGGGTCTGTTTGATCTGATCCTCTGGATATTTGAATTATATATATAGAGCTTGTACTACTGTAATAGTGAGTAAAGTGTTTAGAGTAAACACCAAGTTGCACAGTTTAGGACTGGTCTGGAATTACCTATTACTGTGTCTAGTTTGTATTCTGTCTTGTTACTTATATTGTAATTTGGCTATGCTGTTTTACAGGTCCTTAATAACTATTAGTATAGAGGATTAAATCCTATGTTTGGTATGAAGTGGGCAGTACTGTCAATCTGTAACCACTGTTTGGTGATAACCTAAATTCTGTCACTGTTTCAACTGCTGTTTAAATATGCTGACTGCTTAATTTACTGTATTACTAAAATGTTTATTGCACTATCTGGCAGTTTGACAAAAAAAAAAAATATATATATATATATATCTCTTATGATTTCTTATGGTCTCATCTGATTTTAAGATCTTTTGTACTTTATAGTAAATATTTTTCTTACAGTCTCATGAAATGTTAGATCTTGTATAATATATAATTGTTTCTTTTGCTTAAAAATATATATATTTAGGCTCCTTCATTTGCCAGTAGATAATTCTATAGAGGGATGGTCAAGGCTTAGCTTAATCTCAGTTTATATTTTTTTGGTGTGTTTGAAATGGAGTGTTACCCCTTCCTTGTAAAGTACTGGTTGTAGTGGCAGTACACGTTAGCAGACTTCTTAATAAGTTGCTTTGTAATTATTTCATTATGTTAGAGAAATATTTTGTGACTGATTCCTCTCAAATGGTTATAACCAAGCACTGCTAGTACCACTCTAGTATTGCACAACTAAGCAAGTTGCTTTACTCATAGATTTTACTAGTAGCTGAATTTGTTAATGTGTATTACTGGCGTGTTTTTTAACAAAGGATAAACAGAGTACTTTGATGAATCTTCGCTATCCACACTTTGGATTAAATTAGATATTTGGTATGTTTGATCCAAATGTAATGGTTGCAGCGGTTAAACAAGTTTGCTCTAATATTGTTACAGACTTAATATGTATTAGTAGCGTTTGTCTGCTTGACTTCTACACACAATATCTGTTATTTCGTATTATCTAACTATAGCTTGCCGTTCAGCGTTTTTGTAATCACCATTTATTTGGTATTAAGGGTATTATGTTTGTTCCCCTTGTCCCATATTGATAACCTTGTAATAACGCTTAGCTGCAAGTGCCGGTTGCTAGTAATAACAAGTAAGCGAAGTTAGACTTATTTCTAAGTTTTGTAGTTTAGCTGTAAGTACAACTACTTAAATTTTTTTAAATTAAAGACCAAGTTTCCTGCTAGTTAAAAATGTTAGGAGGCATTCACAACAAACACACAAGTCCCTAACATGTTTCGCCACTAACGTGGCTTTTTCAAAGGGTACGGCGCGGCCAAAATTGTGTCTTTTTATTGGCTCGCACTCCTGTTCCTATTGGTTGTCATTGGTCGAATCCTGAGGTTCTTTACAGAGAGCCAATTGCTCAATGTGAAATATACATTATTGATGTGAGGGGAAGTATGATTGGATGAGGTGGTTAGTTCATTCATATATTGTGTACAATTGAGAATCTTGTGAATGAATCTTATTATTTAGAATACAAGCGTAAGTGAAGCCGTGTTTTTTCCTTCATATGTTATTTTTTAAAAGATAAGAATCTATGGTACATGAGAAATGTTGCGTTTGCATCAACACTGTGATGTTTGAATTTATCACGTAACTTGTTACTCTAACATGTATTGCCAGAAGCTTGTAACAATAAGAGCTATACGAAAGAGGACAAATTAACTAAAAGGGATTTATCTTAAGAATAAAAATATAAATCCAGATCTGATTGTGAATTAAAATCTCTACTGCTCTGATAGTAGGGAACATATCTATTCTTTTAAGAGTAAGTAATATCGTTGGTATCGATGCGTAACAGGATTTACAATATCATCTTGTACAATTAATAAGGTGACCTGCTGATATTCCATGCTCTTTTTTGGGGATAACAAGTGTCTTGAACAATAATAATTATGGATCCATGTTTCTATGATAATAGCTATTATGTTTGTGTACTAATTCTGTACCGGGAATAGGCTGTACAGTTGACAGCATTCAAGCTGATCTATTACTTATTCATCTGTTTGGGAAATATTCTTTCTTAATGTTTTAGGTTGAGCTGCTCTGGATATTAAGATGTTGTAATCTACATGATAGGCATGATAGGATGCAATCTATCTTGTGTTTCTTTAATAGTGACTTAGTGACTATGGTTGGAATAATACTTATGGAGAGACAAACCATTTACTACGATGTATAGATTGGTATATCCATATTATTAACTGATTAATTCTCTCTTGTTTCTTATTTTGAAATTTTGAAATAACTATACTTAGATGTAGGGAAGGTGCTTTATATAACGTGACCTACTACTTATTCATTCTCAGTGTGTTTGTGTGATTATATGGGACTTCTTGTGATTAGTGAGAAATAATAATGGTAGTGTTTTTAAATAAACAGGGGTAATCCTATTTTTTATTTTTTTATATTATTTTGGACCTCTATGAATAATAAAGTGAGCTAAAGTGAAAATCTAATTTCTACCAACTGGGTGCTGTTTGGAATGAAGGGTAATAAAATGTATAGAAAGTGAAAAGGTGACTACAAAAAACTAAAAAAATTGGGCTAGACTGAAAAGTGGGGATGCTCTGAATTTGTGATACATTATTGAGTGCAACATAATCTTGTGTTGTAATGGGTGATACATCTAAGGCAAATAAGCCAGTTGTGGTGTGGTGTTAAATTATTAATTATTATTCCTGGTGTTTCCTTTCTTATTTTGTAAGTCACAGAAGATTCGCATCTTTTTCTAATTCAGAGGTATGAGAAGTAATTATTATGTTCATTTAGGCCGTTAGGTTGTATAGAATTGAGCAAATAGATCCATCTACTTTCATGTTGAAGTAGGCTTGTTTCCTTGTCTCCTCCTCTAATTCCAAAATTAACTTTCTGTATACCACAGCATTTTAAGCCTTCAGCTTTTCCTTGATGGAATTTATAGAAGTGATGTGCTACTGATGAAATAGCCTTTTTGTTCTTTAAATCTTTGGCTGCATTTCTGATGTTGCGCACATGTTCTTGTAGTCTCGTGCGTAATTTGCGTGTAGTCATGCCTACATAGATTTTTGCACATTGGCATTGTAGGACATAGATTACACCGGTGGTATTGCAATTAATGTAAGATTTGATTGGGTGTTTTTTATCGAATCTATCTGTGATTGTAGTTGTTTTTTTCAGAAATTTACAACTGATGCAATTCCCACATGGGTATGATCCATTTGGTATACTGCTGGCAGTAGTTTTTTTCTTTTTGCGAGTATAGTGACTGGGGCTCACTAGGTCTTTTAGATTTCTTGTACGTCGATAGCTGATATCTACTTTAGGTCCTATGAACTGACCCAAGGTGTTATCTGCTTGTAGAATGTGCCAGTGTTTGTTAATTATTTGGATTACATCTTTGCTTTGTGCATTGTAAGTTAATATTAATCTGGTTTTGTTGTCATTTGTGCGAATCTTGGGTTTCAATAGGTTCTCACGTTCAGTTTTTCTTGCCCTATTCTTGGCTTTTTTAATCAAAGATTTACTGTACCCCCTCTGGCTAAGGCGATCTGTTGTTTCTTGGGCTCTAATTTTGTATAAATCTGGTTCTGAGCAATTTCTTTTGACCCGTAAGAATTCTCCAGTGGGAAGGGATTTCACTGTGCTTGGGGCATGTGCGCTTGTATTGTACAGAATCGTATTAGTAGCTGTTTTCTTTCTGTACAAATCTGTTCCCAACATGCCATTACTTTTTTTGAAAATTCTCAAATCCAAAAAGGAGATTTCCGTCTGACTGGATTCATAAGTTAATTTTATATTCAGATTGTTAGAATTCAGGATCTTTAAAAATCTGTCTAGTTTTTCTTTGGGTCCTTCCCAGATTAACAAGATATCATCTATGTATCTTAGCCAGAGGGGGATGTGTTGAGTAAAATCATCATTCTCATCAATGAAGACAGTATTGTGCTCCCACCATCCTAGAAATAGGTTGGCGTACGTTGGTGCACAAGCTGTCCCCATCGCTGTCCCTCTTGTTTGCAGATAGAATTGGTCATTAAAAACGAAATAGTTCTTCTTCAGCACAAATTCTAGCAGTTTCATCACCAAATTGTTATGATTTTCATCCTCTTCTGTTCCCAAATTTAAATAATATTGGACTGCTTCTAGTCCCAATTCATGTCTAATGCTTGTGTAAAGGGCCTCAACATCCGCGGTGACAAGCCAAGATGTAGATCCTAATTGGATGTCTTGTAAGTGCTGAAGTGTTTCCATAGTATCTTTTATGTACGAAGGGATTTCTGTTAGAAACTCTCTTAATCGCTGATCAATATATTTGCTAGCTTTCTCCGTTAGATTTTCGTTGCCTGATACTATGGGGTGGCCCGGTGGATGTTTAGCATTTTTATGTACCTTAGGGATCAGGTAGAAGGTGGCTACTTTAGGATGGTTCACTGTCAGGAATTTTTTCTCTTTTTCACTGATGGTGTTGTTCATTTTGGCTTGAGTAATAAGATCTTTGTATTGTTTGAGAAATTGCTCAGTTGGGTTGCTCCACAATTTTTTGTAACAAGTTTCATTTGTTAGCTGTATGTTAGCTTCTTTTAAATACATCTCTGTGGGCCAAAGAACAATATTGCCACCTTTGTCCGCTTGGCGGACTATTACATCTTCCCAGTTTTGAATTTCAGCTAAAGCACGCTTCTCTCCTTTAGTTAAATTCGGTAAAGGTGATTTGACTTGTAAGTTGGAAATTTCTTTGCAGACAATGTTATTAAAAATTTGAACACTTGGGCTTGTGGAAGATTTGGGTATGTATTTGGATTTATTAATTAGATTGTTTCGCCAATTTGTGCTGCCTTGTGTTTCATTTTCTTTTAATAAGTCTTCCAAGTCTTGCAAGGCTGTAAGATCTTCTATAGTCCATTGACTTTCTGAGCCTGGTTCTTTCTGATTTTTTACATCTGCATATTGTTTGCGTAACAATAATTTTCTTAGATATAATTGTATATCCTTTATGTTTTCAAACTTATCAAGTGAGGTGCTTGGACAGAAAGACAGACCTTTAGCAAGTAGAGATTGATGGTCCTCTGACAACATTTTATTAGATAAATTTAACACTTTCATTGTTTCATTTTGATTTTGGAGAAAGGACTGGGGCTCCTTTTGTATGGCTTGTTGATGTGTCTGGTTTCTCTGACACTTCTGGTTCTTGTTATTTTTTTGTTTGCCCCCCCTACCTCTTCTGGTGGGTCTGGGTTTATGGTGGTACCTTCCTCTAAAAAACCTTTCCTCTTTCTATTTTCAGATTGTACTGGGGCAGAGTTAGCAGATCGTTCTGGAGTTGCTTCCTCTATAGGGTTGTCAGATTCTTCACCTTCAGTTTCTGTGTCACTTTGTATGATAGTTACTCTTTGACGGTTTGTAGAGGTACTGGAATTGAATTTTCTTTTCCATTTATACACCCTATTATTTTGGAAATCTTCAACATCTCTGTTTAGTTTCCCCATTTTTGTCTGTTTAATCTCTGCTTCATATCTGTCTAATTCTTTTTGGTATTTTTTATAGGAGGTTTCAAAATCTTTAAGTGTCTCGAATTGTTTCAGTTGTTCATTTTGGGATTTTATCAATTCTTCTAGTCTATCAAATTCAGCAGTGTCGTGTTTGATGAGGATGTTCATTAGTTTGTTTGAGCACTCAGACAGAGCTTCTTCCCATTCTATAGTTAGTTCTTTTTGCTTAAACTCAAATGCAGGGAAGAGTTGTATTCTGAGTCCTCTAGGAATCAATTTCCGTTCTATGTACTTATCAAAGAAATGATGATTCCACCATACTTTATCTTGTTTATAAAGATTTTTATGAAGATCCCGTAATAATTGATCCAATCTATCTGATGTTGGTTCTATATTGCATGGCTGTGATTCGTTAAAGACCTCTTGGAAGTCTATTAGACGTTTATTATTTCTGGTTATCCTGTCTTGTTCCAATTTGTTAGCCATATTGTTAATATTTTATTCAAAAGTGCGTGCTCTATTAGTGTAACCTAGAGGACTAGGCAAAGAATTCAACAAGGAACAACACAAGAACTAATGGCACTGCTAAGGTAGAGGATTGGGGTAGCCTATTAATCTCTGGATTTATAGATAATATATACACCTATTTGTGTCTATAATCCAGGTTAATTATGGTATGGCTGAGGTGCTGTGTACTGGTATAATGGAACACAAAAATTCAATCCGAGGATTGATAGAATTGTACACCTAGGTAGCACTCATCCCCCTATCATAAATGGCATAAATTGGATAGAGACTGAATATCTAGGGAGGAGGAGTGCTTTGAAATTTTAAAATATAACCTTTATTGGGTAGTTTAAAACAAAAACAGAAACTCAAACACAATCCACATATTTACAATGTTAAAAACACAGGATTTGGTCGGATTAATTTTAATCCAATATTATCTTATCAAATAAAGTAGTTGTATTATCTTTCAAAATGATTTAATTGATCTTAAGTCTGTAGTTTCTATGAGGGTCTGTTTGATCTGATCCTCTGGATATTTGAATTATATATATAGAGCTTGTACTACTGTAATAGTGAGTAAAGTGTTTAGAGTAAACACCAAGTTGCACAGTTTAGGACTGGTCTGGAATTACCTATTACTGTGTCTAGTTTGTATTCTGTCTTGTTACTTATATTGTAATTTGGCTATGCTGTTTTACAGGTCCTTAATAACTATTAGTATAGAGGATTAAATCCTATGTTTGGTATGAAGTGGGCAGTACTGTCAATCTGTAACCACTGTTTGGTGATAACCTAAATTCTGTCACTGTTTCAACTGCTGTTTAAATATGCTGACTGCTTAATTTACTGTATTACTAAAATGTTTATTGCACTATCTGGCAGTTTGACAAATATATATATATATATATATATATATATATATATATATATATATATATATATATCTCTTATGATTTCTTATGGTCTCATCTGATTTTAAGATCTTTTGTACTTTATAGTAAATATTTTTCTTACAGTCTCATGAAATGTTAGATCTTGTATAATATATAATTGTTTCTTTTGCTTAAAAATATATATATTTAGGCTCCTTCATTTGCCAGTAGATAATTCTATAGAGGGATGGTCAAGGCTTAGCTTAATCTCAGTTTATATTTTTTTGGTGTGTTTGAAATGGAGTGTTACCCCTTCCTTGTAAAGTACTGGTTGTAGTGGCAGTACACGTTAGCAGACTTCTTAATAAGTTGCTTTGTAATTA
This sequence comes from Bombina bombina, assembly GCF_027579735.1. Lineage (NCBI taxonomy): Eukaryota > Metazoa > Chordata > Amphibia > Anura > Bombinatoridae > Bombina > Bombina bombina. Next base: position 543,092,026 of record NC_069501.1, on the reverse strand, counting down.
TTTCATTATGTTAGAGAAATATTTTGTGACTGATTCCTCTCAAATGGTTATAACCAAGCACTGCTAGTACCACTCTAGTATTGCACAACTAAGCAAGTTGCTTTACTCATAGATTTTACTAGTAGCTGAATTTGTTAATGTGTATTACTGGCGTGTTTTTTAACAAAGGATAAACAGAGTACTTTGATGAATCTTCGCTATCCACACTTTGGATTAAATTAGATATTTGGTATGTTTGATCCAAATGTAATGGTTGCAGCGGTTAAACAAGTTTGCTCTAATATTGTTACAGACTTAATATGTATTAGTAGCGTTTGTCTGCTTGACTTCTACACACAATATCTGTTATTTCGTATTATCTAACTATAGCTTGCCGTTCAGCGTTTTTGTAATCACCATTTATTTGGTATTAAGGGTATTATGTTTGTTCCCCTTGTCCCATATTGATAACCTTGTAATAACGCTTAGCTGCAAGTGCCGGTTGCTAGTAATAACAAGTAAGCGAAGTTAGACTTATTTCTAAGTTTTGAAGTTTAGCTGTAAGTACAACTACTTAAATTTTTTTAAATTAAAGACCAAGTTTCCTGCTAGTTAAAAATGTTAGGAGGCATTCACAACAAACACACAAGTCCCTAACATGTTTCGCCACTAACGTGGCTTTTTCAAAGGGTACGGCGCGGCCAAAATTGTGTCTTTTTATTGGCTCGCACTCCTGTTCCTATTGGTTGTCATTGGTCGAATCCTGAGGTTCTTTACAGAGAGCCAATTGCTCAATGTGAAATATACATTATTGATGTGAGGGGAAGTATGATTGGATGAGGTGGTTAGTTCATTCATATATTGTGTACAATTGAGAATCTTGTGAATGAATCTTATTATTTAGAATACAAGCGTAAGTGAAGCCGTGTTTTTTCCTTCATATGTTATTTTTTAAAAGATAAGAATCTATGGTACATGAGAAATGTTGCGTTTGCATCAACACTGTGATGTTTGAATTTATCACGTAACTTGTTACTCTAACATGTATTGCCAGAAGCTTGTAACAATAAGAGCTATACGAAAGAGGACAAATTAACTAAAAGGGATTTATCTTAAGAATAAAAATATAAATCCAGATCTGATTGTGAATTAAAATCTATACTGCTCTGATAGTAGGGAACATATCTATTCTTTTAAGAGTAAGTAATATCGTTGGTATCGATGCGTAACAGGATTTACAATATCATCTTGTACAATTAATAAGGTGACCTGCTGATATTCCATGCTCTTTTTTGGGGATAACAAGTGTCTTGAACAATAATAATTATGGATCCATGTTTCTATGATAATAGCTATTATGTTTGTGTACTAATTCTGTACCGGGAATAGGCTGTACAGTTGACAGCATTCAAGCTGATCTATTACTTATTCATCTGTTTGGGAAATATTCTTTCTTAATGTTTTAGGTTGAGCTGCTCTGGATATTAAGATGTTGTAATCTACATGATAGGCATGATAGGATGCAATCTATCTTGTGTTTCTTTAATAGTGACTTAGTGACTATGGTTGGAATAATACTTATGGAGAGACAAACCATTTACTACGATGTATAGATTGGTATATCCATATTATTAACTGATTAATTCTCTCTTGTTTCTTATTTTGAAATTTTGAAATAACTATACTTAGATGTAGGGAAGGTGCTTTATATAACGTGACCTACTACTTATTCATTCTCAGTGTGTTTGTGTGATTATATGGGACTTCTTGTGATTAGTGAGAAATAATAATGGTAGTGTTTTTAAATAAACAGGGGTAATCCTATTTTTTATTTTTTTATATTATTTTGGACCTCTATGAATAATAAAGTGAGCTAAAGTGAAAATCTAATTTCTACCAACTGGGTGCTGTTTGGAATGAAGGGTAATAAAATTTATAGAAAGTGAAAAGGTGACTACAAAAAACTAAAAAAATTGGGCTAGACTGAAAAGTGGGGATGCTCTGAATTTGTGATACATTATTGAGTGCAACATAATCTTGTGTTGTAATGGGTGATACATCTAAGGCAAATAAGCCAGTTGTGGTGTGGTGTTAAATTATTAATTATTATTCCTGGTGTTTCCTTTCTTATTTTGTAAGTCACAGAAGATTCGCATCTTTTTCTAATTCAGAGGTATGAGAAGTAATTATTATGTTCATTTAGGCCGTTAGGTTGTAAAGAATTGAGCAAATAGATCCATCTACTTTCATGTTGAAGTAGGCTTGTTTCCTTGTCTCCTCCTCTAATTCCAAAATTAACTTTCTGTATACCACAGCATTTTAAGCCTTCAGCTTTTCCTTGATGGAATTTATAGAAGTGATGTGCTACTGATGAAATAGCCTTTTTGTTCTTTAAATCTTTGGCTGCATTTCTGATGTTGCGCACATGTTCTTGTAGTCTCGTGCGTAATTTGCGTGTAGTCATGCCTACATAGATTTTTGCACATTGGCATTGTAGGACATAGATTACACCGGTGGTATTGCAATTAATGTAAGATTTGATTGGGTGTTTTTTATCGAATCTATCTGTGATTGTAGTTGTTTTTTTCAGAAATTTACAACTGATGCAATTCCCACAGGGGTATGATCCATTTGGTATACTGCTGGCAGTAGTTTTTTTCTTTTTGCGAGTATAGTGACTGGGGCTCACTAGGTCTTTTAGATTTCTTGTACGTCGATAGCTGATATCTACTTTAGGTCCTATGAACTGACCCAAGGTGTTATCTGCTTGTAGAATGTGCCAGTGTTTGTTAATTATTTGGATTACATCTTTGCTTTGTGCATTGTAAGTTAATATTAATCTGGTTTTGTTGTCATTTGTGCGAATCTTGGGTTTCAATAGGTTCTCACGTTCAGTTTTTCTTGCCCTATTCTTGGCTTTTTTAATCAAAGATTTACTGTACCCCCTCTGGCTAAGGCGATCTGTTGTTTCTTGGGCTCTAATTTTGTATAAATCTGGTTCTGAGCAATTTCTTTTGACCCGTAAGAATTCTCCAGTGGGAAGGGATTTCACTGTGCTTGGGGCATGTGCGCTTGTATTGTACAGAATCGTATTAGTAGCTGTTTTCTTTCTGTACAAATCTGTTCCCAACATGCCATTACTTTTTTTGAAAATTCTCAAATCCAAAAAGGAGATTTCCGTCTGACTGGATTCATAAGTTAATTTTATATTCAGATTGTTAGAATTCAGGATCTTTAAAAATCTGTCTAGTTTTTCTTTGGGTCCTTCCCAGATTAACAAGATATCATCTATGTATCTTAGCCAGAGGGGGATGTGTTGAGTAAAATCATCATTCTCATCAATGAAGACAGTATTGTGCTCCCACCATCCTAGAAATAGGTTGGCGTACGTTGGTGCACAAGCTGTCCCCATCGCTGTCCCTCTTGTTTGCAGATAGAATTGGTCATTAAAAACGAAATAGTTCTTCTTCAGCACAAATTCTAGCAGTTTCATCACAAAATTGTTATGATTTTCATCCTCTTCTGTTCCCAAATTTAAATAATATTGGACTGCTTCTAGTCCCAATTCATGTCTAATGCTTGTGTAAAGGGCCTCAACATCCGCGGTGACAAGCCAAGATGTAGATCCTAATTGGATGTCTTGTAAGTGCTGAAGTGTTTCCATAGTATCTTTTATGTACGAAGGGATTTCTGTTAGAAACTCTCTTAATCGCTGATCAATATATTTGCTAGCTTTCTCCGTTAGATTTTCGTTGCCTGATACTATGGGGCGGCCCGGTGGATGTTTAGCATTTTTATGTACCTTAGGGATCAGGTAGAAGGTGGCTACTTTAGGATGGTTCACTGTCAGGAATTTTTTCTCTTTTTCACTGATGGTGTTGTTCATTTTGGCTTGAGTAATAAGATCTTTGTATTGTTTGAGAAATTGCTCAGTTGGGTTGCTCCACAATTTTTTGTAACAAGTTTCATTTGTTAGCTGTATGTTAGCTTCTTTTAAATACATCTCTGTGGGCCAAAGAACAATATTGCCACCTTTGTCCGCTTTTGTACACGCTTTGGTCAGAATCAAACCTGTTTACAGACCCCTGACTCCTCCTTGGAGACTAAATTTAGTTCTTTCAGTTCTTCAGGGGCTTCCGTTTGAACCCTTACATTCCATAGATATCAAGTTGCTATCTTGGAAAGTTCTGTTTTTGGTTGCTATTTCTTCTGCTAGAAGAGTTTCTGAATTATCTGCTTTGCAGTGTGATCCACCCTATCTGGTGTTCCATTCAGATAAGGTTATTTTGCGTACCAAGCCTGGTTTTCTTCCAAAAGTTGTTTCCAACAAGAATATTAACCAGGAAATAGTTGTTCCTTCTCTGTGCCCGAATCCAGTTTCAAAGAACGAACGTTTTGTTACACAATTTAGATGTAGTCCGTGCTTTAAAGTTCTATTTAGAAGCAACAAAGAATTTTAGACAAACCTCATCCTTGTTTGTCGTTTACTCTGGTAAGAGGAGAGGACAAAAAGCTATTGCTACCTCTCTTTCTTTCTTGCTGAAAAGCATTATCCGATTGGCTTATGAGACTGCCGGACGGCAGCCTCCTGAACGAATCACAGCTCACTCCACTAGGGCTGTGGCTTCCACATGGACCTTCAAGAACGAGGCTTCTGTTAATCAGATATGTAAGGCAGCGACTTGGTCTTCTCTGCACACTTTTGCCACATTTTACAAATTTGATATTTTTGCTTCTTCGGAGGCTGTTTTTGGGAGAAAGGTTTTGCAAGCCGTGGTGCCTTCTGTTTAGGTAACCTGATTTGCTCCCTCCCTTCATCCGTGTCCTAAAGCTTTGGTATTGGTTCCCACAAGTAATGGATGACGCCGTGGACCGGACACACCAATGTTGGAGAAAACAGAATTTATGCTTACCTGATAAATTACTTTCTCCAACGGTGTGTCCGGTCCACGGCCCGCCCTGGTTTTTTAATCAGGTTTGAAAAAATTTTCTTTTTCTTTATACACTACAGTCACCACGGCACCCTATAGTTTCTCCTTTTTCTCCTAACCGTCGGTCGAATGACTGGGGGGCGGAGCCAGAGGGGGAGCTATATGGACAGCTCTTGCTGTGTGCTCTCCTTGCCTTTCCCTGTAGGGGAGGAGAATATCCCACAAGTAATGGATGACGCCGTGGACCGGACACACCGTTGGAGAAAGTAATTTATCAGGTAAGCATAAATTCTGTTTTCGACATTGTTGTCTTCCATCCTGCGATCTCTTGGTTGGAATGTTAATTTGGAAAAGGAGCTGCGTAGTTCCAATCTCAAGGGTATTTTGTTTAGGAACATTAAATTCCTTACTGAGGTAGTTTTTTCTGACAGAGGTCAGGAATGTGCAGATTTTGATTCTGATTTAGTTCTGCAGTCCTCTCCTTGGCCATCAGTGGCTCATTACAGGAGATTATGCGGTTTTGTCTCCTCAGATAATGTGAATGCAGGAATCAAGGGTTTCTTTTTCAGGGGGGTTGACTTTGGATCATCTCTCCCAGGGAACCTGCTTCACAGTCCTTCCTGGGTGATTATGACGACAGATGCCAGCTTCTAGGATGGGGAGCAGTCTGGAGCTCCTTATAGACTCAGGGAGTCTGGACTCAGTCTGAGTCTGTTCTAACCATAATCATTCAGGAGCTGAGAGTGATCTTCAATGTTTTTTTTACTTTTAGCCCGGTTCAAAGTTATCTGTTTTCAGTCAGGCAACATATCTTCGGTGTCTCACATCTATCATTAGGGAGGAACAAGGAGTTTATTAGCGATGATAGAGGTAACCTAAAATAATTCCGGGGGCGGGAGCCCACTTTGCGGTCTGTCAGCAATCTTTATCCCAGGGGTGGACTCCTGGGAGGTGGACTTCCTGAGCAGACAGATCTTTCATCTGGGGAGGTGGGATCTCCATCTGGAAGTGTTTTCCAGTCTGATTCTCAGATGTGGTCAGCCGACATTCGATCTCATTGCATCTCAGAATGCCAAACTTCCGAGGCTTGGGTCAAGGTTCAGGGACCCTCAGGTAGTATTGAAGTTGCCCTGGCGGCGCCTTGGATCTTGCATTTTAGCTAATCAGTGCTCACTCCTCTGTAAATTCACGTGCGTGAGCTCAATGTTATCTATGTGAAATACATGAACTAATGCCCTCTAGTGGTGAAAAACTGTCAAAATGCTTTCAGATTAGAGGTGGCCTTCAAGGTCTAAGAAATTAGCATATGAACCTCCAAGGTTTAGCTTTTAACTAAGAATACCAAGAGAACAAAGCAAAATTGGTGATAAAAGTAAATTGGAAAGGTGTTTAAAATTACATGCCCTATTTGAATCATGAAAGTTTTTTTTGGACTTGACTGTCCCTTTAATGAAGGTACCACTGAGTGTTATATTGACATCCTGGCGTTTCTTAGACGGTAGGAACACTGAATCTAATATTTTCTTTAACTTAATTACTCCTACCAAATATCCCAAATTTCTTACCGTTAAATCTGCCCCCCACTATAGTTTATTTGCTAAACACAGGAAAATGTATCCTACTGTCCATATCCCTGAATCATTATTACATATGTTGTATCTTTGAAGCAACTAAATAGACTCCCTTTTATCAGGTGACCAGATAAGCTATAGTGGCTATACATAGTAGTAAACACAACTGAAACTCCATTCCAGGTACCGAGGATATATGTAGTTGAGAGGTAGTCTCTGTTTCATTCTTTTGGAATCATCATGTATCATAGACCATACTCTGCAGTTAAAGGGACACAGAACCCAAATTTTTTCTTTTGTAATTCAGAAAGAGCATGCAATTTTAACAGTATTAACCAGATTTCTCTAAATTAAAGTGTATACTCTGCGGGGTTTTTTTTCCCCTTTTCCTCCTTGTTTAACTTCCTATCTTAACCATTTCTTGATCATTATGACCTTCATGACAAAAAAAAAAAAAAAAAGGAAAAAGGAAGTAAAAAGGGGGGAGAAAAGAAATATATATGTAATTGTAGGAGTTACTAGTCACTATCCACCTCTGAACCAGAGGCTGATCAAAATCTGTCTATAGAAACTAAGGGCTTGAATTCTCGCAGCAAGGTCAATTTTATATATACTCTGAGATGTTCCCTATTCTTCCTATTGTCATAGTGGATTCCTTGTCCGGATCTAAATATTAGGTTAATTTATGATCAAGGACTGGGCTAGTGGTGAAGCAATGGCCACCACTAGAAAGACAGGCCATAGCCATACAACATACAATCACACAAACCATCAATTATACACACACATAATATAAAAAAAAAAAAAAAAAGTATAATCCGACCACTATCTCCAGTTACCAGATGCCAAGAAGAACTATTTCTGAGTTTTTAAATGGAAAAATCAGAAAATCAATTTCCCTTTCTGGGAATGTTTTTATAAAAGCTGCCAATTTGTTAAAGAATTTTCTTATATCCGATTCTTTGTCAATATTTGTGTCTTTTTGTTCTAATACACATTGTTTCTTTAGGTAATTCTTGACTTCAGTAATGGTTGGCAAGGTTCTCAGTTTCCATTTTTTGCAGATCAAGTATCTAGAGGCCAAGATAGAGAGATTTACTAATTTTTCGTTACTTCGAACAGTACTATTAATATTTAAGCATAAAATGATTTGGTATAATGATAGGGCGGTTATCTCGATTTTCAGAACATTTTTAAGCCAGTATTCCAGTTTAATCCAAAATCTTCTAATCTTGGGACAATGCCAGAACATATGTGTCAAATCTGCCGCAGGATAATAACATTTGGGGCATTTGTTGAATTGTTGGTTATGCACTCTAAGGCCTTTCTCCGGGGTGAAATAAGCCCTGTGAAGAAGCCTAAGATGCGCCTCTCGCCAAGTAGCCGAAATGGTGGTAGATGCCACTTTGTTAATCGATAACTGAATAGTTTTTGATACAATATTACTTTAAGATATTAGGGAGGACCATGCCGTTGCCAGCCCGTCCAAAGTAGGGGCGGCTTTACTGGCACTGAGTATGTGATAACACGGAGCAATAGACATAAGGCCGTTTTTGTCAAGACTTAGCCAATTTTCCAGCTTTCCTAACGCCCAGCACCATTCGGCCTCTTTAACTAATTCAACTGTAAAATGTCTTATTTGCAGATATGCAAAGAAATCTTTATTAACAAGGTTAAATTCATTCTTGAGTTCATCAAAGGTCTTAATACACTTTCTTTCACTATCTATCAGAGAGGAAATCTTAACAAGGCCGTTGTTATGCCATCGATTAAAAACCGCTGAGTTTATACCCGCTTGAAATTGTGGATTTCCTATCAGAGGAAGATAATTTGAGGCAGTACCAGTTATTGCCAGGAGTTTAGTTACTTTCCACCATGCTTTTATAGGATTATATATAGTTTTAAATCTTTTGATTTTTTCTGGAAGTTTCTTTGGCAGACAGTGAATCATGGCCAGTGGGAGGTATGGTTCACAGATATTAAGTTCCAATTCATTATTAAGAATGTAATTCTTGGTGAAGATCCCATCCGTAATTATACGTGCAAGGAAACTAAGATTATAAAATCTAATATTTGGCACTGCTATACCTCCATATTCCCTTGGTGCAGTGAGTTTGGTAAAAGATATCTTGGATCTTCTCCCTTGCCATATAAATTGTCTGAGTGCGGTGTTGATTGAACGAATGTCTTTTTCTAGCAAGATTAATGGAACATTCTGCAAAATATAGAGAAGCTTAGGGAGAAGAATCATTTTAAACAGTTCTGATCGGCCAGAGATAGATAATGGTAGATGCTGCCAGTCCCTAAGTTTCTCTTTAATATTAATTAATATAGGAGATATATTTAGTTTATATAGGTCTCTAAATTTAATTGGTATGTGAATCCCAAGATACTTAAAAGATTCAGAGACCTCTTTAAATGGGGTATTTGTGATGGAGCTATTATTTCTCCTCCGCCAGAAAATCTCAGATTTTGATTTATTCACTTTATATCCCGAGAAAGTGCTGAAATGTTCAGTTATTTGAAGAAGTCTTGGTATATTAAACTTTGTGTTAGATAGATAGATTAAAAGATCGTCGGCATATAGTCCGATCTTTATCTCATAGTTCCGAATTTTTATGCCATTGAGTGATTCCCTTAGCATGATTGCAAGAGGCTCAATAGCTATATCAAAAAGAAGCGGAGAGAGAGGGCAGCCCTGGCGCGTCCCCCTTTCTATTACAATCGGGGGTGAAATAGTATCATTTATTATCAATCTTGTTTGAGATTGATTATGCAGATTAGCAAGAAATCTAGGGAAATTTCCTTTAATCCCGAACTTTGTTAGAGATGTTAATATATGGTTAAATATTACTGAATCAAACGCCTTTTCTGCATCAATTGACAGAATGGCTAAGTCCAGGGTGTCCTCTCTCTCCACCTCAGAAGAGGGGAGATTCTGGGTATAATCCAGAGTGACAAGAAGTTCTCTGATTTTTGCCGCGGAATTTCGCTTATTGAGAAAGCCGGCTTGGTCTGTGTGAATTATTTTGGGTAAGATGGTCTGTAGCCTATTTGCTAAGATAGAAGACATAATTTTATAATCAGAATTCAACAGAGCAATTGGCCTATATGACTCTTTTTGCGATGGATCCTTCCCTCCTTTTAAGATCAGAGTTGTAAATGACGCTGAAAAGGAGGGTGAGACAGATTTGCCGTTGAGATAGATATCATTAAAAAGATTGCCCAGGTAAGGTGTTATTTCAGGTGATAACATTTTATAGACTTCATTCGGGAGTCCGTCCGGGCACGCTGCTTTATTGAGAGAAAGATGAAAGATTACTCTCTCTATCTATTCTTTTGAGATTAGAGAGTTAAGGCTGGTTATCTCATCAGCCGCAATTATCGGGTAGGTGATTTTGCTCCAAAACTCTGAAGCTTCCACATCATCATACCCTCTACATGTGTATATATCTCGGAAATATTCTATGAATAGATTAGATATTTCTTCTGGTTTAATTAATTGCTTCCCATCATGTACGAGTATTTCTATCATTGGTTTTTTTTCTTCGTTTTTAACTAGTCTGGCTAGCATTTTTCCTGATTTGTTGCCAAATCTGTATAGTTTAGCTTGAAATCTAAGTTCTCTATATGTTTCTTGGGTCAGTAAAAAAGTATCTCTAATATTTTTAGCACGGATATATTTCGCCCAATTTAAGGGTTTTTTTTCGAGTAGGAAGTGATTATATGAATTAACCAGGGAATTGCACATTTCCCTTTCTCTCAACTTAATCTTTTTAGATATCATAGCGGCGTAGGCCGTGATTTCTCCTCTAAGCACAGCCTTTGCAGCCTCCCAGAATATTTCTGGGCGCTGCACATAATCTTTGTTAAAATTAGCATATTCAATGAACTTATTTCTAATCCATTTTTTAAATTTAGAGTCTGTATTAAGATGGTAAGGAAAAAAGAATCGCAGCATTTTAGTCCTAAGATGATCAAGATATAATTCAAGGGAAATAGGTCCGTGATCAGACAAGAGAATTGGCATTATTCCTGCTTTAACTTTTGTTATGGGTAGACGTTCGTCAATTAAAAATAGATCGATCCTAGAGAGAGTTTTATGAGCTTTAGAGAGACAGGTATAGTTCTGGACATCCGGGTTTTGGACTCTCCAAATATCTCGAATTGCAAGATTATGTTGAATTTTCTTAAGTGTTTTAGAGTCTAAGTTATCTTTTTTCTGCTTTAAATGTTTGACCTTATTCCTAAGTCTGTCTAAGGGGCATTGTGGTGCCATGTTAAAGTCGCCCCTAAGATTAAATGGCCTTCATTAAGTAACAAAAGTTTTGATTGCATTAGGTTCCAGAACTCTGGATCAGAGATGTTTGGGCCATATACATTACAGAGTGTATAGATTGCTTGAGCGACCTTAAGTTTTACCAGAATGTATCTCCCCTGGAGTCAGCCTCAGAGTGCAAAACCTTCACTTCAGCTCTTTTCCCAATTAGAATAGCCACACCTCTCTTTTTCCCAACACTCGTGCTGCAAAAACTTCTTTGACCCATTGTGCCTTTAGTTTTAGAGATTCCTTTAAACTTAAATGGGTTTCTTGAAGGAAACCGATATCGGTATGGGCCTTACGTAAAATGGGCAAGTATCGCCTTTCGTTTAATAGGGGTTGAAATGCCCCCAACATTCCGTGATACAATCTTGAGTTTATTTATCTCTTGTAACATTTACAGAAATAAAGAGGGAGCAGGAGTGAACAAAAAAAAAAACAAAACAAAAAAAAACACATAACCCATTCATACAATCAACCAAACCGTCCCCAACCCGAGGGGATTCCCTAGCCATAGGTCTTATCCTTTCTTTAAATATGGCGGTCGTCTTCTAATAAAATTAAGAATTTACTGTCTTATAAAAACTCTCAGCCATTTGAGCATCCTCAAACAAATGTACTGTGTCATTCACTACAACTCTGAGTTTAAAAGGGTAGATTATAGTAGCACGATGTCCATTTTGTATGAACTTAGTGCAAATAGGGGCTAGCTCTCTTCTTTTAGAGGCTGTATAAGCTGAGAAATCTTGAAAAATTAAAAAGTCTATGAGGATTGGCTGGTTTTTGCGATAATATTGTAGTATCGTATTCCTGTCTTGGAAATTAAGTAATTTCGCTATAATAGGTCTCGGCCGAGTGGTATTTTTATTGTCTAAGCGAGGATTGCCTACTCTGTGTGCTCTTTCCACTATGATTGAATGATAAGTTGAGGGAATTTTTAAAGCTTTAGTGAGTTTGTCTGATATAAAAAGACAAATTATCATACTGCTTGTCCTCTGGAAGGCCTATTATGCGTATGTTATTTCTTCTGGAGCGATTTTCTAGGTCCTCCAGTCTTTCATAGATTTTTTGCATATTATTACTTGAGGCCTCAATTTTTGAGCTATGTACTGTTGTTAGGTCTTCTAAATCTGATACTAGTTGTTCTACTTCCTGAATTCTAATGGAAAATTGTCTAATCTCTTGAGATAAAGACAAAATGTCTTGTTTAATCTCTGTCCTGAGGGCCTCAAATTTAGGTGCTAAGGCGTCTGATATACTAGTAACCAGAGTCTGTAAGGTAGTAGATTCAGGAATAGCTACCCTGTGGGGTGAGGTAGGTATTATCTCAGCAGCGAGTTCTTGAGTGTTCTTGGATTTCTTATCCCTTTGCCTGGCTGCCATATTTGGGGAAAGTGTCTTGGATGAAGTGGAAAGAAATTTATCCATACGCTACGTGAGTGTGTGTAGTCGTGAGGAGAAGAGCGCTAGATGAAGCGCTTACTGGTGAAGTGAAAAAAAAAAAAAAAAAAAAAGGGAAGTGCAAATGTAAGGTCCCGGGGGGGGGTAAAAAACCGGGAGAGTAGGGAGGTGAGGATGTGATAGTGAGGGAGACAGAAAAACAAACAAACACAGCAATCAGGGAGAATTAAGTCATGGAGACAAGAAAAAAAAAAAAAAATGTTTCATAGGACAAGACAGTGAAATTATAAACTACTTTGTGCTTGAGCTACCCTTAAGCTGTTCTATTAGTGTCAATCAGGGTAAGTTGCAATTATTACATTTCTAAATATGATTGTTTAGATTAGAGTGTTAAGAGTGAGAGGTTTATTGAGCAGAGAGGAAAAGAAAGATAGGAATCTAGAGTGAAATTAAGATAATTTGTAAATTTACTATAGATTCAAATATGTGAAATTAATGACAATTCATATGGTAAAGTGCTAAGAAATACTCAAGCTTCTGTGGTATATATCAGAGAGACCAGAGGGGTTCTTACTAAGATAATAATTGCTAGAATCTATAGAAAGTCTCTCCCTCTTTTTCTTATGGGAATTAAAGTTGTTAGTTTGTTCAGCAATTACAGTCAAACTAAATATCTCCTACTGATATGTTTATATAGGTTACAAGACACTGTTTTAGCCCAGGTTTTAGTTAAGTCTGCTTATATCAGTAATTAATCAGGGTCAGCTTAATTGTAAATGTATAACTTCTGGTCTGTCAGGAGATTGTATGTGGTAAAAGCTACCTTAGAAAAGAAGTGTTTGAAAGATATTCTGTTCTGTTTAAATAGAACCACAAAAAAGGAGATTTAAACATAGACCATATGATGATAGAATTACAATTCTAAAGTTACAACAGTTATGTAAAAGAACAACAGAATATAACCCTAGGTTAATAAAGCTTAATACAGCATTACATTTTTGGGGGACAAGTTATGATGGTTAACGGTTCACAGTGTTTAAGCAGAATTTTAACAGTAGATTTTCTCCTCTTCTCTCTGCAGCTTCAAACTGATTAAATAATCCTGTCTAGGTTTAACCATCTACCAATGACACTTTAACCTTTTTCTCTGTGAACTAGCTAACACAGAATATTTGAAAGTTGGAATAATTATGGCCTTCTTGATGAGGACAGTTCTTAGAACACAGAGGCTAATTTATAAACATTATATTTTAAAAGTAAAGTTCTTATTGAAACAGACAGTTCCTTCTTGGTGGATTTAAATAATCTAGGTTAGGAACGTAGGAAAAGAGTGCACAATAGACAAAGGAAATGTCCAATAACTTAGTACTTTAACCAGAGGGATATAACTTTCCCCATTGATTGGGAACTGGGTTACCCAAGGATCAAATTAATTGATGAACTATTAGTCCCTTGACTCCGTTACTCCTTTTCTCCCTTTACCAATTTTTGGCTTTATATGAGTGATGTGATTATATGATAGGGACAAGGAGAGTCAGTTACCAAGAAAGAGAAATCAACAATATTACCCGCTGGAGATCCGGATGTCCGTGACCGAGAGAGACCCTTTTCCTGAAGCGACCCCTCTCACGCAGCACCGGTGGGAGAGGGGCGCCTAATCGGGTTTGCTGAGAAGTGGAGGCTGTTACTCAGCTGTCGAAAGTCCAGGTCAGCCCGGGAAGCAAGATTGCAGCGGAGATGATCACGCCTGGCGTCTGGGTAAGACTCCTAGAGGCGAGCAGCGGTCGGGTCCCCTCACGCAGCACCGGTGGGAGGGGACTATGCGACCGGGAAGGAAGTGCAGAGCTCAGAGCCTCTTCTACCCCTCACCGCTTCCGATGTAGGTCTGCAGCAGCGTCTCACTCGAGCAGGGAACCCCGAGTCCGTGCAGGTGCAGGAAGGCAGCACAAGAGGGTCTCTCTCTTGACCGGGTAAGATCGTAGAGGGATCTGTAACTCTTCAGCACAGCTGGTATAGATGATAGCAGGCAAAACTTCAGTATGGTACGTTTATTTGGGACACGTCCTCTGGCTGTATAGGAAAAATTTAGCGTAGGAAAAAGACAGCAATATCCTTTAAATGTTACCCCTTGATAAGTCGGTATTTAAAAGAGAGGGATAAGTCTTATAACTACTGCAATATGCAGTCCAGTGCTTTGGTGTGGCACTGTTCAGGTTCTGGAAGCGGTGGAATTAGCTAAGTAAGCCGCCCTAAGACACAGGGTTTGAGCGCGAAGATACCGCCAAGGCTTGCAATGGAGGTGATGCTGCACAGGTGATTCACCTGACCACACACCTGAGCTCCTCCTCCGGAACCTCTCTCTCAGAGCATACCTAGAGCAAGAGCATGCAATTTTAAGCAACTTTCTAATTTACTCCTATTATCAATTTTTCTTTGTTCTCTTGCTATCATTATTTGAAAAAGAAGGCATCTAAACTTTTTTTTGGTTTCAGTACTCTGGACAGCACTTTTTTATTGGTGGATGAATTTATCCACCAATCAGCAGGGACAACCCAGGTTGTTCACCAAAAATGGGCCGGCATCTAAACTTACATTCTTGCATTTCAAATAAAGATACCAAGAGAATGAAGAAAATTTGATAATAGGAGTAAATTAGAAAGTTACTTAAAATTTCATGCTCAATCTGAATCACGAAAGAATTTTTTTGGGTACAGTGTCCCTTTAAGGCATAGGTTACATTTTAATTTCATTATGCGACATCAACAGAGCAACCTACAAGATACAGTACATACCACTTGCATTTATGAACACTTTTAAGCACCTGATACAACTGAAATAATTTTATAGTATGCTTCTTTATTTTCAACCTATCCTGTCATGCTCGGCTGAGTAGGTTCAGGGGTTTGGAGCATGTGCAAGGTAATGGCTGAGTTAAGCTGAGAGGATGTGTAGAGGTGAGTAGGACTCAGTATACCAGAATGGAAACACAGAACAAAGAAGGGCTTTTCTTAAAGTAACTTTACTAAGGTAATGCGAGGAAAACAAGAGGTAAAGCACATCAAGGTTATATTCCAAACTGATAATAAACAAATGAAAGTCTTTGTAAAAGAACAGTTCAAGCAGAAGTCCTTCAACAGACACAGACGATCCTTACGAGTACTTGATATTAGGATCAAAGTGGGCATACACGGGTATTAGAGCCAGGGTACTTGGTATCATATGCCCGTATCTCAGTAAGGCAACTTGGTTTCAGGAACGGGCCGAGCATACGCCTGTATCTCGGTAAGGCAACTTGGTTTCAGGAACGGGCCGAGCATATGCCAGTATCTCGGTAAGGCAACTTGGTTTCAGGAAGGGGCCGAGCATACGCCAGTATCTCGGAAAGGCAACTTGGTTTCAGGAACAGGCCGAGCATATGCCAGTATCTCGGTAAGGCAACTTGGTTTCAAGAAGGAGCCGAGCATACGCCAGTATCTCGGTAAGGCAACTTGGTTTCAGGAAGCAGACAAGCATACGCCAGTATCTCGGTAAGGCAACTTGGTTTCAGGAAGGGGCCGAGCATACGCCAGTATCTCGGTAAGGCAACTTGGTTTCAGGAACGGGCCGAGCATACGCCAGTATCTCGGTAAGGCAACTTGGGTTCAGGAACAGGCCGAGCATACGCCAGTATCTCGGTAAGGCAATTTGGGTTCAGGAAGCAGACGAGCATACGCCAGTATCTCGGTAAGGCAACTTGGTTTCAGGAAGGGGCCGAGCATACGCCAGTATCTCGGTAAGGCAACTTGGTTTCAGGAACGGCCGAGCATACGCCAGTATCTCGGTAAGGCAACTTGGGTTCAGGAACAGGCCGAGCATACGCCAGTATCTCGGTAAGGCAACTTGGGTTCAGTTGCTTAGACTCAGCAAGCAGATTAACATAGAGTTCTTACAGCAGTGGAGTTTAGTACCAACAGCCAAGGAAGTATACAGTATAGTTGCTTAGACTCAGCAAGCAGATTAACATACAGTTCTTACAGCAGTGGAGTTTAGTACCAACAGCCAAGGAACTATACAGGTACTCACAGCAGAGGTACTTGGCTTCAGGATAAACAGATGTCACAGTATAGTTGCTTAGACTCAGCAGCCAGTCAAGCTTACAGTTCTCACAGCATGGTGGCAGACACAGTATACAGGATACAAAAGAATTGTCAGAATACAAGCCAAGGGTCAGTAGCCAGGAAAGCAGTCCAATCTTTCATAAAGCAAAAAGGGGAATCCAGAAGAATGGTCAATCAGCAAGCCGAGTTCAGATGCCAGGGATCCAACAACAAAACAGGAATTCAGGAAACAGAACAGAGGCAAAAACAAAGGAAATCAATCACAATGTCAAGGCACCAAATGATTAGTGAAGCAGCCCTTTAGAAAACTACCTGCAGCTGGAGCCAGAGAGTAATCCACTGCAGGTAACAGGTCTCCAAAAAGCTGCAATCATAAACATATACCTCTGGTGGCACAGGAAAAGAAAAACAGGCTGGGAACCAGGAGTCCCAGGTTCAAATCCAGGCACGGCCGTGACATATCCCTTATTCCCCTAGAAGCGACCATTATATATAGGGTGACCATACTGCCACTTTAAAAGGGACACATATGAGAAATACATATGTCAGGGCTGTTTAAAGAAATATTTTGTATAAGAACCCTGACATATGTATTTTTCATGTGTCCCTTTTTAAAGCGGCAATATGGTCAGCCTAATTTTATACTTATTTACTAACCCCTAGTATGGTGATGTCACATGGATAGTTGAATATTCATATCTACCATAAGCTATATTATCATGAGTGAGGGGTCCAAATATATACGATAAGTACTTTGTTGTTTTCTACTAAACTGGGCCTGTAACCCTCTCATCTGTACAGCGGCTGTTTGATATTTTAGCTCATAGTTTATCTTCACACCACATATTGCTATATTTTATACTAGGTTGCATATAATATTTTGACTACAAAAATAAAAAAATGAGGTTCTTCAATTCATTAGGGCCCAAGAGTGAACCTTAACGACTCTACTATCTTCTTCAGGTTAAGCCTTTTAAAGCTTAATGGAGTCTTGAAGTTTCCCCTCTTATCAGGTAGAAGGCTTTTGAATAGTATGTTACAGAAATTGAAACTGGATAATTAAAGTAAATGTAAACATTCACAAATCAGTGCCCGGTTTTTAAAAATACTATTAAAAACAGGGGTAACATATCTTCGGTGTCTCACATCTATCATCAGGGAGGAACAAGGAGTTTATTAGCGATGATAGAGGTAACCTAAAATAATTCTGGGGGCGGGAGCCCACTTTGCGGTCTGTCTGCAATCTTTATCCCAGGGGTGGACTCCTGGGAGGCGGACTTCCTGAGCAGACAGATCTTTCATCTGGGGGAGTGGGATCTCCATCTGCAAGTGTTTTCCAGTCTGATTCTCAGATGTGGTCAGCCGACATTCGATCTCATTGCATCTCAGAATGCCAAACTTCCGAGGCTCGGGTCAAGGTTCAGGGACCCTCAGGTAGTATTGAAGTTGCCCTGGCGGCGCCTTGGATCTTCAGTTTAGTATACCTATTTCTTCCGTTGGCTCTTCTCCCTAGAGTCATTGCTAGAATCAAGCAGGAGGGGTCCTCGGGGATCCTCGTTGCACCAGCTTGGCCTCGCAGGATTTGGTATGAGGATCTGGTGGACATGTCAACTCTTCCACCTTGGAAACGTAATTTGAGGAGGGATCTTCTACTTCAAGGACCCTTCTTTCATCCTAATATAGTTTCTCTGGAGCTAACTGCTTGGAGATTGAACGCTTAATTTTATCTAAGCGGGGTTTTTTCTGACTCGGTCATAGAGACTATGATTCAGGCTCGTAAGCCTGCAACTGGAAAGATTTTCCTTGAGATTTGGCATAAATCTCTATTAGTACGAATCCAAGGGCTACTCGTGGAGTAGAGATAGGATTCCTAGAATTTTGTCTTTTCTCCAAGAGGGTTTGGAGAAGGGATTATCGACATCCCTAAAAGGGTTAAATTTCGGCCTTATCTTTTTTGTTACACAAACGTCTGGCGGATGTCCCAGATGTACTCTCTTTTTGTCAGGCCTTGGTCAGGATCAGGCCTGTATTCAAAACCAGTTACTCCTCCATGGAGTCTTCAGGTTTCTTTAAGGGGCTCCGTTTGAGCCCATGCATTCCTTAGATATTAAGTGTTATCTTGGAAAGTTTTATTCCCTGTTGCTATTCCTTCTGCTCGGAGAGTGTCTGAGCTCTCAGCATTTCAGTATGAGTCTCCTTATCTTTATTTCCATTCAGATAAGGTAGTTTTTACGTACTAAGTTAGGATTTTTTCCTAAGGATGGTTTCTGGATCATTATTCAGGAGATTGTTGTTCCTTCTTTGTGTCCTAATCCTTCTTTCAGAAAGAACGTCTTTGCACAATTTGGACGGGGTCCGTGCTTTAAAGTTTTACTTGCAGGCGACTAAGGACTTTCGTTAGTCTTCTTCTTTTGTTTGTGGTTTTCTCAGGAAAACGCAAGGGACAGAAAGCTACGACTACTTCTCTTTCTTTTTGGCTGAAGGGTATCATATGTTTTGCATATGAGACTGCTGGACAGCAGCCTCCTGAGAGAGGGCTGTTGCTTCTTCATGGGCATTCAAAAATGAAGCCTCTGTGGAACAGATTTGCAAGGCTGCAACTTGGTCCTTTGTTCACACTTTTTCAAAGTTTTACAAATTTGACTTTTTTGCCTCAGCTGCGGCTATTTTTTGGTAGAAAAAAGGTTCTTCAAGCAGTGGTGCCTTCCGTTTAGGTTCCCTGTCTTGTCCCTCCCGTATAATCTGTGTACTTTAGCTTGGGTATAGAATCCCATTAGTAATTAAGATGATCCGTGCACTCATCGTGTCTTAAAAAAGAAAAGAAAATTTATGCTTACCTGATAAATGTATTTATTTTTTGACATGATGAGTCCACGGCCCGCCCTGTTCTTATTGACAGGTTGTGGATTATTGTAAACTTCGGACACCTCTGCACCTTGACTTTTCCTTTCTCTTCTTAACTTCGGTCGAATGACTGGAGTGGGAGGGAAGGGAGGAGCTATTTAACAGCTCTGCTGTGGTGCTCTTTGCCTCCTCCTGCTGACCAGGAGGTGAATATCCCATTAGTAATTAAGATGATCCGTGGACTCATCGTTTCAAAAAAGAAATACATTTATCAGGTAAGCATAAATTTTCTTATTACCCATTCCCTAGTTTTGCATAACCAACACAGTTATAATTATGCAAGTTTTACCTCTGTAATTACCTTGTATCTAAGCCTCTGTAGACTGCCCGCTTATTTCAGTTCATTTGACAGACTTGCATTTTAGCTAATCAGTGCTCACTCCTCTGTAAATTCACGTGCGTGAGCTCAATGTTATCTATGTGAAACACATGAACTAATACCCTCTAGTGGTGAAAAACTGTCAAAATGCTTTCAGATTAGAGGTGGCCTTCAAGGTCTAAGAAATTAGCATATGAACCTCCAAGGTTTAGCTTTTAACTAAGAATACCAAGAGAACAAAGCAAAATTGGTGATAAAAGTAAATTGGAAAGGTGTTTAAAATTACATGCCCTATTTGAATCATGAAAGTTTTTTTTGGACTTGACTGTCCCTTTAATGAAGGTACCACTGAGTGTTATATTGACATCCTGGCGTTTCTTAGACGGTAGGAACACTGAATCTAATATTTTCTTTAACTTAATTACTCCTACCAAATATCCCAAATTTCTTACCGTTAACTCTGCCCCCCACTATAGTTTATTTGCTAAACACAGGAAAATGTATCCTACTGTCCATATCCCTGAATCATTATTACATATGTTGTATCTTTGAAGCAACTAAATAGACTCCCTTTTATCAGGTGACCAGATAAGCTATAGTGGCTATACATAGTAGTAAACCCAAATGAAGCTCCATTCCAGGTACAGAGGATATATGTAGTTGAGAGGTAGTCTCTGTTTCGTTCTTTTGGAATCATCATGTATCATAGACCATGCTCTTCAGTTAAGGCATAATGTCATATGAGCATACCTAACTCTTGTTTATCATATGTATATGCTATTGCTAAATCGATCTGAGCCAACTTTAACTAGCTATCTTAATAATGCTCACTAAAGTTAGTTACTTATTATTTAGCCTTTTGCCTGATCTCTTTTTATTGCCAGTACTACTGAAATTCCAAACTAGTTTGTAAATATATTTTTCTATGTATCCATACTGGGGTTTCTATGTGTTACACTGCTGCAATTGTTTAGTGTTTACTCACAGGTGGCAGCTGTAGTGTAATCACCATTAACCCCTGCTAATAACTGAACTATGATGTCTGGGATTATCTTTTACTCTGATAGTAATTAATTATAATTCCCAGTATTCTTTGAACAACACACATACTATTTAACGTTTTTTTCTTTTAACTCAGCAGTTGAGGTTCTTGAAAATAAATTCCTTGCCTTACAGGATACGGCAAGACATAAATCCTGACAGAATACTAAGCCAGAAAAAATAAGCATGGACCCAGCTGAGATAACCGCACACATGCAAACCCTTAGTCATAGGGTAGATTTACTCACTGATGGGTTAAATACCCTAAAGGCAGAAAATGATAATTTAAAAGCTTATATTAAAGATATTGTAGAAACAAAAATTCATGCTATAGAACCACAAGTCAGTCTCCCTGAATTATTTAAAGGTGATAGAACACAATTCAGAGATTTTAGAAGTGCATGTTTTCTTTTGTTTACCCTAAAACCACAGACATATCCCACAGATAGAGTAAAGGTTCTAACAACCATATCTTTTCTTAGAAGTGAGCCCAGGAGCTGGGCAAACAGTTTTTTTTCAAACCAATGATAACATACTCAATTCATTAGATGCTTTCTTTACCGCCTTAGCCCAGTTGTATGATGATCCTTATAAACAAATGACTGCCGAAAATGCCATGAGGTCATTGAAGCAAAAGAAAAGATATGTAGAGGAGTATATCACTGAATTTAAGAAATGGGCAAAAGATAGCCAATGGAATAACCTTTCTCTAAGGAATCAATTCCGACTAGGCTTGTCTGATGGTATTAAAGATGAGTTATCTCGAGTTGACCTTCCCCCCACCTTAGAAGAATTAATAAATCTCAGTATCACTATTGATAGACGCCTTAGGGAAAGGCAACAGGAAAGGTCTTACCAGGACACCACTCAAAAACGTCATACCCATACCCCTGCACACATACCACCAATAAAGCCCCCCACTGAGCCCATGGACATTGGGTTTGTGAAAGGACCGCTTACAGCACAGGAGAAACTAAGACGCCGCAGTCAAAATCTCTGCATGTATTGTGCAGCAGAGGACCATGGGGTTAAGGTCTGTCCTGCGCTTCAGCGACAGAACCGCGGTAAGACAATGTCACATACTGAATGTTTAGGTAGTTATACCTCTGCTACAACCTACCATAAATTCCCACTTCTTTTACAGTCGGACAAATGTCGCCTCAACGCCAGTGGGATCATTGATTCAGGAGCAACTGCAAACTATATTGATGTACAATATACTAAGGATAATAAAATACCTTTGGTGAAAAAGCAGACTCCTGTGTATTTGCGAGTTATTGATGGTAATAATATGGCCTCAGGCCCCGTAATGTATGAAACTGTACCTTTACTTGTAGTGACACAAGACCATCATAGGGAATTTCAAACCTTTGATGTCATTTCATCCCCCATTGTATCCATCATTCTAGGGTTAAACTGGCTATCACTACACAACCCCTGTATAGTCTGGTCACCATTCTCCATTTGTTTTAACTCTCACTACTGTAAGACAACTTGTTTCCCACCACTTATACTGCATACTATAGAGAACCCTTTAGAATTTGACATACCTCAGGAGTATGCTGACTTCAATGACGTTTTTAGTAAAAAAAGAGTCCGAAAAACTTCCTCCACATAGGAAGTATGACTGTCCTATCAAGCTCCTCCCAGGATCAGATATCCCTTATGGACACATCTTTCCATTGTCAAAACCTGAACTAGACCACTTGAAAACATACCTTGATGATAACCTAAGGAAAGGCTTTATCCGTCCTTCTACATCCCCAGCAGGAGCGGGGATGTTCTTTGTAAAAAAACAAAGACGGATCTTTACGCCCGATAATCGATTATAGACAACTAAATAAAAGGACAGTAAAGAATCGTTATCCTCTCCCACTGATTCCGGAGCTTATTGAGAGACTACAGGGAGCTAAATTATTTACCAAGCTTGACCTTAGAGGAGCCTATAATTTAATTCGAGTAAGATCTGGAGACGAATGGCTGACGGCGTTCCGGACCCGTTACAGGTTGTTTGAATACACCGTCATGCCATTCGGACTCTGTAATGCTCCCGCGACATTCCAGTATTTGATAAATGATATCTTTAAGGATATCCTGGATGTCTATCTTGTTATTTACTTGGATGACATATTAATCTATTCCAAGACCCTACCTGAACATATATCACATGTCAGACAAGTCCTTAGCAGATTGAGAAGCAACTCCTTATATGCCAAGGCTGAGAAGTGCATCTTCAACTCCAATAGCATAACTTTCCTTGGTTATTGCATCAGTGCTTCGGGCATTAGCATGGAGGATAATAAGATAGATGCTGTTAAGAATTGGCCTACCCCTGAATGTAAAAAAGACATTCAAAGATTCATGGGGTTCGCCAATTTCTACCGCAAATTCATCAAAAATTTCGCCTCCTTATCAAGACCATTAACAAACCTCACTAAAGCAAATGTTCCATTTCGTTGGACCCCAGATAGTCAAAAGACTTTTGAATTGTTTAAAGCACAGTTTACCTCTGCACCTATTCTTAGTATACCAGATCCTGAACTACAATATATATTAGAGGTCGACGCCTCGGATTATGCTGTGGGCGCCATTCTATCACAGAGACTCTCTCTCAAGAAACCGTTACATCCAGTTGCCTTCTACTCTCGTATCATGACTCCATCTGAAATACATTACCCCATTGGGGATAAGGAGCTGTTAGCAATCAAGGTCTCCCTTGAACATTGGCGACACTTGTTGGAAGGTACCATTCTGCCTATCATTATTTTCACGGATCACCGAAACCTTCAATTCCTCCAATCCACCAAGACTCTCACCTCACGACAAGTAAGGTGGAATTTATATTTTTCCAGGTTCAATTTTCTTATCACATACAGACCCTCCTCACGGAATGGCAAGGCTGATGCCTTATCAAGACAATACAAGAAACCACCAAACCTACTTAGTAAGGATACTGTCATTCCAACAGAAAAGTTCATTGCCTTTTCATTTGATTCCACATCATTCCTTAATGAAGAACAAGAGAAAGATATTACCAAACCACTAAGTGTTATGCAACGGGGCTCGGATGGTTTACATTATCATCAAGACAAGTTATATATTCCCCCATCCACCAGGCAGATGGTTTTACATTCTATACATGACGCACCCTTAGCAGGGCATACAGGACTTCGTAAAACACAAGATTTAGCTAATAGATCTTTCTGGTGGCCAACAATGCATAAGGATATCTCAGATTATATCTCTTCCTGTGGAGTTTGTACCTTATCTAAAAGAAGCAAACAGCCTCACTATGGATTACTTATGCCGGTAGCAACACCAAGTAGACCTTGGGAAGAAATCGCCTTGGATTATATTGTGGATTTACCACTCTCAGGAACTGATACCACAATCCTTGTTGTGGTAGACTTGTTCAGTAAGATGTGTCATTTTATACCATATCGGAAGTTACCCACTGCTGCAGAAACCTTACAATTACTGCTCACTCATGTTTTTAAACATCATGGATTACCTAAGACTATTCTAACAGATCGGGGAACCCAATTCACGAGTAAGTTTTGGCTGGAATTCTGCAAGGCTTTTCAAATAGAGAAAAGATTGTCTACAGCTTACCACCCTCAGACAAATGGGCAGACCGAGAGATGCAACCAATGGTTGGAGCAATTTCTCAGAGGATTCTGTAGTGATCAGCAACATCAATGGTCATCTTTCCTTCCTTACGCAGAGTTTACTTATAATAACACAGTACACTCTACTACCAAGCTCACTCCGTTTTTTGTTAATTATGGGTTCCATCCCACCTTCCATCTTCTAGCTGACAACTACTCTTCATCTCCATCTGTCACACAGATTACTAATGACATTGCAACTAATTTCTCATCTGTCCGCTCTGCTATTGATGATGCTAAGCGAATACACAAGCTACATTATGACAAGAGGAGAACTCCTGCACCAAAGTATTCCGTTGGAGATCTAGTTTGGCTCTCCACGAAACATCTGAAGTTAACCACTCCTTCTAAGAAATTGTCGGTCCTCTACGTTGGGCCGTATCCAATAGATCGTATCATAAATGAGAACGCTATGAGATTAAGGTTACCACCTATGATACGTGTACACCCTACCTTCCATGTTTCCTTACTGAAACCGTATCGAGCCCTTAGATCACCTCCTGACCAAGTTCCACTTACTCCAGTAACTGTGGACCCTGATACGTAATACGAGGTCCAAGACATATTGGACTCCAGACAGATGAGAGGTACTCTTCAACACCTTGTCAGGTGGAAAGGGTATTCTCCTGACGAAGATTCCTGGGAACCCGCAGCTAACATTTCTGCTCCCCGGTTGATCTCTAGGTTCCATCAGCGGAATCCTGATCGCCCGCATCCATGAGCCGCGGAGCTGCTCCTTGAGGGGGGTGTCATGTCATGTCCCTTTAAATATGGGGGTGTCTATCCTGCTTCAGCTCTATATAACTCCTTACCACACTCTCCTAGTTGCTTAGTATTGGAGTCTTTTGCTATAGGACTGCTACAGCCAAGCCTACCTTCTCTGCAAAACAAGTCTGCCTCTGCCTTTTTTGCCTGTCAGTACCGGATTTCACAGAGCGGTGACGTCACACGCCATTCTGCTTCACACAGCAGCAACACATTGTTCAGCTGCACTGTCTCCCAGACTGCCAGGACTTGCAAGCTCCTAATCCTGCAGACCCTCTAATAATTTCTCAAGTAAGACCTGCTCTTAACATTCACTCTCCTGTGACTCAAATAATATATGAGCATACCTGACTCTTGTTTATCATATGTATATGCTATTGCTAAATCGATCTGAGCCAACTTTAACTAGCTATCTTAATAATGCTCACTAAAGTTAGTTACTTATTATTTAGCCTTTTGCCTGATCTCTTTTTATTGCCAGTACTACTGAAATTCCAAACTAGTTTGTAAATATATTTTTCTATGTATCCATACTGGGGTTTCTATATGTTACACTGCTGCAATTGTTTAGTGTTTACTCACAGGTGGCAGCTGTAGTGTAATCACTATTAATCCCTGCTAATAACTGAACTATGATGTCTGGGATTATCTTTTACTCTGATAGTAATTAATGATAATTCACAGTATTCTTTGAACAACACACATACTATTTAAAGTTTTTTTCTTTTAACTCAGCAGTTGAGGTTCTTGAAAATAAATTCCTTGCCTTACAGGATACGGCAAGACATAAATCCTGACACATAAGTTACATTTTAATTTCATTATGCGACATCAACAGAGCAACCTACAAGATACAGTACATACCACTTGCATTTATGAACACTTTTAAGCACCTGATACAACTGAAATAATTTTATAATATGCTTCTTTATTTTCAACCTATCCCTTATTCCCCTAGTAGCGACCATTATATATAGGGTGACCATACTGCCACTTTAAAAGGGACACATATGAGAAATACATATGTTAGGGCTGTTTTCAGGTCTGTTTAAAGAAATATTTTGTATAAGAACCCTGACATATGTATTTTTCATGTGTCCCTTTTTAAAGCGACAATATGGTCAGCCTAATTTTATACTTATTTACTAACCCCTAGTATGGTGATGTCACATGGATAGTTGAATATTCATATCTACCATAAGCTATATTATCATGAGTGAGGGGTCCAAATATATACAATAAGTACTTTGTTGTTTTCTACTAAACTGGGCCTGTAACCCTCTCATCTGTACAGCGCCTGTTTGATATTTTAGCACATAGTTTATCTTCACACCACATATTACTATATTTTATACTAGGTTGCATATAATATTTTGACTACAAAAATAAAAAATGAGGTTCTTCAATTCATTCTTCAGGTTAAGCCTTTTAAAGCTTAATGGAGTCTTGAAGTTTCCCCTCTTATCAGGTAGAAGGATTTTGAATAGTATGTTACGGAAATTGAAACTGGATAATTAAAGTAAATGTAAACATTCACAAATCAGTGCCCGGTTTTTAAAAATACTATTAAAAACAAGGGCACTTTTTCTTATTCCAAGCCGGACCAGCGATCCTCCACCTGCTTCTTATGCTGTCTTTAGCACAGCAATGACAAAACCGTCTTCCTCCAATCACGGCGTGGCCTCAGGAAATGTTTGCTCTGGGGGGGAAGCCCTGATTGGAGGAAGCCGAATTCGTCATTGCTGACGTAAGTAGAGAGGAATTGCGGGCTGGTGAATTGCTGGTCCGGCTTGAAAAAAGAAAAAGGTAAGTATTTTAACAAAACCGCTACAATATAAACTTTCATGAATGAAAGTGCCCCTGTTTTTAATAGTATTTTTAAAAAACGGGCACTGATTTGTGAAAATTTACATTCACTTTAACATGTTCTCTCATTGTCTTTTGATAATATATTATAAATGTTTATTGTAAGTGTATTCAAGAATTCCTGTTCGTGTAATATAGCTTACCTGCTATGTAAGTCAGAAAGTGCTGACAGTCATGTAAGGTCATAGCAGACCTAGTTTTTTTTTTTAATAATTATCATTATTCTCTTTTCGCTCTTAACTATCTTTCTCGATTCCCTTCTCTTTTCAATCTCTCTTTTTACTCTCTCCCAGGCCATATCTTCTTTTCTTCTGTAAGGTACGACGAGTCCACGGATTCATCCTTTACTTGTGGGATATTATCCTCCTGCTAACAGGAAGTGGCAAAGAGCACCACAGCAGAGCTGTCTATACAACTCCTCCCTTAGCTCCACCCCCCAGACATTCTCTTTGCCTACTCTCTCTTAACTCTACCTTCTCCACTTTCACTTTTCCTCTCTAATCTCTCTCTCTGCCCCGTTTACCCTCTCAGAAGTAACAGTCTAAGCACTAATGGGTCCCTACAGCCCTAGAGGAATAACGTATCCTTGCACTTTCATGGATATATAATATCCCTTTAGATAATTATTTCAGCACATAGCCCAAAATGTGTTTGTCAGTGCTGCAATAGGAATGTACATTTTGCAAATAAAATGTGCCAACTTTGCTACTTTCAACATACCTCCAGACTTCAGACTCAACGTTCACTAACTTTCGCTCGCCACTGTTAAATGGCGAATTAGCTAGTGTAACCGTCTAGTGTAACTTTTCTTCACTTGCTCAGGTGCTCCATTAAATGCATATAGAAAGTTCAAAAGAATTTTGGGCACTCACGGGTCTTGAAAAAATTCAATACTTTGATTAAATGCCATGCAAAAAAAACAATGTTTTGGCTCCAACAGCAATCTATTATTTTCATTTGATTTTTGAATCCAGTTAAAATAAAGAAACAGGAGAAGCGCTATAAATGACTATCTTTTAGACACCCCCTTGCCACAACCGAGGCACAGGCGGCAGAACTTGAAGAGCCCTTTACCATGACGGAACTCTTGACTATCCTTAAACACTTACCCTCGGGTAAAAGCCCGGGTCCTGATGGGTTCACCGTCGCCTATTATAAAAAGTTTGCACCCAACCTACTCCCGCATTTATGCGCTTTATTTAACTCAGTAGACCAGGAGCATCCTTTCCTCCCTCCTATGTTGGAGGCACATATTTCAGTGATCCCTAAACCTGGCAAGCCCACAGATAGTCCTTCTAACTTTCGTCCTATCTCTCTTTTAAACATAGACATTAAGCTTTACGCAAAACTCATAGCCTCCAGACTTAATAAATTTCTCCCACAACTAATTCATTTAAATCAGGTAGGCTTTGTTCCCCGTAGAGAAGCTCGAGACAACACCATCAAAATCTTAGACCTGATTGAATACACCCAGTCACAAAATATCCCCTCAATCTTCCTTGCCATCGATGCCGAAAAGGCCTTCGATAGGCTAGACTGGCTGTTTCTCAAATCCACATTATTTAAATTTGGCCTAGGTGAAAAACTTATTGAGAAAATTTTTGCCCTCTATCGGACACCGAAAGCTCGAATCAAATTGAATGATTCTTTATCTGACGCATTCCCCATACTAAATGGAACGAGACAGGGCTGCCCTCTATCCCCCATTCTGTTTATCCTGGCCATGGAGGTTTTGGCTTTCAGGGTCAGGGGGGAGGAGGGAGTCCGCGGTATACATATTGCAGGTACCCAATATAAATCCACTCTCTATTATTTTCACTAACTTCCCCCTTACAATCCCTAGGGGCACTGATGCCGGTTATAGAAACATATAGCTCCCTCTCTAACTTCAAAATAAACATGCAGAAATCGGAGTTCTTAGGCATAAGGATCACTGACCAGACCTCCCAGCAGATCACTAATCAATACCAATTCCGGTCGCAACAAACCTCTATAAATTATTTAGGGATATGCTTAACAAACTCGAGAGAATCCTTACTTCACTTAAATCACCAACACCTCTTGACCTCCATCAGATCAGATATGGGGGCCTGGCATAACAAACACCTCTCCTGGCTTGGGAGGATACAAGCCTTCAAAATGAGTATTCTACCACGCTTTTTATACATGTTTCAGACATTACCCATACAGCCTCCTCCGCAGTACGTACATTCCGCACAATCCTTTAGAAATGTATTCATATGGGCACACAAACGTCCTAGAATAGCTAAAAACATCATTTATAGGAATAGGGATGAAGGGGGACTTGGAGTACCTAACCTCTTACTATATTTACAGGCAGCACAACTAACCAGAGTGGTTGATTGGTGCAAAAACAATCCGGATTAGGAGTGGGTCAGGCTTGAGCATGACTTAACCAGTTCAAGAAGTTTAGGTTCTATGTGCTGGACATATAGACAACACAGGACTCTACCGCCGCTTACCCCCTCACTGGTACTCGATACACTCTCCTCATGGGATCACCTCACGCGCCCTCAGAAAGGTATATCTACCATCCCTTCACCACTAACCCCACTACTACACAATACTGACTTTCCCCCGTTATCACAGAAATGGCTAGACGAACCATACACACTGGCTACAGGTTTACCCTGTCACTTAGTTATAGAGAAGGGAGCCATCTTACCCAAAATAGCCTTGGCAGACAAAAACATTGCTTTTTTTGACAGATGGTTTGAATATCTACAATTATCTCACTTCCTCTCTTGCCACAAAGACAAGCCTAACTTGACAAGAGGCTTAAACCCCTTTGAAACATTATGCCACTCCTCACAACTAGCGAAGGGTACCCTTTCTAAGATATATAAAATTCTCATTGCCCTACACTCTAAACACCTACCGCCATACACTAAAACATGGGAAATTGAACTCGGGTTCGAGGTCTCTCCAGAGACCTGGGGAATAATATTCCAACAAATGGGAAAAGCACCTTCTTTAATGAGTATCACAGAAACGAACTTAAAACTTCTAGAAAGATGGTACCTCTACCCTAGCAGGTTAGCCAAGATTTATCCTCAGTCTGACCCGTTGTGCTGGAGGGACTGTAAACAAACTGGGACACTCCTCCATATTTGGTGGGATTGCCCTATACTCCAACCCTTTTGGCAGAACATTCATAGAGAAATACAAAAGGTCCTTTCAGCAGATATCCCCTTTAACCCTCTAACGCTATTATTAAATAACCCGCCTAAGATCAAATGTAAGTATAGACAGGTTCTATTATATATCATGTTAAGCGGGGCTAAGCAACTGGTTCCTAGATTATGGAAACAGCGTTGTATACCAACGCAGAGTGACTGGTCACAAAATGTTACACTTCTTCTGTCCCTAGAAAAATTTCACTATCAGAAAACAAATAGGATGGACTCCTACTGCGCCATGTCCCTATTCTGGGAGACATACATTTATACACACACCAGAACTCCTCCCCAACCACATAACTCCACTACTGGGGCAGCTCTGTCTGTTTAGATCTGCCTAAATCTCTTTAAATGGCGTGAAAAATGTTAGACACATCTGGAGCACTGCCTTGGGCCTACGTCCTGTCTGGTTCATTGGAACCTTAATCTTGTTTTTCAATCATCATTTTACTGATGGTAACTTTTATTCAAGTGTCTTTACATTTGCAAGAACTGTTAAGTTGAAATATGTTATATAGCAAAGTTCAAATGTTTAGTGGACATCCTGTCCACATGTTTTGAAAAAAAGAAAAAAAAACTCTACAAGCTATTCTGTTCTATTGAGATATCCTTATCGGGTATGCATTGCCATGATCCTCAGGACTTTGATCATCTGATGGTATTGTTCCTACCCTATGTTCTTTCCTTTATTTTTATTCTTTTTATTGATTCAAATGTATAACGCCGGATGTATTCCATGGCAATTGTTAAACCTTTATCCTTGTCAATAAAGCTTGTTGAAAAAATAAATAAAAAATAAATAAAGAAACAGGAGTTTAACCCTTTAAGGACACAGCTTTCAGTTTACTCAATTGTTTGATGACGGAAAAATTCCGTCATATGTCCTTAAGAGGTTAAATATCAAGGACTATTTACCAAATATCAAATCCTGTAATTGGACTTTGATATCAATAATTTGGAGTTCTACATTTATTTATTAAAACATCTAGAATACAAATAGAATAATCTACTTTTTCTGATCAGTTTTTATATCATATCTGTTTTTGTTCAAACTGTCAACATTACTAAAGATAGTGGAAATATAAGAACAGAGAAGTGCATCCTCGATTCAAGGCAAGAGTCATACAATTTTTAGTAAGTGCACATAATCATATGCACTTACTAGAAGTAAATAATAAAAACGCCTTTAAAATAAATACAGTCTGTATGCGACTCCAGGCGGCTATCCAGGCATTCAGCCCTGCTCGCAACTTTTTCCTTTATCCTCCGCTCAAGGCAAGTATTTCTTAAAAGTTCCTTTAATAAGTAGCACATCAGCTGTAGATTGACCTCTTCTACACGTTTTGTCTGTCTTATGCAGACTTATTGAAGACATTCAGTTCAGCTATGATGAGTGTGAGGATCCCCTTCCTTAAATACCTCCCGAGACTGCGCCTCTTCCTATTGTGCTGATTATTACGTAATATGACAACAAACAAGCCCACTAGCCATGTGTTACTAGTGTGTGTTTATGTAGCTCTGTGTCATTAAATTTCTTCCGTAATGAGTAAGTCCATGCTTCTTTTAAAGAGTCGCTATAATCGGATGAGGACATGATTGCCTAAATGTCATAACAAAATGCCCGGCTAGGCATACCAATATGTGTATATGTGTACTCAATTAATTAGAGTTATCAACGTTAAAAAGTCCATACATAAAAAATACATTATAAAATAAATAAGACATGTTGTACAATAATTCAACATATCTACAATAATTACATTATTACATAAATTATTAATACATAAAAGTCAACATGTTTAAAAATAGCTTAAGAAATATATATCACCTTACACCTGAAATATATTCTGCTTTACTAAAAATGATAATTCATATAGGTATTTGTGATATGACAACTCTACACAAACTGGTAAACATACATATATGTGTATATATAGGCCCGAATACCCTCACATAAATCACTCCCCAAGGTTAAAAGAATATTACAGCATAAATGCTTGCAGGTCCAAGTCCTGACTGTGTGCATGGCATTATAAAATCTGAAGACTACCAAATAATTCTGTGGTGCAATGTATGGCCCAGTGTCAGAAAGTTGGGTCTCCGTCAGTGGTCATGGGTCTTACAGCAGGACGATGACCCAAAGCACACGTCAAAAAGCACCCAGAAATGGTTTAAGACAAAGTGCTGGAGAGTACTGGACTGGCCAGCAATGAGGCCAGATCTCAATTTCATAGAGCACCTGTGGAGAGATCTCAAAACAGCAGTTTGGAAAAGGAACCCTTCCAATCTGAGAGACTTGGAGCAGTTGGCGAAAGAAGAGTGGTCCAAAATTCCAGTAAAGAGGTGTAAGAAACTCATTGATGGTTACAGGAAGTGATTGATTTCTAAGGGGTGTGCTACCAACTATTAAATTGAGGGAGCCAATCATTTTGTCCAGTTTATTTTTGGAGTTTTGCATGGAATGTGTCAGATTTGGCTTTTTTTTCTCCACTTTTTTTTGTGTCATCCCAATACAAACAAAGGAAATAAACATGAGAATGCCTAAACATTTGTAATTGCAACACTTTTCAGGGCGAAGTGGTGCATTATCTGACAGAAAAGCAGGAGTACCAATATTTTTGGCCATGACTGTATACAGTATGTGTGCTTAAATTTTTAATTTATAAAACCAACAGTATGACAAGATATTGCAAAACATAAAAACATAATTTATGCTTACCTGATAAATTTATTTCTCTTGTGGTGTATCCAGTCCACGGATTATCCATTACTTGTGGGATATTCTCCTTCCCAACAGGAAGTTGCAAGAGGATCACCCACAGCAGAGCTGCTATATAGCTCCTCCCCTAACTGCCATATCCAGTCATTCGACCGAAACTAGCCGAGAAAGGAGAAACCATAGGGTGCAGTGGTGACTGTAGTTTAAAATTTAGACCTGCCTTAAAAGGACAGGGCGGGCCGTGGACTGGATAAACCACAAGAGAAATAAATTTATCAGGTAAGCATAAATTATGTTTTCTCTTGTTAGGTGTATCCAGTCCACGGATCATCCATTACTTGTGGGATACCAATACCAAAGCTAAAGTACACGGATGAAGGGAGGGACAAGGCAGGTACTTAAACGGAAGGGACCACTGCCTGTAGAACCTTTCTCCCAAAAATAGCCTCTGAAGAAGCAAAAGTATCAAATTTGTAAAATTTTGAAAAGGTATGAAGCGAAGACCAAGTCGCCGCTTTGCAAATCTGTTCAACAGAAGCCTCATTTTTAAAGGCCCAGGTGGAAGCCACAGCTCTAGTAGAATGAGCTGTAATCCTTTCAGGGGGCTGCTGTCCAGCAGTCTCATAGGTTAAGCGTATTACGCTCCGAAGCCAAAAAGAAAGAGAGGTTGCCAAAGCCTTTTGACCTCTCCTCTGTCCAGAGTAAACAACAAACAGTGTAGATGTTTGGCGAAAATCTTTAGTAGCTTGTAAGTAAAACTTTAAAGCACGGACTACGTCCAAATTATGTAAAAGACGTTCCTTCTTTGAAGAAGGATTAGGACACAATGATGGAACAACAATCTCTTGATTGATATTCTTGTTGGAAACTACCTTAGGTAAAAACCCAGGTTTTGTACGCAGAACTACTTTATCTGTATGGAAAATCAGATAAGGAGAATCACATTGTAAAGCTGATAACTCAGAGACTCTACAAGCCGAGGAAATAGCCATCAAAAACAGAACTTTCCAAGATAAAAGTTTGATATCAATGGAATGAAGGGGTTCAAACGGAACTCCTTGAAGAACCTTAAGAACCAAGTTTAAGCTCCATGGAGGAGTAACAGGTTTAAACACAGGCTTAATTCTAACCAAAGCCTGACAAAATGCCTGGACGTCTGGAACCTCTGCCAGGCGCTTGTGCAAAAGGATAGACAGAGCAGAAATCTGTCCCTTTAAAGAACTAGCTGATAATCCTTTATCCAAACCCTCTTGGAGAAAGGACAATATCCTAGGAATCCTAACCTTACTCCATGAGTAATTCTTGGATTCACACCAATGAAGATATTTGCGCCATATCTTATGGTAGATTTTCCTGGTTACAGGCTTTCGTGCCTGTATTAAGGTATCAATGACTGACTCGGAGAAGCCACGCCTTGATAAAATCAAGCGTTCAATCTCCAGGCAGTCAGTCTCAGAGAAATTAGATTTGGATGATTGAAAGGACCTTGTAGTAGAAGGTCTTGTCTCAGAGGCAGAGGCCAAGGTGGAAAGGATGACATGTTCACCAGGTCTGCATACCAGGTCCTGCGTGGCCACGCAGGCGCGATCAAGATCACCGATGCTCTCTCCTGTTTGATTTTGGCAATCAGTCGAGGGAGCAGAGGAAATGGTGGAAACACATAAGCCAGGTTGAAGAACCACGGTGCTGCTAGAGCATCTATCAGCGTCGCTTCTGGGTCCCTGGACCTGGATCCGTAACAAGGAAGCTTGGCGTTCTGGCGAGACGCCATGAGATCCAATTCTGGTGTGCCCCAACGATGAACCAATTGAGCAAACACCTCCGGATGGAGTTCCCACTCCCCCGGATGAAAAGTCTGACGACTTAGAAAATCCGCCTCCCAGTTCTCTACACCTGGGATATGGATCGCTGATAGATGGCAAGAGTGAGTCTCTGCCCAGCGAATTATCTTGGAGACTTCTAACATCGCTAGGGAGCTCCTGGTCCCCCCTTGATGGTTGATGTAAGCCACAGTCGTGATGTTGTCCGACTGAAATCTGATGAACCTCAGGGTTGCTAACTGAGGCCAAGCTAGAAGAGCATTGAATATTGCTCTTAACTCCAGAATATTTATTGGGAGGAGTTTCTCCTTCTGAGTCCACGATCCCTGAGCCTTCAGGGAATTCCAGACTGCTCCCCAACCTAGAAGGCTGGCATCTGTTGTTACAATTGTCCAATCTGGCCTGCGAAAGGTCATACCTTTGGACAGATGGACCCGAGATAGCCACCAGAGAAGAGAATCTCTGGTCTCTTGATCTAGATTTAGCAGAGGGGACAAATCTGTGTAATCCCCATTCCACTGACTGAGCATGCATAATTGCAGCGGTCTGAGATGTAGGCGCGCAAATGGCACTATGTCCATCGCCGCTACCATTAAGCCGATCACTTCCATGCACTGAGCCACCGAAGGGCGCGGAATGTAGTGAAGAACACGGCAGGAATTTAGAAGCTTTGATAACCTGGACTCCGTCAGGTAAATTTTCATTTCTACAGAATCTATCAGAGTTCCTAGGAAGGAAACCCTTGTGAGGGGTGATAGAGAACTCTTTCCCTCGTTCACTTTCCACCCATGCGACCTCAGAAATGCCAACACTATGTCCGTATGAGATTTGGCAATTTGGAAGTTTGACGCCTGTATCAGGATGTCATCTAGATAAGGGGCCACTGCTATGCCCCGTGGTCTTAGGACCGCCAGAAGAGACCCCAGAACCTTTGTAAAAATTCTTGGGGCTGTAGCTAACCCGAAGGGAAGAGCCACAAACTGGTAATGCCTGTCTAGAAAGGCAAACCTTAGGAACCGATGATGATCTTTGTGAATCGGTATGTGAAGGTAAGCATCCTTCAAATCCACTGTGGTCATGTACTGACCCTCCTGGATCATAGGTAGGATTGTCTGAATAGTTTTCATTTTGAACGATGGAACTCTGAGGAATTTGTTTAAGATCTTTAGATCCAAAATTGGTCTGAAGGTTCCCTCTTTTTTGGGAACCACAAACAGATTTGAATAAAATCCCTGTCCTTGTTCCATCTGTGGAACTGGATGGATCACTCCCATTATTAGGAGGTCTTGCACACAGCGTAATAATGCCTCTTTCTTTATCTGGTTTACAGATAATCTCGAAAGGTGAAATCTCCCTTGTGGGGGGGAAGCTTTGAAGTCCAGAAGATATCCCTGAGATATGATCTCCAACGCCCAGGGATCCTGAACATCTCTTGCCCACGCCTGGGCGAAGAGAGAAAGTCTGCCCCCTACTAGATCCGTTGCCGGATAGGGGGCCGTTCCTTCATGCTGTCTTAGAGGCAGCAGCAGGCTTTCTGGCCTGCTTGCCTTTGCTCCAGGCCTGGTTAGATTTCCAGGCCGGCTTGGATTGCGCAAAAGTTCCCTCTTGTTTTGTAGCAGAGGAAGTTGATGCTGCACCTGCCTTGAAGTTTCGAAAGGCACGAAAATTAGACTGTTTGGCCCTTGATTTGGCCCTGTCCTGAGGAAGGTTATGACCCTTACCTCCAGTAATGTCAGCAATAATTTCCTTCAAACCAGGCCCGAATAGGGTCTGCCCCTTGAAGGGAATGTTAAGTAATTTAGACTTTGAAGTCACGTCAGCTGACCAAGATTTAAGCCATAGCGCCCTACGCGCCTGGATGCGAATCCAGAATTCTTAGCCGTTAGTTTAGTCAAATGAACAATGGCATCAGAAACAAAAGAATTAGCTAGCTTAAGTGTTCTAAGCTTGTCAAGTATTTCAGTCAATGGAGTAGCTGTCTGAAAGGCCTCTTCCAGAGATTCAAACCAGAACGCCGCAGCAGCAGTGACAGGAGCAATGCATGCAAGGGGCTGCAGGATAAAACCTTGTTGAATAAACATTTTCTTAAGGTAACCTTCTAATTTTTTATCCATTGGATCTGAAAAAGCAAAACTGTCCTCGACAGGGATAGTGGTACGCTTGCTAAAGTAGAAACTGCTCCCTCCACCTTAGGGACCGTCTGCCATAAGTCCCGTGTGGTGGCGTCTATTGGAAACATTTTTCTAAAAATAGGAGGGGGGAAAACGGCACACCGGGTCTGTCCCACTCCTTAGTAATAATTTCTGTAAACCTTTAAGGTATTGGAAAAACGTCAGTACACACCGGCACCGCGTAGTATTTATCCAGTCTACACAATTTCTCTGGCACTGCAATTGTGTCACAGTCATTCAGAGCAGCTAAAACCTCTCCAAGCTACACCCGGAGGTTCTCAAGCTTAAATTTAAAAGTAGACATATCTGAATCAGGTTTCCCCGAGTCAGAGACGTCACCCACAGACTGAAGCTCTTCCTCAGCTTCTGCATATTGTGACGCAGTATCAGACATGGGCCTTAAAACATCTGCGCGCTCTGTATTACGTCTAACCCCAGAGCTATCGCGCTTTCCTCTGAATTCAGGCAGTCTGGCTAATACCGCTGACAGGGTATTATCCATGATTGCCGCCATGTCCTGCAAAGTAATCGCTATGGGCGTCTTTGATGTACTTGGCGCCATTTTAGCGAGTCCCTTGAGCGGAAGTCAAAGGGTCTCCGACACGTGGGGAGAGTTAGTCGGCATAACTTCCCCCTCGTCAGAATCCTCTGGTGATAATTCTTTTAAAGATAACAGCTGATCTTTATTGTTTAAAGTGAAATCAATACATTTAGTACACATTCTCCTATGGGGTTCCATCATGGCTTTTAAACATAATGAACAAGGAGTTTCCTCTATGTCAGACATGTTTATACAGACTAGCAATGAGACTAGCAAGCTTGGAAAAAACTTTAAATCAAGTTAACAAGCAATATAAAAAAACGTTACTGTGCCTTTAAGAGAAACAAATTTTGCCAAAATTTGAAATAACAGTGAAAAAAGGCAGTTAAACTAACGAAATTTTTACAGTGTATGTAACAAGTTAGCAGAGCATTGCACCCACTTGCAAATGGATGATTAACCCCTTAATACAAAAAACAGATTAACAAAACGAAAAATATGTTTTTTAAACAGTCATAACAACTGCCACAGCTCCTACTTTTGAAGCCTTTTGAGCCCTTCAGAGATGTCCTATAGCATGCAGGGGACTGCTGAGGGAAGCTGAATGTCACAGTTTGTAATTTTAACTGCACCAACTGTAACTTTTATGCTATAACAGTGGAAAGCCTCAGGAAACTGTTTCTAGGCAAAAATAAAGCCAGCCATGTGGAAAAAACTAGGCCCCAATAAGTTTTATCACCAAAGCATATATAAAAACGATTAAACATGCCAGCAAACGTTTTATATTGCACATTAATCAGAGTATATACCTCTGATAGCAAGCCTGATACTAGTCGCTATTAAATCACTGTATTTAGGCTTTAACTTACATTAATCCGGTATCAGCAGCATTTTCTAGCAAATTCCATCCCTAGAAAAACTTAACTGCACATACCTTATTGCAGGATACCCTGCACGCCATTCTCCCTCTGAAGATACCTCACTCCTCAGACATATGTGAGAATAGTGATCCAAGGAAAGAAGTTGCGCTCAAGCTTGTAATATTCTAGAAGAAAGAAAGGCACTCCAGGCACGTTGCAGAAAGTAAAAACAACTTTTATTCCAAAAATGACTTAAAAGAAGGACAAAATGGTGTTGTCCAGCAAAGAGCCAGCAGTGACTCCAACAATCAGGTTGATGAGCTGATCCTCACGCAGACATGTTTCGTGCGTTTGCGCACTTGATCACTGCTTACCTGAGGATCAGCTCACCCACCTATTTATGACTAAGCTAATTGCCAAAAATTTACATACTTGAAACCTGATTGCATACCTATATCCACAAGACAGGCTACTTTAATTATTCTACCAGTAGCTGAGAATAAACATAAAAAGAAAGAATACAAAGGGATAATATAGAGAATACATGACAGGAAATAATCTGACCATTGATTTTAAGAATTATTAAAAAATATGACAAACAGTTTGAACTAAAAATGAATACATTCAAAAGGGAACTATGGCAATTCAAATCTAGAAAGATGACACGTGACAAAAGGGACTATGACTCTAATCAAGTGTATAGATGGACACAAGAAGATACACTAAGAAAGGGATATAAGAGAAATAATAAAAATAGGAACAAACAAATGAATGGTAAAGGAAATAAAAAGGGGAAGAGTGTCACATTCTCCGACACTGAATATGAGTGTGACTCCTCTGACGGTGATGTCAATGAAGTAGAAGAAGCGGAAGCAGCAGTCTTCCAAGAAATTGATGTCCAATATTATAGTGAAAATTCCACTCAGTCAAAAAACGGACAGGAATTGGCCACACAGGAAGTAAGAAAAAAACAACACACAGAGGTTGTCGAGGTGGCGGCAAAAGAGCCAAGGGAAACACAGAAGAAGAAAATAAGATCTGTATATACAACCAGGTCTCAGAAGGAGAGGAAGAAATATGCATAAATGATAAAAATGTTGTTAATTTATCTTCTGTAAATTTAACCACTGCACAAATAGATTTGTTGTCTAAAGGTCTCAACTTTGTGCCTTCCAATCACTTCAATGTTTTTGAAACCATTTTAGACGTCAACAGATTTGCTAGAAAAATCACATTACAAAAGCATTTTTATAGGAAGGATGGGAATGCAGAAAGTGAACCTGATTTAACTAAAGAGTATGATGCAGCAATTTATGATGTAGGTTCTATATCTGATCTTAACTTTTCTGAAATTAACACCTTGAGAGATTTAGATCAACTCCTACAAGAAGGAGAGGACACTAAAGATGATAATTTACAAGAGAGTAACATCTCTTTAAAACATATAAAAAACAAAAGCACATTCTATCCTTTTAAGACACGTTCAAAAGTGATTGATATCTTTCAAAAAACGGTAGAGATCAAATTACGTGATCTAGATAAACAAGTGACAGATAAAGGTAATAGAAAATGTAACAATTTAACGTACAAAGAGAAATCAGCTCTCAGGGAGCTTACACAGAATGACAACATTGTAATTAGGCCATCTGACAAGGGCGGCAATGTGGTCGTTCTTAACAGAACTGACTATATTGCAGAGGCCAAGAGGCAGTTAAGTCAAAAAGATGTTTACCTAAAATTGACACAAAATCCTACTAATAAGTTTCAGAGGGAAATTGGGATTATTATTAAATATGCCCGTAGTAATAACATCATTACTCCATCTGTTGAAGAAAAATTGTTAATATCTAATCCAGTAACTCCCATTTTCCATCATTTCCCCAAATTACATAAAAATTCTTTATCTCCTCCAGGTAGACCCATCATTGCCGGCATAGGGTCCCTGAATGAAGCACTCTCTGAACTCGTTGACACTTTTTTACAACCTCTAGTATGTCAACTTCCTAGCTATATACAAGACACCACTTCTTTTATTAAAAAAATTGCTAACATTGAATGGAAACCAAACTATAGGTTAAT
This sequence comes from Bombina bombina, assembly GCF_027579735.1. Lineage (NCBI taxonomy): Eukaryota > Metazoa > Chordata > Amphibia > Anura > Bombinatoridae > Bombina > Bombina bombina. The sequence goes on along the minus strand of NC_069501.1, from coordinate 543,051,773 downwards.
GGTTGTTGATGTGACATCTCTTTACACGTCTATTGAGCATTCAAAGGGCCTTAAAGCTATCGAATTTTTTATTAATTCATCTTGTAACTTTGAAGAAGCAACTAAGGTTTTTTTGCTGAATGCAATTGAATACTTGCTTACCCACAATTTTTTTATGTTTCAGGCTGATTATTATCTCCAGAGACGTGGGACTGCTATGGGGGCTAAATTTGCCCCCTCCTATGCCAACCTATTTATGGGTTGGTGGGAGCTGTCCCACGTCTTTGGAGATGGTAATCCATTTAAGGGAGCGATTATCCAGTATTGTCGCTACATAGATGATTTGTTTTTCATCTTAGAATGTGACGCAACTGAGGCGGATAGCTTTTGCAATTACCTCAACTGTAATCAACTAGGTATAGAGTTCACAGGTACTCACAGCAATGAAAGTGTGAACTTTTTGGATCTCACTGTTCAAGGCGGTGAGACTGGATCTACTATCCAGACTAAAATGTACAGAAAGGAAACTGCAGGTAACACACTGTTAAAATTCGAATCATGTCATCCCCGGCATGTGCTAAGAGGCATACCCAAAGGGGAATATATTCGCATTAAAAGGAACTGCACCAGTGAAAAAGAATATCACAAGCAGGCCAGTGAAGCCACTCAAAGATTCAAACAGCGAGGTTATCATGAGGGCCTTCTATTAAAAGCGAAAGCAAGTGTCGATCAAATCCCAAGAACTGAGTTGCTTCAATATAAACACAACAAGTCAAAGACTAAAAAGAATGAAAATAATAAGATCAAATTCATAACTACCTTTAGTGTAGAATATAATAAAATATGTACAATCATTAAAGACTCTCTTCCTATTCTGTATTCAGACCCTACCATCAGAGAGATTTTAAAGTCTGGATGTGACTTCATTCCTAAAAGAGCTAAGACTCTATCTAATCATTTATCCCCCTCTGACATCAAACCTAAGATAAATAGATGCTGGCTTAAACAAAGACAGGGATGCTTTAAGTGCAGACGACACATCTGCAAAACTTGTAACTTTATACATGAGGGCGATAAATTTGTTTCAAGCACAACTAACACAGAGTATGACATCAGATACTTCATTAACTGTGCAACTACGCACGTAGTCTATCTTCTCACATGTGATATTTGTCAGATCCAATATACAGGAAAAACCAAGAGGTCCCTCAAAGACAGATTCCTGCAACATCTTAGGTCAGTTGAAGATAAAGATAGTGACACTCCCATATCAAGACACTTTAAACTAATTCACAACTCAGATGTATCATCGTTAAGAATACAGGGTATTGACCATATTACCAAGTGGAGAAGAGGTGGAAATAGAGAGTCATTACTCAATAAAAAGGAAATTTATTGGATGTTTAAATTACAGACTAGTGAACCAGAAGGGTTAAACATTAGACGTGACCTAGATGTATTTATCTAATATATGTCCTAGTATAGTCTGATCAAATAACTTATATGTCATAGTAATGGCAAGACACCTATATTTCTCTTTGGCTTTGTGATCTTTTTTCTTCTTTTTTGTTACATAAACAATACATATATTAAGTATAGATCTACTTGAAAAATGTGTTTGGATCCATACAATTGTAATAGTTGATATCTTAACATTTTATTAGTATGGCAATTCTAGGAAATTTTAGTTCACACTATATATAGCAATTCTTAAAATCAATGGTCAGATTATTTCCTGTCATGTATTCTCTATATTATCCCTTTGTATTCTTTCTTTTTATGTTTATTCTCAGCTACTGGTAGAATAATTAAAGTAGCCTGTCTTGTGGATATAGGTATGCAATCAGGTTTCAAGTATGTAAATTTTTGGCAATTAGCTTAGTCATAAATAGGTGGGTGAGCTGATCCTCAGGTAAGCAGTGATCAAGTGCGCAAACGCACGAAACATGTCTGCGTGAGGATCAGCTCATCAACCTGATTGTTGGAGTCACTGCTGGCTCTTTGCTGGACAACACCATTTTGTCCTTCTTTTAAGTCATTTTTGGAATAAAAGTTGTTTTTACTTTCTGCAACGTGCCTGGAGTGCCTTTCTTTCTTCTAGAATATTACAAGCTTGAGCGCAACTTCTTTCCTTGGATCAATGTACTCGGCTTCGCCTGTGGCGTGTGTGGCAGACACGCCTGAAGTTTGCAGCCTATCGCTTGGATTCATTTAGGGGGTGTGTCCCCCGCCCACTCTCCTGTGTGCCGGGTCGTCCATTTTCACTGAACGCTCAGGAGGAGCGCACCTAACAGTGACTATCCTGGAACTATGTGAGAATAGTAGTGGATCTTAGTTACTTCTGCTAAGATCATAGAAAAACGCAGGCAGATTCTTCTTCTAAATGCTGCCTGAGATAAAATAGTACACTCCGGTACCATTTAAAAACAATAAACTTTTGATTGAAGAAAAAACTAACTATATTTTACCACTTTCCTCTTACTACCTCCAGCTATGTTGAGAGCTTGCAAGAGAATGACTGGGTATGGCAGTTAGGGGAGGAGCTATATAGCAGCTCTGCTGTGGGTGATCCTCTTGCAACTTCCTGTTGGGAAGGAGAATATCCCACAAGTAATGGATGATCCGTGGACTGGATACACCTAACAAGAGAAAATGTGTTTACATTGGCTTCACCTATTCCTTTACCCTCACAAGGCGGGTTAAACAAAGAGAACCATTAAATCCTTAACCTTTTACACAAATTCCTTACTTTAGAAAATTCTAAAAGTAAATAACTACATTTTCCTCCAATTTAATTTTCAGAACCCTATTACCATAATGAACAGGCCCAATATGTTCTAATCTTGTCGTCAAGTAAACTACTTTTAAGACGTCCTTTGAAAACCCGGAACCTGGGACTCATAGCCTTTATAATGAGTTCTCCTATTGGACTGTTCTAATACTGTTGGATATTTTTCCCCTAATTATTCCTCCCCTCCTACCACCCAGCCATACACCTGCATACATACATAAAAATAAAAAAAACTCCCTAACTATACCCTCCTCCCGACCATCCAGCCTAAGAGCATATCCATTCTCCCCTTAAATTGGACTGTATAAACACTGAATCTCTAAAAGGGGAAATCACCAACTTCTTAGTGTTATTATCCAATGAACAAATATATTTTTCCCATTTAGCGAAGAAAGCCTCTATGTTTATTTCCATTTCCATTTGGACTTTAATCTGTTCCAAGAACAACTGATATTGCACACCCTTTTTAAATTCTGAAAACTTAGGTTCCTTGTGGGATTGCCAGTTTTTCAAAATTATTTTCCTACCTAAAAGGATGGCTGTATTTATTAATAGGGGATTCCGCCCCACTTCATCATAAGTTGTTAGGAAAAACACATTCTGACTAGTGATATGAGTATGGATCTGGACAATTTTTGTTAACCAAAACGAAATTTTACCCCAGAATCTCTGGATCACCGGGCAAGACCAAAACATATGATACGTATCAGCCCGGTCAAATTTACATCTAATACAAGACAGACTATCTCCTCCTCTTACCCAAACTGCAAGAGACTTCGGGGTAACATAAACTTGATATAAAATCTTAATTTGTTGTTCTCTATAAAATTCCCCTCTCATAGCTTTCGCGGCTCTCCTAACCAAGCTTGTTAATAGCTCTGTCTCCATTGAGATGGCCGGGCACTCCCTCCATTTTAAAGTAAGATATCTAGTATTACTCAAATCTTGGCTAGCTAATAGAGACCCATAAGTGGGTGAGATAGAAACTTTCCCTACACTAAATAAGGACAGACTATGCTTTAGAGCAGAAACTTTCCCGACACTAAATAAAGATAGACTATGCTTTAGAGCTTTTATTCCATTCCAAGTTCGGTATCTTCAAAATTTGTTCAGCATAATGCCGAAGTTGCAAGAATGCAAATAATTGGGAATTGGTAATCCCAAATTCTAATTTACATTCATTAAAGGTTTTAACTCTATTCTCCACTTTGTTAATTACTTGAATCATATATTTAACCCCCGCATTACCCCAGCTCCCAAATCTTGATGAGTCATATCCCTCCAGAAATTCTGGATTCCCCCTAATAGTTAGATAGGGGGAAACCCTGAAGTTGGAGCCAGTTCTCATACAAAACTTACGCCAGGCACGTATCAGTTGTTTGATAATTATTAATTGTTTAATCCCTTTGGGGATCCTGGATGGAGGCATATGGGCAAGGGCTTTTAAAGAGAATGGTGCAGCCAGCCCTTCCTCTATATCATAGATCGAAAAATAATCTGTCTCTAGGAACCAATCTTCAACATATTTCATATTAGCAGCTAAGTTATAGGCTTCTAAATCCGGGATAACCATTCCCATACCCTTCTTCCCAGCAAACATACATTTCATGGCTATTCTAGATCTACTATTCTTCCAAATAAATTGCCTAATATATTTATTAATTATCAGACTATCTCTCTTTAGTCCATACATTTTAAATCTTTCCCCTGTTTTGGTACCAGGACGATCCTGGATTCATTGAAATATTTAGTTGGGACTTTCCCCCCTATGAGAAAAGAATTATACACATCCCTTAACGTTAGGGTGATTTTGTCCCCAATAATCTTATATAATTCCCCAGGAATATCATCCGGGCCTAAAGCCTTATTAAAGGGACAGACTACACCAGAATTTTTATTGTTTTAAAAGATAGATAATCCATTTACTACCCATTCCCCAGTTTTGCATAACCAACACAGTTATAATAATATACTTTTAACCTCTGCGATTATCTTGTATCTAAGCCTCTGCAAACTGCCCCTTTATTTCAGTTCTTTTGACAGACTTGCAGTTTAGCCAATCAGTGCCTGTTCCCAGATAACTTCACGTGCACGAGCACAGTGTTATCTATATGAAATACGTGAACTAACACCCTCTAGTGGTGAAAAACTGATAAAATGCATTCTGAAAAGAGGTGGCCTTCAAGGTCTAAGAAATTAGCATATGAACCTCCTAGGTTAAGCTTTCAACTAAGAATACCACGAGAACAAAGCAAAATTGGTGATAAAAGTAAATTGGAAAATTGTTTAAAATGACATGCTCTATCTGAATCATGAAAGTTTATTTTGGCCTAGACTGTCTCTTTAAGTTTTAATTTATTAATGGCCTTACTGATTTCCTCCTGAGTTATTGGAGTATTCAACATTTCTAGATCTTCCTTCTTAGCTTGAGGGGTCTTAATACTCTCCCAAAACTGCTCCTTATTTTGATATTCTACTTCTCTCTACCCATATACATTTTGGAAATATTGTTGGAATTCCTTAATAATGTCCAATGGCTGAGTAAGGACTTTATCTTTTAATTTAATACTTATGTTCTTACTCGACTTCTGAAAATTAATCATTTTGGCCAAAAACTTCCCTGTTTTATTACCATAGGACATAAACGTACTATTCCGTCTCATTTCTGCTTGTGTTTCTCTTGATATGCACCAATTATCCCTCTGGTTTTTAGCATCTAGGTACTGTTTCCAGTTCTCACTATTATTATTCTGTATGTATATTTGATATTTATTAACAATCTGATTTGTGAGTTGCAGCCAGTAGTTATTATTTGCCTTCTTTGTTTTGACCAAAAAAGCTATTATTTCTCCCCGAATAACTGCCTTGAAGGCCTGCCATAGTATCTCTATGTTCTCAACTGATTCTTTATTCTTATCATACGGCTAGATTTAGAGTTTTGCGGTCAAAGGGGTGCGTTAGCTACGCGTGTTTTTTTTCTAGCGCTGCTTCTAAACAACGCTGGTATTTAGAGTTCTCTTAAGGGCTGCGTTAGGCTCCAAAAAGGGAGCGTACAGGCATATTTACCGCCACTTCAACTCTCAATACCAGCGTTGCTTACGGTAGCGGCCAGCTGGAAAAAAGTGCTTGTGCTCGTGCACGATTCCCCCATAGGAAACAATGGGGCAGTTTGGGCTGAAAAAAAACCTAACACCTGCAAAAAAGCAGCGTTCAGCTCCTAACGCAGCCCCATTGTTTCCTATGGGGAAACACTTTCTAAGTCTGCACCTAACACCCTAACATGAACCCCGAGTCTAAACACCCCTAATCTTACACTTATTAACCCCTAATCTGCCGCCCCCGCTATCGCTGACCCCTGCATTATATTATTAACCACTAATCTGCCGCTCCGGACACCGCCGCAACCTACATTATACCTATGTACCCCTAATCTGCTGCCCCTAACATCGCCGACCCCTATATTATATTTATTAACCCCTAATCTGCCGCCCCCAACGTCGCCGCTACCTACCCATACTTATTAACCCCTAATCTGCCAACTGGACCTCGCCGCCACTATAATAAATGTATTAACCCCTAAACCGCCGCACTCCCGCCTCGCAAACCCTATAATAAATATTATTAACCCCTAATCTGCCCTCCCTAACATCGCCGACACCTAACTTCAAGTATTAACCCCTAATCTGCCGACCGAACCTTGCCGCTACTCTAATAAATGTATTAACCCCTAAAGCTAAGTCTAACCCTAACACCCCCCTAAGTTAAATATAATTTTATTCTAACAAAATAAATTAAATCTTATTAACTAAAGTCTTCCTATTTAAAACTAAATACTTACCTGTAAAATAAACCCTAATATAGCTACAATATAACGAATAATTATATTGTAGCTATATTAGGATTTATATTTATTTTACAGGCAACTTTGTATTTATTTTAACTAGGTACAATAACTATTAAATAGTTATTAACTATTTAATAGCTACCTAGTTAAAATAATTACCAAATTACCTGTAAAATAAATCCTAACCTAAGTTACAATTAAACCTAACACTACACTATCAATAAATAAATTAAATCAATTACCTACAATTACATACAATTACCTACAATTAACTAAACTATACTAAATTACAAAAAAACCCCCACTAAATTACAAAAAATAAAAAAAGATTACAAGAATTTTAAGCTAATTACACCTACTCTAAGCCCCTAATAAAATAACAAAGCCCCCCAAAATAAAAAAATTCCCTACCTAAATTAAAATAGTTAACAGCTCTATTACCTTACCAGCCCTTAAAAGGGCTTTTTGCGGGGCATGCCCCAAAGAAATCAGCTCTTTTGCCTGTAAAAAAAAAACACAATACCACCCCCCAACATTACAACCCACCACCCACATACCCCTACTCTAACCCAAACCCCCCTTAAATAAACCTAACACTACCGCCCTGAAGATCTCCCTACCTTGAGTCGTCTTCACTCAGCCGAGCACCGATGGACCAAAAGAAGACATCCGGAGCGGCAGAAGTCTTCATCCTATCCGGGCAGAAGAGGACATCCGGACCGGCAGACATCTTCATCCAAGCGGCATCTTCTATCTTCATCCATCCGACGAGGAGCGGCTCCATCTTCAAGACCTCCGGCACGGAACATCCTCTTCCTACCGACGACTACCGACAAATGAAGATTCCTTTAAGTGACGTCATCCAAGATGGCATCCCTCGAATTCCGATTGGATTCTATCAGCCAAACGGAATTAAGGTAGGAAAAATCTGATTGGCTGATTGGATCAGCCAATCGGATTGAACTTGAATCTGATTGGGTGATTCAATCAGCCAATCAGATTTTTCCTACCTTAATTCCGATTGGCTGATAGAATCCTATCAGCCAATCGGAATTCGAGGGACGCCATCTTGGATGACGCCACTTAAAGGAACCTTCATTCGTCGGTAGTCGTCAGTAGGAAGAGGATGTTCCGTGTTAACTATTTTCATTTAGAATAGGGTAGGGAATTTTTTTATTTTGGGGTGCTTTGTTATTTTATTAGGGGGCTTAGAGTAGGTGTAATTAGCTTAAAATTCTTGTAATCTTTTTTTATTTTTTGTAATTTAGTGTTTTTTGTTTGTTTGTAATTTAGTATAGTTTATTTAATTGTATGTAATTGTAGGTAATTGATTTAATTTATTTATTGATAGTGTAGTGTTTAATTGTAACTTAGGTTAGGATTTATTTTACAGGTAATTTGGTAATTATTTTAACTAGGTAGCTATTAAATAGTAAATAACTATTTAATAGCTACTGTACCTAGTTAAAATAAATACAAAGTTGCCTGTAAAATAAATATAAATCCTAATATAGCTACAATATAATTATTCGTTATATTGTAGCTATATTAGGGTTTATTTTACAGGTAAGTATTTAGTTTTAAATAGGAAGACTTTAGTTAATAATATTTAATTTATTTCGTTAGATTAAAATTATATTTAATTTAGGGGGATGTTAAAGTTAGAATTAGCTTTAGGGGTTAATACATTTATTAGAGTAGCGGCGAGGTCCGGTCGGCAGATTAGGGGTTAATACTTGAAGTTAGGTGTCGGCGATGTTAGGGAGGGCAGATTAGGGGTTAATAATATTTATAATAGGGTTTGCGAGGCGGGAGTGAGGCGGTTTAGGGGTTAATACATTTATTAGAGTAGCGGCGTGGTCCGGTCGGCAGATTAGGGGTTAATAAGTGTAGGTAGGTGGTGGCGACGTTGGGGGGGGCAGATTAGGGGTTAATAAATATTATGTAGGTGTCAGCGATGTTAGGGGCAGCAGATTAGGGGTACATAGGGATAATGTATGGGGCGGCGGTGTGCGTTCGGCAGATTAGGGGTTAAAAAATTTTATTATAGTGGCGGCGATGTGGGGGGACCTCGGTTTAGGGGTACATAGGTAGTTTATGGGTGTTAGTGTACTTTAGAGCACAGTAGTTAAGAGCTTTATGAACCGGCGTTAGCCCAGAAAGCTCTTAACTACTGACTTTTTTCTGCGGCTGGAGTCTTGTTGGTAGAGGGTCTAATGCTCACTTCAGCCAAGACTCTCAATACCGGCGTTAGGAAGATCCCATTGAAAAGATAGTATACGCAATTGGCGTAAGGGGATCTGCGGTATGGAAAAGTCGCGGCTTGGAAGTGAGCGTTAGACCCTTTCCTGGCTGACTCTAAATACCAGCGGGCGGTAAAAAGCAGCGTTAGGACCTCTTAACGCTGCTTTTGACGGCTACCGCAGAACTCTAAATCTAGGCAATAGTATTCTTTCCATTTACTAAGCAAAAAATTCCGAAACTTCAAATTTGTATATAAATAATTCGGAAAGAACAGTCTATTATTTGGTGAATTACTGGCATTAATTACCAAGGAGAGCAGAATTGGTGCATGATCAGAGAGAGTGATTGGCATAATTATTGTCTTTTGAACTAGGGAGAATAGATTCTTACTAATTAAAAACATGTCAATGCACGAGAGGGACTTGCATGCTTTAGATAAGCAAGTATATTCCTTGCTATCTGGGAAGGTGTTCCTCCAAATATCCAAAAGTTCCAAATTATAACAACATTTTTTAAATGTTCTAGTGTCCCTATTTCCCAATTGCTGCCTTCCCGCATGTTGTTTTCTGTCCAATAATCCTGATGCTACCATATTCTGGTCCCCTCCGAGAATTATTTTTCTATCTGACCCCATCAATTTATCTTTCATTACTTTCCAAAAACGACTTTTCTTTTCATTTGGGCCATATACATTACACAGTGTAATTCTTTTCTTCCCTAAGATAATAAATCTACCCTGTGAATCTATTTCTTTTTTCAGAATTTGATATTGCAAGTTTTTCCTAAACAATATGGCTACTCCTTTTTTCTTATGCCTACCTGGAGCATATGCTACTTCACCAACCCACCCCCACTTAAGCTTTTGACTCTTTAAGTCATCAAGGTGTGTTTCTTGTAACATACCTATATCTACTTTAAGCTTATTCAAATGTTGTAGAACCACTTTCCTTTTTATTGGGGAATTAAAGCCACCCACATTCCAGGATCCTATTTTATACTTCCCACTCATTCAGATTTCCACACAAACCTGCTAAGCGCCATTGCTCCCAGCCTGGGCAGAAGGGAGGAAGAAAGAGAAAAGAAACAAAAAAAAAAAAAACACAACCATCCATTCATAGTCCACCAACTTCCCATCCAACCCAACATCACTATGTTCTAGCATTTTTCAAAGAGTTCCTCTCAACATCAGTACAATAGTTCCTAATCTATATTCCAACCTATCACCTAACTTCCTCCACTAAGAATTTTTCTGCTTCCTGAGGGTTATCCAAAGTCTTAAACCCATCTGAGGTTTTGGTGCTTATTTTAGCCGGGTATAATAACCTAACTGTTCTACCTTTTTATTAGTCTAGAGCATAATGGTGCACACAGTTTCCTCCTATTGGAGGTCTCATAGGAGAAGTCCTGAAAGAAATTTCTTGTTCTAATAGAAAACATCTTTCTGAAGTCTGTATGCCTGTAAAATCTTTATCTTATCTTGGTAATTCAGATATCGAACAACAATTGGTCTTGGCCTAGACTTCCCCTCTTCCTGATTTCTGAGACTCCCAATCCTATGAGCACGTTCAACTAACAAAACCTGCTTATCTGCTGAAATTTGTAATAGGGTAGGTAACTGAACTGCAGCAAAATGTAAGAGATCCTTTTCTAACAAATTTTCTGGTATTCCAATAATTCGCAAGTTATTCCGCCTTGACCTATTTTCAAGGTCGTCAACTTTGTCACTTAGGAATTTGACTTGCTTCCGTATAACTAATAGTTCTCTATCTTTCTCAATATCTCTGTCCTCTAGATCTGAGATACACTGTTCTACTAAGCCTAACCTAGCCGAAATTTGTTTTGTTTCTTGTGAAATTACCTCTACAGTATTCTGTATTGCCTCAAATTTGGGCAAAAAGAGTGTAGTGATTTGTTTCAGCAGTTCAGTGTTTGTTATTAAATCTGGCCCTAGCTCCTGTGGGGATTCTATACCTAATTCTGTAGGCTGCTTTTTTCCTGTTGCCTTCTCCCTGTCATGGTTGCTGTTTTAGTATTAGACACTGAAGATATATATTTATCCATAAGGAGCATAAAAGAATAATAATTCTATCTCCCATATGCACTCTATTCAATTCCTTAACCGTGCGCTTGACTTTCAGCTTAACCTTGATCTAATCCTAGTTCCTAAGCTTGGGACCACCCCCGAACCTCCCCCTATCCCCCAGAACTAATTTAAATATTATATACCAACAGTGATTTATACAAAATATACCCCAGTATTAAATTGTGTCAAAAATGGACATTAGTGAACATGTTTTAGAATAAACCTAAAATAAATATTATATTTCAAAAGGGGATATTTTACTTATTTGCTGTGCACAGTCATATATTTAGAAACATGCATCACATCTAATATAAATAATCAATAATAAGCTCACTAATGACACCGCTTGCTGAGAAGTAAACTTAGTATGACCCTGGCCAAGGCCGCCACTAGAAATTTTGGGACCCCTTACTACACCATTAGGGTCAGATAACAAGTGGAACATTAACTGCGCTAGAAGTTAGTTTTTTGGACGAGCCAGGTTGCACTCGTATGATGAGCCAGGTTGCACTCATATTACAAGTTGAAAGAAAAAAGTTATCCCCAACATGAAAATGTTAATATTTTACATTCTAATGTTCTTCACGTACAAGAATATGTACTATTTATTCCCAAATAAATGATTCTACAAATGTCTAATGTTTTTTTGAACAATTAAATTTTAAACCTTAAGGAACATTTGCTTCATAATTTGGACATGGTTCGAGCCTTGAAGTTCTATCTTCAGGCTACTAAGGATTTTAGACAAACTCCTTCCTTGTTTGTTGCCTAGTCTGGGAAGCGTTTTTTAAAATTGTAAAAATTTAAATTTCATGATACATGCTTGTATTACACATTTGTATTAACAAAAAACATAAATTATGCTTACCAGATAATTTAATTTCCTTCTGTATAAGGAGAGTCCAGGGCTTCATTCCTTTCTGTTGGGAAATACTGAACCTGACCACCAGGAGGAGGCAAAGACACCCCAGCCAAAGGCTTAAACACCTCTCCCACTTCCTCTATCCCCCAGTCATTCTGCCAAGGGAACAAGGAACAGTAGGATAAATATCAGAGTATAAAAGGTGTCAGAAGAAAATTATAATTTAGTTGGTTGCCCATCGGAGAACACAGGTGGGGGCTGTGGACTCTCCTTATACAGAAGGAAATGAAATTATCTGGTAAGCATAATTTATGTTTTCCTTCTTAATATAAGGAGAGTCTATGGCATCATTCCTTACTGTAGGGAAACTTATACCCAAGCTCTAGAGGACACTGAATGAAAACGGGAGGGACACAAAGAGAGGCGGACCCTAATCTGAGGGCTCCTTTCTCCTAAAGGCTGCTTCTGCAGAAGCAAAAACAACAAACTTGTAAAATTTACAAAATGTGTGTAAGGAGGACCAGGTAGCCGCCTTACAAATATGATCCATAGAGCCCTCTTTCTTAAAGGCCCAAGAGGAAGCCACTGCTCTAGTAGAATGAGCCTTAATTCTCTGAGGAGGCTTATGTCCCGCTGTCTCATAAGCTAAGCGGATAACACTAATTATGAAGCAAATGTTCCTTAAAAGAAGAAGGATGGGGGCGGAGCCTAGACACGCTCAGGAATGGACGCTTAGTCTCTGAGCTCTACACTGCAATAGATCTAAAATCAGAATCTAAGACAGAATACAGGCTACAGGGCCACACCAGAATGTGAGGAAAACAAGGGGAGAGACCCAGAAACAATACCATTTGTAAAAAGTAGCCAAAGAGAACAACGTAACTCTACGAACGTACTGGAGGTGCAGAAGCGCGCCAAAACATCTTAAGCACTGTACCGGAGGACTTAGCCGGTTTCTGAGAGGGGGATTCCCCTTCATTAGCCCCGCACTACATGAAAATTTGACCAGTGCTCAGCGGTCCTGAATAGGAGAGAGAGGCTTGCTCAAATACCGCACAATTCTAGACAGCCCGATCAAACAGTCAGGTGACTATAAAGACTGAGGCGGATGGGCATATACCGGGACACAGTTTGTTGCGGGGCTGGAGAGGGGGAGGGCTATCCCACTGAAAGGCAGCACTGGAGGCATGAATAAAAGATAGCTTACGATATATGAAAAGTGCAGGGTGACAAAGCACTACGATAAAACCTGCAGTCATATCTTGGTGGGGGCCTTAGGAGATGAATGTCCGGTCACATAAATGAGAAGACTTAACTGGCGATAATTAGTAAATAAAGGTGATAGTAACCTGTTAAAAAAAAAAAAAAAAAGGAACAAAAGGGTGTCAGGAAGAAGGGGGGAATAAAAAAGGGGATCTCTTGTGTAAAACTATTTAGAACTCCCAGACCACTATGAAGGAGGAAAAAATAAAATAAAAAAAACACGGTGAACCACCAGCAGAGAGCAGTAGAGTGACACAAAGTTCTTAAACACATTAGATGCTGCTGCACAGAGCCTGAGAGTCATAAGAATATAATTCAAAAACTGTGTGTTTTACTATATGTAACAGTGTTTCCTGTTAGAAGTTGGAGATAAAAATAATAGATAACAAAGAGAGAAAATAATACTCCCCCATTTACTATAACAAGAAGTCTCTTAGTGCAGAGTATTACAAGAACCATTATGTCAATCAGAAAATCCAATAAGGGAGAGAAGACTGTCAGAAACCCCACAGTGAGCAATTTCTTTAGACCCCCTAAAAGTAGTAAAAATACAGACCCATTGGAAATGGAGAATGAAGAGACCTCAGACTCAGAGCAAATGAGTACCAGACAAACAGACACTAATACGCCAGTGACTAGAGAAGACCTACGTGACCTTGTCTCTAAGCATGATATAACCAGTAACTTTGAGAGGTTATGGGAGAAAATGGACAAAATGCACAATGCAGTCACCTCGAGCCTCACGGAAATAAAATCTGATATCGCAGAGCTGGGAGGGAGATTGGAAGAGCTGGAGGAACATAGGAAGGCCATCACGGAGGAAATATCAACGGTGTCCCAAAACCTCTCCCTACAACAACAGTCTATTATAGACTTGGAGGACAAGATGGATGACTTGGAGAACAGGGGACGTAGGAACAACCTTAGGCTTAAGGGGATTCCGGAGACGGTCACAAACCCAGAGCTCTTAACATACTTACAACAGCTCTTCAAAACTATAACTGGGAATAAAGATGACACCGATTTTAACATGGAAAGGGCGCATAGAGCCTTAAGAGCTAAACCCAGAGGAGACGCAACACCCAGAGATGTGATAATCAGGTTTTCATTCTTTCCAGAAAAAGAGCGCATACTACAAGCATCAAGAGATCACCCGACCTTTAAGTTCCAGGGGTCAGTTATACAGTTTTTTTAAGATCTCAGTCTACGAACCCTGCAGAAAAGAAGCCGCCTACGTCCCTTGACGACAATCTTAAGGAAACATCAAATTAGATACAAATGGGGCTTCCCCTTTGCCCTCCACATTGTGAAGGACAACAAATCAATCACTTTAAAGGATCCAGAAGAAATCCCTGCCACCTGTAAAGTATTGGATCTTGAAACACCAACTATACCGGAGGAGGGGCCACCTTCACAGAGATCTCCCAGCACGTCTTCATCTGGATGGGCCAGAGTAAACCGAAAGAGGCAGAAGAAATGAAATTGGCAAGAGAATTGCTGGAATCACAGTACAAGAGAGAACCCTTGGATGACTTTTTTTTTCAGTAGAGACCATTAATATTAAAATTCTTTACATACTCTACTTAGCCCTCCCTGACAAGGGAAGGCTGAGAAAAGATTAAATACGGACACTATGAATTAGGTGCCTCTTAGCTCACCGACCGATACCCAGTTAATTAGAGCTAGTCAGTTTAGTTAAAGAGTTATATAGAACTGATTTTTAAGTATAACTATATGTTGTCATTTACCTATGCAGTTTATGCTTCCACTGAGTGGATGCAAAGGACACCACTAGTTATGTTCCTCCATTTAGGAGAAAAATACTGTTTACAAAATATAAATTTGTTATTGTTCATGTTATCATTGTTTATTTACTTCATATTTTTTTTCCAGTTGTTTTGGAGACACCGAGACCAATCCCTCAGAATCCAAGAATTAAAATACACACGCTTTGCAATGAAATGTACCCGTTTTGGCCAGGTCAGTAACATCAACAAAATAAATAGGTCAACACAATATAAATTAGATTCCCTAACATCACTCTCATGACACCACAAATACACCTTATATCACATAATGTTAGAGGATTGAATTCGGACATAAAACGTAATACAGCCATAAAACAATACCAAAGATTAGAGGCTAATTTAATCTTCCTTCAAGAAACCCACTTTACTAAA
Source organism: Bombina bombina (assembly GCF_027579735.1). NCBI lineage: Eukaryota > Metazoa > Chordata > Amphibia > Anura > Bombinatoridae > Bombina > Bombina bombina. Next base: position 543,036,527 of record NC_069501.1, on the reverse strand, counting down.
AAAATGATACCAAAATACTGGTCTAGGACCTTTGATCAACATTATCATGCTATAACAGACAAGAAAAAACGAGGGGTGTCAATATTAATTCACTCCTCGTTGGGGTTTAAACATGAGGCAACAATAGCAGATGTGGAAGGCAGATATCTGATAGTCAAAGGGAACATCTCTGAGTCAACCATTGTCTTCTGTAATGTGTATGCCCCAAATGAAGATCAACATACATTCTTTAGAAATATCTCTCACCTATTGACTGATTGGGCCCAATACAAAATAATATTAGCTGGAGACTTCAATATCTCTCTAACAAAAAAACCAGATACACAGCATAAGATCAGTTCCAAAGAACACAGACATAACAGATTAGTTAAAGAAATAGATGAACACTTGACCCCCCACACACTCATAGACACATGGCTTACTCTATATGGTGCAACTACAGATGCTACCTTCTACTCAGCAGCTCATAAGAGCTATACCAGAATAGATTACATTTATATAAGCCAAATCCTGCAACCACTATTAAAGACCTCATCGATCTATCCATGTGTGTGGTCGGACCATTCTATACTATGTATACACTTGGATGGTATAATAGATAAACAGAGGACTAGATCATGGACATTTGATCCATCATATTTAAAAAACCCGACCAAATTAAGTGAAACAGCTAAATCAATCAAAGAATTTTGGAGTAACAATAAAGGATCTACTTCTAATCCATTATTTCAGTGGGCGGCGCATAAAGCTTATCTGAGGGGGATATTAATTCAGAGTAAAACATTCCAAATAAAAAGTTACAAGGCACACATAGACCATCTTCATCAGGAAATAGGGAAGCTAGAGACTCAACACAAACTTACCCAAAGTCCCAAGGTCCTCACAACCTTAGAGACTAAAAGGGCTTCTTTAGCTACCTTACTGAACAACCAATCTTTAAGAGCTATACAGAAATTAAAGACGCAATACTACATATTTGCGAATAAACCGGATAGATATCTGGCTCATAAATTAAGAGATCGTAATAAAACCCTATCCATCCCGTCTATTTTACTTCCCAATGGTACATTAACTAACCATCCCCAGCAGATAGTTGATGCGTTTGCGGATTTCTACGGGGAATTATATAACGGGAAGAAAGTAACACCCTCCCCAACACTTAACTCTAAAATTAAGACTTTCCTTCAAGACGCAAATTTAAAGACCATCACAGAAGACGATAACGATTTTCTAAATGCTCCAATAACAAACAATGAGGTCAGGACAGTTATTAAAGATCTCAAACAGGGCAAAGCAGCGGGACCAGATGGATTTGCCAGTGAATACTATAAAACTTTTAAAGAGATTCTGGTTCCCCATATTACAGAATTTTGTAATTATATATTAACTGGTCACTCGATACCCCCTGAATTACTTGATGCAAAAATTGTGGTGATCCCTAAGCCAGGGAAGGATCCCAAATATTGTTCCAATTATCGACCTATATCCCTCATAAACCAGGATCTGAAAATACTAACAAAAATTATGGCCAATAGACTGAAACCTATTCTCCCCCGAATAATACACCCAGATCAGGTGGGTTTTATTAAAGACAGGGAAGCCCCGGATAATATCCGGAGAATGATAAACATTATAGAATTCCTAAGGGCGGCAAAGATGCCTTCTCTGCTTCTTTCACTGGATGCAGAGAAGGCATTCGACAGAATAGATTGGAATTATATGAAAGAAGTCATGGCTTTTATAGGCTTCAGGGGACCATTCATTAAGGCAATACAGGCAATATACTCACTTCCTTCTGCCCAGGTTACAGTGACGGGATACAGATCCAAACTCTTCCCTATATTGAACGGAACGAGGCAGGGATGCCCCCTTTCCCCTTTGATTTTTGCACTCTGTATCAAACCTTTAGCTGCTAGAATACGAAATTGTCCAGACATTACAGGGGCAACAATATTAGATCAGACCTACAAACTAACATTATTTGCGGATGATATTCTTTTAACTCTAACTAAACCATTAATATCAATACCCAATCTATACAATATATTATCCCAGTTTTCTGAGATTTCAGGATACAAGGTTAATCATGAGAAATGTGAAGCTATGCCGATAGCTATACCACCGCATACTAAGAAAATTATAGAAATAAATTTCGACTTCAAATGGGTTCAACACTCACTTAAATACCTAGGAATATATTTAACAGCCAGCTATGACCAATTATACAAACATAACTACATACCGATTTACAAGACCATTAGAAAGGATTTAAACAAATGGAGGAGATTCACATTCTCATGGTTAGGAAGACTATCAGCGGTCAAGATGAATATCTTGCCACGCTTGTTATACCTCTTTAGGGCCCTTCCCATTAAAATCCCCACACATGACTTAGAGTCTTTGCAGAGAGATTTGGTAACATTTATAAGAGGGAAAACAATTCCTAGAATACCTGTATCTATAATTACTAAACACAAGAGCCTGGGGGGAGTGGGAGCGCCTAACCTGATGGAGTACTATAAAGCAGCGAGATTGGCACAAACAGTGCTAATGGGGAGACAGACAGAGGACATAGTTTGGACAAAAGTGGAAAGTGGGATTTATGGTACTTCCCATGCGGATGAACTGTTGTGGGGAGAGAGACACAGGGGGGTAAAAAGTGACAAACAATACATATCCCCTATATGGGATTTGACCAAACGTACTTGGGAAGCGATAGCTAAAAATAAGGGACTAATACCACAAAGATCACTTACAACACCCTTGAGATATATTTTTCCTAGAGACTACCAAAATATAGTTGATAAATGGGCAAATAAAGGGTTATATAGAGTAGCGGATGTTTTAAATAATAAAGTAATAATGACCTTCTCTCAGATCCAAAACATACTGCAGCCTATCAAACTACACTGGTACCAATACCTCCAGCTCAATATAATTATACAGCATTACATAACCAACATAAACAAATGGGAGTATACTCCTCTGGAACTCCTATTGACATCTTCAGACAGAACAAAACAAACTATCTCCAAACTGTACATAGCAATACAATCTTTATCAAGTACTGAAAAATCTAGCATAGTTGTTAAATGGGAGACAGATCTACATACTATAAAAGGAAAAAAGACATGGGAGGATATGATTAACTCAGCTTGTAAAGGCTTGTTGAGTGCTAGCTTGAAGGAAAATACAATAAAAACTATGTTTCGGTGGTATTTAACACCCTTAAAGACATCGCACATGTCTCCTTCACATAACAGAATGTGTTATAGAGGATGTGGGGAGGTGGGTTCATATTGTCACATGTGGTGGGAATGCAGACAAGTGAAACCCATATGGGAAAGATTATCTTCTTTACTTGGAGAATTGCTAGATGAACCCATTCAATTAACTATTCACCAGGCCCTTCTACATGAACCATTAAGACGGTACAATAAACACATTAATACATTTATCAAAATACTATGTACAGTGGTACGGACCTGTATAGCTCGATACTGGAAATCGAGTGTACCTAGCTGGACAGAGGTCAAGAACAAAATTGCCCTTACTTATAGGATGTATGAAACGGCATCTGGGTTGATGGATACAAGTGAGACTTTCGGTAAGATCTGGTTTTATCGGATACTAAAGGGGGGGGGGGGGGAAACCCCAGATAGATGAACTATAGACGAAGGATTGAGAAATTCTGGTAGATAAAAAGATAGAGGAACTCGGTGTCTCAAAACATTTTTATTTATTTACTTTTCATTATTTTTATTTTTATTTATTTTTTTCAATTTATTTTTATTTTTTGTGCTGTTTTAATACTATTATCTATGACTTGTTGGTGATTTTGTGATCTGTATATCATTATGTATAATTTAGAGGGATCATTATTACGGTTTACAATATTATAAACTAATAGATAGACTTCTAATAGATAGACTAGGGTGAACATATGTCTATATGATTAATAAGGAACCAAGTCTGCTAAATATAGATTACAGGATAAGGATTATAATACTCTCTCATATAAATCCAGAAAAAGACTTTGGAACTACACTAAAAGAACATATGTAGTGAACACGAATACAAGACCAAGTATGACAAAAGACGATCATGTTAACTAGATAAATATAAGATTAATAGGAAGTATTGATAAGAGTAGAGAGAGAGAGATGGTTTTCTTTTCACTTGTTACTGTTGTATACCTGTTTATTAAAATGCTAATAAAAGATTTAAACATAAAAGAAGAAGGATTAGGACACAAGGAAGGAACCACAATCTCTTGATTGATGTTGTGGTCTGACACGACCTTAGGGAGAAACCCTAACTTTGTACGTAGGACAGCCTTATCAGAATGGAACACCAGATAAGGAGGCTCACATTGCAAGCGGCAATCTCAGACACTCTGTGCGCAGAAGCAATAGCCAGTAGAAAAAGAACCTTCCAGGGTAACAACTTAATGTCAATTTCATGCATAGGCTCAAACGGAGCCCGCTGTAAAACCTTAAGAACAAGATTCAGACTCCAGGGAGGATCCTTAGATCTAAACACGGCCTGATCCTAATCAGAGCCTTAACAAAACTGTACATCTGGAAGCTCAGAGAGCCTCTTGTGCAATAAAAACAGGGCCAAAATCTGTCCCCTCAGGGAACTAGCAGGAAGACCCTTCTCCAGTCCATCCTGGAGAAATGAAAGGATCCTGGCAACCTTAACCTTATGCCAGGAGAATCCACGGTCTTCACACCAGAATAAATAGGTTCTCCACACCTTATGATAGATACAACGAGCAACCATCTTACAAGCTTGAATGAGAGTATCAATAACTCTCTCAGAAAAACCTCTCTTGGCAAGGACTAAACGTTCAACATCTATGGTCTGTTAGAAATATATTCATGGATATAGAGTCTATTATAGTACCCAGGAATTCTACCCTGGTGCTTGGAATCAGAGAACTCTTGTCTAAGTTTATCTTCTATCCATGAGATCGAAGAAGAGATAGAAGAGATAACGAATGGTCCTCCGCCAGATGAAAAGATGGTGCTTGTAACAGAATATCATCCAAGTAGGGAGCTACTGCTATACCCCGGGTTCTGGCAAGGACCAGAAGAGCCCCTAGAGCAATAAACAGGAAGTGCTGGTCCAGGAACGCAAAGCTTAGGAACTGGAAGTGATCCTTGTGGATTGGAACGTGAAGGTAAGCATCCTTCAGATCTATAGTGGTCATAAACTGTCCTTCCTGAACTAGAGGAAGGATCAACCTTATTGTCTCCATGTTGAACAAGGGGTCAGTTAGAAATTTGTTTAAGCACTTTAGGTCCAGAATCGTGCGGAAAGTTCCCTCCTACTTTGGGACCACAAACAGGTTTGAATAGTATCCCAAACCTCTTTCGGCGATAGGAACAGGGACAATGACCCCTAGGGAAGACAGATCTCGCACACACCCAAGAAAGGCTTCCCTCTTTTCTGGCTTTAAAGACAGGCTTGAAAGGAGAAATCTGCCCTTGGGTGGCTGATATTTGAAACTTATCTTGTATCACTGAGCTATGACCTCCAGGACCCATATATCCTGCACGTCCCTGAACCAAGCATCTGAAAACAGCGACAGTCTGCCCCCTACACTATCCAGCACCGGATCAGGGGCCGCCCCTTCATGCCGACTTGGTCTTGGCGGGCTTCTTGCTCTGCTTGGATTTATTCCAGGATTGAGCCGGCTTCCAAGTACTCTTGGTTTGCTCGGGCTTAGCGGAGGACTGTTGTCGTTGGGATTTCTCAGAACAAAAGGAATTAAAATTAGAGCCTTGTCCCTTAGACTTGTTCTTTTTAGCCTGCGGTAGGAAGGCACCCTTGCCCCCTGTAACCATGGATGGAGATAATGGAGTCCAGGCCTGGACCAAATAAAATGTTTCCCTTAAAAGGAAGGGAAAGTAGTCTAGACTTAGAAGTCATATCCGCAGACCAGGATTTCAGCCAGAACACCTGACGGGTCTGCACTGAAAAACCAGAGATCTTAGCATTTAGGTAAATGATCTGCATATTTGCATCACAGATAAAAGTCCAGTAGGCTGCAGCTCCAGCAACCAAGGCAACAGCCGCTGCAGGTTGAAACAAGTATACCATATGCTGAAACATTTTTCTGAGAAAAGTTTCCATCTTCTTATCCATCGGCTCTCTGAAAGACGAACTATCCTCAAGTGGCCAGTGTGGAGATAGCCCCATCCATCTTAGTGACGGAACCCCACAACTCCAATCGAGAGTCCGGGACCGGGAATAATTTTTTAAAGGAAGACAAAGGGGAAAAGGAATATCCAATTCTATCCCACTCGTTCTTAATAATGTTTGTCATTTTTACAGGAAAAGTTAACGGCACTACCCTGTCCTCGTAAACTCTGTCTTATTTAGGGATCAAAGGTTCATCAGGCAGCTTGGCCTCCAGAACCTCTAATGTAGACAGAACCTCCTTTAAAAGAACACGTAAGTGTTCAATCTTACATCTAAAGGCTGGTTTAGAGGTAGCAGCCTCCGATCCAGAAAGTTCACCCTCTGAAGACTCAGAGTGTGACCCATCCTTGGATAATTGAAAAACAGATAAATCCAATAAATCACTAGATGACCCCTGGACAGGAGAGCTATGTTTAACCTTTCGCTTGCGCTTGGCAGGGCGAGGTAAAACACTAAGAGCCTCAGACACCTCAGTTTTTTAACTGCACGGTAAAGTCTGATGGTAAAAGGCTCCCTCCAGATGAAGGATCAGGCATTCTATGGGAAGCTGCATGTGATGAGGGAGATGACTGATGGGTATGCACCTCACGGGACGGCGAGTCCTCAGAGGTGGACGGATCAGTGGTACTAAAGGGATTAACCTTCTTAGACATTATAACTTTGTTGATGCATGTGGAACATAGTTGAGAGGGCGGGCATACCAAGGCCTCCTCACAATATAAACAGGTATTACTATTTGGAATAGAGGGAGTACCCTCAAGAATATCAGAATCCTCCATAGCTTGCGCTAATGACAGTAGGACACAGAATAAAAAACAATCTTTTTATTTCTTAACAAAAACAGCACCTTTATACTCCAGCAACATAACAAACAGTCTATGAGCCTAATGAAACCTCACACATAAAGCAGAATACAATCAAAGCATCACATTTGATTAATCCCTAATGTTTGATAACCTCCCTCAGGCTTTTTTATTTTGGGGTGTTTTTTTTTTTTTTTTTTAAAAAAAGGGTATTAGAATAGGACTAATTTTTATTGTTTTGGACAATTTTGTTTGTTATTACTTGTAATGGTAGGTTTTTTTATTTTTTGTAATTTTAGTGTTTTTTATTTTTGTAATGGTAGTTTTTTTTTTGTAATGTTAGGTTTTAGTGCAAGGCAGCTTAGGTTTTATTTTTATTTCACATGTAAGTTTGTATTAATATTTTAACTAGGTAGTTAGTAAATAGTTTATACATATTTATTAACTAGTCTACCTAGTTACAATAAATACAAACTTACCTGTGAAATAAAAATAAAACCAAAGCTAGCTACAATATAACTATTAGTTATATTGTAGCTAGCTTAGGTTTTATTTCACAGGTAAGTATGTATTTAGTTTTAAATAGGTATTATTCAATTAATAATTATAACTTTAATTTAGCTCTATTTTAAATATGTTAAAGTTAGGGGGTGTTAGGGATAGGTTTAGGGGTTAATAGTTTAATTTAGGTTGTTGCGATGTGAGGGGCTGGCGGTTTAGGGGTTAATAGGTTTATTTAGTGATAGTGATGTGGGAGGCCAGAGGTTTAGGGGTTAATAACTTTATTTAGTGGCGGCGAGTGTTGTGGAGCGGCGGAATAGGGTTTAATAGATTTATTATAGTGTGGGCTATGTTGGGGTGCAGGGGAATAGGGGTTAATAACTTTAGTATAGTGGCAGCAATATTGGGAGCGGCAAATTAGGGGTTAATAGATTTATTTTGGTGGTGGCGATATCGGGAGCGGCAGATTAGGGGTTAATAACTTTATTTAGGTGTCGGCGATGTCGGGGGCGGCAGATTAGGGTTGTTTAGAAGTGGGGTTTATGTTAGGGTGTTTAAACTTTACTTTTTTTCCCCATAGACATCAATGGGGCTGCGGTACAGACCTTTCCATTCCACGATCGCAGGTGTTAGTTTTTTTTCTAACCCACTCTCCCCATTGATGTTTATGGGGAAAGCGTGTACGAGCACATCAAAACAGCGCTTATATTTTGTGCGGTATGGAGCTAAACGCAACCATATCGCACGCACAAGCCGACTCTTTCAAAGCTTGTAATGGCAGCACTATGGAGGATGAAATAACGCAACTTTTGTTGCGTTCATTAAAAACCCTATTGTAATCTACCTGAATGATAAAGTTACGTCATTGATGATGGAAGTCACCTGCATTCTGAAAGGGCATGAAATCCCTCATTTGAAAGACAGTAATGCCCTGTTTCATATGTTTTTTTGTGTGGTGTTTTTAGGAGATAGGGCTTCTCTGGAGCCACTTCCATATAGTAAATAAATGATCTTGGAAATAGCCTTTCTTTCTCCATTCAAATAAGGGGGTCATATTATCAGGAAGATACTGGAAGATGACTAAGAGCCTATAGTAGACTTGAAATGTTGTGACTAAGGGCCTATTGTAGACTTGGAATGTTCTATCCTTACTGTGGACCCAACCATAAGATAATAAAGGTCTTTTGAAAGATTTGGAGGGTGGAATTTATATGGATGATGAATACTGGTGAAGACCTGGTAGGTCTGTAACTCTGTGCCCCAAAGGAAAGTGTGCTGTCTTCCACTTTTGGAATTAATAAGTATTGCTGTGCACCACCCATCTGAACTGGACCTTTGGTACTGCACTCAAAAAGGCTGGGTAATGGCAACCGTGGGAATGTTGGATAACGTGTTGTATGTCTAAGTAGTCGATTTTATGTGTACCAAAATTATTTTTGAATTTTAGATGTTCCAAATACTCATGCAAGCTGGAAAAAACATTATTTTAAAGATATCTCATCCCAGCACCAACTAAGAATATCATAAATGATATATATTTTATAAAAAAAAATTAATCCTCTTCTCATTGTTAATTAGTGTAGTGTTGCTTTCAAAATAATCGACAAATAAGTTGGCATATAAAGTGGCCATTTTTGATTCCATGTTGGTATGGCTATTTGTAAATAATAATGATTTTTACACTTTAAATAATTTAACGATAATCACAACTCTTTCAAAGCCAGTAGATTAATCACCTCCACTTTAATTGACTATATAAAATTTGACATTCTTTTCTCAGTCATCCTCTTCTGGTTATTTGTTAACCATCAGTATATAGAACCTTGTTTTTAAAGGGCAATAGGTTTGTCTTATATTGTTCAATCTTCTTGACACTTGTCTGTATCCCTGTGCTTTTTAATATAAATTTATATAGATCTAGTGTATACTTTAGTAATGTCCAATCACAATATTTCACAATGTGCTGTATACAGTATGTTCACTGGTATTATTGTTTCCAGGCAATCTGTGGAAACTGGAAATGTCATGGACTTCTGATAGTGGACATTTACAAAGACGACTTCTGGTAAAAGGAGAGAGTTAGGTTATTTTGTGCAAATCATTTTTGAACATTGGGGATTGATTTTTTTTGTAGTGATGCACCGAAATGGAAATTCTGGACCGAAACCGAATCCGAAAATCCGGGATGCATTTGGCTGAAAACCGAAACTGATACCGAAAATGTATTTTTTCAAATTATTTTCAATTTTTTTTTGCATAATTAGAGCTAATAAAAAAGCTCACACTTTTATTGAAAGTAACACACTAAAATTGGACAAAAATATCTTAAAACAATAATATGCTACACAATAATTTTACCAAGAAAAAAAAAAAAAAAAAACAGGCAAAAAAGAATACCATTTTCGGCCAAAATGTTTCTGCGACCAAAATTTTGGTGCATCCCTACTTAAAACAATATTAAATATCAATATACTGTATTATTCTTCATTTAGTTCTATGTAACATAATCATATTTAACAGGGTTTTTTTTTTTACCAATTATAGTCCTAGAAAACTCATTATATGCAGAACAGTAAGTCAAGTAATAAACTTAAACAGCAGCTCTTAGGCTAGCATCAAATTTGAAACATGCTACACAATAATTTTACCGAAAATAACAGGCAAAAAAACCGAAAACCGAAATAGCCAAAAATGTAATTTTCGGCCGAAACTTTCTGCGGCCGGAATTTCGGTGCATCCCTAATTTTTTGCATTTATTACTTTTGATAATGTCTGGGTATGTTCTAAGGAGAGGACATTTATTCCCTAAAAGTCAATAAAACATTGAGTAATTATGCTTCTGCTCACAGGTAGTTTGAACTTTACATATCTAACAGAAAGCTGATTCGCTTAAAGGGACAAAATACCCATATCCTAAATCACTTGATAGTGATGCAGTATAACTGTTAAAAGATGACAAGAAAATATTACCTAAACATCTCTATGTAGAAAAGAAAGATATTTTACCTCAAAATTTCTTCAGCTCACAATAGTAAGTGCTCTGTAAACAGTTATTGTTCAGCTAATGTACAGCTGCAAGTTGAAAAAAACAAGCAATAACCAATCAGCATCAGCAGAGCTAAGGTCATGTCTTGCTTTACTGTGATCTCACAAGATTTCACTGAAATCTCGAGATTTCATAGTAAACTTCCTTTGCATTTTTGCTATTACTCAATTTAAACAGAAAAAGAGACTTGTTTATTTAAATGTAACTGTCAAAACTATATATTTAATTTAATTATACAACCCAAGGTATTGATCTAGGCCCATTTTGTTATATTTCATGCCATCATTTTACCGCCAAATGCGATCAAATAAATAAAATCGTTAATTTTTTAACAAACTTTGGGTTTCTAACTGAAATTATTTAGATACTGTTTGTGCGATAGCCAGACATTTTAATCTGGTACACATGACTAATATTTTTGACATGAGGGTTCAGGTAATAGATCGCGTCATGTTTCCACCTAGGGGTGGAGATAGGAATAGGCTGTTGTTAAAGCAGGAATTGTATTGGATATATAAATTGAGAACTATTATCCCCCTAGGTCTAAACCGTGAATGGGACATGAGTTATTTTGTAGAATAATAAATTTGATTTATTTTTATTTTTTCTATCATTATGTTAGTATATTGAAGAAATTCATCTATCCCCTACATGGGTTTTTATATCTATCCCCTATATGGGCTTTTGTATCTATCCCCTATATGGGCATTTTGTATGTTGTATTTTGTATTTGATATATTTTTTACTAACATGTATAACCTATATTCCTTAGGAGGTAAAATCAATACAATTTTGTCATCCAATAATTTTGTCATCCAACAGTTGGTTGGAAATGGTGTAATATTGATCTCACTGGTGATGGAGATGTATTCTCTAGTACAGTTTACAGTAACTTAAAGAGTTTTCTATTTCACACAACATATGAGAGAAATGTTTGTTCTGTATAACATAATAATTCTGAGTGGGATAATGTAACTTAATATCTTGTTCTTGTTCAGATTGTTTATTTATTTGTTCCCTCTTCCACACACTACACAGAGTTTGTAATAAGGTAGATTTTGACATGTATTTTTTAACACTGTTGTAATTTTTAATGTGTAATTGTTTTCAGGTGTTCTGTGCCTTTAAATAGGCTATGAACACTGAACAAACTCACCCTATGATTAAGTGCTCAACTGAGCACGAAACTAGTCAGGGAGTTTGTGTGCCCTGTACTGCCTATATTTTAAATGACATAATAAAGGTTGAACTTTTTTATCTATTTTGTCAGCCCTTGCTTTCACTCCTTATTGTGCAGCTGCCTGCCCTCCTTTTGCATTGTGCAATCATGGCACAAATGGTTGGAAAAGCTTCTCTGAGATCCCCTTTGTTCAGAAATAGCAGACATACAGTATATATCGCTTTGCCATTGCTTTTTGGTAATTGCAACTGCGCACCACACTTCTATTATTCCCAGCAGTGAAGGGGTTAATTAGGTAGCTTGTAAGCTGTCACCCCCATCTGAAGTACCGGCAGACAGTCTGCTAATATAAAAATGTAAGACTTTTTTTTATTATTATTTTTTTATAAACACATTTCTGCAGGGTAGGATGCTTCCTTACCCACCAACCTCCCTGATCCCTCCCAAACAGCTTTCTATACCTTCCCCCCTCTAACTAGTGCCACCATCTTAGGTACTGGCAGCTGTCTGCCTGTACATATAAAATCCTTTTTTTTAAAGTAATTTTTTTTTATTTTAATTTTTTTCTGTAGTGTAGTGGTCCCCCCTCTAACAATCGCCAATTAGGGACTCCCTACACCCCCAACCCACCTTTTTTCTGTAGTGTAGCACCCTTTCTCTCCCCCTCCCTTTATTTTTTATTTTCTGCAGTGCAGGGCCCTCCCCCCTCTGCTGCTGGGCCGCCCACTCGCCTCCTGGATTCTTTCCCGCCCCTCCCACCGTTTTCCGCAGCTGATTGCTACACATAGTGACACAGATAGTGTCACTGTCTGTAACGATCTGAGATCTGCCCTCATATGGAACCGGAGCACTGGTTGCGCTCCCGTTTCATATGTGGGTAGATGCCTAGAGCTCAGGAACTCCAGCTCTCGGCTTTAACTTAACAGCCAAGACTGCTGGAGCTTCTTGAAGCTCAGTTGTGCGGTACGATAGGCAAAGTACTGCACAACTTATATATATATATATATATCGGATTGGGTGAAGGGGCTAAACAACATTATATTGAAAATACATAGTAAATACATTGTGACAATAAAATTGTTTTTGTTCCAGCACTAACCCGAGCACAAAAATCCGGAGTTAGAATATTGCGTGTGCATTCACGTATTCCCCTATACCAACTCATGTGCACTAACCCGTCATGAAAATATAAATATTTCACATTCCAATGTTCTTCACATAGAAGAATATCTTCTATTTATTCAAAAATACATATTTCTAATATTTTTTTATACAATATATAGCTATACCTAAATATATATATATATATATATATATATATATATATATATATATATATATATATACTGTATATAGATGATTATATATAGGCATAGATATATAGAGATATATATAGGGATATCTATTTATAAATACTTAGAACATATTCTGCTATTTGCAGAACATTGGAATGTGAAATATTTATAGTAAATACATAGTATAAAACCTTATTAAATATGAATATTGCATAAATATGCTTTTTCGTTTCGTTTTCATCTACTTTACTGCAAAGGGCTCTAATGCACACACACATACACACACACACACACACATATATATATATATATATACACATATTAATTTGTGTGTTTATGTGTATATATGTCTGTAAATACATTTATACAAAAATAAATACATAAATATATGTATACATATACATATATATATATATATATATATATATATATATATCCATCTTTAGACATGTATATGTATGTATCTCTATGTTAAAGCCCTTTCTAACACCTGGGATCCCTTATAACTTTTTTGTGCAATATCTTTTTAAATAATTATTAGATGTTATTATGAGTGTAACTGTAATTTGTAATGTATTTTTTATGTGTTTTGTGACACTTTTCGCAAAGCAGTTAATTAGAGCTTTGAGGACATGGTAATAATTCTAGCGTAAATTGTGATTGCACTCAAGTGATCATGTTTACTTTCAACTTGTAATACCAGCGGTAAGCCTGACAAGCACAAACCAGAAGCAGTGACGTGCAGTGAGGTCTGAGGCTGGTGAGGCACTAGATATGATACGCTGGAGAAACACATATACCGCGGGCCGCAAGTACCCCCAACAGGGAAGGTTTTAATTTTTTGCTGAACCAGTGCATAGATTAAATAATAAGCTGATGGGTGAGAGCATGTTATTAACCATGGTGTTACTGATCAGATGATTATTTTACTTTTGCGCTGGTTCAGCTATAATGAAAACCTTACCTGTTGGGGGTACTTGAGGACCACAGTTAAGATACATTTCACTAAAGCACCAGCTCATCTGCAATATGTTGATTACCTGACAAATAAAGCAGGTTATAATAGTGTGATCATATATTACAGCAGTGGAAAATTGTATTGCAAATTAACTTCAGAGAAAAACAAAACAAAACCTTTTGTTCTTTTTAAAATCTGTCTTTAATAAATAAATTGAAAAGTTTCAACTGCAACATATACTTTAATAAATACCTTCTACAGTTTTAACTGTAACATATACTTTAATAAATACCTTCTAAAGTTTTCACTGTAACATATACTTTAATAAATAAATTCAACAGTTTTAACTAACATATACTTTAATAAATACCTTTGACAGTTTTCACTGTAACATATACTTTAATAAATAAATTAAACAGTTTTAACTGTAACATATACTTTTATAAATAACTTCAACAGTTTTAACATCTAACCAAAAGATGTTTTTCTATTTGAATTGCTTGGCTCCGCTCCCTTATTTATAAGTCCATTCGGCTGTCTTTTTTAACAAAATTTTCAATCATTTTATTCATAAAGCCTTGATTGTCTTTGTCATGAAACTCTACCAATCTTCTGCGCTCAATGGAGAAAATTGCCAGGGATCAAAGTCGTCCCTGATCAGTTCTATTCCTGGTGTGTGTTTTAATTCTCTTTAAAGCAGAGAATGACCGCTCAACAGAGGCTGTTGTAGCTGGTATTGTGTGAACCAGATGTAGTAGTTTAACAGCCTCTGGAACAGTCTGCATCAGATCGTTTTTGGCCAAAAATTTCATGAGATCTCCAGGTGATTTGCATTCAGTCCTTAAAACTTCCGAACCATAAAATCCAACTAGATCACATTTTAGTCTAAGTCAAAATATTTGGCATATTTTCTAAGGCTCTGCAGTTTTTCGTCATCAATATTTTTTGTCATCTCTAGTACTTTGGTGCAATCGACCAAACTAAGGAATTCAAGCTCATTAAATTTATCAAAGCGAACTATCATTTGAACAGTGGCATTGTCTAGAATGTTGTAAAACAATCTTCTCTTCACATCTTTTATTGGCTCTCTGCTTCTTGTTCTTTCGTTGTCTGTCAGTCCCAGTCTGACGCATTGCTCCTCAAATTCCCCATAGAAAGTGTCAAACTCTTGTCTCTTGCTTTCCAGAAATTTCATAGTGTCATCAATTTGCGGACAGCAGAATCCAACATCCATCAGTTTATTCTGCAGCAAACGAAAGAGTATGTCAGTTTGTAGGAAAATGGCCTCATATGCCATTAGCAAGAAGCAGGTTGATGCTTTATAAAGAAAGCTATTATATCCTTTCGCCATTATATAGGGCTCATTCTCCCAATCAGCTGGATTTTGTTGGATAAACTGTAACATAGCACGCAGAACAATTTGGAACATGTTGACCGTATGCACTAGTCTGGAATGTGAACTCCATCTGGTGGGTGCTGATCTTGGTAAACGTCACTTCACAAATTCGTCCAGTACTTGAGTGCACTTGGTTGACTTACTGAAAAACTGTCAGGGTTTTTTCCCTGTTGTGTTTGCCATGTGCTGTTGGCAGCCATTTTACTCACCTCTCTTCCTGACTTGGTGCATTGTGGGGGATGCTGCTCATTGCCTGCACTTGCTTTTATGGCCAGACTGTTGTGCATCATCCATGTGAGACAGGATGCAGTCTCAGAATTGTGATGTCATCACTTATTATTTAAAGGGCCTCTGTTCAGTATGCTTTGCCTTTGCGTTGTCTAAGACCTGTTTGTGAGAGCTCCTGTGTTTTACCTGGCTGCCTGACGTCCTTCCTGGTTCCTGATCCCTGGCTTGTTCCTGACTCTGCTGTTTTCCTTGTTTCTGACTCTGGCTCGTCTGACTATTCGCTTTGGCTCCTGACTCGGCTCGTCTGACTACCAGCTCTGGTTTTGACTCCTGGCTTGTTATTTGACTTGTGGACTTTTTATTATTTTTTGCTATTAATAAAGGTGTGATTATTTTTGCACTTCTCGTCTCAGTCTGATTCCTGGCACCCTGACATTACGCAAAGGACATGAATCCTGATGGTGCTAATAATCCACCTTTACCTGCCATCATTTCCAGGATGGATGAACAGGATCACCGCTTGGATCAATTTGCACTAACCCTGCAAACCCTGCTGACTCGCACTGCACATTTGGACCAAAGTGTCCCGCAAGTTATGGCTGCTCCTGTTTCCGCTGCTGCACCTATGCCTACCAGGAGCATGTCCGGTTCTGCACCTCTACCTCAGCGATATGGAGGCGATCCTATTCAGTGCAGAGGGTTTTTGAACCAGGTGGGCATTTACTTTGAGATGTTACCTCAGGCGTTTCCCTCTGACAGAGCTAAGGTGGGATTTCTCATCTCGTTACTCTCTGACACAGCTCTTGCCTGGGCTAATCCCTTGTGGGAGACTAATAAACCTGTGATTTCAAATTACCCTGAATTTGTGGCCTCCTTTCGAAGGGTATTTGATGTTCCGGCTCGCTCCTCCTCTGCTGCTAAACGACTCATGTCCATTCAGCAAGGTACAAGATCTGTTGCTCAGTATGCTATTGAGTTCCGTACGCTTGCCGCAGAGGTAGGTTGGAACAATGAAGCCCTTATTGCCGCCTTCTTTCATGGGCTCTCTGATGCGATCAAAGACGAAGTTGCTGCCAGCCCTCTTTCAAGGAGCGCTTGTGGAAGCCTCCTGTTCCATTATATCCTACGTGTTCCTTCCCACCCATGCCTCCCTCTCCTCCCATGCCTCCTGGTCCCGAGTCACCAGGTACTGCTGAGCCGATGCAGCTGGGATTCACGTGTCTCTCCGCGGCGGAGAGGGCCTTTAGGAGGAGGGAGGGGCGCTGCCTCTATTGTGGGTTACAGGGCCACCTTTTAAAGTCTTGTCCTACACGGCCGGGAAACGCTCACACCTAAGGTCCTTTCGGGGGCAGACCTTGGGTGGTTTATCCTCGTCCCCAGAACCACTTAAGGAGAAACCTTTGGTCACGGTTGTCCTTTCCTGGGTGGACTCCTCCATAGTCACTCAGGCTCTTGTTGACTCCGGTGCTGCGGGTTATTTCATTGACAGTGCTTTTGTATCAAAACACTCCATTCTTGTTTTGTCTCGGTCCGTTCCGCTTGCTATTGAGGCCATTGATGGCAGGCCCCTTCAGCCCGCACTCGTTACTCACGAGACTGCTCCGTTGTCCATGGCTGTTGGGGCTCTCCATTTTGAAACCCTCCAGTTCCAGGTGATAAACTCTCCGCATTTTCCGGTTGTTTTGGGTTATCCCTGGCTCCAAAAGCACAATCCCAATCTCGACTGGCGCAGGTCCGAAATTTTGTAGTGGTCCCCGCAATGTATTTCCACTTGTCTTCGGAAACCAGTTAAAGTCTTGTGCACTTCTTCGGTATCTCAATTGCCAGGGGAGTACCGAGAGTTCCTAGACGTGTTTGACAAGGTTCGTGCCGGTACGTTGCCTCCTCACCGGTCATACGATTGTGCCATAGACCTGCAACCCGGAGCCATTCCTCCTCGGGGCCGGGTGTACCCTCTGTCTGGTTGCAGAGAAT
Source organism: Bombina bombina (assembly GCF_027579735.1). NCBI lineage: Eukaryota > Metazoa > Chordata > Amphibia > Anura > Bombinatoridae > Bombina > Bombina bombina. The sequence goes on along the minus strand of NC_069501.1, from coordinate 543,018,936 downwards.
TGTGCTATGGAGGAGTATGTTGCCGATGCTCTGTCGCGGGGGATCATCCGCAAATCCTGCTCTCCTGCTGGGGCTGGCTTCTTCTTTGTGAAGAAAAAGGGTGGCGAGTTAAGACCATGTATCGATTATAGGGGTCTTAATCGTCTTACCATTAAGAATGCTTACCCTATTCCGCTTATTACGGAACTCTTTGACCGCCTCAAGGGAGTTACGGTCTTTACTAAACTTGATTTGAGAGGAGCGTACAATCTCATTAGGATTAAGGAGGGCCACAAATGGAAAACAGCATTTAACACCAGGAGCGGGCATTATGAGTATCTTGTAATGCCCTTTGGCCTATGTAATGCTCCTGTTGTTTTCCAGGAATTTATTAATGATGTCCTACGAGATATGTTGCAACAGTGTGTTGTGGTGTACTTAGACGACATCCTCATACACTCACCCACACTTGAGGCTCATCGTTCTGATGTTACACGGCAGCCATTTTACTCACCTCTCTTCCTGACATGGTGCATTGTGGGGGATGCTGCTCATTGCCTGCACTTCCTTTTATGGCCAGACTGTTGTGCATCATCCATGTGAGACAGGATGCAGTCTCAGAATTGTGATGTCATCACTTATTATTTAAAGGGCCTCTGTTCAGTATGCTTTGCCTTTGCGTTGTCTAAGACCTGTTTGTGAGAGCTCCTGTGTTTTACCTGGCTGCCTGACGTCCTTCCTGGTCCCTGATCCCTGGCTTGTTCCTGACTCTGCTGTTTTCCTTGTTTCTGACTCCGGCTCGTCTGACTATTCGCTTTGGCTCCTGACTTGGCTCGTCTAACTACCAGCTCTGGTTTTGACTCCTGGCTTGTTATTTGACTTGTGGACTTTTTATTATTTTTTGCTATTAATAAAGGTGTGATTATTTTTGCACTTCTCGTCTCAGTCTGATTCCTGGCACCCTGACAAAAACGTGGCCATTCCCTCAAGTGTTGAAAAAAATACTTGACACTCAGGTATAGATTTGGCGGAATGGGAGAGCACCAGGTTCAACTTGTGGGCATAACAATGGATAAAAGTGGCTTCTGGTACTTTTTCTTTAATCTTGGCCTGCATCCCATTAAGATCTGATGCCATCACAGAGGCTTTGTCGTAAGTCTGAGCTACCAGCTTTTCAAGACAATTGTATTTCTCCAACACTCCCAATACATAATTTGCAATAGCCGGTGCTCTTCTGTCAACGACTTGATCAAATCTTAAGAATGCCTCCTTCACGTCACAAGTCTTCTCCCTTGTACACACATAATGCAAAATTACAGATATCTGTGTTGTTTGTTATATCAGTTGTCTCGTCTACTTGAACAGCAACAAATGGGGCTGCAACAATCTCCTTTTTAATATCCTCTCTTATTACATCAGCGACTGCTTCAATTAAGTCATTCTGTATTCTGTTAGAACATCCAGAAAACTCAGTGGATGTTTTCAAATGTGTATCCAAACTTGCATTATCGTCTGCATAAGAATGTAATAGCTCCACATAGTTGCCACGATTATAAGATTTTGCACCCTCCTCGTTACCACAAAATGCTATTTCCTGTTTGCCTAGATAGCAGGTTGCCTTAATAAGCTGTTTTAAAATCTCACAGTTTTCTTTCATTTTAGCATTGTGGTTGCTGATATATATTTTCCGCTGTTCATTCAAAGACATCTCTATCCTTGTCCCACTTCCAAATGTTTTTAAATGAATTTTGTTTTGAATATGACTTGTGGATTTTTCATGTTTGCTGATGCTCCTTGACAGATTTTTCAAGTCAGCAAATCCAGTACTTGTCCAAACATTTTCGTTAGTGGAGAACAATATACATGAAAAGCAGTAAAGGCGATTCTTCATTGCACAGCTGCACAACCATTCTTTCCTTTAGTACCACTCTATCTGGAATGTTCGTGTCATGGTTTTCTATTTTCGAACCAAGCCCTTAAGCTCAGGCATTGGTCTTCCAATATTTATTATTGCCACTTTTGATGGATAGTCCAATCTTGAAAAACTTCTAAGGTTAGATATTGTGTTTTCCATTTTCAAGCTGACGAAAAGTTGAATACTGAACACCTGGCAAGAGAGAAAAAGAGAAATTATGAGAGAACTAAAGTAAATTAAATTAAACAATAAAAAATGATTGTGTGAAAAACAGCAAACAACTTACTTTCTTTCTTTCTTGCACAATTCTCTGTGTAGTGTAGCACTGTCCTTATTTTGATATGGGAAATGATTTCTTTGAAACTGAAGTTAGATTATAAATAACTATATGCATGCGCAAAAACTGTCACCAAAAAATTGAATTTCAGGAAACCACAGTAAAAGACACTCAAATGGATAAACATATGTAGAAAGTGTCACATAAGATAGCAGATTTCATTGGTTAGTGGGAACTTCAAGGTTCCAGTATATACATTTTTAATAACGTCTAAACAACCCAAAAAAATACAAAGAGAAAACATTATAGAATATTCTATTTGTTGTTTTATTATCATTATTTTTATTTGTTTAGGTGTTTTTTTTTCTTTACACATAACTTAGTCAAATTAGTCACTAAAATATTTAAAAAATAACCTCATTTTGGGGTAAGACAAGCACACAAACCTATCGTTCACTCCTCAAAAGTTAATACTGCAGCAGCCAGCTTATTTGCCATTAAAGGGAAAGTAAACAACTTGTTATTACAAGACATTTCTGTTTAGTTGCTAAAGAATAACATATCAGCCGAGTCTTAAAAGACACAAAATACAAACATTTATGAACTTGATACAGAGTCATACTTAGCATGCAAGACTAAACAACTTCCCAAATTTATTTTATTAATTTTTCTTCGTTATGTTAGTATCCTTTGTTGAAGCAACAGAAATGCACTACTGGGAGCTAGCTGAATACATTGGGTGAGCCAATGACAAGAGGGAGAGAGGAGAGAAAGAAGAGTGAGAAGAAAGAGTAGAGAAAGAAGAGAGAGGAGAGAAATAAGAGAAGGGAGAGAAGAGAGAGGAGAGATGGGAGAGAAGAGAGAGAGAGAGGATGATAGAGAGAGAGGAGAGAAGAGTGAAGAGAGAGGAGTGAAGAGAGAAGAGAAAGGAGAGAAGAGAGAGAGGAGAGAAGAGATGAGAGAGAGAGGAGAGAGAAGAAGAGAGAGGGGAGAAGAGAGGAGAGAGAGAAGAGAGGAGAGAGAAGAGAGGAGAGAGAGAGAGAAGAGAGGAGAGAGAAGAAGAGAGGAGAGAGAGAAAGAGAGAAAAGAGAGAGAGAGAAGAGAGAGGAGAGAGAGAAGAGAGAGAAGAGAGAGGAGAGAGAAGAGAGAGAGAGAAGAGAGAGGAGAGAAAAGAGGAGAGAGAGAGAGGAGAGAGAGAGGAGAGAGAGAGAAAAGAGGAGAGAGAGAGAGAAGAGAGAGAAGAGAGAGAGAGAGAAGAGAGAGAGAAGAGAGAGAGAAGAGAGAGAGAGAAGAGAGAGAGAAGAGAGAGAGAGAGAAGAGAGAGAGAAGAGAGAGAGAAGAGAGAGAGAAGAGAGAGAGAAGAGAGAGAGAAGAGAGAGAGAAGAGAGAGAGAGAAGAGAGAGAACATTTTACAATTCAGTTTGCACTTAAAGTGAATGTAAATGTTGATGATAAAGTGCCCCTGTTTTTAATAAATAAGTTAAAATGTTCACTTTATCATCAAAATTTACAGTCACTTTAATAACAGTTGGAAGGCTGGAAGCAAAAATAAATAAATAATTACTTAAAGTTACCGTAATTCTAACCGCGTCCTCCAGAGCAGTCAGTGGCACTAGGCACTGGGACAGGTTGGCAGCTCCTCTTCCTAGGCAGCTCGGCTGCCGGCAGAGTCGAAACTCGGCAGTGGCAACGCAACTGGCACACACTTCGTCTCCTGCAACAATTCAGTGTAAAATAGGAAATTGGTTATGGATCGTATTTAAAGCATATTTTTCAGATACTATCTAGCATGCCACTTGCTAGAAATAAAAGCTTAACTAACTGCGGTTTTTATTAAAACCTGAGATTTTTTTTGTTGCACAAGGAGATTAAGTGATTTTTATTTTTTTTTGGCTTCAAGCCTCCCACCTGTCATTAAGTGCAAACTGTGCTGTGCAACTGCATAGTGAGGTGTTTGAGTACCCAAGGCATTTCTGACAAATAATTCACAGCCTGACAAAGCTCTGAAATTGTGCAGATTGCTGCACAATCAGAAATGCTATAAAGCAAGTGAAAGATACAAGCACAGCCACATACATTCAGGTATTTCACTTCTAATTGTCTGTTCTGGCAAATGTGTGTTTTATATATTTTAGAAATAAAAAACAAACAAACATATAGGTAAAAATAAGTACCAGACCCTATAACATCCCCAGTTGTTCATTGAAATATATTCTCAGTCACAAATGTTTTCTTTGCACAGGATGGATGGCAGGATGCATAATACTGTAAAAACATTATCATAAAGCAGCTTTATCATTATAATTTATGGGAAACAACCTCAAGTTACTTGAGGTTGTGTCACATATAAATTATAATGATAAAAAAATACTGTAAAGTCCCTTCATAGTCTCAAAGGAACACTTGTCCTGCTATAACTAACATTTTTTTCTCTGAGTGTCATTATTTCCAAGGATTACAGTAAGCAGAGCCTGTAAATAAGGAGCACCAGAAAAAACGACAAGACAAGAGGCAGTGCCATTAGATGCGTCTGACATAAGATAAGCTGTGCATCTGATCTAGCTTTTGTTTAAATAGTAATATATGGTTTAAACATTAATGTGTAGTCTCCTTGTTTCAAATGTATCCTTTACCATTGGAGAACAAAATTAAATGGGAAACATAATTTTTTTTTACAACCCATAACATATTCTTTACTTGGATAATGATTATAAGCAAGCATCAAGATAACAATATACTGATTGCAGAGGACAAGTAATAATTTGCTGCAGGAAACCTGACAGCAGAACAACAAGCTCTCTGTCATAGGAGGCAGGTGAGGCAGTGCCTCACCTGTCCTATCTGTGTAATTACACCTGATTTAATTAATTTTAAAAAATACATTTTTTAAAAAAAAATTATAAAATTGTTTTGGGGTATTTATTGGTGACCCCCCCCACCCCCCGCTCAGCTCCTATTTTGATTAATTGTGCGTGTCGCTGCATAATTATTCTCAAAATCAAATACATACACATTGCGCAAGTAGGTAGAGGCTGTGAGTCCTTCCGTTGCGCAATATGTTTATATTTGTTTGTATGGGCCGGCGGAGAGTGAGACTGCCACCCAGTGGCTGCTGGCAAATATTAGCTTTAATCAGTCTCTGAGTCAATGGAGGCTGGTCTATACCAGCCTCGGGAGCCCTGCCTGCCCCATCAGCCAATCAGCGTTCCCAGTCTCACTGACAGTGAATGACTTAGTCAGTGGGGGTGGGACTGGTGCGGCAGGCGGGAGATCATCCAGGCGCGGAGACTGAGATGCGGCACGCGCTGTCACGTGCTCAGACAGTGAAGAGGTGAGAGCCGAGGTCTTGTTGTGTCTCCCTCCACAGTGCAGCCCTGAGCCAGCCACGCACGGCCACGTCACACTCAGTGTCAGTGAGTGAGACGTGAGTGATCCCATAGCAGCCGGTGTCGGGTGTGACAAGACGAACCGAGTCGTCGGACTACTACTTCTAGTAGAAGTTTTGTGACAGTGACAGGAGCCAGCCAGGTCAGTGAGAGCTGCAGCTGCCGTGCTGTTTCAACTTCCCCCCGGGGCCCGGCATGACCCACGTTGCGCCAAATATGTCAACTTTTATTTACAAAAGGGGAGGGCAATCAGGGCATACCTGTATTATTTATAGAAAGCACAATGATTGCGAGGTATCTGTCTACTCTTGAAAAAGTCCATGCTTCAGAAAGACTTTAAACTCATAGCGGTAGTGGTGGAGGTCTAGTGGCCCAAGCCCATAGGTGTAGCCGTGCGTGCACGATTGCCATGTGCATTTAGATTAGATTCAGACAATTTAAAAAAACAAACAGATTCCATGCTTGTTACATTTTCCTGTAAATGATAAATGCACATTCCTTTATCGAAAAAACACAATATTATTTATTTTATTCAGACTGCTTCTGAATCCTAAGATATGGCACGGCAGAACATTATCAGCACTGGTACTGGTATTCTGGTAACTGGTTTTATCTAAGAAAACCATTGTTGTGTGAGAGTCCAATCAATCATGTTGTAATCATGTCAACAAGCTTAATGCCCTGTGATCTAATTTAAATGTAATGTCTGTCTAGTATACTATACATTAAATTAAAATTAGTGCTATAAAACAGGGCATTAAGCAATAAGCATAACAAAAAATAATTAATTTAGTATGTAAAAATACTCCAATAAATCTAGTAGTCAAGTCACTGATGTGTTTTCATGACAATATTATTTATTTTATTCAGACTGCTTCTGAATCCATAGATATGGCACGGCAGAACATTATCAGCACTGGTACTGGTAACTGGTTTTATCTAAGAAAACCATTGTTGTGTGAGACTGTGAGTCTATATTGAGAAATATGCTGCTGCAGTGCTTAGCATATTGAAAGGAATGCCCAATTGCCCATGGCGTTTGTCTTCTTTAGAAACCTCTATTCTCCCATGACATTTTGACAAATAAACCATCAGTTCATCACCTCTTGGGCTGAGGGCTCATGTCATGACCAAGTTCATATTTAATAAGACAGTGCCTAGTGGATTGCTCTTTGAGAATCCCCTGTAACTATTTATTGTCAAGCTATTTGTTTTTCTTGCAAATTAAATAAAAAAAATACTATGGATGTTACAAGGCAGGCAGAGATTTGGAAGGCATACCAAAAAATAGATGCAGCAGAAAAAGAGAATACTAGGTTATGGTTCTTAAGATTCAAACATGAAAACTGTCATACTTGATTTTATATCAGAACACTACAATGAGTTAAGACTGTAACCGTTAAGTAAGTTTGAAGACAGTTTTCACTTTTCAGTGAGTGAACAAATTCTTTAACTATCATTACCTCTGACGTTCTTTTATACTATTACAAAGTATATACTAATATTGTTTAATAATTACTAATAGTGTCACCCATGGCGAGTAAAAATCATATTTGAATATGGTATTCTAATAAAATAAGTATTCAACTGTTGAATACGTATTATATTAGAATATCATATTTAAATATGCTATATATATATATTTATAAATATGCATATTATTGTTGAATTATGTGTCTCTCTAACCCTCTGTGTGTGATTGTGTCTCTCTCTTTCACTCTCTCTCTAACCCTCTGTGTGTGATTGTGTCTCTCTCTCTCTAGCCCTCTGTGTGTGAGATTGTGTCTCTCTCTTTCTCTCTCTCTAACCCTCTGTGTGTGATTGTGTGTCTCTCTCTCTCTCTAAACCTCTGTGTGTGATTGTCTCTCTCTCTCTAACCCTCTGTGTGTGATTGTGTCTCTCTCTCTCTAACCCTCTGTGTGTGATTGTGTCTCTCTCTCTCTAACACTCTGTGTGTGATTGTGTCTCTCTCTCTTTCTCTCTCTCTAACCCACTGTGTGTGATTGTTTCTCTCTCTCTCTCTTTCTCTCTCTCTCTAACCCTCTGTGTGTGATTGTGTCTCTCTCTCTCTCTTTCTCTAACCCTCTGTGTGTGATTGTGTCTCTCTCTCTAACCCTCTGTGTCTCTCTCCCTCTCCCCCGTCTCTCTCTCCCTCTCCTCCTGAGTGCTTTTCTGTGTTTCTGTCTACCTTTTATTTATTTAATGAATGAATTGGTAGTGCCATCTGAGGGTGTGCCTTTATTTAAAGGGGTGGAGTCAAGCGCCCCACCATCTTTAAATTTCACCAGCCGCCACTGGATCAAGACATTTTTATATTTACTGAATAATGAAGGAATCTATAAGCATAGTTTGCAGCATTAAAGTAAAAAGTATGTTTTAAACATATTTTAATGAGCCTGGATTTCTAGATCTCATAATCAGAGCAAGCATTTTGTTATCTGGCAAGAGTTTCTGTTACAATCCTTTAGACTAAAATCAGATGTTTACTAAGTTGACCAGTTTTCCAAGACACCATTTAAAGAGACATGAAACCCATATGGTTTATTTCATGATTTAGAAAGAGCGTGCAATTTTAAATAACTTTCCAATTTGCATCTAATATCTAATTTGCTTCATTCTCTTGATATTCCTTGCTGAAAAGCATATATAGATATGCTCAGTAGCTGCTGATTGGTGACTGCACATATAAACCTCATGTGATTGGCTCACCCATGTGCATTGGTATTTCTTCAACAAAGGATATCTAAAGAATGAAGGCATATCCTAGCCACTGCCTCACCAGCCTCTGATGTCACCACACATCACTTACTACCAGTTATATGAACTCAGGTGGTCTGCAGCTCAGCAAGCGAATCAGCACATTATTACAGCAGAGAGCAGAATCTGAGACAGACCAAAGTGTTCACGTACTCACAGCAGCAAGCACCAATGAAAGCCAATATGGAGTCATTCACATACACAGTGACAGCTCTGTCAAAAGTGAGCATGAATTAGCAGACATGCTAAACAAAGCCCATTTCCCAGCCTGTCCCCTGATCATGTTACTCCTTTCCACAGTCTTTATCTCTTTCACTTCTCTGACCAAAAAATATAGAAATCCTATTGCTGTTTGGAACAGCTCTCTTCCTCATCCACTATCAATCTTTATAGCCAACTAAGCCAACATTTTAATATATTTTATTAAAGGGACAGTCTACACCAGAATTGTTATTGTTTTAAAAGATAGATAATCCCTTTATTACCCATTCCCCAGTTTTGCTTAACCAACACAGTTATATTTATATACTTTTTACCTTTGTGATTATCTTGTATCTAAGCCTCTGCAAACGACCCCTTTATTTCAGTTCTTTTGACAGACTTGCAGTTTAGCCAATCAGTGCTGGCTCCCAGGTAACTTCACGTGCATGAGCACAGTGTTATCTATATGAAACACATGAACTAACACCCTCTAGTGGTGAAAAACTGTTAAAATGCATTCTGAAAAGAGGTGGCCTTAACCTCCTAGGTTAAGCTTTCAACTAAGAATACCAAGAGAACAAAGCAAAATTGGTGATAAAAGTAAATTGGAAATATGTTTAAAATTACATGCCCTATCTGAATCATGAAAGTTTATTTTGGACTAGACTGTCCCTTTAACTAAAAGCATTTTTGATCCCATAGTTTGTCCAGACTCACTGACTCAGAGATGGGCAGAATCATCATGTAGCTCTTGGATGTCAGTGAGAGGAGAGTTCTGCTGCTCCAATAAATGTTCTAGTTGTGTCATGTGACTTATCCTCGCACCTTGTCTCTTTAAGGATAGTCTATAAATTCCCAGCATGCCCTTGGCAACCTGCCAATAATTCTGAGTTTGTGTAGCTCCAGTTCGTTTCAGAATCAAGCTCCATACCAAATGCCTTGGCTTCCACAGTTTGCCTACTGTGATATATTTTGGATTCTATGCTTTTGCAGTTTAATCAACAAAACACTGAAGTTATAACTAAGTTGTTTTCTGGACTCTCAGTGTCAAGCAGCCGCAACTTGTTTTACTGCTTCCATCTCCTGTTATAGCAGTTGGATTAAGCTGAGTATGGTAACTCTAATCTCCTTTGGAAGTTACTTATTCGTTGACCCTGTTCCTAACCGGATTACCACCTTTTCAACTACTAGTGAAAACTTACCCGGAATTTGAGAGCATATTGTACTGAAATCGTCGGCCACTCTCCCCGCTCAGTCTGTCAGCAATCTGACGCACCCCATTGGACGGTTCTCACACACCTCCGTGTGACGTTACAACACGCTCCGTTGAGCTTACTCAGAGTCAGACTATCTCTGCAGCTGCAGTGCTTCTATCCTGCTGCTCACACATGATAGCAGCTGTGAACTTTGTTACATTTGACTAACTACAAGGTATACAAGCTCCAACTATATGGGAACAACTTACTTACATTAGCTAACCATCTCTTTACTGTTACAACGAGTGCCAATCATACTGGAAAATACAGGTGTGTCCACTTAACCTTCTGTAACCAATTAATCAAGATAACATCCTCTCTTGCTGTATTTCCATTTCTTATACTTCCTCTGCAGTTGAGATCCAAACACACCTCTAGCAGCTCTATTTACTGTACCAAAGTACTCCAGCTGCCTTACATAATTATTGGCCTTTAATAAAATGGATCCAGCAGAATTACCTACAGTAGTCTACAATTTATCCCAACATGTAGACCAACTATCACAGGGGCTCAGAGAATTACAATTACAGAATGAGACATTACGGGCCATTATCAAGGATAACACACCTGAGCCCCAGATATCTTTGCCTGAGAAGTTTTCTGGAGAACGTTCCATGTTAAGACAATTTAAGAACTCTTGTTATCTCTTATTTCAAATGAGGCCAAAAACTTATCATAATTAAAGAATTAAAGTCATGACCGTGATCTCATTCTTAAGAGGTGAACCCAGGAGTTGGGCAGACATGTTTTTCGAAAACGACGACCCAGTTCTTGGTTCCTTGACTGACTTCTTCACTTAAATGAGTACTCTGTATGAAGACACACAGAACCAACTGACTGCAGAAAATTTGATGTGCTCACTCAAGCAGGGCCGTAGGCCTGTTGAAGATTACCTCACTGAATTTAAATTGTACTCTGAATGGAGTGATGTGGCACTCCGCAATCAATACAGATTTGGTCTCAGTGATGCACTCAAGGATGAGCTTGCTCGTGCCGACACCCCTAGATCACTACAAGCATTGATTGAGCTCACCATTCAAATTGACAGACGCCTTAGAGAAAGGTGTGCTGAACGCCAGCATTCAGATCCACCTCATCGCTCCTATACCTCCCATCCATCATCTTTGGCTCCCAAGGAAGCTCCCATCCCTATGGAGATCGGTTTCACCAAGGGTCCTCTGCAGCCTGATGAGAAGTTGCGTAGGAAGTGGTTAAATCTGTGCATGTATTGCGCTTCTCCTACACACTCAGTGAGAGATTGTCCAGTACTTCAACGCCAAAAAAACAGTAAGTTTTTTCCCGTTAAAAACTGTTTCTCCAACCACATTACTGACTCTGCTTACTGTGTTATATCTGTCTCTTTGCAGTGGGATCGTCAGGCAGTACCAACTAAACCCATCATAGATTCCGGTGCATACTTGAATTTTCTTGATGTTGCTCTGGCTTAAGCTAATAAAATTCCCTTGCAAAAGAAAACTACACAAGTGTCCATGCATGTTATTGATGGGTCTGTTGTCAATACTATTATCCACAAAACCATACCTTTAAACGTCATCACTTCCACAGGTCATTGCAAATTGATATCTTTTGATGTACTCCCATCTCCCCTTTTTCCTGTTGTCTTGTGGTTGTCTTGGCTCCAGAGTCATCAGCCCAGCATTAACTGGGGAGATTTGCATGTTGACTTCGATTCTGAATACTGCAAGAAGAACTGTTTTAACTATCAATCTCTCTATCAGTCCATTGAAGCTCCTGTTTTCAGCGTACCCGAAGTTTATCAGGATTACCTAGATGTCTTCAATAAGAAAGAAGCAGAGACACTTCCTCCCCACCGCATCTATGATTGCCCTATAGAACTTCTACCCGGTTCAACCATTCCATTTGGGCACATTTATCCTCTCTCACAACCTGAATTGGATCATTTGAAAACCTACTTGGATGACAACCTAAAGAAAGGATTCATTAGGCCTTCAACCTCTCCCACAGGAGCTGGCTATCTATCTGCGCCCAATTATAGATTACCGACAACTCAATAAAAGAACCATCAAGAATAGGTATCCCCTTCCATTAATTCCGGAGATTGTGGAAAGGCTCAGATAAGCTAAGATATATACGAAGTTGGATTTAAGAGGTGCTTATAATCTCGTTCGGATACGTGAGGGTGATGAGTGGCTGACTACTTTCCGGACCCGCTATGGGTTGTTTGAGTACCTTGTGATGCCTTTTGGTCTTTGCAATGCCCCTGCCACGGTTCAACGGTTCATTAATGACATCTTCAGGGACCTGTTGGACGTGTACATGGTGGTCTATTTAGATGACATCCTTATATACTCAACAGATCTAGAAGAGCATGTGAAGCATGTCAGTTGGGTTTTAGTCTGGTTACGTACCCATCAACTCTTTGCTAAACCTGAAAAATGCCTTTTCCACGTCACAGAACTCTTTCCTCGGATATCAAATCACCCCATCTGGTCTAAGGATGGAAGAAAACAAAGTTGATGCTATATTAAATTGGCCTATTCCTACTTCTAAAAAGGATATTCAACGTTTTTTGGGATTCACCAATTTCTATCAGAAATTTATTAAAGGATTCTCGAATATCGTAAAACTTCTCACTTCACTCACTGGTAACCAATCATCTTTTTTATGGAATGAAGAAGCACAAGTTGCTTTCGACTTACTCAAGCGATCCTTCACTACTGCACCCATTCTGCATTTTCCCAACCCTGAATTGCCATATATCTTAGAAGTGGATGCTTCTAACTATGCCATAGGAGCCATATTATCTCAACAGGTTTCACCCACAGATCCTATACACCCAGTTGCTTTTTTCTCTAAATTAATGCCTGTACCATAGAGGAATTACTCTATCGGAGAAAAAGAACTCCTCGTCATTAGAACATTGGCGTCATCTCCTTGAGGGTACAACTATTCCTATACTCATCTATACTGACCACCGTAATTTGGAATATCTACAATGAAGCAAAACACTCTCCGCACGCCAACTTAGGTGGAGTCTATATTTTGCTAGATTCAACTTTCACATTACCTACCATCCAGGTTAGAAGAATGGGAAGGCCGATGCACTCTCTAGATCTTTTTATCCTCCTTCTGATGACATTCCTCCTCAAACAATATTGTCTCCAAAACATTTCCTCGGTCTCACACAAATTAATCCTAATGCTATATACTCCTCTCAACAACAAGATCACACATTACCAATAGATAGGCTTCATAGGAGTGAAGATGGTTTGTATTATCACAAACAAAGAATATACATACCACCATCATGATTCTCCTCTAGCCGGGCACCCAGGCATTGGTAGAACTACGGAACTGATTGGTAGAAATTATTGGTGGCCTAACATGGCAATATCCATTAAGGAGTATGTTAATTCATGTCATGTTTGTGCGATCCTAAAACCTCAGAAATCTCGTCCATATGGGTTGTTAAAACCTCTTCCCATACCTGACCGTCCATGGAAAACGATAGGGATGGATTTTATTGTTGACTTACCACCGTCTTCTAATTACAACACTATACTGGTAATAGTGGACCTCCTTACAAAAATGACAAATTTCATTCCTTACAAAAAACTCCCTACTGCTTCGCAGACGGCATACCTTTTCATGAAAGAAGTTGTCAGACTACATGGTTTACCTAATATCATCATTACGGATCGTGGTACACAGTTCACGTCAAAGGTTTGGAAGGAACTCTGCTCCATTCTCAAAATAGATCATTGTTGTAGTACTGTCTACCACCCACAGACAAACGGCCAGACCGAGAGGGTTAATCGGAGGTTAGAGCAATATATCCGTTATTGTTCCTTTCATCAAGATCACTTGTCTGATAACTTGTACACCGCAGAGTTTGCCTACAACAACTTACAGAATGCCTCCATAAAGTGCTCACCATTCTTAGCTAACTATGGCTTCTACCCTGTTTTTCAGATATATACACAGTCTTGTACCACTTCACCCCATGTAGATGATACCATCAATACACTGTCTGATACTTTCTCCCAACTACAAGACAACATTAAAGCAACACAACATAGGCAGAAGAAATATTATGATAGTAAACGAAGAAAACCTCCTAAATACACTATAGGGGACAAGGTTTGGTTGTCAACCAGACACCTCAAATTGAAAACACCCTGTAAGAAGTTCTCCCAACTTTTCATTACTTACATTAGCTAACCATCTCTTTACTGTTACGAGTGCCAATCATACTGGAAAATACAGGTGTGTCCACTTAACCTAGTGTAACCAATTAATCAAGATAACATCCTCTCTTGCTGTATTTCCATTTCTTATACTTCCTCTGCAGTTGAGATCCAAACACTCCTCTAGCAGCTCTATTTACTGTACCAAAGTACTCCAGCTGCCTTACAAGTTGCCACTGAATCAAATATCAATGTTACTGTCATGGATATGGTAAATTTTATGATGATAATTCCTCTGATTGACTGATTCTGAATTAAATTAATTTACCATTTCCCATGAACAGCACATAAAAAAACCATGCAATGATAGATGCCGAAAAAGATAAATAACTGCAAGCCCAGCAGTGACATCTTATGGAATAATTTAGTTGTCTTTGCTGTACTTTTTACTTAGAAGCACACTTCAAACAATTGCAATCATATTTTTCATGTCCTTATGTATTTATTTTGAGGTTATCAGTCAAACTTATACTCTTCTTCTGGCAGATAACTGCTGACATGTCATCTATTTTAAAATAAAATCACAATCACATTGTCCTCCTTTCACTGAATTGTAATTATAATGTATTTCCCTGGAAAGAATATAAATTCTGACTTTGTTCACTTTATGATCATTATGTGTAAAGTTATAGTCATGTAATATGATATAATCTGACGCTTATTAATATTTTATTGTACACAGCCTACAACTGCACCATCCAGAATCCTTTGGAAACATTTTCTATAATTTCTCAGTTTTTCACATTAATTTTGCAGGTGACAAAAATTGTGATTATTACAAAGCTCGCAATTCCTCCTCTATAATATCACTTTTACAGAACCCAACTCACACCAAGCAAGAAAATGAATCAGCCAGAATGTCAGTAAGGAAAAAAAATGCTTATTATGATTCTTTCAATTAGTGACTTTCTTCTGCAAATTCTTCAGGGCTGCACAGAGGCCTAACCTGGTCATTACCTGAGCTTGAGGTGATGAGGTCCGGTCGGTTGTCAGTGTCACTGTCAGACAGAAGACTGAGAGACTGTCACTCCACTGGGTCCACCCACATGGCTCCGCTCCTCCGTCCACTGTCCTCCTCCTGAGTCTCCTCCACAGCACAGTCCTCCAGGACCTCCTCCACACAGCCACAACCACAGCTGACTCACTGAGCAGTGAGCACTTTAATTTTTTCACCACAGGCGGTGTCAGGGTTTTTTCCCTGTTGTGTTTGCCATGTGCTGCTGGCAGCCATTTTACTCACCTCTCTTCCTGACTATGGTGCATTGTGGGGGATGCTGCTTAATTCCTGCACTTCCTTTTATGGCCAGACTGGTGTGCATCATCCATGTGAGACAGGATGCAGTCTCAGAATTGTTATGTCATCACTTATTATTTAAAGGGTCTCTGTTTAGTATGCTTTGCCTTTGCGTTGTCTCAGACCTGTTTGTGAGAGTTCCTGTGTATTACCTGGCTGCCTGACGTCCTTCCTGGTTCCTGATCCCTGGCTTGTTCCTGACTCTGCTGTTTTCCTTGTTCCTGATTCTGGCTCGTCTGACTATTCGCTTTGGCTCCTGACTCCGCTCGTCTGTCTACCAGCTCTGGTTTTGATTCCTGGCTTGTTATTTGACTTGTGGACTTTTTACTATTTTTTGCTATTAATAAAGGTGTGATTATTTTTGCACTTCTCGTCTCAGTCTGATTCCTGGCACCCTGACAGGCGGTCACTAAGAGCAGGGCAGTACGGGCACACACTTGCAGCAGCAGCTCCCTCCTGTACTGACTACTGAGTCTTTCCACCTGAAGTCAAGTCTTACTGTGTCGGCGCAACGTCACATGACCCACACTGAGACTGTCACTCAGCAGCCCAGCAGGCACGCCTCTCCACAGTGCTGAATGCTGATTGGCTGAGTGATTTAGCTCATCATGGAGGCGGTTTTGAGAACCACCTCCATTGGAGCTTGTATGAGGGCCCGGCGAGTCACCAGTGGGTGGCGCTAGCTCTTAGTGAGCAGTAGATGTTATATTTAGATCCATGTTGCGCAATTAATGGAGGGCAGCGGACCGGCTCACTGCCTCCTAATTGCGCAACAATGTATGCTGAATTTGGCAGCGCAAGTGCAGTACAAATAAAATAATGATGATGTGGGTAATCACCATCGGGGGGTGGAGGGGTACCCTTGGGGCGGGGGTGGGAGTGGCCAAAAAAAAAAGATAAAAAATACTAATTTTTTTTAAAATAAATATTATTTGAAATCTCTTTTTTCCCTAATTGGACAGAGGAGGCGCTGCCTCCCCTGCCTCCTATTACTGCACGTCACTGCTTTTAACCTCTGTGATTATCTTGTATCTAAGCCTCTGCAAACTGCCCCTTTATTTCAGTTCTTTTGACAGACTTGCAGTTTAGCCAATCAGTGCCTGCTCCCAGATAACTTCACGTGCATGAGCACAGTGTTATCTATATGAAATACATGAACTAACACCCTCTAGTGGTGAAAAACTGTTAAAATGTATTCTGAAAAGAGGTGGCCTTCAAGGTCTAAGAAATTAGCATATGAACCTCCTAGGTTAAGCTTTCAACTAAGAATTCAAAGAGAACAAAGCAAAATTGGTGATAAAAGTAAAATGGAAAATTGTTTAAAATTACATGCCCTATCTGAATCATAAAGTTTATTTTGGCCTAGACTGTCCCTTTAAATCATTAATAGCAGACTGAATCTGAGCCATCTGCTGTTTAAATGGTTCAAAAGAGCTGTTAATCATGCTCTGTACTGATTTCTTAGATAAATTGTCTCTTTTTTCCTCAGACATGTTAAAAGAAAATATAAATATTTTGGACTAAAGAAAATATTAAATAACTTAATATACAATAAAATGTTTCTCTCTACCAGTATAGGAATTCAAACCAGAAACCTTCAGTTACTAAACTGTTTGCTAAACCACTAAGCTATTTGCTTAATATAATTAAACTAAGGCAGAACATAAATATATAATAGAAAATATAAAGTAACTGAAAATTAAATATTTTCCTCTACCAGTATAGGGATTCAAACCAGGAACCTACAGGTACTAAACAGATTTCTAAACCACTAAGCTATCTGCTCAATGTATTTAAACTAAAGCAGAATATGAATATATAATAGAAACTATGAAATAACTGAAGATTAAAAAGTATCTTTTTTCAGTATAGGGATTCAAACTAGGGACCTTCAGATACTAAAGCAGATTGCAGAACATAAATATATAATGGAAACAATTAAAAAATTTTTAAAAAACTTACAAAACCGAAGTTAACTAATAAACAATGTTGCGAAGTTAAGGGCGGTAATGACTCGTCAGCTGCACATGTCAAAATGGAGGCATGTCAAGCCGACGAGTCATCCAAGATGGCGAATGGCACTAGAACAAAGACGGGAGAGAGACTCAGCTCTCCCGGTAAGGGGATAAAAGGTAAATGCGACAATTTAAAACGTAACAGTACACAAGTAAAAACAAAACAAAATGGCACAGACAAGCACCAAAACAAAATGAAAATTATAAAATAAATAAAACTAAACTAAAAGTAAACAAAAAGATAAACAAAAAGATAAAGACAATAAAATTAGATAAATAAAATAGATTTAATAACAATTGAAACAATAGATATGAAAATAAGAATTACTGAATGAAATATTACAGTAAGTAAATTAATATAACTTATCTCTGAGCAGCAAAGAGAAAAGAGGAGGAATTTCTACTTGTTTGTCATTATATGGTTATTGGGACTCTTCTGATTGGTCCTTGTGGTTGCTACCTTCACAAACTGTATTCTCATTGGTCTCTGTATTTTATTCTTTATTTTCTATAATGTTTTAATGTATGAATATATTTTTCTTTAAATCGCTATGTGAGCAGTAAAGGAAAAGTTATAGAAAAATAGGAGTCTCTGTCCTTGTAATAAAATTCGGTCAGCAAGTTACTAGTATAATGTGATGTCGTAAACATTTATATATGAAGAATCTGTGAGAAAAATCACAATACAGCGGGCGCCTCCTAGTGTGATACTGTGATAACAGGGAGAAATGTACACAGGTGTCTTGTGTAGGTTTTATACTCACAAGAGAGGCAGCACCCACTTGTGCTGAGTCAGGCTTACTGGAAATTTTCAGTGTCCCAGCTCACTGCTCACAGGTCCAGAGCCAAATCCAAGGATAGGAATCCTACCCAACTGCTGAAGTTTTGTCTCCTCTACTCAGCTCTAAAGCTGAATGTGTCAATCTATTTACTTCATTCTGCCATTTCCCACTTGTGAGTGGCTCTTTTGCCCTTTATTAGCCAATTAATTTCATGTGAGCTGTGACTTTACTGGTCCCTTAGCTGGATGGGAATGAGCTGCTACCTAATAGGGACTAAGGGCGGAATCATCACAGAGTGGGGGGGGCGCTTCTTGAACATGGCCACCGCAGGTCCCAGTGGTCCAGATCTCTGCATTAGTCACACTAAAAAATTAGCAGAAGTGTTTCTTGTAACATTGAAATTTTGTATTGCTTTTCAGCTTCAGATCACAATAGAGATGGCTGATATTCGGTGGCTTATCAGTCTCTTTGCTTGCCGAAGTGAAAAATGCTTCCAGTCATGACAGCTGCCTGGACACCCCCCTGAAAAGTTTTTTTTTCTCCCCCCCTATAATATGATAAGATGTTATTATATAGCCAACAAAGAAGACTATTCTAGTACCAAAAAGGTATAATAGCAAAGAACTTATGTACTAGTATCTAATAGTTTGTTTTACTCAACAAATATTATCTTATGTGTGTTCCATAATCAGTTAAACCATCTGAGTTTTCATATGTGTAAGGGTTACAGGTGATCGAATCACATGATGATAATAAATATGATCTAAAATTTATCAAATCAGAATTTATTTTTTCTCTTTTTTTTTCTTTTTCTTTTGCAGTGTGTTTTTTTCAATTGATTTTATGTCTAAATAAAATTAATAACAATTATATTTATAACAAAAAGATTATTCCACGTATTCAAGTCATAAGTAGTTACATTTTTTAACCTAGCTTTCATTGTGTTCCAGCGATGACGTGTTTGCATGTGCAGCAAATCTGTGTCAGATATCTGCTGTGGAACCTGCAGCACACAATTAAAAGGAGCAATGTATTACTGGGAGCTAACTGCTGATTAGTCACTGCACATAAATGCCTCCAGATGTGTTTAACTAGCTCCCTGTAGTGCATTGCTGCTCCTTCAACAGGACACCAATAGTTAAGGTAATTTAATAAAATATGTAAATTGTAAAGTTGTTTCCAAATTGCAAGCTCTTTAAGAATCATGAAGAAAAATATGTGGGTTTCATGTTCTTTTAAAGGGACAGTCTACTTTTTTTATTGGTTAAAAAGGTAAATAATGCCTTTACACAACCAAAAATGTTATATTAATATACTATATAAACTCTAAATCTTTCAATGTTTCTAAGCCCCAACAGGCCGCCTCTTGTCTCAGTGCATTTGATTTTCACAGCCAGTGCTAGTTCATTTGTGTCATATTGATAACAATGTGTTCACTCCTGTGGAGTTATGCATGCACCAGCACTAATTAGCTCAAATGCAAGCTGGTACAAAAACCCTGAGATAAGGGGGCAGTCTACAGAGTCGTAGATACAAGGCAATTATAGAGGTAAACAGTATATTAATATAACAGTTGGTTTTGCAAAACTGTGGAATGGGTATTAAATGGACAATCTCGTCCAAATTACATTTTCATGATTCTGATAAGATATGCAATTTTAAACAACTTTCCAATTTAATGTTACAGTATCATCACAATAGCTTTTTTCTCTTGTTATTCTTAGTTGAAAGCTAAACTTAGGTAGGCACATATGCTAATTTCTAAACCCTTGATGATCGCCTCTTATATGAATGCATTGGGCATTTTTTCACAGCTAGAGGGTATTAGTTCATGTGTGCCACATAGATAACATTGTGCTCACAACCATGGAATTACTAATGAGAAGGAACTGATTGGCTAAAATACAAGTCTGTCAAAAGAACTAATGGGGCACTCTGCACAGGCTTAGATACAAGGTAATTACAGAAGTCAAACATAGCTTAATGCAACCCTGTTGGTTATGCAAAACTGTGAAATGGGTAATAAAGGTATTATCTATCTTTTTAAACAATACAAATGTTAAAGTACACTCTCCCTTTAACTGTACATGTATTGTTCTCATTGTTCTTTGTAAAACTATACGCGAGCAGAGATACAAGAAAGTAAAGATTTATTTAAATTGGCTTAAAAAAATTCACCTTGCTGAATTACTCTAGTTTTAGACAGCATAGTATATTTTATTCTCAAATAAAAAGACTTAAAAATGAAGGCGTATCACCCTGGACTATAATTCAGGGAAAGGTGCAGAAAATAAATACAGTGGACAATTGTTATGGATGTATACAATTTTTTACTCACATTTGAACATAGTATTCCACATCACAAGATACTTTTATTGTATTAATATGAAATGATCAAACATTGAGTTAACATTTTTTTTTTGTAGTTAGCAAACAATGCTCAATGATAATAGATCGTTATAATTTAGTCTGTTCTTGTCCATGTGCCGGTGTCCTATGGAAAATAGGTACCTTGTCGAGATTTTAGAATTCGAGCTGAGCATGCTCACAATTACGTAATCACACTCCACAGGTTTGAAATGAATGTGTGGAATGCGATTATGTATTCACCAGCATGCGCATGTAGGTAGCAAATCTTGACGAGTTCTGATTGCCTGTAACTGCTGTTGGGGGAATTACTAAATTACACTAATCTTTGTGTAGGCATTGCTAATCACGCATATATACGCTCCACTGTAATTCCCCATGTCCATTATATTTTTTGCCTCTGTCTGGAGAGTTCAAGAGGGGACAAAGCCCCCTTTGTAAAACTCTTTCCCCGAGGTTTACTTGTGGTGGATGCCAAAGGATCTGCTGGGTGCCCCCCTTGAAACACCCAGGCGGAGGCAAAAAAGATGGTGAAGATGGGGAAATGACAGTGCAGCGTACATATGAAGAGATTTGCGGCCTGGATCTGCGCATGCTGGTGATTACATAATCGCAATAAACAGATTCTTTTTAAGATATATGTGTAGTGCGATTATATAATAGTGAGCATGCACATGTGGAGGTAGCAAATCTCGACAAGGAAGCTCTTTTCAACAGGACACCTGTTTATATTTAAGATGGAGTATGTCACACAACTTCAGTATTTTAGACTTGTAGCTCTTAAAAAATAGTTTTCCAGGCCAGCTAAATCAGCTGACATTGAAATTTCTCTTGCTATGCATTCTTTCAATTGTATGGCTAAAATAATAGCACAAATACACATAAAACACTTCCATCAATGAAGGCATTTGACCCATACTTGATGGGGGGGAAATTGTCAAGATTATAAAAAAAACACTTTTTAAAGCAATTTGCATATTGTTGTAAAGTCTTTATTACAAAGGGATGTGCAAATGTTTCTAAAACATTTAAAACAAATTTTGATACATTCGTTCGTTCGGATCGAATTTTGAATGTTTATATAACATTCTAATATTCTATTTTTTTTATTTTTCAATAAAATTCAAAAATATTTGTTCGAATAATAGAATGTTTAGCTATGTATTCATTCAATTTCGAAATGTAATATTCAAATTTGAATGTGACATTTGAATTCAAATGTCGCATTCAAATTTGAAATAGTATTTCTAGCCTACAACTGTGTTTAAAAATTGTAATATTCAAATTTGAATGCTACATTCAAATTTGAGTGTGACATTCGAAATCGAAATAGTATTTCTAGTCTACAACTGTGTTTAATAAATGTAATATTCAAATTTGAATGCTACATTCAAATTCAAATGTAACATTCAAATTCGAAATAGTATTTCTAGTCTAATACTTTCCATGAGCACCTGTATTTGTACCTGGGTGCTGTACACTTTCTCAGGATACAGTGTTGTATAAATGAAATATTCGAATTTGAATGTTACATTCGAATTCAAATGAAGCATTTGAATTCAAAATAGTATTTCTAGTCTACAACTGTGTTTTATAAATGTAATATTCAAAATCGAAAGTGACATTCGAAAATTGTAAATAACATTCAATAATAGAATTTTTAAGAATATTCGTTCTTATCAACATTCTATTACCTAAATCGAATTTCTACAATAACATTCGAATTCGAATATAAACACATTCGCCCATTCCTATAAACAAGAAATTTGAACTACACAAACATATTGTATATTCCACAAGTTGTTCTTTTATTTTATTTCAGCAGCATCAAATACTACCACTGGAATAATGATGGTTAAAGTGAAAGTAAATTTTAATCAAAAACATTAATGCCATTGATCCATATTATCACCCTGTATGTAGTCGCTAACTTTTTAAAAAAAAATTCCATTGTTATTTTTTTTTATATTTATTATTTTTAAGACATACCATACATACTGATCCTCTGCCCACCCGCTCATTTCCTGGTTTGTCTATTTCAGAAGTAAGAGCGGTCCCACCTGCTCTTACATGGTCATCCGTGTGCACTCCTTTTGAAGCATCCTGTATTGCGCATGCATTAAAATACGATCTCTGCTGTGATACATAGTATCATAGCAGAGATTGTGTTATCTGTTCCTGTGCTGTCAATGCGCATGCGTGTCTCATGAATGAGCATCTATACAGGCAGGAAATTCAATGAGTATTTTAAGTTGGGAGCGTGTAGTTAGTATGTTGGGACGCCACTGGGTGGACCAATAAGGATCATGAAGATGATTTTTGTCATATAAAAATAAAAACAAATTTAGTATCCAGGCGGAGTTACAAAGCGGATTGTGAGGTACAATTATGAGATAAATACTAAATAAATACTAAAAATCATGAATTAAGGTCAAGCTAATTTTGGGGCTTTGAAATGCACGTAAGTTTACTTTTACTTTAAGGAAACATACAAGAAAAAGAAACTGAATTAGCCACTAAAAAGGCAAATAAAATATGCAACTTAATTGATATCCATTTGCAATATTCAGTTTTAACATATTTGCATTTTCTTCATGGAGTAAATACTTAAAGGACCAGTAAATACAGTAGATTCACACAAACAACAAATGCATGATAAAAAGACTATGCAATAATAATTAGGCTAAACTTAATTTTTTCTGACAAATTTTAAAGTTATGTCTATTTCCACTCCTCCTGTATTATGTGAAAGCCAGCAGCCAATCACAATTGCATATACATATAGTCTGTGAATTCTTGCACATGCTCAGTAGGAGCTGGTGACTCAAAAGGTCTAAATATAAAAAGACTGTGCACATTTTGTTAATAGAAGTAAATTGGAAAGTTGTTTAAAATGGCTGCTCTATCTGAATCATGAAAGTTTAATTTTGACTTGAGTGTCCATATAATTTTAACTGTGCTTTTAAAGTATACAGAAGAGCAACTTTGATACTACTCTGATATCAGTTTTCATGTGTATATATTCCATATCTATAAATTAACCCCTTACCTGACAGACACATAACAGTCAATTAACCTCTTGACTACTATAAATGCCTGGGACATCAAGGGGTTAAATACACACAGAATAACACAGCAGCAATTATTAAACTACTAAGATGCAATACAGTAGCCACATAACTCATTAACCTGGGCTTATGTGGCCATTGATATCTTCCCTTTAAGGGTGTCACTATTCCTATTTTCTCACATATCTGAACGCACAATAGGTTGCAGGCCAAAATGTTCACCTGCCACATACAACATTCTCATTAAACATATTATTGTTATGTTATTTTAAGATGGTTTTATATTTTAATTAGAAGACTTACAGTGTAGATCATTTAGGCAGACAACATTCATCAATAACTTTTGAATAAGACGTTCCCCTTCGAATGTCAGGCAACCAGTTGGGTACAATAATGCAATACATATCTATTATGAAACAGAGGCATGCAAAGTTAAAACTGACCCATAACTATTTTGTTTTTGAGAACAAGATATATTTGCAAAATAGAGGAACTGCAATGGGGGCAAAATCTGCCCCCTCTTATGCAAATATATATCTTGGTTATTTTGAGATCTTTAAAATATTTGGTGAACTCAATGACTTCAAGGATAACATCCTGTTCTATACTAGATTTATTGAAGATGTCCTGATGGTGTGGCAGGGGGGAATTGAACAATTGGAAAATTTTGTAAAGAAACTAAATGACAATAGTATGAACCTTAAGTTTACATATACTTGGGCTAAGGATATTATTACCTTTTTAGATCTTAAAATAAAAATAGATCCTTTGAATTATGTTTTGCTTACAGAAGCTTATAGGAAGGACATTGCAGGTAACACTATCCTTAGATCTGAGTCACATCATCCCAATCATTTAAAGAAAGCAATCCCTAAGGGACAATTCATGAGGCTTCGTAGCAACCTAAGGGATTTTGACAGGCATGCCAATGTTTTGAAAAATTGTCTAATTGAGAGAGGGCATAGGGAGAGTACCCTTATGGAATCCCTTACCCAAGTGAGATTTATGGATAGGGACAGCCTTCTGATTGATAGACCTAGGGATAACATAAGCAGTGAAAATCTTGTCTTTTCTACACAATATAGCAATCAGTATCATAAAATTTGCAATATTGTAGAAATATATCTGCCTATTTTGAGTAAAGCGCCCTCCCTAACTAATGTATCTACACAAGGAGTAAAGTTTGTATCTAGAAGAGCCAAAACCATAGGTAATTTTGTTAGTAGAAATTTTTCTGGTACAAAGATACTAACAATAAAAAACTGGCTCAGTTTTTTACGATGCATATCGAGTTTCATAGTTTATCTTATCTCCTGTAAACTATGTGGTTGCCAGTATACAGCTATAGCACGTAGAAAGATATCTTATTCAGAAAGTGCCAAGAAATGATCTCAAATGGTGTATGGGCTATATATTAATTTTGTAATCCTGTTGGCTTTGTAATCCATCCTGATGAGCATGGTCTGGTCAAGATACAGCTCAGGCCCAACATGTGTATAGTAAGATGTAAACTTTTCATTTTTACATTTCAACTGCAACTGAAGTTATTTCAATATTAACCAAAAAATACAGTCTACATTTTCATCAGTGGCACTGGCCTTGCACCCTGAGTGGCACTGGCCTTGTGAACAAGCATACAAGTTTTTCTAGCTTATATTTTATCTCAGTTGAGTGCGTCTCTCTATTTTTATGTTTGTACATTTTCATCATAACATAATATTTTTAGTTGGGTTCATAAAATGTTATACTAAACTGGCATTGTCTGTCTATGAGCATAACAGTTTTTTATATCATTACTTGTTGATTTTTTTTTATTTTACTATATAAAATAAAAAATTGCAATAAGCAGCTTCAATGTTGGAAATAAAGATGCGACACATGCTGTAAAATTACATAAATACAATAAACAGGAAATAAGCTGCTCTAAAGCAACAGAACAGTGTGATTCATATAATTACATACATACAGCTAAACTCAAACTATATTATAAAACACTCAAGTGTGCAAGCCATTATAGTAAATGAAGACAACATACACATACAGCTGTATGCAAACAGTTCTGAGAGCAGAAGGGATAGGTATGTTTTACAATCTACTTTTAGGGCTTAAGTAGTGTTTCAGGAGTAACATTACTCTATCATTCAGATAATTTTATTTTGGCCCACTCTTCTTTACAACGTTTCTTCAGTTCATTGAGGTTTGCAGGCATTCGTTTCTGCACAGCTCTCTTAAAGTGAATGTAAACTTTCATGAATCAGTGCCCGGGTTTTAAAAAATACTATTAAAAACAGGGTCACTTTCATTCATGAAAGTTTACATTGCAGCAGTTCTTACCTTTTTTCTACAGCCAAGCCAGACCAGCGATCCCCCGCCCACAGCTCCTCTGTACTTACGTCAGCAATGACGAATCCGGCTTCCTCCAATCATGGCGTGCACCCCAGAGCAAACATTTCCTGAGGCCATGCCTTAATTGGAGGAAGCTGGTTTCGTCATTGCTGTGATAAGTACATCATGACAAGCGGGCGGGGGATCGATGGCCCGGCTTGGCTGCAGAAAAAGGTAAGTATTTAAAAAAAAAACATGCTGCAATGTAAACGTTCATGAATAAAAGTGCCCCTGTTTTTAATAGTATTTTTAAAAACTGGGCACTGATTCATGAAAGTTTACATTCTTTAAGATCCCGCCACAGCATTTCAATCAGGTTGAGGTCTGGACTTTGACTGGGCCATTGCAACACCTTGATTCTTTTTTAGCCATTCTGTTGTAGATTTCCTGGTGTGCTTGGGAACATTGTCCTGATGCATGGCACAATTTTGGCCAATATTTAGCTGCCAGACAGATGGCCTCACATTTGACTCTAGAATACTTTGGTATACAGAGGAGTTCATGGTTAACTCAATGACTGCAAGGTGCCCAGGTCCTGTGGTTGAAAAACAATCCCAAATCATCACCCCTCCACCACCGTGCTTGACAGTTAATATAAGGTGTTTATGCTGATATGCTGTGTTTGGTTTTCACCAAATGTGGTGCTGTGCATTATGGCCAAACATCTCCACTTTGGTCTTGTCTGTCCAAAGGACATTGTTCCAGAAGTCTTCTTGGTTTGTTCAGATGCAACTTTGCAATCCTAAGCCGTGCTGCCATGTTGTTTTTAGAGAGAAAAGGTTTACACCTGGCAACCCTTCCATACAAACCATACTTCTTCAGTCTTTTTCTAATTGTACTGTCATCAAGTTTAACATTTAACATGCTAACTGAGGCCTTTAGAGTCTAAAATGTAACTCTTGTTTTTTTGCAATTTCTCTGAGCATTGCACGGTCTGACCTTGGGGTGAATTTGCTGGGACATCCACTCCTGGGAAGATTTGCAACTATCTTGAATGTTTTCCACTTGCAAATAATGTTTCTCACTGTAGAATGATGGACTTTAAATTGTTTGGAAATAGCCTTATAACCCTTCACAGATTGATGTGCAGCAAAAATTGCTTCTCTAAGATCATTGCTGATGTCTTTCCTCCTTGGCATTGTGTTAACACACACCTGAATGCTCCAGACCAACGAACTGCTAAAAAGTTGGCTTTTGTAGAGGTGGTCACACTTGCTGATGATCAATTGATCATGGGCATTTCATAAGCAGCAACTAGCTGCTACTTAGCCTCTTAATTCCTATGGAAGCAGTAAGGGTGTACTTCACACATGGCTTCTACATTTTAGCTTTATTTTTGTTAAATAAATTATGACGGTACAATATGTCATGTGTTGTTGATCATCTGAGGTTTTATTTACCTAATTTTAAGACCTCTTAAGGACCAGATGATTTTTATTATAACCAAAAAAAAATATTTATCTGTTACTAAAAAAAAGATTCTGCTGCAAAGGAACAGGAACAGAACGAAAGTCAGCATTCTAAGCATCCGGATTTAGAGATTGAATATGTGGATATTGATTCCCCAGAAAGTGATTTTTATCTTGCTGAAGAAGAAGATGAGGAGGACCTTGAGCTTTTACCATAGTTTCATAAATCAAGTTTGCCCTCAACAAGCTCCCATCAATACAGTGCTCATGACGAATCCTGGTAATCCTGTTTCTGATCTCAATGGTTCCAGTCATTTAACTGGCTGGAATAGTCAATTTCACAGGATGCAGCATACTGCTTTTCATGTAGATTTTTTTCTGTGTCCTAGTATACTCATGGAGAAATTAAAAAAGTACCATTTATTGTCTTGAAACAGCTGTGGAGAGGAGTCTTTCAATTATGTGGCTCAGCCGGGATATCTATCCCGCAAGTCCCCAAGGTGGCTCTTCTGAACATTTTCCCATCAAAAATGCCCAGATCCCATAAGCAATTGGCTATTTTCATATTCGCTGCTACAAAACTCTCGATAGCTAGAACGTGGAAACAGACAAGTCCACCTAACCTTACAGGAGTTGTGCAGATCATAGAAACCTATGCTGCAATGGAGAAGGGATTCTATCTCCATCTAAACAAAATTTACTCATACTGGCAAATTTGGGACCTATGAGTCCAAAAACAGGATTTACCAGGTGCCCAATAATATGTCCCCTGCACATATTGACATATCTAGCCCTGAAATGTATGACTGGGAGTCTGTCTATACCCTCCCATATTCTATCTGAATTCCCCTGCTACCCCCCCCCCCCCGCCGGACTCTCCTCTCTCACATTTCCGCACCCCTTCCTTTTCTCTTTCAGCTCCACCTGCCTAGGTCAAGTGCTAGAAATTTTGGTGCTGGGCGTAGTGTGAACCATCCCTAAATTTCTTATTCTTGCCCCCTCATTGGCACCAGGTCCCATAAGTTAATATCCACCATAACCTCGTCAATCCTAATCTAGAATACACTAATTCTGGCTTTTTGGCATTCACTCCCAGAGCTGTTTCTATAGTAGCTAGATAAGGTCCTCAGGACAAGAATGGTAATCAAAGTGATGTAGGAGAGGTTGGATTGGAAACAAGCATAATAGGGTAGAACCTGGCCTGGCCCCGGTGAGATCCCCCTGGGGCTTGACAATTTGGCCATGAGAAGTCAAGTGGTCCTAAATGTAAGTTGAATCAGGGGTGGTGGTGAGTCGAGTTGGATAACCTGATAGTCTGCGGCTTACCTTCAGGCCGACCATAACTGGTTCTAATGGGGTTATGTAATGTACCAATAATACCTATGATGTTTGTAAATGTCTCTAGGGAATGTTGTAACCCTAAGAGACATATTGTTTTCATATGTTTGTAACAAGTTTACATATCTTCAATAAAAATTATATTATAAAAAAAAAAAAAAGTACCATTTATTAATGTTGGTTTCTCTAACTGGAAAAATGCAATGGAAAATGAAAAGGGGATGCCACAACATGAAAAGTCTACTTCCCACAAAGAATCCTTTGTAAGCTGGTAGGATTTCAAAAGAATCAAAGAAAAGGATACATCTATTATGAAAGCCCTAAGTAAAGCACATGCCAGAGAGGTGGAAGAAAATCGCCATTATATTAAGACAATTGTTAAAGTCCTTCTTTTAACAGCAAAATACAAAATTGCACAAAGAGAGCATCGCTACAACTCTGATGACCTAAATCATTGAAACGTGAGAGAGATCTTGTACTTCATTGCTAAAAAAGATCGCATTGTAGAATAGAAACTTCATGGACCACGAAATGCTCAGTATTTACATCCATCCATTCAAAATGAACTTTTAGTAGTTATGGCTTCATTAGTTAGAGAAGACATTGCAGAGAGCCTAAAAGACAGTCCTTTTTTCTATCCTGGCAGATGAGACAAAAGATTGAAGCAAAACCGAACAGTTGTCTGTTGTAAGATATTATTTTGATTAAGCTGCCCATGAGAGGTTTTTGAAATTTTAAAAAGCAGATAGCCTTGAGGCTGCATCATTGACAGATTATATATTTAATGTTCTCTCCTCTTAGAGATTGATAAAAATGGGTGTGTTGGTCAAGCTTATGATGGGGACGCAGTAATGATGCCTACTACTCTATATGCCCATTGTATGAATCACTGTCTGAATTTTTTGCAAAGTTGGAGAGGCTTTACGTTTTTTTCCAGTATATACGTGGTTCACTCAGTGTTTGAAAGTGTTCAGAAAGAAATGTCAACAAAACCCATTATTAAGCTAAAATAAATTAAGTGATGCTAGGTGGACATACCAATATGCTGCATGCAAATCTGTACTTCAGACACTTGAGCCTCTCTTGGAAACCCTTAAGTTATTAGCTGATGGGAAAAATACAGAAAGAAGAATTGAAGCAAATTCCATCCTTATTTTCATTGACTTCAATTTCATTTAATCACTTGTGCTTTTTGAAAACATTTTAAAAAGGACACCAACGTTATTTAATACGCTACAAGCAAAAGATCTTGCTTGATTTGGCACCAGCAGTCCTTCACGCCTGGACTATCATTGAAGAACTTGAAAAAGTATGAAATGAAGATGGTGGTCCTACAGGATAAGTCCAATTTTCCGCAATAGGAAAGGTTTGGGTGGTTGCAATGGACTTGTGTTTTAAATGCAGAATAGAAACTCCTTATTCTAAAGAAGATGAACCACCTTGCAAGCGAAAAGAGATCGATGACCACCTTTAAAGTTAAGGGACAGCATTGTAATGGAAAAAGTGGGTCAACAAACATAACTGAGCAAAAAGGATGATTTTATACAGCATTTTTTCTATGTTGCTCTTGACAAAATAATATCAGAATTACGTTTTCAAGGGATTCCTTGCTGGTAATGGAAGGCATTTAGGCACTTAACCTAAAAGCAGATTTGTTTTGAGTTTTCAAAAGTTGACCTCAATGGCAGTATTTAGAAACGGAACTAAAACAGGCTCTTGTCACTTTGAAGAGGAAAGAAGAATCAGATTGCATAAACGTTAACACTATTCTGGAGTTCACAAACTTTCTGCAACTCTATGCTGTCCCCTTCTTTGACCTGTACAGAATGTGTAAAATTGCATGCATTTTGACAGTTAGCAGTGCATCTTGTGAAGTTGTGAGATGTTTTTTGCACTGAAATGAATAAAATAATATTTACCTACAACAATGACAGAGGAAAGGCTGTCAGATCTTGCCACACTAGCAATTGAATTTCGGCTTGCACACAAGATAAACATGGATCAAGTCGTTGACAGGTTTGCATCAATGCATACAAATTCACATATAAATCTACATTAAGCTATATGCTCTTCTCAACAGCAAAACATTTTTAGTCTGCTAATTAAACCCTTCCCGCCGCTAGGGCGTTCCATGCCGTCCTAACTGCACTGGGCTTTAGCGCCGTTAGGACGGCATGGAACGCCCTAGCCGTTCTGCTGTCCTAAAGCCTCTGACGGTTTCTAACTAGGATCTCGGGCTGGAGGGCTTGCTTAGCGTCATAGGCACTCCTCCCAGACCAGATCCCATCATCCATATCACGCAACCGCATGTACAATCGTCTGATTTCAATTTTTTACTTATTTGTTTATATCTGAACTTTTTTCCGATTGCGACAAATAAGTACTGGCAGGAAGAAGGTTAAAAGGAAACTATAAACATCAAAACAACTATAGCTTAATTGTTATTTTCAATCAGATGTTAACTTGCTTTAGAAGTTCTTATCTCCTGTTCTGTATATTGAACTGCAATCACACACAGGGGGATCCTGCTTGCTTCAGATGGCTATTAACAGAACAGGAGATAAGCAATTTAATGCTGACTACAGAAACTGAAACTTTGCTGTCTTTTTAGTTTTATCAGTTAAAAATAATGTAATGTTTTCTTGCCATTCTCATTCATAAAAGATCCCTCAAAAACATTGTTCCTGAATAGTCAAGCGTGTGTGAATGAGCTTGTTTTGTTCGATGCTGCACTAATTGTATGTTAATTGTATGTTAAAACTTTTAGTTTAATGTTCTATTTTGTGTACCACTGTTGAATAAGCTGATGTTTTATAAATAATATCTAATAATATTCATTGTTATTTATTATAAATGCACCTTGGCAATCCTATTTTGAAAATAAAGTTTTGTTTAAAAAAAAAAGTAGGAAATGGCTGGCTGTGTAAAATTGGTACATGGTACTTAGTATTAGATAGTTACACACACACACATTCCAACAAATACACATGGTGTGTTCATTGGTCTTCATTAGTGACATACAGGTGAAATTCGAAAAATTAGAATATCGTGCAAAAGTTAATTTATTTCACTAATGCAACTTAAAAGGTGAAACTAATATATGAGATAGACTCATTACATGCAAAGCAAGATAGTTCAAGCCATGATTTGTCATAATTGTGATGATTATGGCTTACAACTCATGAAAACCCCAAATCCACAAACTCAGAAAATTAGAATATTGTGAAAAGGTGCAATATTCTAGGCTCAAAGTGTCCCACTCTAATCAGCTAATTAAGCCATAACACCTGCAAAGGGTTCCTGAGCCTTTAAATGGTCTCTCAGTCTGGTTCAGTAGGAATCACAATCATGGGAAAGACTGCTGACCTGACAGTTGTGCAGAAAACCATCATTGACACCCTCAATAAGGAGGGAAAGCCTCAAAAGGTAATTGCAAAAGAAGTTGGATGTTCCCAAAGAGCAAATTTTGCATCTCATTTGGAAACCAAGGACCCAGAGTATGGAGGAAGAATGGAGAGGCACACACTGCAAGATACTTGAAGTCCAGTGTGAAGTTTCCACAGTCTGTGTTGATTTGGGGAGCCATGTTATCTGCTGGTGTTGGTCCACTGTGCTTCATTAAGTCCAGGATCAACGCAGCCATCTACCAGGAGATTTTGGAGCACTTCATGCTTCCTTCCGCAGATGAGCTCTATGGGGATGCTAACTTAATTTTCCAGCGGGACTTGGCACCTGCCCAGACTGCCAAAAGCACCAAAACCTGGTTCAATGACCGTGGGATTACTGTGCTTGATTGGCCAGCAAACTCACCTGACCTGAACCCCATAGAGAATCTATGGGGCATTGGCAAGAGAAAGATGAGAGACATGAGACCGAACAATGCAGAAAAGCTGAACGCCGCTATTGAAGCATCCTGGTCTTCCATAACACCTCAGCAGTGCCACAGGCTGATAGCTTCCATGCCACGCCGCATTGAGGCAGTAATTGCTGCAAAAGGGGCCCAAGCCAAGTACTGAGTACATATAGTATGCATGCTTATACTTTTCAGAGGTCCGATATTGTTCTACAGGTATGTACAATCCTTGTTTTATTGATTGCATGTAATATTCTAATTTTCTGAGATTGTGGATTTGGGGTTTTCATGAGCTGTAAGCCATAATCATCACAATTATGACAAATCATGGCTTGAACTATCTTGCTTTGCATGTAATGAGTCTATCTCATATATTAGTTTTACCTTTTAAGTTGCATTAGTGAAATAAATTAACTTTTGCACGATATTCAAATTTTTCGAATTTCACCTGTATTTAAAGGAACATGAAACTCAATATTTTTCTTTCATGATTCAGATAGAGGGGGGTAGTTATCAAGCCGTCAACCTCAAATACGCTGGAATTCTGCAGCGTATTTGTGGCGAGGCTGATTCGCCTTAGTTATCAAAGGCTAGAGACCGGCAAAAGTAGAATTTTGTGACATAAGCTTCGATCCGCCGGACTCAGTCCGACACAGATCGATTCTTACGTCACTACAGATGTTCCGCACACAAGTGCGGCACAATCTGACTACTTTTGCTAGTTATCAAAAAACTAGCAGGTACGCTCGGCACTTTTCCGGCCCAGCTTTTCCAGCCCTGGAGGCGGCGGATCCCATAGGAAAGTTCATGTTCGCTGCTGCCAGACATCCCATTGATTCCTATGGGAGCTGTCTACACCTAACACCTTAACATGTACCCCGAGTCTAAACACCCCTAATCTGCTCCCCCTACACCGCCGCAACTAAATAAAGTTATTACCCCTAAACCGCCGCTCCCGGAGCCCACCGCAAGCTATACTAAATATGTTAACCCCTAAACCGCCGCTCCCGGAGCCCACCGCAAGCTACTCTATACATATTAACCCCTAAAACGCCGCTCCCTGACCGCAACTATAATAAATGTATTAACCCCTAAACCGCTGCTCCCGGACACCGCCGCAACCTACATTATACCTAGTAACCCCTATCCTGCCCCCCCTATACCGTCGCCCTCTATAATAAAGTTATTAACCCCTATCCTGCCGATCCCGGACCTCGCCGCAACGAAATAGTTTAACCCCTAAACCGCCGCAACCTATATTAAACTTATTAACCCCTAACCTGCCCCCCTACACCGTCGCCACCTATAATACATTTATTAACCCCTATCCTGCCCCCTACACCGCCGCCACTATAATAAAATTATTAACCCCTAAACCTAAGTCTAACCCTAACACCCCCCTAACGTAAATATTAATTAAATAAATCTAAATAATATTTCTATTATTAACTAAATTAATCCTATTTAAAACTAAATACTTACCTTTAAAATAAACCCTAATATAGCTACAATATTAATTATAATTATATTGTAGCTATTTTAGGATTTATTTTTATTTTACAGGCAAGTTTCAATTTATTTTAACTAGGTACAATAGTTATTAAATAGTTATTAACTATTTAATAGCTTACCTAGATAAAATAAAGAGAAATTTACCTGTAAAATAAAAACTAGCCTAAGTTACAAATACACCTAACACTACACTATACTTTAATAAATTATTCCTATTTGAAACTAAATACTTACCTGTAAAATAAACCCTAAGATAGCTACAATGTAATTAATAATTACATTGTTGCTATTTTAGGATTTATATTTATTTTACAGGTAACTTTGAATTTATTTTAGCTAGTTAGAATAGTTATTAAATAGTTATTAACTATTTAATAACTACCTAGCTAAAAGAAATACAAAATTACCTGTAAAATAAATCCTAACCTAAGTTACAATTAAACCTAACACTGCACTATAATTACATTAATTAAATAAATTAACTACAAATAACTACAATTAAATACAATTACATAAACTAACTAAAGTACAAAAAATAAAAAAAATAAGTTACAAACATTTAAAAAATATTACAACAATTTTAAGCTAATTACACCTAATCTAAGCCCCCTAATAAAATAACAAAGCCCCCAAAATAAAAAAATTCCCTACCCTATTCTACATTAAAAAAGTTCAAAGCTCTTTTACCTTACCAGCCCTTAAAAGGGCCTTTTGCGGGGCATGCCCCAAAGAAAACTGCTCTTTTGCCTGTAAAAGAAAAATACAACCCCCCCCAACATTAAAACCCACCACCCAAATACCCCTAATCTAACCCAAACCCCCCTTAAAAAAACCTAACACTACCCCCTGAAGATCATTCTACCTTGAGTCGTCTTCACTCAGCCGAGCCACCGATGGAACCGAAGAGGAGATCCGGAGCGGCAGAAGTGATCCTCCAAGGGGCGCTGAAGAAGTCTTCCATCCGATGAAGTGATCCTCCAGGCGGCGCTGAAGAAGTCTTCCATCCGGGCGATGTCATCTTCCAAGCGGCGCTGAAGAAGTCTTCCATCCGGGCGATGTCATCTTCCAAGCGGGGTCTTCAATCTTCTTTCTTCAGGATCCATCTTCATCCCGCCGACGCGGAACATCCTTCTTTCCCGACGGACTACCGACGAATGAAGGCTCCTTTAAGGGACGTCATCCAAGATGGCGTCCCTTCAATTCCGATTGGCTGATAGGATTCTATCAGCCAATCGGAATTAAGGTAGGAAAAATCTGATTGGCTGATTGAATCAGCCAATCAGATTCAAGTTCAATCTGACTGATTCAGATTGAGCTCGCACTCTATTGGCTGTTCCGAGCTATATTAGGGTTTATTTTAAAGGTAAGTATTTAGTTTTAAATAGGATTAATTTAGTTAATAATAGAAATATTATTTAGATTTATTTAATTAATATTTAAGTTAGGGGGGGTGTTAGGGTTAGACTTAGGTTTAGGGGTTAATAAATTTATTACAGTGGCGGCGGTGTAGGGGGGGCAGGATAGGGGTTAATAAATGTATTATAGGTGGCGACGGTGTAGGGGGGCAGATTAGGGGTTAATAAGTTTAATATAGGTTGCGGCGGGTCCGGCAGCGGCGGTTTAGGGGTTAAACTATTTATTTAGTTGCGGCGAGGTGCGGGATCAGCAGGATAGAGGTTAATAACTTTATTATAGAGGGCGGCGGTATCTGGGGGCAGGATAGGGGTTACTAGGTATAATGTAGGTTGCGGCGGGGACTGGGAGCGGCGGTTTAGGGGTTAATACATTTATAAGAGTTGTGGCGGGGTCTAGGAGCGGCGGTTTAGGGGTTAATAACTTTATTTAGTTCAGGGAGGCTCCGGGGGCGCCGGTATAGGGGGTAGAACAGTGTAGTTAGTGTGGGTGCTTAGTGACAGCTTGTCAATAAAGCTGTCAAAAAGCCGAAGAGCAGCGAGATCGGATGAGTGATAACTCTCACAGTCCGCTGCTCATCTCCCCGTACTTGGTGCGCGGCTTTTTGACAGATTTATTGATAACTTAGGCGAATTTTTTCAGGTCCGCGACGGCGAAGGTATGCGAGCTTAGGCGGGCGTATTGGGCCGGCAAAGGCAGGAAAGTTGACACATTGATAACTAGGCCTCAGAGAATAGACTTGTAAACAACATTCCAATTTACTTGTATTATTTAAATTGCTTCGTTCTTCAGATATCCTTTGTTGAAGAAAACACAATTTATGCTTACCTGATAAATTTATTTCTCTTGTGGTGTATCCAGTCCACGGATCATCCATTACTTGTGGGATATTCTCATTCCCAACAGGAAGTTGCAAGAGGACACCCACAGCAGAGCTGTAATATAGCTCCTCCCCTAACTGTCATAGCCAGTCATTCGACCGAAAACAAGCCGAGAAAGGAGGAACCATAGGGTGCAGTGGTTACTGTAGTTTAAATTTAAAAATTACCTGCCTTAAAATGACAGGGCGGGCCGTGGACTGGATACACCACAAGAGAAATAAATTTATCAGGTAAGCATAAATTGTGTTTTCTCTTGTAAGGTGTATCCAGTCCACGGATCATCCATTACTTGTGGGATACCAATACCAAAGCTAAAGTACACGGATGAAGGGAGGGACAAGGCAGGAACTTAAATGGAAGGAACCAATGCCCGTAAAACCTCTCTCCCAAATATAGCCTCTGAAGAAGCAAAAGTATCAAATTTGTAAAATTTTGAAAAAATATGAAGCGAAGACCAAGTCTCGCCTTGCAAATCTGATCAAAAGAAGCCTCATTTTTAAAGGCCCAAGTGGAAGCCACAGCTCTAGTGGAATGAGCTGTAATCCTTTCAGGAGGCTGCTGTCCAGCAGTCTCATAGGCTAAGCGGATTAAGCTTCTTAGTCAAAAAGAAAAAGAGGTTGCCGAAGCCTTTTGACCTCTCCTCTGTCCAGAGTAGACAACAAACAAAGCAGATGTTTGACGAAAATCTTTAGTAGCTTGTAAGTAAAACTTTAAAGCACGGACCACGTCCAGATTGTGTAACACAAGGATGGAACAACAATCTCTTGATTGATATTCTTGTTAGATACCACCTTATGTAAGAACCCAGGTTTGGTACGCAGGACTACCTTATCCGTATGAAAAATCAGATAAGGAGAATCACATTGTAAGGCAGATAGCTCAGACTCTACGAGCCGAGGAAATAGCTACCAAAAAAAGAACTTTCCAAGATAAAAGCTTGATCTATGGAATGAAGAGGTTCAAACGGAACTCCTTGAAGAACCTTAAGAACCAAGTTTAAGCTCCATGGTGGAGCAACAGGTTTAAACACAGGCTTGATTCTAACTAAAGCCTGACAAAATGCCTGAACGTCTGGAACATCTGCCAGACGCTTAATTAGCTGACAATCCTTTTTCCAAACCTTCTTGGAGAAAAGATAATATCCTAGAAATCCTGACCTTACTCCATGAGTAACCCTTGGATTCACACCAATAAAGATATCTACGCCATACCTAATGGTAAATTTTCCTGGTGACAGGCTTTCGTGCCTGTCTTAAGGTATCAATAACTGACTCGGAGAAGCCACGCTTTGATAAAATCAAGCGTTCAATCTCCAGGCAGTCAGCCTCAGAGAAATTAGATTTGGATGGTTGAAAGGACTCTGAAGTAGAAGGTCCTGTTTCAGAGGCAGAGACCATGGTGGAAAGGATGACATGTCCACTAGATCTGCATACCAGGTCCTGCATGGCCACGCAGGTGCTATCAGAATCACCGATGCTCTCTCCTGCTTGATCTTGGCAATCAGTCGAGGGAGCAGAGGAAACGGTGGAAACACATAAGCCAGGTTGAAAGACCAGGGCGCTGCTAGAGCATCTATCAGTGTCGCCTTGGGATCCCTGGACCTGGATCCGTAACACGGAAGCTTGGCGTTCTGGCGAGACGCCATGAGATCCAGTTCTGGTTTGCCCCAACGATGAATCAGTTGTGCAAATACCTCCGGATGGAGTTCCCACTCTCCCGGATGAAAAGTCTGACGACTTAGAAAATCCACCTCCCAGTGCTCTACACCTGGGATATGGATAGCTGATAGGTGGCAAGAGTGAATCTCTGCCCAGCGAATTATTTTTGAAACTTCTAACATCTCTAGGGAACTTCTCATTCCCCCTTGATGGTTGATGTAAGCTACAGTCGTGATGTTGTCCGACTGAAATCTGATGTACCTCAGAGTTGCTAACTGAGGCCAAGCCTGAAGAGCCTTGAATATCGCTTTTAGTTCCAGAATATTTAATGGAAGGAGAGACTCCTCCTGAGTCCACGATCCCTGAGCCTTCAGGGAATTACAGACTGCACCCCAACCTAGAAGGCTGGCATCTGTCGTAACAATTAACCAATCTGGCCTGCGAAAGGTCATACCTTTGGACAGATGGACCCGAGATAGCCACCAGAGAAGAGAATCCCTGGTCTCTTGGTCCAGATTCAGTTGAGGGGACAAATCTGTGTAATCCCCGTTCCACTGACTGAGCATGCATAGTTGCAGCGGTCTGAGATGTAAGCGTGCAAACGGCACTATGTTCATTGCCGCTACCATTAAGCCGATTACTTCCATACACTGAACAACCGAAGGGCACGGAATGGAATGAAGAACCCGGCAGGAATTTAGAAGCTTTGATAACCTGGACTCCGTCAGGTGAATTTTCATTTCTACAGAATCTATCAGAGTCCCTAGAAAGGAAACTCTTGTGAGTGGGGATAGAGAACTCTTTTCCTCGTTCACTTTCCACCCATGCGACCACAGAAATGCCAGTACTACGTCCGTATGAGACTTGGCAATTTGGAAGTTTGACGCCTGTATCAGGATGTCGTCTAAATAAGGGGCTACTGCTATGCCCCGCGGCCTTAGGACCGCCATAAGCTACCCTAGAACCTTTGTAAAGATCCTTGGGGCTGTAGCTAATCCCAAGGGAAGAGCTACAACTGGTAATGCCTGTCTTGAAAGGCAAACCTGAGAAACCGATGATGATCTTTGTGTATCGGAATGTGAAGATAAGCATCCTTTAGATCCACTGTAGTCATATATTGACCCTCCTGGATCAGTGGTAGGATGGTACGAATAGTTTCCATCTTGAACGACAGAACTTTGAGGAATTTGTTTAAGATCTTTAGATCCAAAATTGGTCTGAAGGTTCCCTCTTTTTTGGGAACCACAAACAGATTTGAGTAAAAACCCTGTCCCTGTTCCTCCTTTGGAACTGGATGGATCACTCCCATAACTAGGAGGTCTCGTACACAGTGTAAGAATGCCTCTCTCTTTATCTGGTGTGCAGATAATTGTGAAAGGTGAAATCTCCCTTTTGGGGGGGAAGCTTTGAAGTCCAGAAGATATCCCTGGGATATAATTTCCAACGCCCAGGGATCCTGAACATCTCTTGCCCACGCCTGGGCAAAAAGTGAAAGTCTGCCCCCTACTAGATCCGTTCCCGGATAGGGGGCCGTTCCTTCATGCTGTCTTAGAGGCAGCAGCAGGCTTTTTTACCTGCTTACCTTTTTTCCAGGTCAGGTTTGGTCTCCAGACCGTCTTGGATTGAGCAAAAGTTCCCTCTTGTTTAGCATTAGAGGAAGTTGATGCCGCACCTGCCTTGAAGTTTTGAAAGGCACGAAAATTAGACTGTTTGGCCCTAGATTTGGACCTGTCCTGAGGAAGGGCATGACCTTTTCCTCCAGTGATATCAGCAATAATCTCCTTCAACCAGGCCCGAATAGGGTCTGCCCCTTGAAGGGAATGTTAAGTAGCTTAGATTTTGAAGTCACGTCAGCTGACCATGATCTAAGCCATAGCGCTCTGCGCGCCTGTATAGCAAAACCAGAATTATTAGCCGTTAGTTTAGTCAAATGAACAATGGCATCAGAATAAAAGAATTGGCTAGCTTAAGTGCTCTAAGTTTGCCAAGTATGTCATCCAATGAAGTCGCTACCTGTAAAGCCTCTTCCAGAGACTCAAACCAGTACGCCGCAGCAGCAGTGACAGGGGCAATGCATGCAAGGGGCTGTAGGATAAAACCTTGTTGAATAAATATTTTCTTAAGGTAACCTCTAATTTTTTATCCATTGGATCTAAAAAAAAAAAGCACAACTGTCCTCGACAGGGATAGTAGTACGCTTTACTAGAGTAGAAACTGCTCCCTCCACCTTAGGGACTGACTGCCATAAGTCCCGTGTGGTGGCGTCTATTGGAAACATTTTTCTAAAAATAGGAGGGGAAGAGAACGGCACACCTGGTCTATCCCATTCCTTATTAATAATTTCTGTAAACCTTTTAGGTATTTGGAAAAACATCAGTACACACCGGCACTGCAAAGTATTTATCCAGTCTACACAATTTCTCTGGCACTGCAATGGTATCACAGTCATTCAGAGCAGCTAAAACCTCCCTAAGCAACACGCGGAGGTGTTCAAGCTTAAATTTAAATGTAGAAATATTAGAATCAGGTATCTTTCCTGAGTCATTAACATCACCCACTGACTGAAGCTCTCTTTCCTCAGCTTCTGCATATTGTGAGGCAGTATCAGACATGGTTCTTAAAGCGTCAGTATGCTCTGCATTTTGTCTCACCCCAGAGCTATCTCGCTTACCTCTAAGTTCAGGTAGTCTGGCTAATACCGCTGACAGTGTATTATCCATGACTGCCGCCATGTCTTGTAAAGTAAACGCTATGGGCGCCCTAGATGTACTTGGCGCCATTAGAGCGCGAGTCCCTTAAGCGGGAGTCAAAGGGTCTGACACGTGGGGAAAGTTAGTCGGCATAACTTCCCCCTCGTCAGATTCCTCTGGTGATAAATTTTTTAAAGACAGAAAATGATCTTTATTGCATAAAATGAAATCAGTACATTTGGTACACATTCTAAGAGGGGGTTCCACCATGGCTTTTAAACATAATAAACAAGGAGTTTCTTCTATGTCAGACATGTTTATACAGAATAGCAATGAGACTAGCAAGCTTGGAAAACACTTTAAATAAAGTTAACAAGCAAATATAAAAAATGGTACTGTGCCTTTAAGAGAAACAAATTTTGTCAGAATTTGAAAAACAGTGAAAAAATGCAGTAAATCAAACGAAAAATTTTACATTGTGTATAATAGGCTAACAGAGCATTGCACCCACTTGCAAATGGATGATTAACCCCTTAGTTCAAAAAACGGATCAAAAAAACGAAATAGACATTTTTTAACAGTCACAACCAACTGCCACAGCAAGATGTGGCCCTACCTTCCCCAATAAACGACTTTGGAAAGCCTTTGGGCCCTTTAGAGATGTCCTATAGCATTCAGAGGGCCTTTGAGGGAAGCTGGAAGTCACAGTTTGTAATTTTAACTGCACCAACTGTAACTTTTATACTACAACAGTGGAAATTGTTTCTAGTCAAAATTTAAGCCAGCCATGTGGAAAAAACTAGGCCCCAATAAAGTTTTATCACCAAAGCATATATAAAAACGATTAAACATGCCAGCAAACGTTTTATATTGCAATATCATAAGGGTATTACCCCTGGGAGTAAGCATGATACCAGTCGTTATTAAATCACTGTATTCAGGCTTAACTTACATTAATCCGGTATCAGCAGCATTTTCTAGTGTTTTCCATCTCTTGAAAAAATTATAACTGCACATACCTGATAGCAGAATAAACTGCACGCCATTCTCTCGCTGAAGTTACCTCATCTGTGTAATCCCCTCAGACATATGTGAGAATAGCAATGGATCTTAGTTACAACCTGCTAAGATCATAGAAACCTCAGGCAGATTCTTCTTCTATTTACTGCCTGAGATAAAATAGCACAACTCCGGTACTATTTAAAAATAACAAACTTTTGATTGAAGAAAATAAACTAACTATATTTAACCACTCTCTCCTACAACGACCTAGCTTGTTGAGAGTTGCAAGAGAATGACTGGCTATGACAGTTAGGGGAGGAGCTATATTACAGCTCTGCTGTGGGTGTCCTCTTGCAACTTCCTGTTGGGAATGAGAATATCCCACAAGTAATGGATGATCCGTGGACTGGATACACCTTACAAGAGAAATAGCAATGCACATGGGTGAGCCAATCACACGAGGCATTTACGTGACACCACCAATCAGCAGCTACTGAGCCTATTTAGATATGCTTTAAAACAAAGGATATCAAGCAAATTAGATAACAGAAGTAATTTGGAAAGTTGTTTAAAATGACATGCTCTTCCTACATCATGAAAAAAAAAATGGGTTTAGTGTCCCTATAACACAATTTAGCCCTGGTGTTTGCTGAAATTGCTTTACACTATATATAAAAAAAGCTTTTGAGAGTTTTCCTCTCTTTCTCAGGTCTGAAGCAATACCTGAGAAACAAAGGGAAACTCTCGAAGACTTGTCTTTCAAGTATTAGGTTAGTACAATAAAAGGTATATAAATATATATTTATATATATATATATATATTTTTTTTTATTTTTTTTTCAGTGGTATAATTTAATGGTGAAAATTATTAGTGCCCCCCCCCCCAGTTTTGACAATATCTTATGTGCCCCGCCCACATATATTGTTCCTACAGTCGCCACTGATAGTGGGTAAGTGGTCGGTGCCAGACTGAAGTCTCATTTCTAAATTTTGGAGATGATCTGTTATTTATTTAGTGGAAACAGGTACGAAACTAAATGTTTTTGTACTGTTGGTTTGGAGGATAGTTGCTGAGTCCATGATATTAACATCTTTTACATCCTCCCTTTTACATTTAGCAATCAGGGAGGTGGGACATTAAAAAAATGATTATTAAATGAGTTAGTGATGGCTATGGGGCACTTTAGTATCTCAGGCCTAGATTTAGAGTTCTGCGGCCAAAGGGGTGCGTTAGCTACGCGTGCTTTTTTTCCCCCGCACCTTTTAAATACGGCTGGTATTTAGAGTTCACAGAATGGCTGCGCTAGGCTCCAAAAAAGGGAGCGTAGAGCATATTTACCGCCACTGCAACTCTAAATACCAGCGTTGCTTACG
The DNA here is from genome assembly GCF_027579735.1 of Bombina bombina. NCBI lineage: Eukaryota > Metazoa > Chordata > Amphibia > Anura > Bombinatoridae > Bombina > Bombina bombina. The sequence continues at coordinate 542,975,895 of NC_069501.1, read as the reverse complement.
GACGCGGCCAGCTTCAAAAACGTGCTCGTGCACGATTCCCCCATAGAAAACAATGGGGCAGTTTGAGCTGAAAAAAAAACCTAACACCTGCAAAAAAGCAGCGTTCAGCTCCTAACGCAGCCCCATTGTTTCCTATGGGGAAACACTTCCTAAGTCTGCACCTAACACTCTAACATGTACCCCGAGTCTAAACACCCCTAACCTTACACTTATTAACCCCTAATCTGCCGCCCCCGCTATCGCTGACCCCTGCATATTATTATTAACCCCTAATCTTCCGCTCTGTACACTGCCGCAACCTACGTTATCCCTATGTACCCCTAATCTGCTGCCCCTAACACCGCCGAACCCTATATTATATTTATTAACCCCTAATCTGCCACCCCCAACGTCGCCTCCACCTACCTACAATAATTAACCCCTAATCTGCCGACCGGATCTCACCGCTACTATAATAAATGTATTAACCCCTAAAGCTAAGTCTAACCCTAACACTAACACCCCCCTAAGTTAAATATAATTTAAATCTAACTAAATAAATTAACTCTTATTAAATAAATTATTCCTATTTAAAGCTAAATACTTACCTGTAAAATAAACCCTAATATAGCTACAATATAAATTATAATTATATTGTAGCTATTTTAGGATTAATATTTATTTTACAGGTAACTTTGTAATTATTTTAACCAGGTACAAGAACTATTTAATAGTTACCTAGTTAAAATAATTACAAAATTACCTGTAAAATAAATCCTAACCTAAGTTACAATTAAATCTAACACTACACTAGCAATAAATTAATTAAATAAAATACCTACAATTATCTACAATTAAACCTAACACTACACTATCAATAAATTAATTAAATAAAATACCTACAATTAAATACAATTAAATAAACTAACTAAAGTACAAAAAATAAAAAAGAACTAAGTTACAAAAAATAAAAAAATATTTACAAACATTAGAAAAATATTACAACAATTTTAAACTAATTACACCTACTCTAAGCCCCCTAATAAAATAACAAAGACCCCCAAAATAAAAAAATGCCCTACCCTATTCTAAAATTAAAATAGAAAAGCTCTTTTACCTTACCAGCCCTTAAAAGGGCCCTTTGCGAGGCATGCCCCAAAGAATTCAGCTCTTTTGCCTGGAAAAAAAACATACAATACCCCCCAACATTACAACCCACCACCCACATACCCCTAATCTAACCCCAAACCCCCCTTAAATAAACCTAACACTAAGCCCCTGAAGATCTCCCTACCTTGTCTTCACCACGCCGGGTTCACTGATCCGTCCACCGAAGTCTTGTTCCAAGCCTCCGAAGTCTTGATCCAAGCCCAAGCGGGGGCTGAAGAGTGACATCCATCCTCCGGCTGAAGTCTTGATCCAAGCGGGCAGAAGAGGACATAAGGAACAGCAAACATCTTCATCCAAGCCGCATCTTCTATGTTCTTCAATCCGATGACGACCGGCTGATCTTCAAGACCTCCAGCGCGGATCCATCCATCTTCACCTAGGACTTCCCGACGAATGACGGTTCCTTTAAGGGACGTCATCCAAGATGGCGTCCCTCGAATTCCGATTGGCTGATAGAATCCTATCAGATTCAAGTTCAATCCGATTGGCTGATCCAATCAGCCAATCAGATTGAGATTGCATTCTATTGGCTGTTCCGATCAGCCAATAGAATGCAAGATCAATCTGATTGGCTGATCGGATCAGCCAATCGGATTGTGATTGAAGGAAGTTTCAATCACAGACACACACCTTCTTATTGGAATCAACTAACACAGTTTTTTATTGGAGTTTTTTATTGGAACTTTTCACCACTAACTTTACCACGAACACATAATTTTTTATATTTTTATTTTTTCTATATATTTTTTGATGTTTTGCATCTAAGATCACTTCTTTAACTTCCACATTGGTCACATTTTGAGAGATACATATTCTCTTTCACCTTTTGTATATCTCACTAGCAGGGAATACTATTTCCCTTTGTTTTCCCAACGATTCTGATTTATTGTTACATTACCATTGTTTTTTCATCCATTATTTCATTTATTATTGCATTATTATTGCATTACCATTGTTTTATCCTATTAATCATATGTTATCGATTTATGCAATTTGCGTGTTATGTAACATGGATCCATGATTTTAACCTATTGTTTTTTACTGTATTAACATATTGTGTTTTATTGTACTAAATCTGTACTTTTAACTGTATTAAATTCATATCCTATTTAGTCAATAGGATTATTTGAGACGTCCTAGAACGTTTATCCATTATTCTTAATCATTTAACCTTGGCTAACCTGCAGAGATACTAGTTAGCATCCAATACCACTTCCTCGGCCTGTGCTAGGCGCTCCTAGGTCTTCCCATATTATATAACAAACAAAAATAAAATGGGAAGTGCATCAAAAGACACTAAGGAACTAGAGACACTTGCTGAGGACTTTAATGAATATGTTCCTAAAAAGACACTCCTTTGTTGCAGGCTGGATCTCTGAAACAACAATCCTGATATTCTGGGTGTAAATTATTATTTTCTATTGTTTTTCTATTTATGTTACTGAGTTATTTTTTACCTTGTAACTAATCTGTATAGATGGTACAATGTATTCGCTACATCTTTAAATTATCTTTGCGAGCTAATTGTTGCTACAGGAATACCTCAAAGTCTAACATACATGCTTCCTGTACCAAGGCTGGAACTAATTGCTGGCATTTACAGATGAGACTGTCTTTTTGAATATTTACGTAAATAATGTTTTGTGTTTTAATGTTACTTATAATCTAACTAGAGGAATGCCAGAAATTACCAATTCTTTAAAAAAAATAGTTGTTGAGGAACGGAATTGATGCTAACCTTGAGACACGTGTACAGATACTTGTTCATGTATTTTAGCGAGAAATTATACAGTGGGAAGAAGTGAAATGGTAGGAATGGGTTAATCCAAACTATATTATTTTATCTTATTTACTCTATTTTGTATAACTTTGTATTTACTCAAATTGATTGGAATTTTCCTTTCATGTTTCCAGACTGTTAACGTTCTGTTTCTACATAAAGCTACGTACCAGGACATGGTTCAAGGTTACTATGTCCTCTACATTTTTACCAATTATCATGAATTGAAAATGATGGGATACAGCTGCTGTAGGTTTAATTGTACTATGTTGTCCTGTAATAATGGATAGATGCCCTACATATGTGGTCAAAGTACACAAGATGTTGTCATCTGCCACATATGCTCTGTATTCTCTCATTGCTTTATTTCCGCTGATGTAACAGCATAAGAGAATAAAATCGGATTCGAATCTGAAGTATTCTCGTATGGTGTCTTCCAGAAGTAAGAAGAAAAGAATCCATAACTGCACATTATCAGACAAAAACAGGGCCAACGTTTTTCAAGTGTACACATCAGCTCAGAAAATACATAGAAGGAGAGAGGCAAGAAAGAGGAAAGCATGCAGAGGAAGGAGAAGAGCGTGCCCCTATGTGACTGAAAGGTTGAATAACTTAATTATTAATCAGTGATCATTTATGATTATAGGTAACCTGTGTGCTACCTGCAGAGTTGAATGTTGGGTTGGCCCCTTTTGCAGCCTGGAACTATTCTTACTCATGCAACAAAAAGGGGAACTGGGCTTTGTGATCCTGGGTGTTAGGTCATGAGACCATACTGAGTCATGCTCAGTAGCATGTATGTGACTTGATAACTATATGCACAGCATAGTTACAAACATTCTTGCAACAACAGCTGCCACATAGTGCTTGAGACAGGTGTATGCTCCTGAGCATATCTACATTTTAAAACAGTAGATGAAGTTGAAAGAAGCTCATCAATTTCAACCTATACAGTGACTACATGATTTACACTGAAGCTGAAAATGAAACTTACATTAAACAATTAGAAAGATGACCCATTTAACACAAGCAATTATAACCCTGAATTCTGTAAATGTACTGGCAGTCGCTACCTTCTTAGGCAAGATCTTCCACAATGTTATTGCTCTTTCATGTCCCTGGAGATTTAAGGGACATGAAACCATGAAACCAAAATTTTCTTTCAATAATCAAATAGAGCATGCAGATTTAACCAGTTTTCTGATTTAAATCTATTATTTTTTGTTTGTTCTCTTGAAGCTCAGGAGCGTGCACATGTTTGAATTTTGCCCACTCCTGAAATTACATCCCTGCTTTTCAATAAAATATTCCAAGAGCATGAAGTAAATTTGATAAAGAAAGTGAATTTGGAAGTTGTTTAAAATTGCATGCTCTATCTGAACCATGACAGAAATGTTTTTGGTTTCATGTCGCTTTAAATGTTTTAACAGAAGTAAAGTAATGGTCACTAAAAATTGCATGCTACAACAGAATAATAAAAGTTTAATTCTGACTTACTTGTCCCTTTAAGCAATCAAATAAAAATCTTAATTATGTGTAGTTTTATAATAGTCCAGATGCTGAATAGTTCATTGATTCCTGTTTTCTACATAAAGTGGGAGAAAATGGAAAATGACAACTACACATTTCATTTTACCATTTTGTTTTCAGTTGCTGATTTATATATGTTACAGTTAAAGTGAGAAATTAGTTAATGTCAGATTACCTAGTTAGTGCCGACATTAACTGCATCAACATATTATTTCTTACTTTAACTAGTCAACATGAATTAGGGAATCTGCACATCAACTGGTTTCTAATTGCATATTAAAGGGACACTGAACCCAAATTTTTTCTTTTGTGATTCAGATAGAGCATGGAATTTTAAGCAACTTTCTAATTTACTCCTAGTATCAAATTTTCTTCATTCTCTTAGTATCTTTATTTGAAATGCAATAATGTAAGTTTAGATGCCGGCCCATTTTTGGTGAACAACCTGGGTTGTCCTTGCTGATTGGTGGATAAATTAATCCATTAATAAAAAAGTGCTGTCCAGAGTACTGAACCAAAAAAAGCTTAGATGCCTTCTTTTTCAAAGAAAGATAGCAAGAGAACGCAGAAAAATTGATAATAGGCGTAAATTAGAAAGTTGCTTAAAATTGCACGTTCTATCTGAATCACAAAAGAAAAAATATGGGTTCAGTGTCCCTTTAACTCATTTCTAATTGCGCATTAACTGGTTTCTATTTGAACATTAACTGGTTTCTAACTGCACAGTAACTGGTGTCTAACTTTAGATGCAGTTAATGTCGACATTAACTTAAAGTATAAAACTACATGTCCTACGCCTATGAGGTACACTGCAGAAAAGTCTGCCTCAAAACTAGTCAAGGAACCTATCATCAATGAGCAGAAATAACTAAAAAGATGCGGTGCTACTATGGCGTGCAGTCTACGGCCTAATCTGTTGTCTACAATAGAGCAAACAGTCTAGCAAGGCATACAGTGGGGAAAAAAAGTATTTAGTCAGCCACCAATTGTGCAAGTTCTCCCACTTAAGAAGATGAGAGAGGCCTGTCATTTTCATCATAGGTATACCTCAACTATGAGAGACAAAATGTGGAAACAAATCCAGACAATCACATTGTCTGATTTGGAAATAATGTATTTGCAAATTATGGTGGAAAATAAGTATTTGGTCAATATCAAAAGTTCATCTCAATACTTTGTTATATATCCTTTGTTGGCAATGACAGAGGTAAAACGTTTTCTGTAAGTCTTCAAAAGGTTTTCACACACTGTTGCTGGTATGTTGGCCCATTCCTGCATGCAGATCTCCTCTAGAGCAGTGATTTTTTGGGGCTGTCAATGGGCAACACGGACTTTCAACTCCTCCAAAGGTTTTCTATGGGGTTGAGATCTGGAGACTGACTAGGCCACTCCAGGACCTTGAAATGCTTCTTACGAAGTCACTCTTTCGTTGCCCGGGCGGTATGTTTGGGATCATTGTCATGCTGAAAGACCCAGCCACGTTTCATCTTCAATGCCCTTGCTGATGAAAGGAGGTTTGCACTCAAAATCTCACGATACATGGCCCCATTCATACTTTCATGTACACGGATCAGATGTCCTGTTCCCTTTGCAGAGAAACAGCCCCAAAGCATGATGTTGCCACCCCCATGCTTCACAGTAGGTATGGTGTTCTTTGGTTGCAACTCAGCATTCTCTCTCCTCCAAACACGACGAGTTGTGTTTCTACCAAAGAGTTCTACTTTGGTTTCATCTGACCATATGACATTCTCCCAATCCGCTTCTGGATCATCCAAATACTCTCTAGCATACTTCAGACGGGCCTGGACATGTCCTGGCTTAAGCAAGGTAGGATCTGAGTCCCTGGTGGCGTAGTGTGTTACTGATGGTAGCCTTTGTTACGTTGGTCCCAGCTCTCTGCAGGTCATTCACTAGGTCCCCCCATGTGGTTCTGGGAAGTTTGCTCACCATTCTTGTGATCATTTTGACCCCACGAGGTGAGATCTTGCGTGGAGCCCCAGGTCGAGGGAGAATATCAGTGGTCTTGTATGTCTTCCATTTTCTAATTATTGCTCCCACACTTGATTTATTCACACCAAGCTGCTTGCCTATTGCAGATTCAGTCTTCTCAGCCTGGTGCAGGTCTACAATTTTGTTTCTGGTGTCCTTCGACAGCTCTTTGGTCTTCACCCCATAGTGGAGTTTGGAGTGTGACTGTTTGAGGTTGTGGACAGGTGTCTTTTATACTGATAACAAGTTCAAACAGGTGTCATTAATACAGGTAATGAGTGGAGGACAGAGGAGCATCTTAAAGAAGAAGATACAGGTATGTGAGAGTCAGAAATCTTGCTTGTTTGTAGGTGACCAAATACTTATTTTCCACCATAATATGCAAATAAATTCTTTCCAAATCGGACAATGTGATTGTCTGGATTTGTTTCCATATTTTGTCTCTCATAGTTGAGAAAATTACAGGCCTCTCTCATCTTCTTAAGTGGGAGAACTTGCACAATTGGTGGCTGACTAAATACTTTTTTGTCCCACTGTATACTGATTTAATTCTAACAATATTTTAAAGTATAAAATCAGTTAAACTGACTTAAAATGTTGTCAGTTGAACTCATTTATCCTTTAAAATGTTGTTAAAATAATTTCATATATACTGATTTTAGATTTGCAAGAAGACGAGGAGAGAGATTTGACCCTTTAAAATGTTGTTAAAAGAATTTTATAAAAAATATTATCTGCACAGAAGAGAACGCAGTTAAATTTTTATGTGAAAACAATCTTCTGGATGTACCACAAGACGCAGAGCCTTGTCACTGATGTGGTAGTGTTATGCAAGAAAAAAAAATGTGACAGAGGTGGGGTATATAGACCAGTACTTCAATGTAGACGTAGAGGGTGCCAAACTTCATGTTCTATTTGAAAAGGAAATGTATTTTTCCATTATACGGATATAAACCAAAAATTGCATTGCAATCTCAAATTGTGTGACATTTTAGAACTGGTGTTCTTTTTTGTCATGAAAATACCCAGGAACAAAACAGTGACTTTTACAGGAAAGTCTTACAATACTGTAACTGATTGGTTTAATTTTATTACAAGACCAGAGACTCATATTTTGCTTTCTTTCCTTTACTACTTAAATGCAGTTTTTAAAAGTATACAGAAAATAAATACAAATAACTGACAATATTTGAAAATGACAGCATACATCAGTGTACAGTTCAGTGACCAATAGAAATTGAGAACTGGTTAAACTAAAACAAAATGACCAATCAGCTTGATAATAGAGCCTATAAACTGTCCAATATCAAACAGTAAATCCTCTTTCTTTTACTGCTTGAAGGAGATAAGTATTGTTTCAAAAAACATTCTCTAATAAATTATATTTTGTTTAGTTTTTTGGTTAAATATTTATACATTATGGGCTCCATGTACGAAGCAGCGAAAGCTGCTCCGGAGCCTTTGCGGGGCAGGTTCGCATATGCGAGCCTGCTTCCCGCAATGTAAGAAGCAGCGGTCATTAGACCGCTGCTTCCTACACCCTACGCCACCTCTTAGGTGGCGAAGCAGAATCACCGAGAGCTCGCTCGCTCTCGGTGATTGACAGCCCCTTCAGTCGCGTGATTGGTCGCGCGACTGAAGGGGCGGGCATTACACACTCCGCTGAGTGTGTAATGATACATACGGGCAAGCGGATCAATAGATCCGCTGCCCGTGTGTAGCGGAGGCGGGCGGACAGCTTTGCGAGTTAAGACGCTGTCCGCCCGCCTCTTAGTACATGGAGCCCTAAATTGTGTTTGTTTTCTTGTTTGTATATCTGTTTGTTTTTATTCCCTTATGTCATTTTGATTCCGTTTTTCTTATGTTTTACAAAAAAAAAAATATTCCCCTTATTTTCATAAATTTGGTGTTATTCTTTTGTTTTACCCCTCCGGTTTCTGTTGTTCCGTTTTTTCTCCTCCCTTGTGTCTTCTGTATCTTAATTTTATGCTCCGGTAGCCATCACTTCCATTTGCTTTCCCTATTGTATCAATGCACATGCGCAGTCGGCCCCATATTCTAACTACTTGTTTACCCGCCCTGTTTTACCTCATAGCTAGTAATTTGCCAGAGTTGTTCAGTCAGATCGCAAGTTTGTTGATTAAAACGTTGCAAATTACTTTCTTTTCAATTCCGGTTTTACATTTACATGTTATGGTCTCTGTGTCCATCTAGTGTCCATTAATTTTAGTTTTACATAGTTTTTCTGTTTTAGTTAGTTATATATAACGTCTGTGTCTTTATATAATTATTTTATTAGAATTAATTTTAAATAGTTTGTTATTTCCTCTTTATTAACTCTTGGGGTCATTCCGAAATTAATTTCGTTTATTTAGTAAATTAATTTTAAATACTATTTAGCATGTCTCAATTATCTGAAGTTAACCCTTCACTCAATTCTGAAGGTGTTCAAAAAATGATAGATGTCTCAATGAATAAATTGTTAGGAAAAATTACTGTTTTAATTAATAAATCAAATGGCAAAAAAGCTGAGAAGAGAAAGAGACCTGTCTCTAGCTCTGTTAAGGCAAGTAAAAAATTAATTAAAAAATCTCGTCAGCTTGTTTCTGGTTCTCATATTCATTGCAGGAAAGGAAGGAAAACTCCTGCTAAATCCTCTACTCCAAATAGGTTACTGATGGGAGGTTCTGTAGCCTTTCAAAAGGCGTTAGATATTTATTCCTCCTCAGAATTTGATTCTGAAAAATCAGAGTCAGATAATTCAGATGATTATATTAGCCAACCCTCATCAGAGGATTCTTCGCCTAAAAGTAAAAGATTTAAAAAATGTTTTAAAAAGTCCAAACATCTGAATTCTGAGGAAGGAAAATGTTTTGACTGCTTGGGAAATCCAAGATTTGATACTGGTGATTTACACCATCCCAGATCAGCTGAATGGTGTCCATCTTCTGATATTGCAGATTTTATAGATTATTAGTTACGTAAACCCTCATCAGAGGATTCTTCACCTAAAAGTAAAAGATTTAAAAAATGTTTTAAAAAGTCCAAACATCTGAATTCTGAGGAAGGAAAATGTTTTGACTGCTTGGGAAATCCAAGATTTGATACTGATGATTTACACCATCCCAGATCAGCTGAATGGTGTCCATCTTCTGATATTGCAGATTTTATAGATTATTAGTTACGTAAACCATTAAAGAGAGACTCTCGCCATAAAATGAGGGCTGAATGCCCCAGGCCTATCCTTCCTAATAATGCGGGTTGTACCCCGGAGCTTGACCCTAAAATTTTAAAATTCATAGGTACTCCAGGTTTTAAACTTAAAAAAGGAATGGATAGAGCATGGAAGATTTGTCAAGATAAGATGCTAGACACCACACTAGAAGTATTAACAGCGCAACTTGGTAGAGTAGTGGATATGGGATATTGACGTTAAAGAAGAGGGATATTAGAATAGGTTAAAATAGTTAAAATACTAAATTAATATTGCAGCAAATATACATCAATGCACATACAAGTTAATATAAGTTCATATATAAAAATATCAATACTTAAAAAAGCAATAATAAATAATAAAAAGCAGATGATCTATCTGAATAGATATTACCCACTGCAGGGAAGTGTCCTTAGGAGTGTTCACATAGAGTAATGTTTGTTACGGTGGTTTATAATGCCAGCTCCTAATCACTGACTTTAGAAAATGAGGTGCAGCTACTTCCAGAGGCTTGTTTCCAAACGCTCTCTTTATTTGTAGATCCTATGGCGAAAAGAAGAGACAGCGCAACCCCACATCAAGGTAGTAGTTTCACAGATTTATTCAACACACAAAAGTAATGCACTTAAAAACAATTTAAAAGGTATTGCATTGATCCCTTCATAGGGAAAATAAGAAGCAGGTCCCAGTTCACTCAGGAATCCTTCCGGTCACAGCTTTGTTGCTGCCGCTTCAAAATTACTTCCACACAGTCTTAGTATATCGGAGCCGTCCTTAGCTCCACCCCCAACGCGTTTCGTCTGCACTCTCCAGACTTTCTCAAGAGGAAAGTATGATGTATAGCACGCTCCTGTGCGTTGCTATTTACATCCACTCGTCACTTCTGATTGGTTGCTCACTGTCCTATCCAGTAGCGGTATGCGGACAAGCCTCTCTTTGCTAAAGGCAATATCATAAGCTGATCCGCTTGATGAAAAATAAGCGTATAGTCTTTCTTTTAGTCAGCGTACTCCATTTAGGTGTTTGAATGCATAAATATTGAAACATTCAAAGTATAAGTTAATAAACATACGGCTAGATTTAGAGTTTTGTCGGTAACGACCCGCGTAGCTAACGCTGGTTTTTTCTGGCCGCACCTTTTAAATAACTCTGGTATTGAGAGTTCACAGAATGGCTGCGTTAGGCTCCAAAAAGGGAGCGTACAGGCATATTTAACGCCACTGCAACTCTCAATACCAGAGTTGCTTACGGAAGCGGCCAGCTTCAAAAACGTGCTCGTGCACGATTCCCCCATAGAAAACAATGGGGCTGTTTGAGCTGAAAAAAAACCTAACACCTGCAAAAAAGCCGCGTTCAGCTCCTAACGCAGCCCCATTGTTTGCTATGGGGAAACACTTCCTACGTCTGCACCTAACACTCTAACATGTACCCCGAGTCTAAACACCCCTAATCTTACACTTATTAACCCCTATTCTGCCGCCTCCGCTATCGCTGACCCCTATATTATATTTATTAACCCCTAATCTGCCCCCCACAACGTCCCCTCCACCTGCCTACACTTATTAACCCCTAATCTGTCGAGCGGACCGCACCGCTATTATAATAAAGTTATTAACCCCTAATCCGCCTCACTAACCCTATAATAAATAGTATTAACCCCTAATCTGCCCTCCCTAACATCGCCGACACCTAACTTCAAACATTAACCCCTAATCTGCCGACTGGAGCTCACCACTATTCTAATAAATGTATTAACCCCTAAAGCTAAGTCTAACACTAACACCCCCCTAAGTTAAATATAATTTAAATCTAACGAAATAAATTAACTCTTATTAAATAAATTATTCCTATTTAAAGCTAAATACTTACCTGTAAAATAAATCCTAATATAGCTACAATATAAATTATATTTATATTATAGCTATTTTAGGATTTATATTTATTTTACAGGTAACTTTGTATTTATTTTAACCAGGTACAATAGCTATTAAATAGTTAAGAACTATTTAATAGCTAAAATAGTTAAAATAATTACAAAATTACCTGTAAAATAAATCCTAACCTAAGTTACAATTAAACCTAACACTACACTATCAATAAATAAATTAAATAAACTACCTACAATTATCTACAATTAAACCTAACACTACACTATCAATAAATTAATTAAATACAATGTCTACAAATAACTACAATGAAATAAACTAACTAAGTTACAAAAAATAAAAAAATATTTACAAACATCAGAAAAATATTACAACAATTTTAAACTAATTACACCTACTCTAAGCCCCCTAATAAAATAACAAAGACCCCCAAAATAAAAAAATGCCCTACCCTATTCTAAATTACTAAAGTTCAAAGCTCTTTTACCTTACCAGCCCTGAACAGGGCCCTTTGCGGGGCATGCCCCAAAGAATTCAGCTCTTTTGCCTGTAAAAAAAACACATACAATACCCCCCCCAACATTACAACCCACCACCCACATACCCCTAATCTAACCCAAACCCCCCTTAAATAAACCTAACACTAAGCCCCTGAAGATCTTCCTACCTTATCTTCACCATACCAGGTTCACTGATCGATCCAGAAGAGCTCCTCCGATGTCTTGATCCAAGCCCAAGCGGGGGGCTGAAGATGTCCATGATCCGGCTGAAGTCTTCATCCAAGCGGGAGCTGAAGAGGTCCATGATCCGGCTGAAGTCTTCTATCAACGGCATCTTCAATCTTCTTTCTTCCGGATCCATCTTGCAGACCTCCGACGCGGAACATCCTGCTGGCCTGACGGACTACCGACGAATGAAGGCTCCTTTAAGGGACGTCATCCAAGATGGCGTCCCTCGAATTCCGATTGGCTGATAGGATTCTATCAGCCAATCAGATTGAGCTCGCATTCTATTGGCTGTTCTGATCAGCCAATAGAATGCAAGCTCAATCTGATTGGCTGATCGGATCAGCCAATCGGATTAAACTTGATTCTGATTGGCTGATTCCATCAGCCAATCAGAATTTTCTTACCTTAATTCCGATTGGCTGATAGAATCCTATCAGCCAATCGGAATTCGAGGGACGCCATCTTGGATGACGTCCCTTAAAGGAGCCTTCATTCGTCGGTAGTCCGTCGGGCCAGCAGGATGTTCTGCGTCGGAGGTCTGCAAGATGGATCCGGAAGAAAGAAGATTGAAGATGCCGTTGATAGAAGACTTCAGCCGGATCATGGACCTCTTCAGCCCCCCGCTTGGGCTTGGATCAAGACATCGGAGGAGCTCTTCTGGATCGATCGGTGAACCTGGTATGGTGAAGATAAGGTAGGAAGATCTTCAGGGGCTTAGTGTTAGGTTTATTTAAGGGGGGTTTGGGTTAGATTAGGGGTATGTGGGTGGTGGGTTGTAATGTTGGGGGGTAAAGTATGTTTTTTTTTACAGGCAAAAGAGCTGAATTCTTTGGGGCATGCCCCGCAAAGGGCCCTGCTCAGGGCTGGTAAGGTAAAAGAGCTTTGAACTTTAGTAATTTAGAATAGGGTAGGGCATTTTTTTTATTTTGGGGGTCTTTGTTATTTTATTAGGGGGCTTAGAGTAGGTGTAATTAGTTTAAAATTGTAATATTTTAATGATGTTTGTAAATATTTTTTTTATTTTTTGTAACTTAGTTCTTTTTTATTTTTTGTACTTTAGTTAGTTTATTTCATTGTAGTTATTTGTAGATATTGTATTTAATTAATTTATTGATAGTGTAGTGTTAGGTTTAATTGTAACTTAGGTTAGGATTTATTTTACAGGTAATTTTGTAATTATTTTAACTATTTTAGCTATTAAATAGTTCTTAACTATTTAATAGCTATTGTACCTGGTTAAAATAAATACAAAGTTACCTGTAAAATAAATATAAATCCTAAAATAGCTATAATATAAATATAATTTATATTGTAGCTATATTAGGATTTATTTTACAGGTAAGTATTTATCTTTAAATAGGAATAATTTATTTAATAAGAGTTAATTTATTTCGTTAGATTTAAATTATATTTAACTTAGGGGGGTGTTAGTGTTAGGGTTAGACTTAGCTTTAGGGGTTAATACATTTATTAGAATAGCGGTGAGCTCCAGTCGGCAGATTAGGGGTTAATGTTTGAAGTTAGGTGTCGGCGATGTTAGGGAGGGCAGATTAGGGGTTAATACTATTTATTATAGGGTTAGTGAGGCGGATTAGGGGTTAATAACTTTATTATAATAGCGGTGCGGTCCGCTCGGCAGATTAGGGGTTAATAAGTGTAGGCAGGTGGAGGCGACGTTGTGGGGGGCAGATTTGGGGTTAATAAATATAATATAGGGGTCGGCGGTGTTAGGGGTAGCAGATTAGGGGTACATAGCTATAATGTAGCTGGCGGCGGCGTGCGGACAGCAGATTAGAGGTTAATAATAATATGCAGGGGTCAGTGATAGCAGGGACGGCAGATTAGGGGTTAATAAATATAATATAGGGGTCGGCGGTGTTAGGGGCAGCAGATTAGGGGTACATAAGTATAACATAGGTGGCGGTCGGCAGATTAGGGGTTAAAAAAATTAATCGAGTGGCGGCGATGTGGGGGGACCTTGATTTAGGGGTACATAGGTAGTTTATGGGTGTTAGTGTACTTTAGAGCACAGTAGTTAAGAGCTTTATGAACCGGCGTTAGCCCAGAAAGCTCTTAACTACTGACTTTTTTCTGCGGCTGGAGTTTTGTCGTTAGAATTCTAACGCTCACTTCAGACACGACTCTAAATACCGGAGATAGAAAGATCCCATTGAAAAGATAGGATACGCAATTGACGTAAGGGGATCTGCGGTATGGAAAAGTCGCGGCTGAAAAGTGAGCGTTAGACCCTTTCCTGACTGACTCCAAATACCGGCGGTAGCCTAAAACCAACGTTAGGAGCCTCTAACGCTGGTTTTCACGGCTACCGCCAAACTCTAAATCTAGGCCATAGTAAGGTCTATACAATATCTACCGATCATTATTGACATTATATTGAACTTCATAGAAAAGAGTTAACATGATTAAAAGCAAATGATTTGCATACTAAAAAAGTGAACTAATACTTACATAAAAAAATCATACTTAATACACATTCTTCTCAAAGGAACCTATATAGCATTAAAAAGAGTTGATCCAAATTCATTCATAATAAATATTCTTCTTGAAGGGACCTATATTACATTAAAAAGAGTTAATACAGATTCATTCAACAGTCCATTAAAAATTGATTACTTATTCTATATCTAAGGGAAAAGATACTAATTTTAAAAGAAACTAATTTTAAAACATGAAGGCTTGCAAGTCTATGTCGACATTTAACCCTTTTGGGGCCATACAGTTAAGCAAGTGAATCCATTTGGTTTCATATTTTCTGAGGTGCATTAACCTCTGCTGTTCATTACCCACTGACTGTGGTATAGTCTCTAGGATTTTCACTTTGAGGTTGTTTGGATTTTCATTATGTACCCTCCTAAAGTGTTCAGATACACTATGGTTTTCATATCCCTTTGTTATGTTTTCTATGTGTTCATATATGCAGCATTTGACTTTCCTTTTCGTTCTTCCCACGTAAATCAAATTGCACTCACACATGAGATAATACACCGCATATATGGACACACATGAAGCTCTATCTTTAATTTTAAATTCTTTTGAATGATCCCAATTGTAAACATTATCACCCTTACTGATGAGGCTACACATACAGCAGGCTTTGTTAGTGCACCAATCTGAGAGGGTCCCTTTCTTTGTATTTTTAATTTCTCTTAGTTTTGATGGAGCTAAAATATTTTTGATACTTTTATTTTTCTTAAAAATAGTTACCGGGTAGGGCTCCAAATGGGGTCCTAGCACAGGATCAGCCAGAAGGATATTCCAATGTTTTTTAAGTGTAGTTTTAATGAAGTTAGCACCTAGATTGTATGTAGTTATAAATTTAGCTCCCCATTTCTTATCCTCATTCTGGATTTTGATAACAACTTGTTTTTCATTAGTGCTAAGCAGAAGATCCTCTCTATCTTTATTTCTACTCTCTATTCTTGCTTTCTGTATTAAGCCACTGTCATACCCTTTCTTTAGAAATGTATCTTCTAACTGATCAGCTTCTATATCAAAGTCATCTATGTTAGTACAGTTTCTACGGATCCTAAGAAATTGGCCATAGGGTATATTTCTTTTCCATTGGGGCAGGTGGCCACTTCCTACGTTTAAAAATCCATTACTATCTACTTCTTTCTTAAAATTCTTAACTGCTGTTTTGTTGGTAATTGGATCAATGAAAATGCATAAGTCCAAGAATTCTATTTCACTCTTGTGTAGTTTACTTGTAAATTCCAGGTTAAAGTTATTATTATTAAGATGGCTAATGAACTCAATGGCTTTAGTCTCACTACCTTTCCACACCATGAGAATGTCATCGATATAACGCCGATATATCATGACATTCTCCTTGTACGGATTGTACTATCTTCCCTTCCTTTTAATACAAAGGCATGTAGCTCTAAGCTATACTGGGAGGAGGGATCTTTATCGAGTCTTTTATATGTTCTTGTGCAGTTTAATAGTCTATATGCCTCATTTATATATTTATCTCGATCCTGGATAACAATCCCTCCTCCCTTATCCGCTTGTCTTATGGTAATAGTTAAATCAGATTTAAGTTCATCTAAAGCCTTTCTTTCTTGCTGAGTTAAATTATCCCTATACTTGTAATTTTCTTTCTTTTTTAACATTTCAAAGTAACTCCTAAATTCTTCTTTTACTATTTCATTAAAAACTGGAATATAATTACCTTGTGCAAAAATAGGGTTAAAACTCGACTGTTTTTTTAGAAAATGAGAATAGAGGAGATTATATTAGATATAGACAAAGAAAAGTTAATCTGCTCAATAGTAACAACATTGAAGGTGAAGATCCTCATAATCTTTTTAGGCAATTGGAGAAATTATTAACTCAGGATACTAAAGAGTGGCATTATCTGATTCTATTAGATAATTATATTTTACACAATATAATTCCTAGAGGACTAAGGATAAACAAATACCCTGCGTTTAACTTAGATGAAATAGAGTTTAGTACAGAATGGGATAGTGCCCTGCATACCTGCTCTATGACGTTAATTAAAATATTAGTCAAATATAGAGAATTTAAACTGGAAAACATAAAGAAGGAAATACAAGATCTAACTCCAAAAATTAATAAATTTAATGATATTGAAAAATGGAAGAAAATCAATAGTGATATTATGACCAGGATAGACACTCTAGAAAAAGAACTGATTGTACATAAAACACAAAAGTTAAAAAGAGATCAAGATGACTATAAAAATGATAGGATTCATAATAGGAACCATATAGAAAGAAGAGTTAACAATAGAAGGGGTAATTACTTGCAAGATAAAGATCAGCCCCACCGCATGGAAGAGAATAATCCAAACAGAGAAGTAAAATTTATACCTCAAAAAACAAATATCATGCATAATAATAATCATAATAAGGGAAATGGGAACAAGGTAGGTAAAAGAAGTGATTATGGAGTAGAGACACAGAACCGATTTCAGGCTCTAGGTGAATCACCTTTACCACCCAGATGGAATGAGCAGGGGGCTAAACCTAAACCTTATGTCCACTTTAGAAAAGAACCAAATAATTATGTACAAAGAGAACAACAGCATATTAAACACAATAATAATCCCCATGCATATGTATCTCCTTCTGCTCCCTCTTCTTCTTATTCTTCTTTTTTATGGAGGGACAGGCCTCAACAAACTTGGCCGCAGAAAACTCAATACAATCACAATCAACAAGAGAGACAGTGGGATCAATACCCGAATTATCACCCACAGGAGAAGAGAGAGGAGAGAAGACAGGGCACAAACAGAAGGTGGGAACAAGACGAGGATCCAGAGCAGGGATACGAGTTAGAGAATGTAAGATCAAGAGGCAGGTATTAGAACAGGAGAAAAAAGATGTTTTTAATTTATCTAAGAGAATTTTATCAACAAGTGAATATAAGCTATTGGGTAAAGGACTTAAATTCGCACCTCAGAGTCCGCCCAATAGCTTTGAAATATTTATAGATTTACAGAAATACATTCGCAAGCTTACTTTACAACCTTACTTTTTAAAGATTGATTCTAGAGAAGAAAGAAAGGGTATTACCCAATCCCAACTAGGTGGGCAGGAAATTGAAATTCTGAATACATTAGTTAGTCTAAATGAAGAATGTTTATCTAATACACAAACTATAGAGGTACAACAAGAAGAGGATGAGTTCCTTAATATGAGTGTATATGAGGAAGAAATTCCTATTAAACATAGTAATTTTAAAAAACAGTCGAGTTTTAACCCTATTTTTGCACAAGGTAATTATATTCCAGTTTTTAATGAAATAGTAAAAGAAGAATTTAGGAGTTACTTTGAAATGTTAAAAAAGAAAGAAAATTACAAGTATAGGGATAATTTAACTCAGCAAGAAAGAAAGGCTTTAGATGAACTTAAATCTGATTTAACTATTACCATAAGACAAGCGGATAAGGGAGGAGGTATTGTTATCCAGGATCGAGATATATATATAAATGAGGCATATAGACTATTAAACTGCACAAGAACGTATAAAAGACTTGATAAAGATCCCTCCTCCCAGTATAGCTTAGAGCTACATGCCTTTGTATTAAAAGGAAGGGAAGATAGTATACTGACTACTGAGGAAGCCAATTTTATTTTGATTTCCTGTCCTTCGGTACCTTTATTTTACCACCTACCGAAGGTACACAAGGACAAAGTAAACCCACCCGGGAGACCTATAGTCTCTGGGGTGGGGTCTTTAACCAGTAATCTTTCTAGTTATCTTGATTGGTTCTTACAGCCAACTGTTAGGAAAACTAGATCTTACTTAAAAGATACTTCCCAAACGATAAAACTATTTGAAGGCATAACATGGGATGATAGTTTTTTATGGATATCCTGCAATATTACTTCATTGTATACAAATATTCCTCATATAGAGGGAGTGAAAGCCTTTGAGGAGTTCTTTGATAAATTTAGTGATCTACCACTAATACAAGTTAAGTATCTAGCTAGAGGGATTGAATTTATTCTATTCCACAATTTCTTCTCTTTCTAGAAAAAGTTCTATCAGCAGATACAAGGAACGGCCATGGGTACGCCCATGGCCCCTTCCTATGCCAACATCTATATGGCTGCTTTCGAGGAGAAGTACGTGTGGAATAACAATCCGTACAAGGAGAATGTCATGATATATCGGCGCTATATCGATGACATTCTCATGGTGTGGAAAGGTAGTGAGACTAAAGCCATGGAGTTCATTAGCCATCTTAATAATAATAACTTTAACCTGGAATTTACAAGTAAAATATACAAGAGTGAAATAGAATTCTTGGACTTATGCCTTTTCATTGATCCAATTACCAACAAAACAGCAGTTACGAATTTTAAGAAAGAAGTAGATAGTAATGGATTTTTAAACGCAGGAAGTGGCCACCTGCCCCAATGGAAAAGAAAAATACCCTATGGCCAATTTCTTAGGATCCGTAGAAACTGTACCAACATAGATGACTTTGATATAGAAGCTGATCAGTTAGAAGATACATTTCTAAAGAAAGGGTATGACAGTGGCTTAATACAGAAAGCAAGAATAGAGAGTAGAAATAAAGATAGAGAGGATCTTCTGCTTAGCACTAATGAAAAACAAGTTGTTATCAAAACCCAGAATGAGGATAAGAAATGGGGAGCTAAATGTATAACTACATACAATCTAGGTGCTAACTTCATTAAAACTACACTTAAAAAACATTGGAATATCCTTCTGGCTGATCCTGTGCTAGGACCCCATTTGGAGCCCTACCCGGTAACTATTTTTAAGAAAAATAAAAGTATCAAAAATATTTTAGCTCCATCAAAACTAAGAGAAATTAATAATACAAAGAAAGGGACCCTCTCAGATTGGTGCACTAACAAAGGGGGAACTTTCAAATGCGGTAGACTTAACTGCTGTATGTGTAGCCTCATCAGTAAGGGTGATAATGTTTACAATTGGGATCATTCTAAAGAATTTAAAATTAAAGATAGAGCTTCATGTGTGTCCATATATGCGGTGTATTATCTCATGTGTGAGTGCAATTTGATTTACGTGGGAAGAACGAAAAGGAAAGTCAAACGCCGCATATATGAACACATAGAAAACATAACAAAGGGATATGAAAACCATAGTGTATCTGAACACTTTAGGAGGGTACATAATAAAAATCCAAACAACCTCAAAGTGAAAATCCTAGAGACTATACCACAGTCAGTGGGTAATGAACAGCAGAGGTTAATGCACCTCAGAAAATGTGAAACCAAATGGATTCACTTGCTTAACTGTATGGCCCCAAAAGGGATAAATGTCGACATAGACTTGCAAGCCTTCATGTTTTAAAATTAGTATCTTTTAAAATTAGTATCTTTTCCCTTAGATATAGAATAAGTAATCAATTTTTAATGGACTGTTGAATGAATCGGTATTAACTCTTTTTAATGTAATATAGGTCCCTTCAAGAAGAATATTTATTATGAATGAATTTGGATCAACTCTTTTTAATGCTATATAGGTTCCTTTGAGAAGAATGTGTATTAAGTATGATTTTTTTTATGTAAGTATTAGTTCACTTTTTTAGTATGCAAATCATTTGCTTTTAATCATGTTAACTCTTTTCTATGAAGTTCAATATAATGTCAATAATGATCGGTAGATATTGTATAGACCTTACTATGTTTATTAACTTATACTTTGAATGTTTCAATATTTATGCATTCAAACACCTAAATGGAGTACGCTGACTAAAAGAAAGACTATATGCTTATTTTTCATCAAGCGGATCAGCTTATGATATTGCCTTTAGCAAAGAGAGGCTTGTCCGCATACCGCTACTGGATAGGACAGTGAGCAACCAATCAGAAGTGACGAGTGGATGTAAATAGCAACGCACAGGAGCATGCTATACATCATCATTTCCTCTTGAGAAAGTCTGGAGAGCGCAGACGAAACGCGTTGGGGGTGGAGCTAAGGACGGCTCCGATATACTAAGACTGTGTGGAAGTAATTTTGAAGCGGCAGCAACAAAGCTGTGACCGGAAGGATTCCTGAGTGAACTGGGACCTGCTTCTTATTTTCCCTATGAAGGGATCAATGCGATACCTTTTAAATTGTTTGTAAGTGTATTACTTTTGTGTGTTGAATAAATCTGTGAAACTACTACCTTGATGTGGGGTTGCGCTGTCTCTTCTTTTCGCCATAGGATAAGATGCTAGACACTATATGTCCTCTGTCTAAACTTTTTGATTTATCAGAGCAAGCCGTTTTTGACAATGCTTCTTTGGATCCCATAATTGTTAGAGAATGGCTCCAAAGAATGCTTAGTTTTTTAGGTAATGTTAATTCAGCTATGTACACAGAACGCAGATTGACCTCAGAGTATGTGACTTTGCTGTAAATGAAATTCAACCTGACACTAATGGCTTATTATTTGGAGACACTTTTATTAAAGAACTGAACAATTACGTTAATACTTTTTCAACTTTAAATAAAGTCAGAACAGCTATGAAAAATATCTTTTATCAAGATCGTTTTTCTGATCAGGCCGGGAAAGGTAGATACCCCAATCGGTCTCAATTCTCAAATCAGCAATTTCAACAACAATTTCATCAACAAAGACAGTTCCAGAATCCAACCTCTTCAGGCTTCTTCCCTTCCAGAGGGAGACCCTGGAATCCAAGATTTCAATGTTCAAGACAAAGATCTTGTGTCCCTCATGGTAAAACTTCCTTTTCTTCCCTCTCATGTTTCTTCCCAAAACATACAGGTATACCCCACTCATACAGCGGGTTAGGGACCGGAGCCCCGCTGTAAAGTGAAAACCGCCTTAAAGTGAAACAAGGCAGTTTTAGCTTTTCTTTTCACTTGCCAATGTGTGTTTAAAAACTTGAAAACATGTTTGAACTAACAAATATTAGGAGTGCAATAGTGCTGCATTTAGTTTAACACTAGCACAGCACAGTATTCAATAAATACTGTACCTGTAAAATAGTGACAATGACTGTAGTAAAATTTGTCAGACTATAGCAGAGACACAGATTGTACTGTAATTCTGTAAACAGAGTGAACTGCGCATAAAAAAATGGTGCGAGTCCCTTTTCTCGCAATCTCACGATGATTACAGCACTGTTTCAAAATCTTTGTAGGTTGAACTTCAGCTCCACAAAGCGCTGTATTAGCGAAGCGCTGTAAAGTGAGGTATACCTGTAATAGGAGGCAGAATCGCCCTTTTTGCGCACAATTGGAACCTGATCACTACAGATCAATGGGTTCTTCACACTGTTTCAGGTCTTTTTATAGATTTCCAAAATTCTCTTCCTCTTCCAATAAAATTTTCAGATTAAGACAAAACTTTGGTTCAAGGCGAAATATTAAACCTTTTATCAAAACAAGCCATATAACCGGCTTTAAATCCTCAAAATTGTTTCCTAAGCAATCTTTTTCTCGTAAAAAAGAAAAATGGCCAATTTCGTCCAGTTATAAATTTAAGATCCTTAAATGCCTTCGTTATCTATCAACATTTCAAAATGGAAGGTATTCATTTTCTCAGAGATTGCCATTTAGACAACAATTACTTAGTTAGATTAGATCTGACAGATGCATATCTTACAGTTCCTGTAGCTCAGGAACACAGGAAATTTCTCACCTTTGTTTGGGAAGGCAACATTTGGAGTTTCACTTGTATGCCTTTCGGTCTGTCCTCAGCTCCTTGGATCTTCAACAAATTAATTAAACCTATAATTACTTCGCTTCGTTTACGAGGCGTTCGTCTTATCATCTATTTAGACGATATTTTAAATATGAGAGTTCTGTCATTCTAAAATCTCAGCTCCAGCTTACTATTTATATTCTGGAAAATTTAGGTTTCTTAGTCAACAAAGAGAAATCAGTTCTTTCTCCTACCAAATCTTTAACCTTTTTGGGTTTTCAAATAGACACATTGAATTCTACACTTAGTCTACCCAGAGAGAAAATTGTGAATATCAAGAGAGAAATTTCAAAAACTCTTTCTTTATCTTTGGTTCCCATCAGGGCGATAGCCAGAATAGTGGGGTTACTCTCATCCTCTATTCAGGCTATTTTCCCTGCTCCTCTTCATTACAGGGAACTTCAACGTTTGAAAATCTTTCATCTTCAGAAAGGTCTTTCATATTCCCTCTTGATTCCTCTATCTTCAGAAGCCAAAGAAGAACTTTCGTGCTGGCTCTCCCATATAGAAGCTTGGAATGTGAGAGCCATTTTTGGAAAAGCTCCGGATTTAATTATAGAATCCGATGCCCCGATGCCAGTCATTCGGGCTGGGGAGCTTGTTGCGGCCCTTCAATCACGGGTGGAAAATGGTCTTCAGAAGAAAAAAGTTTTCATATCAACTGCTTAGAACTTTTGGCAGGCTCTTTTGCAGTCAAGATTTTGTCAAAGATTCTTTGCCAGTGTCCATTTTACTCAGAATGGACAATATTTCTGCAGTACGTTATCTTAATCGTCTCGTGGTACAAAATCGAAAGATTTATCTATTATTACGAAAGATTTCATTCACCTTTGCTTGGACAGAAATATTTCTGTCAAGGCCAAATATATTCCAGGCTTATCCAATGTCGCAGCGGATTGGGGTTCCCGTTATCTGACAGATTGAGCGATTGAAAACTTCACACTCAGGTTTTTCATTCGCTTCAATCTCTCAGAGGACCCTTTTCGATCGATCTGTTCGCTTCAAGACTGAACTTTCAGATTCGTGCTTATTTCAGTTGGCGTACAGATCCAGATGCCTTGGCTATCGATGCATTTATCCACCCTTGGCCTCTTCAGACAGTGTATGCGTTTCCCCCATTTTCCATAATTCAGAGAACTATCTCAGTAGTCCGATGGGATCGCTTTCAATTCTCCTAATCACTCCCCTTTGGACATCTCAACCATGGTATTCGTCCCTCCTAGAGTTATCTGTCAACCATCCTGTTCTTCCTCTTTTTCCTCTTCTTTTGCCAGATCCAGAAGGTCTTCCTCTCGATCTTATCGTTCATGGATCTCTTTGTCTCATAGCTTGGTCAATTCCGGGCAATCTTCACCTCTCCCAGGCTTATCACAACAAGCTAAGGCACTCCTTCAGGACTCTCTGGCCCCTGGTACCAAAAAATGCTATTTTCCTGCATGGTCCAGATGGTCTTGCTGGTGCTTGGAGAGAGGTTTGGATCCCCTTTCAGTTGATGTAACTTTTATTATTAATTTTCTTACATCTCTTTTTGATTCAGGATTAGTATATAGGACTATTAATGTTTCTAGATCTGCTAAACAGTCTATTATTAATAATTTTCCTGCGGGCCAAAACCCTTTAATTTGCAAATTAATGAAAGCTATTAAACTTAAAAGACCTCCTGCTCCCAAATACTCTTCTTTTTGGGATGTTGACCTTGTCTTTTCTCTTTTTAAATCTTGGCCTTCTAATGAATTGTTATATTTGAAACAACTTTCTGCCAAATTAGCTACTCTTGTGTTTAATCTCTTTTTGCAGAGTTTCTGATGTTAGAGCTTTAGATTTTAACTCTAAACGTTTCACTCCTGAAGGTGTCACTTTCTTTATCTCTAAAAGAACTAAATCTTTTTCAACTTCTATATTCTATCCTTATTTACCTTCTGAATCTCTTCTCTGTGTGGTTTTATGTCTCAAGGAATATGAATGTAGAACTTCTTCCTTTCGTACTTCCTCTTCTAATCAACTTTTGTTATCTTTTGTTCCTCCTCATAATCCTGTGTCATCTACCACTATTGCTAGGTGGGTTAAATGGGTTATGAGTGAAGCAGGTATTGATTTATCTTTTTCCGCTCACTCTGTTAGAGGATCAGCCGCTTCTAAAGCATTTTTGAAAGCTGCCTCCCTTCAACAAATTTTGGATGCAGCTGACTGGTCTTCCATATTTAAACAATTTTATTTTAAACTCATTGAACATGCCTCTCTTAATTTATTTTGTTAGTTTGCTTTAAACTAGCAAAATATGAGTCTATGGTCTTGTAATAAAATTCGGATTATCCTAACTTGTGAAGGTATAACCTAGATTTTATTAAAGACACAGAGACAAGTATTTTCCCTCCTCTTCATTGATGTGTTTATATTTTTTCCCTCCCTTTATATGTTTTATCATATTATTAATCTTATTTATTGTACATTTGTTTTAGTTACCAATCCATAACCAGGATATCGTTTCAAGCGGTTTTGTTCCTTCTCATTTGAGTGGAATGTCGGCACTTCAATCAAGTTCATTCCCGTTTCTGCAAAGTTCCAGTTGGTTATCAAGTTCTTCACATCGTTTGAATATTTTCTCATGGATGGTCCTTTTCGATATTTTGGCGATATTTTTATGTGCACTGGCATGACAGGAACACTCTTATACCAATCATTCAGCGGGAATGCGAAATAGCTTCAGTTATTCATTCCAACGAGAGGCCTGCATATGGAAATCTAAATGACATCAGTTACAGCCATTTTACGGTAAACCACCAACAAAATTATGTGGATCCAGTGTTGGGAGTAAATACGCAAAGAATTGAAAGATCATGGTTGGATGCCAAAATACACATTTTTTTAAAAAAATGAGAGGCATTCCTAATAAGCTATTTAATCACACCTTGCAGAAGATTTGTTTTTACAAGTTTTGAATGACATACAAAGTGTTTATCGCTAAATGTTCCATTATTTTTTTTACTAATAATAAATGTTATTATTCAAAGTATATATAAACCACACGTCTGTATGTAGATTATTAAAAGTATATGTAGACCACATGCTATAGTAGAAAAGTGTATGTAGACTGCACGCTATATTAGCACAGAAGAGGCTGTTAAAAAACAGGTTTAGGGCAATGTTATTTCCTGCATCGTGATTAGGATTGCCACCTTTCTCTGGAAAAAAATACCGACCATACTCATTAGCATAAATAATTATACATAATAAATCAGGAACTAAAGCTTCTAGCACAAATTCAAAATGATTGTGTGTTTATAATTAGATTCCAATGAAGTTTCACCATGATAGTGTTTTCTATAGTACATCTTTATTTTCAACTTTTACCTTAACCTTAAAAATACTAGCAATTTCAGTAAAATACAGGCTGGGTGGCAACCCTCCTGCCGCCCCATTCCCACATCAGACATCAGATCAGATCTCTAGACCTACAGTCACTTAGAATGCCACATGCCCAGACCATATTCCAGGCTCTGCCCCTGCAGCACCCCAGATATTCCAGGCTCTGCCCCTGCAGCCCCCCAGAGTTTGGTACAAGCAGACATGAAAGAAAAGTTTTATGCTATAGTTTGAAAGCTAGATTTGAAATTCAATAGTTTAATAATAACACCAGAAAAATATTGGTCACTGATAGAAGATGTTAAATGTATCAAATCAACAAATATGAAGGAATCCACTCGGGATTACAGATTTATACAGCCGTATGAAGTATTTTCTATGCAAAGATCCGAAAAATCAAACCTCTTTCCACTGAAAATCAAAAAAGTAAAACTTTGTTCATGTAGAATAATATAATGTATTCTGCACATTTATCAATTGGCCATGGTGGAAGAAACAAAATGATAAAATAAGCGCTATAATAAAACACAGTCCCAAATAAAAAAACATTTGGATTTTTGCCAGTCATACGAAAAAAAACAAAAAAAGTGAAAAAAAAAAAAAAAAAGGTTATTGTGGTGAAGTTGATTTTTTTTCTCATAATAACAGTAGGTGCCAAGTTGACCTTTTTAATTATCAATCCCAACCTGATGGGAATTATAAATTTCTTATAATATACCATAATCACCTTACCAAATTAATTTTATTGAAACCACTCACGTCAAAACAAGCAGAAGGAACTTATAATATACTCACCATAATTCTTCTTATTGGAGTGCCAATGATTTTTCAATCCGATAATGGGCGCAAATTCTGTAATGCTATAATAGAAAGCCTGAAGTCCATGTGGCCCGAACTAAAAATAGTTTATGGCAAACACAAAGCGTAGGAAGCATTGAAAGGGCAAACCAAGATATTGAAAATATGTTAACGTCGATGACCAACAACAGTACCAACAAGTGGAGTGAAGGAGCCTGATTTATGCAATTTATAAAAAAACAAGCCTACCACTCAGGTATACTACAAACTCCTTATGAGGCTATGTCTGGCTGTTCTCCAAAAGTCGGCCTATCGTCACTGTTTATACCTCAGGATCTTCTTCAAGTTGTTAACAACAAAGAAGATCTTCAAAACATATGCGACTCCAAAAATATATCAACATATAGAACAAGGTACAGAATAATAAAGAATCAGAAATGCAACCTCAAACATTGAATAACAAATGTATCTGCATTGTATGCTCACATGAAGCTACTGGTGCTTACACTTGTCTATATTGTAACATGAATGTTAACATAATTTGTGGAATAACTCAGGGAGATGATGAAGTATATGGTAAAAAAACACTGTGCATAATTTGTAGTAGCAAGTACAATCAAGAAAAACAGTCGGGGGCGGAGCCAACTGCCTAACATAGCAGACGCGTTACACACCAGCTCTCTGCTGTAAAGACTATTAAACTTGATTTAATTTAACAAAAGTGGTTCACACTGACCATAGCTTACCAAATTGTAGTGGTCAGAGTGTAGGCACACTTTATATAAGAACTTTGAACCCACTGAGCAGCCCTGTGCTCTCTCTGGACCTATATCTGGCACAGAAGCAGTGGCGTAGGATCGCCAAAAGAGCCCGACTCCCAGTAACTACCTGGCCTCAGGCCCGCTACAAAACCAACTGAGCTCCGGAGGGTCGGGGATCCGCTCCGGAGCTGAAGAAGCAGCAGTAATAACCAGCGGCTGCCAGCGCCACGTAATTAAAGCTCCCGGAGAATATTTCTGAACAACAGCGCCGGGCTCCAGAGCAGATTGGGGTATAGCTGCTCACCGTATAGCCAAGTAGCCCCACAGAGGAAAAATCGGCGGAATAGGAGGGCGATCATAGACCTATTTCTTCACCCGCATTTCTACAAGTGCAGCCTAGGTCCCACACTGCACCGGCAGAATCAGTGGCGCGAACGGCCGCCATTTTCAACAGGCCCACATCGGCAGAGGAGGAATCCTGTCAACCCACATCAGGAGTATACAAGAGGTTAGTGGGTACTGTTGAACCTCAGGGTGTATTTTCTTGCCCATTACTGTCCATTGGGCGTGCTATTAGAGAAGCCAAGTACTACACCCCATTGCATCAGCAGCGAGGCCATAGTCCCCTACACAGTAAAAAGCTGCACAATAAAAGCCTGTTGTACTTGACACTGATGCCAACTTGAGTTAATATAACCACTATAGAACTGAACTGTACCACCCACGCTATTAAGGGCAGCATAGTGTACACAGGGCAGGGGCAACCAATCTCAGAGACTTCCCCTCTAAACACCAGAGACTGAGATGTTTTGGCCTAAGGTAGAGGCCCTGAACCTGTAGATCTCTTACAGTCAATAGTCAATAACAAGGGTAAATCTCCCTATACTGAATTATTGTTCACTGAGCACGCACACTGAACCGTTTGATTATAAATCTCTTTGCACACTGCCAGGGGTGCTCTGAACTTCCAGTACATTAGACAAGAGAAACTAGCAAGCACTAAACCCTGAGGTTAGCAACACTAACTCTATAGGCTGCTAGCAACTTGGGCCTGCCTCATCAGTAACATCCTTATACCAGCTCTCTCACACTAAAGATCCTGTTGCACACTAAAAAGGCGCTTCTCTCCTACCATTTCCCTCTGGGTCATTCCCAGAGGGTCATATCCCCTTTCCCTACTCCCACATCGCCATTAGATGGTACCTTCCCCTAGGAGAGGGGCCCCCCAGCAAGGGTTCTCAGATGTCTTCCTGCTGAGCAAGATGTGCAGCACTATGGCCTAGAGACAGGGAAGGGGGCCAGTGGGACGGTGAGAACCTGAGAAGATACATACTTTTGTTATAAAAATTTATACAGAGATTCAGAATTTGGTAAGCCTAAAGACAGCGCAGCACAGGTCTCACTATGTCGCAGTCTCAAAGGAAAAAGCTGAAGCAGGTAAATCAGCCAAGAAGAACAGTTGTTGACCACTTTAAAACTACCCCAAGGGAGGAAAGGAGCTCCTCCTCTGAGGATGCTCACTCACTAGAAGATCTGGACACTGAAACCATTCCTAAAACACATACATCCCAGGCCCCGCCTCTTGATAATATGGCTACTACTATAGTAGACACTCTCTCAAAACGTATGAATACTCTCCAAGATACCCTTACCAAAGCCATTAAGGGGTCAGCTGCAGAATTGAGAAGAGATATGGCGGTGATTGGGGAAGAGGACAGATGCCCTGGAAAGAAAACAAGAAGACTTGGCAGTTGATCATGAAAGCCTACTGTCCTATTCTCAGTCTCTGGCCATCCAAATTTCTGACCTTGAATTGAAACTCTCGGATTTAGAAGACAGATCCAGGAGAAATAATCTGAGGTTCAGAGGAGTCCCAGAAACTATCCTGACCAACGACCTGGAGAACTTTATTAAAGAATTTTGTGCTTTATTTCTGGCTGAACTAGACACCCCAAGTTTCCTCATAGACAGGGTCCATCGCACCCCAAGACCTCGGAACATTTCGGCGGATAAACCTAGAGATGTAATAGCCAGAATACATTTTTTTACCCACAAAGAAAGGATACTAAGAGAGCTAGCAAACAAGCCAACGGTACCAGAGAAGTTCCAGGCCATCCAAGTCTTCCCAGATCTTTCCCCATTCACACTCCAGAGGCGAAGATCATTTGCCCCTTTTACACAGGTCCTGAGACAACATAGCGTCAAATATAGATGGGGATATCCAACCAAGCTGATTGTAAACAGAGATGGGACCCTTCATACGGTCTCTACCATTAATGAAGGCATGGACCTCCTCAAAAGATGGGACCTACAGCGGCTTCCTTCCAAACCCAAAGAACCACAACCCACATCATCAGGGCTCCGGGTCACAGCACGTGAATGGGCACCCCTGCCTCAAAGATCTTCTCTGGGGAGAAACTCAGAAGGGACTTTACTCTCCCCTCGAGACTGCGCTGTCGATGAAGATGTCTGATATGACTGTCCACAAGCTAGGACGATCCTTATGAACCAATGCATCAACGAATGTGAGATAAAACCAACATGTTGCTTTCACACTGGGGAGTAGCCCCAGTGTGGTTGATTTAAGTACTGTATCATAGCGGTGTCCTACTCTAATGTGCAGCTTTATTCAAGGACATACTAACTCATATATTTTACGTTCCCAGGTTTTAGGCATATTACTGCTTACCTATGACTGTACATAATAGGTAAGATTGTTTCATTGCTTTGTTTTTGTGTTTTTTTTTTGTTTGTTTTTTTTTTCCCTTCCACACTTTATGTAGAGGTACCTTGGAGATCCTTCCCTAAGAGTTAGCCTTCCCACTGTAGGTTAGGAGATCACTGGAGATATAGTGCAAAGGCCTCACTAGGTTCACCGTTACATGCCTTATCAGAGATTGGTTTAGGTTGCCAGAAGGTAGAGGCCCGCCTGGCCACACTGTAGCCTAATGGTTCAAAGATAACTTATACCCCCTCCAGGCATAAACTTGCATTTACACAACCAGAATCAGGCATAGGAAGGGCTTAGAATAACATGAGACAAGGCATGCACGCTAGATATTACCCGTAATAGACTCCCACCAATCCCTACGAATATTAGGAAGGGATTATTTTAGCCAGGGAAGCCCCTGCAACACCCTACGCTAAGGTCAGTTAGCCCTATAGAATAGAGTAGGAACATAGTGGTGAATCTCAATGATAACTGTAATATATATTTTTGGTTGAATGGTTGATGTGTTATATTATATTCTGTTCTCTGTTCTAGACATAATAATATGTATATGAAATGTTAATTAATTATTAGTTTATATACCCCCCCACAGGTTTGTCCTATGTTCGTAAGAGAATGGGGGAAAGCTTTTGTTTCTGTATTAACCCATTAATGTAGAGTCCCTTGACTCTATAATTTTCTCACCAAACCCCCCCCCCCCATGGCCCCCTCCTTTCTCTTAGGCAGCAGAGAATCTATTACTTAGACGTGAGTTCTAGATCGGATTCTCTTCCCCCCCCCCACATTATTTGCTCATTTTGATGAGTCCAAGGAACTAGCATACCCTTTGGGAGTATTGATATTTTCCTTGTTGGGCGGTGAATAGTGCCGCCACTTTACTCCTATATTGATCAAACCAAGTTCTAAAACCACCTCAAGAGTCCTTGTAATTAGGACCAACCCCTACCCCCCCTAACACTTGTATTTACTAACAGGCGATAGTACGACGGTCCATCCCCTGCTAACTTTTTTTCTCTAATTTTACTTGTTTATCCTTAGGCTGCTGAGGGGTTCGTTGTCACTGGGCTTGCTCCATAACCAGGTAGATCCATAGTAAATAATTACGACATGACATTTCCTACTCTCCAGCCACTGAGACGAAGACCCACGCCACAGGTAGGCGGAGCTGAATATTTCTTCCCTTTCCTTACTATCTTTTTCTTTTTCCTAATCCCTTTACACTACTCTGGAAATATCCTCCCCACCCCTTCCCTTGAGATGAGGAGTGCTCAGGCTGACTTAACATTTGCTTCCCTTAATTGCAAGGGACTAAATTCTCCTACCAAACAAAGCCTTCTCTGCAACCATATGATGATCAATAGAGCCAAGATAGTGTTCGTGCAAGAGACCCATTGGCTAAACAATCCGGCACCCAAACTTAAACTTCAACATTTTACTAATGTGGAGGTGGCATCTCACTCCGACAAGTCTAGAGGAGTGGCAATCCTTATCCATCGCCTGGTTAGCTATGAAAGAATATAGCTTGAATCAGACCCCGAGGGCAGGTATCTCGTCTTAATATGTAAATTGGATGGCCAAGTATATACTCTGGTCAATGTCTATGCTCCAAACCAGAGTCAACCTAGGTTCCTTAGAAGTATACTGCTAAATATTAGCAAAATAAAAACAGGAAGACTATTGTTGGGAGGCGACTTTAACATGATTTGGGATCCATCCCTAGATAAAAAAGTCGGACTGGGAAGAGCAGTAGATTCATACTCACTCTCCACAGCTAAAAAATTCAGAAATCTAATTTCCCAATATAACTTATTCGATGTATGGAGAGCTTGCCACCCTACCGCCAAAGATTATACGTATTTCTCTAGGCCCCATCACACATATTCAAGACTCGATTATTTTTTCACTGATTCCTGGACACTAAATGTAACCAAAGACGCTAGGATCAAGACATGTGCCGGGTCAGATCATGACGCCCTCCTGTTAACACTAAATTCAGGTAGGAGCTCTCTCCCCAAACCAGGTTGGAAACTCCCGGATTCATTGTGGTTGGACCCTGAGTTCCAGCCTCTGATCCGTGATTCCATGCGGGAGTTCTTGGCCCATAATGAGAATTCAGTTTCATCTCACCAAACACTCTGGGCGGCCCTCAAAGCATATATCAGAGGAGTTTGCATACACAAACAAGCCTCTAATAGAAAGCTACAAGGAACTCCATTTGGCCTTGTAGTAGCCAACCTTCGGACCAAAGAAGAACTCAATAAAATTAACCCAACCCCTGAGTTGACGGCTGACATACTAGCCCTTCGTAATCGTCACAAGGAGTTGGAATTGAATAAAGTCAATGAAGCCATAGGTAGATTTAAAAACCTCCTATATTACCAAGGTAATAAGGCCTCCACCATACTTGCAAACAAGCTAAGAGGTAGGATGGCTTCCTCCCGTATCTTGTCCATAAAAAACGGGAACACAACAGTGACCTCCCCCACGGACATAGGTGAAGCCTTTGCAACATTTTACTCCAACCTATACAACCTGCATAAATCGGAGGGATCAGCTGCCCCACCCAAAGACCATATCAGAGCTTTTCTCCAGAGCCTAAATTTACCTGTTATGACCCAAAGTGAGGTAGAGGTAGTACAGGCGCCCTTCTCGAACACCGAACTGAAAGTAGCGATTACACAACTCCAGAACAGGAAAGCCCCGGGCCCGGATGGGTTTCCGGCCAGGTTCTACAAGACGTTCCGCCTGGAGCTCTCGCCTCTGATGCTTCAGAGCTTTAGAGAGGCCAGAAAAAAGGGCTCATTCAGGAGTGAGCTACCTTACAATACCGAAGCCAAACAAAGATCCCTCCCAGTGCGGGAGCTATCGCCCCATCTCCCTCATTAATATCGACGTGAAACTCTACTCTAAGTTATGGGCAAATAGGCTACGTCGTATTACCCCTAATCTCCTACACCCGGACCAGGTGGGGTTCACCCTGGCTAGGGAGGGACCTGACAACACCAGGCGTATCCTGAACATCTTCTCAGAGGCACATAGATTGAAGGTCCCCATGCTAGCCCTGTCACTCGATGCCAAAAAGGCGTTCGACAGGGTCAGATGGGAATACCTATGGGAGGTTCTTTTGGGCTTTGGGTTCCCCACGGACGTAGTCCTGGCAATTCGGGCGCTCTATAGCTCGCCAAGCGCTAGAGTTAGAGGTTTGGGTTTCTGCTCAAGGAGTTTCCCCATAACAAACGGAACAAGGCAAGGCTGTCCACTTTCGCCCATAGTGTTCGCCCTGGCGATTGAACCACTGGCCCAGGTAATTAGGAACTCGTCTCTGATACGAGGGGTTCCTCTGAGCTACCGGGTTGGGGGGACTGGGGGGGGGAATGATTGCGTTATTTGCAGATGACGTTACCCTGTTCCTAACTAACCCTCTTGGTTCCCTTCCGGCGCTTTTTGAGACTCTCTCCTATTTCCGTACTCTAAGTTTCTACAAGCTAAATCTTGCCAAAACAGAAGCTTTAGCGATTCATATCCCTCAATTTGAATTAGAGATCCTTAAAGAATCATACCAATTCCAGTGGGCATCAGACACGATTACCCATTTAGGAATCCAGTTAGGGCCAGACATTGAGCTGGTCAGGACTAAAAATTATGAGAAGCTTCTTTCGGAAGTTAGGGGTCTCCTCAACTCATGGTCCTTTAGAGAAATTTCCTGGTTAGGACGTATAGCCTCGGTCAAAATGACCATTCTGCCCAAGATATTGTATTATTTCCGGTGTCTCCCACTTAACCTTCCTCGTTCATTATTGGAAAAGTTTAACGCTTTATTGGCCAGATATATCTGGAAAGGGAAAAAGCCTAGAATCTCCAGAAAGACGCTGCAGAGACCCTACGGTGTGGGAGGAGTTTCACTCCCCAACATCACAATTTATTATGAGGCAGCAAGATTGACCCACATCTCCTATTGGGAGACGAACGACTTGACACAGGGATGGAAGAGAGTGGAACAGTTTTCCCTCCCACCAGGTGTCACCCTTGGGGATCTCCCTTGGATCCCTGACTACAAAACTGATAGGACTATTATTCAGAACCCTATAGTCAAACAGGCACTCGACTGCTGGAAAACCATCAGACACCACAGGGAGATAGCACCGCACCCCTCCCCAATACACTCGATCACGGGCCTGTTAAGAGGACTCCAGGATTCCCACGGCTCCCACTGGCGACAGTGGGGACTAACGAGAGTCTCTGATTTATACCAACAAAATGCACTACAACCGGCTGAGCCGAGACACGGGGGAGAGGTCATTCCCACCCCCCGTGGTTTCAGTTTGAAAGATTTAGGCTACACAAGTTTCTATCCAGTTGGGGTTTCCCAGCGACAGGCCTAAGGGACTTAACGGTGTGGGAGCAGAAGTGCAAATCTGGACAACCCCTATCAAAACCACTGTCAATCCACTACTCTTGCATAATGAAAGACATTTGTGCGGGAGAGGTGTGGCAGTTAAAGGCATGGGAACGGGAATTGAGAATCCAGGTCACTGGGGCAACATGGTCCCATGCGTTTTTGCTCACCAAAAAGACACTGCATTGTGCCAACTCATTGGAGTTGTTTGTCAAAGTCTGTCTTAGATGGCACTATACCCCCCAGAGATTGGCCCAGATGGCCCCTGCCCACTCGCCTATGTGCTAGAGAGGGTGTGGCCAAGTAGGTTCAGATCTCCATTTATGGTGGGCGTGCCCAGCCCTGAAACAGTTGTGGAGAGGAGTCTTCCAGTTATGTGACTCAAGGGGGATATCTATCCCGAAAATCCCCAAAGTGGCTCTTCTGAACATTTTCCCGTCAAAAATGCCCAGAATCCAAAAACAATTGGCTATTTTCATATTTGCTGCTGCAAAACTCTCGATAGCCAGAATGTGGAAACAGTCAAACCCCCCTAAACTTACAGGAGTTATGCAGATCATAGAAACCTATGCGGCGATGGAGAAGGGATTCTATCTCCACTTAAACAAAATTGAGTCATATTGGCAAATTTGGGACCTATGGGCTCAGAAAAAGGATCTACCAAGAGACCATTAATATGTCTCCTGCATAAATGAGCACGCATGGCCTTGAAAAGTCTGGCTATGAGTCCTGCCACTTAGAGAGCTTGCATGTGGTCCCCCATATTCTATCTGATTCCCCTCTGTTCCCCTCCCCTCCAAGACTCCGTTACCCTCCAACCCCGCACCCCCACCCTGTTCTCTTTCAGCTCCGCCTGCCTAGGGCAAGTTTTTCAGCATGGAAGGTGAGAGGTGATGAGACCCACTCCAGGATTTGTATTCTTGACCCTACATTAAATTCAGGTCCCACAAGTTAATATCCAACATAACCTTGTTAATACTAATCTAGAAAGCATCTTATTCGACGCTCCAGACTCCGCACTCAGAGCGGTCTCTATAGTAGATAGGTAGGGTCTCTAAGATAGAAATGGAGGCCGAGCTGATACAGAGGGGACTGAACTGGCAGGGAGCTCAACGAGATAAGGCCTTATAGGGTCCCAATGAGATTCCACTGGAGCTAGATAATTCAACCATGGCAGGTCAAGTGGCCCCAAATGTAAGTCGAATCTTGGTTGGCAGTGAGTCAAGTGGAGATAACCTGATAGCCAGCGGCTCTCTTTAATGTTGCTGTATTTGGGTCTGATGGGATTTGTTCTGTACCGACATTACCTTTTATGTTTGTAAATGTCTCTGGGGAGTGTTGTAACCCTAAGAGACATACTGTTTTTTTATGCCTGTAACAAGTTTAAATTTCTTCAATAAAGAGAAAAATATTTAAAAAAAAAAAAGAAAAAAAAAAAAAAGAAAAACAGTCGGCTAGATTACGAGTTTTTGTCGGTAAGGCTTGCAGTGCTAACGAGCAGTTTATGCTCACCGCTCACCTACAAACAACGCTGGTATTACAGGTTTTTTTCAACCCGGCGTTAGCCACAGAAAAGTGAGCGGAGAGCAAAATTTAGCTCCACATCTCACCTCAATACCAGCGTTGCTTACGGTAGCAGTGAGCTGGCTAAACGTGCTCGTGCACGATTTCCTCATAGGAATCAATGGGGCAGATTCGGCTGAAAAAAACCTAACATCTGCAAAAAAGCAGCGTTCAGCTCCTAACGTAGCCCCATTGATTCCTATGGGGAAATACTTTTTATGTCTACACCTAACACCCTAACATGAACCCCGAGTCTAAACACCCCTAATCTTACACTTATTAACCCCTAATCTGCCTCCCCCGACATTGCCGACACCTGCATTATATTAACCCCTAATCTGCCGCTCCGAACACTGCCGCCACCTACATTATACTAATGAACCCCTAATCTGATGCCCCCAACATTGCTGCCACCTACATTATATTTATTAACCCCTAATCTGCCTTCCCCAACGTCGCCGCAACCTACCTACATTTATTAACGCCTAATCTGCCGCCCCCAACGTCGCCGCCACTATAATAAAGTTATTAACCCCTAAACCGAAGTCTAACCCTAACTCTAACACCCCCCTAATTTAAATATAATTTAAAATAATCTAAATAAAATTACTATAATTAAATAAAGTATTCCTATTTAAAACTAAATACTTACCTATAAAATAAACCCTAAGATAGCTACAATATAACTAATAATTACATTGTAGCTATCTCATGGTTTATTTTAATTTTACAGGCAACTTTGTATTTATTTTTAACTAGGTACAATAGTTATTAAATAGTTATTAACTATTTAATAACTACCTAGCTAAAATAAATAGAAATTTACCATTAAAATAAAACCTAACCTAAGTTACAATTACACCTAACACTACACTATAAATAACTTAATTCCCTAAACTAAATACAATTAAATACAATTAAATAAAATTATCTAAATTACGGGGAAAAAAACACTAAATTACAGAAAAAAATAAAATTCCAATTTTTTAAAACTAATTACACCTAATCTAATCCCTCTAATAAAATAAAAAAGCCCCCCAAAATAATAAAAATCCCTACCCTATACTAAATTACAAATAGCCCTTAAAAGGGCTTTTTGCGGGGCGTTGCCCCAAAGTAATCAGCTGTTTACCTGTAAAAAAAAAATACAATACCCCCAACATTAAAACCCACCACCCACACACCCAGCCCTACTCTAAAACCCATCCAAACCCCCTTAATAAAACCTAACACTAACCCCTTGAAGATCACCCTACCTTGAGAAGTCTTCACCCAAGTGGTCCTCCAGACGGGCAGAAGTCTTGATCCTATCCAGAAAGAAGAGGTCCTCCAGATGGCCAGAAGTCTTCATCCAGATGGCATCTTCTATCCTTATCCATCCGGAACGGAGCGAGTCCATCTTCAAGACATCCGACGCAGAGCATCCTCTTCTTTCCGACGACTAACACTAAAGACGGTACCTTTAAGTGACGTCATCCAAGATGGCGTCAGCCAATCGGAATTAAGGTAGAAAAAATCCTATTGGCTAATCCAATCAGCCAATAGGATTGAAGTTCAATCCTATTGGCTGATCCAATCAGCCAATAGGATTGAGCTCGCATTCTATTGGCTGTTCCAATCAGCCAATAGAATGCAAGCTCAATCCTATTGGCTGATTGGATCAGCCAATAGGATTTTTTCTACCTTAATTGCGATTGGCTGATAGAATTCTATCAGGCAATCGGAATTGAAGGGACGCCATCTTAGATGACATCACTTAAAGGTACCGTCATTTAGTGTTTAGTCGTCGGAAAGAAGAGAATGCTCCGCGTCGGATGTTTTAAAGATGGACCTGCTCCACTCCGGATGGATGAAGATAGAAGATGCCGCCTGGATGAAGACTTCTGGCTGTCTGGAGGACCTCTTCTTCCCGGATAGGATGAAGACTTCTGGCCGTCTGGAGGACCACTTCTGCCCGGTTGGGTGAAGACTTCTCAAGGTAGAGTGATCTTCAAGGGGTTAGTGTTAGGTTTTATTAAGGGGGTATTGGGTGGGTTTTAGAGTAGGGTTGGGTCTGTGGGTGGTGGGTTTTAATGTTGGGGGGTATTGTATTTTTTTTTACAGGTAAAAGAGCTGATTACTTTGGGGCAATGCCCCTCAAAAAGCCCTTTTAAGGGCTATGTGTAATTTATGGTGCAAAACAAAAACAAAAACAGAGGCGCCACATGTGTGGATCAATAAAACCAGAAATCCAGTAAAGGAGTACAATAAGGGTACTCACAAACGGGGCGGCACTCTCTTGTGCCAGTAGAGGCAGGCTGGTTTTCAACAGCAAACCAGCTGGCTGTGTGTCTCCCAGATAGGTAGAGGATGCTTGTCTCCTGGATGTCAAACACCGGCCAAAAACTGCAGTGGAAGGAGGAGGAAGAGCTACAGTGCCCTTAGGTTACTGCTATGAGGATAGTAACACCAACACCAGACTTATGTAAAAGTATAAAATCAGTATTTTATTATACACAATAAAAATACCAAATGGTATAACAAATTACAGCTGGGTGATGACAACCTATCTCCCCATAGACCATACAATATAGCGACGCGTTTCTCGGGGAACACCCCGTTTCCTCAGGCTTGTATGTTAGTTATATGCATAAATGCCCTTTATATAGGGCTCAGTAACCTAATGTTCAAATGAACCCTCCCCTTCCTTTATCCGGATTGACCTATCATGTCCTTCCTTTCCAAACACTCCCCATTGTTGTGGAGATGTACTAGTTAATTAGTTCTAATTATATATCGTGATAAGATTTGAATTTATACACATTCATTTACCTATGTGTCCCTAATGGTGATATATAAATCAATAATTGGATCGATAATTGCCGGTCTCGATCGTCCGCTATATAGCGGACGATCGAGACCGGCAATTATCGGTCAATCCGGATAAAGGAAGGGGAGGGTTCATTTGAACATTAGGTTATTGAGCCCTATATAAAGGGCATTTATGCATATAACTAACATACAAGCCTGAGGAAACGGGGTGTTCCTCCTTCCACTGCAGTTTTTGGCCGGTGTTTGACATCCAGGAGACAAGCATCCTCTACCTATCTGGGAGACACACAGCCAGCTGGTTTGCTGTTGAAAACCAGCCTGCCTCTACTGGCACAAGAGAGTGCCGCCCCGTTTGTGAGTACCCTTATTCTACTCCTTTACTGGATTTCTGGTTTTATTGATCCACACATGTGGCGCCTCTGTTTTTGTTTTGCACCATAGAATACATCATCCGGTTGGGTGAAGACAGAGAGCAGCCTGTTCAAGTTCTGATGGACATTTGAAGAGACTCGCTGGAATTTCCAGATTGGGTTGCATACACCATTGATTCGTATACATTTTATGTTTTACATTTTATATTTTATATTTTTATTTTATATTTTTTATCTCTCACAATTCATGATTTGTGTTGGCATACTGGTGTAAAAAACTGTCATCTGTTCCATTGCCAGCCTTCCCTTTTTTCTACATTTTATGTATTAGTATTTTATTATTATCCACACTAGATTTTAGCGCCTCCTATAGGAGCCCAGTGATAGTATCATCACGGTGACTCCCGCATAGTTCTATGTGTAATTTAGTATAGGGTAGGGATTTTTATTATTTTGGGGGGCTTTTTTATTTTATTAGGGGGATTAGATTAGGTGTAATTAGTTTAAAAAAATGTAATTATTTTATTTTTTTCTGTAATTTAGTGTTTGTTTTTTTCCGTAATTTAGATAATTTTATTTAATTGTATTTTTTTTTTTTTTTTTATAATCTTTTTATTAATTTTTAAAGAAACTCTCCATAATTACAAATTCCACAATTTGTAGGTAATTAACCCACTCAAAAACAACATTCCTTCAAACTACTACTAAATACAACGCCAAGATACAGTCCAGTGAAGTGTATCATACTTCACTGGCTCACAATTCATAATCCCAATATTACCAAATCGTTCGGGCGCCAGGACCCGGGGAGAGAAGAAAAAAAAAAAAAAAAAAAAAAAAAAAAAAAAGGTGGGGGGGGGGGGGGGGGGGGGGGGGAGAGGAAGGGAGGGGGGGAAGAAGAAGGGAACATGCAATGACACCCCGACTTGCCATAACCCTATTCAGATATCCAGGCTCTAGGAAACCCTCCTGCTTGTATTTGCTGGAGAAACCACTGGGACTTCTTAAAGGCTGCCACTATTTGCCTCTGGATAGTTAAGGGGAGAGATATAATCATTAACTTCCATTTAGTAAAAAATAGTCGTAATTGCTTGTTGTTACCACCTTTTATATTATGCTGATCCAATATTATTTGATACTGAGCTTTCCTGCAAAATTCAGAGAGCTTAAGGTCCCCCCTATTCTTCCAGTTGGTAAAAATCACATTCCTCCCTACTAATATCATTGTATTCAGAAATTTATGGTTAATTCCGGGTTTAGTGTACTGGAATAAGAAGAAGACCTCGAGCTGTGAAAACTCAATCTGGACTCCCATAACCTTATTACACCAATAATTAACTTTCCTCCAAAATTGCCTGACTTTAGGGCACGACCACAGACAGTGGATTAAGTTTGCCTTGTCTTGTCTGCACTTAGGGCAATCCCCTGAAGTTGCACTACCGCTCCATTTGGCTACCCGGGCAGGGGTAAAGTATGCCATATTGAGTAATTTGATATGGGATTCGTGCCAGGTA
This sequence comes from Bombina bombina, assembly GCF_027579735.1. Lineage (NCBI taxonomy): Eukaryota > Metazoa > Chordata > Amphibia > Anura > Bombinatoridae > Bombina > Bombina bombina. The sequence continues at coordinate 542,935,107 of NC_069501.1, read as the reverse complement.
ACTAAAGTCGTTGCTTTCATTGATAACCTGACACTGATGGTAATCCGCTCTTTCTCCACTAATGGTGTCACCTTACCCCATTTTCCAAGTAATTTATGTATATGGATTTCCCCTTGAAAACCAATTAAAGTTTTATACACATGCGAAATTCTATTAAATCCATCTGTATAAAGTTGAATTACTTTACCTAGTTCTCCCTTTCTAGATCCATTCCTGTTTCAGTTCTTAAATTCGAGATCCAGTGACTTACTTGCAAGTAAGCATAAAAGGATGACCCTGCTATGTTATATCTGCCTTTCAGCTCTTCAAAGGACCTTATTACTAACTTGTTTTCCTGACATAGTTGGCCCAGTGAGTGTAAACCCGCTTGCGCCCACTTCGAAAAGACCGACATGTTCAGCCCTGGCGAGAAGCTTGGGTTTCCTATTAGCGGTAGAAACACAGACTTACGAAAGTTAGTTTTAGATCCTATGCACACTTTCTGCCATGTCCTCACAATATCTTTAATAGTGACATATTGTGCTATGTTAGCAGGTAATTCTGTCACTGGATTGTGTAAAATAGCTTTTAAGTCAAAGGGGGAGACAGGTGCGACTCCAGGTCATACAATGTAACGGATCCCTTCTCAGTGATCCAATCTAACGCATACTTACATACAGCTGCGTAGTTATAAAATTTGATGTTTGGGCATGCTAAGCCTCCAAAGAGTTTCGGGAGTGTTAGAGTTGCAAATGCTACTCGTGGCTTTTTCCCTTGCCATATAAATTTATTAAACGTCCTCTGTAACAATAGAATATCTTTATTATATAAGAGCAATGGAAAATTTTGGAGAAAATATAGCAGTTTAGGAAATACAATAGCTTTTATCAGCATAATTCTAGCCGAAATGCTGAGTGGAAAGTTAGACCAGGTTTGGACTTTTTCTTGTATCCCCTTAATACATTTAGGAAAGTTCAGTCCGTACCATTCTCTAGGATTTCTACTTAGGTTTATGCCCAAATATTGGATACATAAAGTTTCTTGGAACGGATGGCTTATTACCTGGGATGGTTTATGTATCCATAATATTTCTGATTTACCATTATTAATTTTGAAGCCCGAAAAAGAACCAAACAACTTGAGTATAGCTAAAACTTGAGGTATGGACCGGACCGTATCACTTAAAAATAATAAGAGATCATCTGCAAAGAGTGATACCACCATATCCTGTGAACCTATTCTGATCCCTTTCAGCTCCTGTCTTAAATAGATTGCCAGAGGTTCTAAGGACAGATTAAAGAGTAGAGTGGAGAGCGGGCATCTCTGTCGTGTCCCTCGCCCCAAAGGAAATCTTTCTGATGTTTCGCCATTCACTATGATGGCTGATAGTGGGTTACTGTAAATTCTCTATACAAACTGCTGGAATGCCCCTAGCAGGCCAAATCCATCCAATGACCTGAAAAGATACTCCCACCCAATCGAGTCGAATGCCTTTTCGGCATCGACTGTAAGGATTGCCATATCAGGTTTGGAATGCGCAGCCTTGTACGTTTTATTTGCAAAGTACTCTAGTATCAATTGTACTCTTCTTATGTTCTTAACTGGATTGCGTCCTGTCATAAAACCTGACTGATCTGTGTGTATAATATAGTGGAGACACTTTTTGAGTCGGTTGGAAATAATAGTCGTCATCAACTTGTAGTCCTGATTCAAGAGGGAAATAGGTCTGTATGACGCAGGGGAGCCAGGATCCTTTCCCTTCTTTAAAATCAGAACCACATTCGATGCTGTGAACAGTGGAGATTGTGGATTATTCCCACTAAAATAGTCATTAAACAACACCTGTAAGAGAGGAAGGATTGGCTCACGTAAGAGTTTATAAAATTCAGCTGGCAGGCCATCCGGGCCTGGAGCTTTGCCTCCTTTAAGATTGGTTATGGCGTCTGATATCTCTTTCAAAGTGATTGGTTCGTTCATCAATTGTAAGTCTTGTTTTGAGATCTGTGGTAGCTTGATCTTCTGCCAGAACTTCTCTTGTCTCTCCTGATCTACTACGCTAGGGGAAGATAGCCTTTGATAATAGTCTAGAAAGATCTGCCTAATTTCTGAACTCTTAGTATACCTTACATTCTGAAAATCAATGGCTGAGATAAAATTTTTCTGTTGTCTGATTTTTGTAATTTTAGCTAATATCTTTGCTGAAATACCTTGATTCCCCCCCAAAAAAGCTTTCTGCTTCTGATCCTCTTCTACCATCTTTTGTTTGAGAAAGAGATCACGTTCCCCTCTAGCCTTTCTATATTTGTTCCAATTAAGTGTTGAGGTATCTTGAATATAGTGCGCATATGCTTTTTTAAGTGTATTGGCAAGTTGTTCCTCTCTCTGGTCCCTTTTTCTCTTCACCTTAATTAAATATGATTTTATTTCCCCCCTCAGGACCGCCTTTGCAGTTTCCCAGAGGATTTCGGGCTTGTCCAGGTAGTCTTTATTATGGTTAAAAAAATTCCCTCCATCTTTCTTGTAGCCATGACCTGAATTTAATATTCTGATCAAGGTATTGTGGAAAATAAAAACGTGCATTGGTACTCCGTATGGGAGCCCTTTGTTGTATTTCTAGTGAGATAATTGCATGATCTGATACCAAGATTTCTTTGATATCTGCTTTCATGTCATACTTCATCAGTTGGTTAGAAACTAAAAAGAAGTCTATCCGAGAGAAAGATTTAAATGACCTGGACTCGCACGTATATCCCCTCTGATCTGGATGTTGCAGTCGCCAAACATCTTTAAGAGCTAGTTTCTGACAGAATTTGTGTAGGATCCTAACTTCCCTAGTCTTTTTATCCGTTGACCTGCTATTAAACCTGTCTAGAATATGAGAAAAGGTCATATTGTAGTCACCTACAACTATTATATTTTTACCCACAAACTGAAAGAGTTTCAGACCCAATGTATCCCAAAAATCCCTATCGGTTTTATTGGGGCCATAAAGATTACAAAAAACGTATAGATTTTTGTTTATTTCAATTTCTAGGATTTGATACCTTCCATCAGGGTCATTATACGTTGTTATAATTTGATAGTCTAAGTTCTTATTAAGAAGTATAGCTAATCCTCTTTTCCTCTGACTGTATGATGCAAATAGAACCTCTCCTACCCATTTGGATTGTAGTTTAGCTGCCTCTACCGGGGGGAGGTGGGTTTCTTGGATGAAAGCTAAATCTGGTTTATGGGAGCCCAGGAGCTTTATCATAACTTTACGTTTAATAGGTGAGGAGATCCCTCCTATATTCCAGGACAATATATTAAGTTTATTCATTCTTGTTCAATTATCATATCATGTATTAGGTTATGGCAGAGAAGGGGGAAAAAAAAAAAAAGACTTCTCAAGGTAGAGTGATCTTCAAGGGGTTAGTGTTAGGTTTTATTAAGGGGGTATTGGGTGGGTTTTAGAGTAGGGTTGGGTCTGTGGGTGGTGGGTTTTAATGTTGGGGGGGTATTGTATTTTTTTTTACAGGTAAAAGAGCTGATTACTTTGGGGCAATGCCCCTCAAAAAGCCCTTTTAAGGGCTATGTGTAATTTAGTATAGGGTAGGGATTTTTATTATTTTGGGGGGCTTTTTTATTTTATTAGGGGGATTAGATTAGGTGTAATTAGTTTAAAAAAATGTAATTATTTTATTTTTTCTGTAATTTAGTGTTTGTTTTTTTCCGTAATTTAGATAATTTTATTTAATTGTATTTAATTGTAGTTAGTTTAGGGAATTTATTTAATTATAGTGTAGTTTTAGGTGTAATTGTAACTTAGGTTAGGTTTTATTTTACAGGTAAATTTGTATTTATTTTAGCTAGGTAGTTATTAATGGTTAATAACTATTTAATAACTATTCTACCTAGTTAAAATAAACACAAAGTTGCCTGTAAAATAAAAATAAACCCTGAGATAGCTACAATGTAACTTTTAGTTATATTGTAGCTAGCTTAGGGTTTATTTTATAGGTAAGTATTTAGTTTTAAATAGGAATAATTTAGTAAATTGTAGTAATTTTATTTAGATTATTTTAAATTATATTTAAATTAGGGGGGTGTTAGGGTTAGACTTAGGTTTAGGGGTTAATAACTTTAATATAGTGGCGGCGACATTAGGGGCGGCAGATTAGGGGTTAATAAATGTAGGTAGGTGTCGGCGATGTTAGGGGTTAATAATATTTAACTAATGTTTGCAAAGCGGGAGTGCGGCGGTTTAGGGGTTAATATATTTATTGAAGTGGCGGCGATGTCCGGTCGGCAGATTAGGGGTTAAGAAATGTATTTAAGTGTTTGCGATGTGGGGGGGGGGCCTCGGTTTAGGGGTTAATAGGTAGTTTATGGGTGTTAGTGTACTTTTTAGCACTTTAGTTAAGAGTTTTATGTTACGGCGTTATCCCATAAAACTCTTAACTACTGACTTTTAAATGCGGTAGGAGTCTTGACAGGAGAGGCTGTACCGTTCACTTTTTCAAAGACTCGTAATACCGGCGCTGGGAAAATCCCATTGAAAAGATTGTATACGCAATTGACGTAAGGGGATTTGCGGTATGCTCGAGTCACGGAAAAAAAGTGAGCGGTACACCTGTACCTGCCAGACTCGTAATACCAGCGGGCTTTAAAAAGCAGCGTTGGGACCTCTCAACGCTGCTTTTTAAGGCTAACGCAAGACTCGTAATCTAGGCGAGTGGGAAGGAGCTAAGTCTGGCTTAGAGAAACAGGCTAAAAAATGAAAAAAATTGTCCCATTCTAAACATTTAAAAGCAGAAGGATGTACGATGAGGATTGAGGTGCAGGATATAGAGAGAGCAAAGACGGACAATCGTTCAATGGTCATTAAACACTAAATAAATGCTCAATAGAATGATGCATTCAAAGAAAATAATAGTCTGAGAATAACATGTAGATGTATTTTTTTAAAGTTTCAATAGCTGTTTAAATAGTGACAAAATAATGTAAAGTTTTATTGCCTATAAAACAATGGGAGATGCCATGTTGTAAGTTACCTTCTCTGCTGTGGCCAATTAGGGACAGTTATAAATAGGTCACTAGAGTGTGCAGCCAATGGCTGTGCGGAATATAACAGTGTTCTGCACTTCCATTTTTAAAGGGACAGTCTAGTCCAAAAAAAACTTTCATGATTCAGATAGGGCATGTAATTTTAAACAATTTTCCAATTTACTTTTATCACAAATTTTTCTTTGTTCTCTTGGTGTTGAAAGCTTAACCTAGGAGGTTCATATGCTAATTTCTTAGACATTGGAGGCCACCTCTTAAGAATGCACTTTAACAGTTTTTTCACCACTAGAGGGTGTTAGTTCATGTTTTTCATATAGATAACACTGTGCTTGTGCACGTGAAGTTACCTGGGAGCCATCACTGATTGGCTAAACTGCAAGTCCGTCAAAAGAACAAATAAAGGGACAGTCTGCAGAGGCTTAGATACAAGATAATCACAGAGGTAAAAATATATAAATATAACTATGTTGGTTATGCAAAACTAGGGAAGGAAAGTGCAGGGCTGCAGAATAGCCAGAAACGGCTTAAGGGTTAAGGAAGCAGGGAGGAGGAGTGCATGTGGGTTGTGTGAGTGAGACTAGCAACAATGTTGCAGGCTAAGGGAGGGATCTTGACTTACCAATAAAAAGGGGGTTCTGGGAGTTTGAGGCCCTCTTTTTCTGTTCCTGGCCATCACAGATCTTCTCGTGTTAGCTGTGTTGCTGAAGTGCAGTGATGAATAGGTCACGCAGGTCTTCTCTGCCTCCTCTCCGGTTCAGGGATGTGGGCCCTCAACGTGGACGCAAGGAACCTGCAGAAAAAGAGATGAGTGACGTAGAAATTGTTCCCCCTTCCCCAGGGTCCCAGGGACCAACCCTTAGACTGGGCCATAATACTTTGCAAGGGATTAGCTCTAGGGGGGGAGCGGGGGGAGGGAATGTACGCCCAGCAGAGGCCCCTGCAAGGGCTGAGGAGAATAGGGAGAGGGGTAGAAGGGGAGTCAGGGAAAGGGGGGAGCAGCTGGGTGGGACTAGCTCTGAGGTGGGTAGGGGCCAGGGATCATTCGAGCATGGGGCCTATGAGGAAGGTAGGGGGAGCCTGGACCTGGTGGGGCACATTGAGCACTTGGATGTGGGGGCTATTCCCAAGGGACAGCTAGCGACCGTGTGGTCGCTAGTGCAATCCCTTTCTAACGTATTGGCCCCGGTTTTTGGAGCGCATGGGGCTACCCCCTTGTCCACCGCTCCTTTACTTAATACTCAGGGCGGGGGGCCGTCTGCGGGGGGTTTTTTCACCCGAGCGGCGGCCACATCTACCACCACACTGCAAGGGCCTAGCAGCGGTCCGACACGTGGCCCATCCGCGAGCAGGGATGGGCCCGTGGCGGCCGCTGGGCCTTCTACCGCCACACTACCTGGCCCAAGCACCGGCCCGCCACGCGGCCTATCCGACAGCTTGGAGGGGCCCGTGGCGGTCGCCGGAACATCTACCGCCACACCACCGCCTTTAACAACCAGAACAAGCAAGCAGATGGACCACGTGGCGGCTTCTGGAGCTTCTACCGCCGCACTGCCGTTACTCACCACCGGGCCGTCGCATGGCCCATCCGCCATTCCGGGTGGTTCAGCAGCGGCGTCCTCCGGTGGTGTAGGTGCCTTGTCCTTCAGGCCTCGCTAGGCCTCCGCAAGACTTAGAGCCTGTAGTGCGGCCCATCCATGTGCCCGGAGCCCCGCCCACTAACGTACTTCCGGTGGGCGGGACTTCCGGTCGCGGCTGCAGTAGGACTTTGAACGCGGCCAGGAGAGGAGCAAATAGGACAGCTCTCTCCGCATCCCTCTCCCCGGAAGGTAGGAGGGGGTGCCGGCTGCGGGGGGGGTGGGGGGTGCGCGGCGAAGGCCTAATGCTCGCGCGTGGGGACCAATTTGTGAACACAATGGGTGGTAGGGGGGAGACATTTGGGGGGATGGGGGGGATATGAGGGCATTGCGCAGCGAAGGGTTAATGCGCGCGCATGGGGACCAAGTTGTTAACACAATAGGTGTTAGGGGGGAAACATTTGGGGGGGTAAGGGGGGATATGAGGGTATGCACAAATAGGGGTGCCGCATTTGGGGAAAGGGGTGATGTTATTGATTACCACAATATGAGCCCTGGGCAGTTAGGCCCATGGGACAGGGGTACGTTTTTGAATACACAAGGCAGGGAAGGGGCAAACTTGCCTAATTTAGGGAGGATGCAACAAAGTAGGGAAGAGCAGGGTGATTTTGGGCCAGAGCCCCGACATTGGGGGGGAGTAGGGAACATGCAGGATGGGGTTCAGCATTTGCTGCAAGGGGGACAGCTGCAGAGGGCTGATGATAGGGAGTGCAGAATGACTGCTGGAAGTGTGAATGTACCCTTGCCTCCCCAGTCAGTCGGTACTCCTCTCCTGTCTTTCTTCTCACAGGTGCAATCGCAGCAGGCGGCGGTGAAGGGGACTGGATTGCCTTCAACCACTTCCATGGCGGCGGTAACATCGTCGGCGCCACAGGCACAGTTGGCCGAAAGGGGACAAGGAAGCACAGAGGCAGGTGAGCAATATCTTGCACCACAGACACTAGAGGAAGGGGTAACTAGTTCGTCAGAGTCAGGGTCTGAAAGTGACACTGAGTTAGGTTTACACAAGAAAGGGGAGAAGCGTATGTACAGGATGCTAAGGACCCTAATGGCGGATAGGAAGAAAGCGCGCAGCCAGGGCTCAGTGCCGCAAACCGAGCAAGGGGGTAGTGAGGATACGGGCGCGGCCAGGGAGCAGGGGGGTACCCAGGAGGGTAATAGAAAATCGGCGCTAGAGGGGGATTCGGTCACGGTAAAAGTGCACTGCTTGCACGAGCACCTGAAATCCAAGACAATTAAGAAAATACATAGTAGAAAATATGTTAATATATTTGAGCTCTCGGCTGAGGCTCAAAAACAAAAGGAAATGGTGGAGGATGGGACAGGCCCCAAGAAGCTGAAAAGGCCGGACACCTACGAGGAGTGGGTGAGCTGCTTTAGGGTGCTGGGGTCTTGCTATTTGGCCAAATGGCCTACGCAAGGGGCAGATATCTTAAAATATCAAAGCCCGATAGATAGGATCTATAAATGCCATAAAGAGGGAATATGGAGGGATTATGATATCGCGTATCGCAAAAAGATGGCGGCGGATCCATCCCTGTCGTTTGGGTCAATTGAATTACTGCTAAGGAACAAACTAGGGCCCGAGGTGCAGGCGTCACCTTCAGGGCTGTCGGGCAGGCGCGCGGGCGCGGAGGAAAGGGTGGGAATGCTGGAAATTTCAAGAGAAGCAGTGCGACAGGGGGCAAAGTTGTTCCTTTCGGCACGTGTGCCGCTACTGCGGCGGCCAGCACCCAGGGGTCGAATGCACCAGAAAGCACGAGCAGGCAGGGGATCGCAGCGGGGGCAAGTTGCCGCCAGCTGGGAAGGGCAACCACCCCGCTGAGGGTGGACGCCCTTGAGAGATGGCTTGCAGTATATCCGGACCGGGAGGCGGCGCAATTGCTGCAGTCCGGTCTGAGGGAGGGGCTTGTCATTCCCGTACAGAGAGTGGTAACGGGGTCCATAATTCGGAGGAACTTGAAGTCAGCGAATTAGTTCCCGGGGGTCGTTCGTGAAAAAATTATGAAGGAGGTTAGTTTGGGGCGTATGGCAAGCCCATTCAAACAGCCGCCTGTTGAGGGACTAATTGTGTCCCCGTTGGGTGTGGTGCCTAAAAAAGAAAGTGAAAAATTTCGCCTTATACAGCACCTTTTGTTCCCGAAAGGGGGATCGGTGAATGATGCCATTTCACCGGAGCTCAGTTCCGTGCAGTATCAATCATTTGAATCTGCTGTTCATATTGTGCGGGAAGCGGGGGTGGGCTCGCTGATGGCGAAGCTGGATATCGAATCAGCATTTCGGCTACTCCCCATTAACTCTGTTTCATTCCGGTTAATGGGTTGTTACTTTGAGGGCAGCTATTATGTAGATAGGTGTCTCCCGATGGGTTGTTCTATTTCGTGCGCCTACTTCGAAACGTTCAGCACGTTTCTGCATTGGGCGCTGGCACAGTTTGCGCGCTCAGACCGGATCGTCCATTATTTGGACGATTTCTTGCTTGTGGGAGAACCGGGTTCCTCCCAGTGTGGCGACCTAATGCGGAGCATGACCTCCCTAATGGAGGCGTTCGGGATTCCTTTGGCATCCGATAAAACGTAGGGCCCCTGCACGCGCCTCACTTTCTTGGGAATTTAAATAGATTCCGTAGCTTAGCTATGTAGGCTCCCGGCGGACAAGCTGAGCCGTCTGCTGGGCATGGTGCGCTGCACCAGAGAGGCTAAATCAGTGAGGGTGAAGGAGCTGCAGTCATTGCTTGGTCTCCTGAACTTTGCGGGGCGGGTCATCCCGATGGGCCGCGTTTTCAATCGCAGATTGGAGGCGCAACTGGGGGGTGGTAAGCCGCAATGGGCAAAGATAGCTATCTCAGAAGGGATGCGAGAGGACTTGTGGGTTTGGGAGGAGTTCCTCACAAACTTCAATGGAATCTGTATATGGAGAACACCCGCGGAGTCCAATCAATCCATGCATCTATTCACCGATGCAGCGGGCTCCGTGGGGTACGGAGCAATGCTGGGCGTGGAGTGGAGCGCGGAAGCATGGCCTACTTCGTGGTTTCAGGCGGGTTTGACAAGAAACCTGTGTTTCCTTGAGCTATTCCCGATTATAGTAGCTGTGGAATTATGGGCACAGAGGTTGGCAAATCGAACGGTTATCTTTTGGTGCGACAATCAGAGTGTGGTTTTCTCTATTAACCACTTGTCAGCAACCTCGGCGGTCGTAGTCAGGCTCCTTAAGCAGCTGGTACTCAGATGCCTCCAGCATAATATCAAGTTTTGAGCCAAGCATGTGCCGGGGGTTAAGAATATCATGGCTGACGCGCTGTCTAGAGGGAAATGGGAGGTGTTCAGGAGGGTTGCCCCTTGTGCCTCACCTCACGGCTTGCCCTGCCCGTCTTATCTCTGGCAGCTGGCGTTCCCTGGGAGTTCATGTTCCCCTTAGTTAAGGCGTCATTGGCTCCGGTGACCTGGACATCATATGTGAGGCACTGGAACGAATGGCAGGAGTTCTGCGGGAGGAGGTTATCTTACTGCGACACTTCTCAGGTAACCCTGTTAGAGTGGTTAAGGGACCTTCAGAGGAAGGGCGCCAGAAAATCGCTAGTGCAAGGTAAGCTCGCAGCCCTATCTTTCTTTAGTAAGTTGTTTAGGGTACCCGATTTCACGGGTACTTTCCTCGTTAAACAAACTTTGCGAGGTTGGGGGAGAGGGGAGCCCCCTAGGGCAGACAGGAGGGAACCCATTACGGTGTCCCGGTTGGTGGATTTGATGCACGCCTTAGAGGCAGTGTGCGCAGGGCAATACGAGGTTGTGCTGTTTAAGGCGGCATTCGCGCTGGCATTTCACGGGGCGCTGTGAGTGAGCGAACTGGTGCCACCATCCAAAAATTTGCCGCTGTTGGGTATTCAGGGGCAACACTTTAGGTGGGCCAGGAATGCGGTTTTGTTGCTTATTCCAAGGTCCAAGACGGACCAGGAAGGGAGAGGAGTACGGCTACACCTACCAAAGTTAGGAGATGCCAGTATCTGTCCGGTCTCGCTGTTGACAGTCTATGAGGGTTTACGCCCTCAAGGGACAGGCCCATAGCTAATCCATCAGGATGGGTCGGTGCTTTCAAGATTCCAATTTCATAGGGTTTTGGCGATGGCGGCGGAGCGGGCCGGCCTGGACGTGTCACGCATAGCGCCGCATTCTTTTAGGGTGGGCGCAGCGACTAGTGCGGCGGCGTTAGGTTGGTCGGCGGATAGAATCAAGGCGCTGGGTCGGTGAAGTTCGCAGCGCTATAAAACATACGTTAGACCTTCAAAGGCACCTGTAGATTGAGTGAGAAGAGGGGTACGGTGCCTGTGATTGTTTTGCTATCTGCCCAGGGTAAGGGGATCATTGGGGAGATCAGTTGATGATTTGCATAGTTTAACAGAGTTTTGTGTTTTTTCAGGAAGGCGCACAGGGTCTTGTAAAATCTGGATTGTCGGCCATTCGTTCATACACTGGGCCTCCATACGAGCGTCAACACTCCCGGCTGGGAGCCGATTGGGCTTTCACCCCTCCCGGGCATTCGTCAGATGGCTCGGCCGCAGAGGCCTATGTTGGCACGACATGCCTGCATTGATACAGGAGGCCTACAGAAGGTGGGGTCGTCCTGATGTGATAGTCATACATCTGGGGGGCAACGACCTAGGGGCGATGCCTACCCTAGAGTTAATTCAGATTATGTGCGCTGACGTTAGGTGGTTGTACGCATGGTTGCCTGGGGTAAAAGTAGGATGGTCACAGGTGATTCCCAGGTTGCACTGGCGGCATATGGTCTGCCATAAGGCCGCATTTGGAGTACGAAAGAAAGTCAACAGGGACGTAGGGAAGGTCATCAGAGAATTGGGAGGTTTTATAGTGAGGCACCCCGACATCTCAGCAGGGGACAGGAGCTTGTACAGGCAGGATGGGGTCCATCTAACGAACCTGGGGTTAGACAGGTTTATAGAGAACATTAGGAAAGGATTAGTAGCTGCAGTTATGTAAGTTATAGGGGTACTTAGTCATAGGTTTCTTGGCGGCAAAAATCAGGTGGTTGTTGTTTCTTGTGGCGGGCGGTAGCGACCCAGGCGTCAGATAGAAAGCGGGGAGGAGTGACGGCCATTGCAGGAGGAGTGACGTAGCCAGGCGCGTGCCTGGGGAAAGCTTCTCCTGGTTTTGCGGTGGGCCGAACAGCTCGAGTAAATCCTTCTATCCGTTATGCGTTGTAGCCGGGCTCCGCTTTGTGTCAGCTGCCTGGGCCTGCTTCCCGCTTCATGTGAGTTAGGTAGTTAGTTTGTTTGCTGCTTAATGTTTTTTCAAGTTGAAGTTATAACGTTTACATGTAACCATGTAAATGAGTCAGAGTTCAGTTAGGTAAAAAACGCCCTGATGTTTCATTAAATAAACATCCGGGGTGCCTCGAGTTAATAAATGACCCAAGGGTCTTTAAATCCCAATTGTTGTTGTGTCTTTATTTATTAGATTAAGTAGATGGTTAAGTGGGGGAGACTGGGTTTTTCTTACAGGGTCGCACGACATTGCTCCTTTAATCCCTTAGGAAAGTGCAGGGCTGCAGAATAGCCAGAAACGGCTTAAGGGTTAAGGAAGCAGGGAGGAGGAGTGTATGTGGGTTGTGTGAGTGAGACTAGCAACAATGTTGCAGGCTAAGGGAGGGATCTTGACTTACCAATAAAAAGGGGCTTCTGGGAGTTTGAGGCCCTCTTTTTCTGTTCCTGGCCATCACAGATCTTCTCCCACCCCTCCCACCCTGATAGCGGCTTTTGGTTTAAAGTTGTAGGTTAGTCGACTCAGAGTCCGTTGGTAAGTCCGGGGATTTAAAATTTTCAGCTCCTTTCGGAAATCGTTTGGTGTTCGCCTGGCGAGTCCGGAGGACCAATAAGGTTTGAGCGGTGTTGACACTCTAAGGGGCGGGCGGTAGCGACCCAGGTGTCAGATAGAAAGCGGGGAGGAGTGACGGCCATTGCAGGAGGAGTGACGTAGCCAGGCGCGTGCCTGGGGAAAGCTTCTCCTGGTTTTGCGGTGGGCCGAACAGCTCGAGTAAATCCTTCTATCCGTTATGCGTTGTAGCCGGGCTCCGCTTTGTGTCAGCTGCCTGGGCCTGCTTCCCGCTTTATTTGAGTTAGGTAGTTAGTTTGTTTGCCGCTTAATGTTTTTTCAAGTTGAAGTTATAACGTTTACATGTAACCATGTAAATGAGTTAGAGTTCAGTTAGGTAAAAAACGCCCTGATGTTTCATTAAATAAACATCCAGGGGTGCCTCGAGTTAATAAATGACCCAAGGGTCTCTAAATCCCAATTGTTGTTGTGTCTTTATTTATTAGATTAAGTAGATGGTTAAGTGGGGGAGACTGGGTTTTTCTTACAGGGTCGCACGACATTGCTCCTTTAATCCCTTATGGGTAAACAAGGGATTATCTATATTTTAAAACGATAACAATTCTGGTGTAGACTGTCCCTTTAACAGGAACTGAAAAGCTCTCAATTTAAAAAATGGAATTACAGAAACAGGGGACAAAATAAATAATGAAAGTATATTGCAGAGGTTTCTTTATATATATGATTCATCATTTTATATTACAATCTCAAAGTGTTTAATGTCCCTTTTAGTAGTTGTGCTTCATGAAACGGATGACTGCTTTTACAAATTAGGGACAAAAACAGGTGTTTTGAAGCAATTATTTAGCCGAACACAGTTCAGCCTATGCAATGTAATATTTATTAGCAAGGATGAAATTCCTCAAAATGAAGTATCCTCACCACAAGCTGCAACATCTCAGTCTCTGGCACAGGGCAAGGATATTGAGAGTGTGACTGCAAATCTAAATGCTTCCCAAGAATGTGTGCTTGCCGTAAAAATAATTTACTATGCAATTCCAAATGCCATCAATCGCTAAGCTGTACTAATAAATAACTTATAGAAATTGTTAGAAGGGAAACTGCAGTTATTGGTTTTTCTTTCAAATGTATGTCCTTTGAGTTAAAAATGTTATTGTTTAAAAAGATAGATAATCCCTTTATTACCCATTCCCCAGTTTTGCATAACCAACACGGTTATATTAATATACTTTTTACCTCCGTGATTACATTGTATCTAAGCCTCTGCAGACTGCCTCTTATTTAAGTTCGTTTGACATACTTGCATTTTAGCCAATCAGTGCTAACTGATAAATAACAGAGGTGAGCACAATGTTATCTATATGACACACATAAACTAGCACTGTCTAATTGTGAAAAACTGTCAAAATGCTCTGTGATAAAAGGCTTAAAAATTAGCATATGAGTCTAGCTAGGTTTACCTTTTATCAAAGAATACCAAGTGAACAAAGCAAATTTGACGATAAAAGTAAATTTAAAAGTTGTTTAAAACTGCATGCCCTTGGTTCCGATGGAGGAGGAGCTAGGCAGGTGTTGCTGAGCTCGCAGCTCCAGTCCCACAGCTTCTGGCGGAGAAACCTCTTGCGCCGTGCCTCAAGTCGTGAGGCTGCTTCTCTGGACAGCTAGTAAAAACTGTCTCTGGAACCCCCACCAGTGGTCTGCCATCCCACTGGTCTATCTCTACTACCAGTTGCCTGGACTCATTATAAATTTAATTATAGTCTGACCGACCTGAACAGACCTGAACAGAGTGTAGGGCTTGCTACGCGCCCTCCTGTTCTAAAGGACACCCTCTCTGCTAAAGCACCTGAGCTGGTTCGTTTGCCGGTTGTCTCCCCTTGCCCCGGTCTGCCACCCGCCGCCCCAGCCTTCTTCAAAATCTCAAAACAGAGGAGACTACTCACAATCCCACTTGCTGCACCATCCCGGACCGCAGTTCTCCCCGGTTTGCTGAGTCAGCCGCTCGGCCGGGTTTGGCTTTGGATCAAGGACCGGCGTCTGTGACTTCTCCCTACGCCACCATGAACCTGCAGTGCAGCGTCGCTCTCTTCCCTCTCACCGGTGTTGCCTGAGGGAAGGTGAGCTTTGATCGCCATCAGGCACTGTGGAGCAGAGGCTCTAGAGGTCATTGTTTTTGAGACTGTTCCTCCTCTGGGAAGCCGGATCCAGACGACGAGAACGGCGGGCGGCTGGACAACAGGAGTAAGGGTGAGTCTTGCTACACTAGTCTGCAATTAAATCTTTATCGGCAGAGGGGTGAAACAGAGTCAGCGAGGAAATCGTAGGGCTTAAGCGCTGCTACTGACAAGCCTGGGGCCCTAACCTTAGAGTCTCACAAGAAAGCCGGCATATAATAAACTGTTTCCTGCTGGGGGACTTTTAAGGAAAAGAAAAAGAAAGAAAAAATATATAATAAAATCTTATTCCTCTTTGGTCTATCTACTTAGCACATTTGAAAAAGTGCTAACTGGGTCTGGAAAAGTGTTTTTTTTATCACAAAAGGCCCTTCTGCCAATATAAACTTTTTCATAGAAATCTGTGGCTTTGACTCAAGTATCTGTCTGACTCCTATCCAGGGAGGGGAGAAGGGAAGGAGAAGGGGAACAAGTTAAAGGAAAAGAAACATAACAAAGGGGAAAAGAGAAAGGAAACAGAGAAAGAGAAAGGAAAGGGAAAACAACAAAAAAGAAACAAAAAAAAACGTTACTTTTTTTTTTTACTACATTGTATCTTTTGCTGTCATATCATGTTTTGAAACTTTGAGATTCCCTTTTTTTTTCATGCTTGTTTTTTTAAGAGTCTCTGTTCAACAGCTTTGTATGTACCCTTGTCATCAATAAGCAGTAATATGTGCTGTAGCTTTATTGCCTAGACAGGGAGAAAGAGTATCTTAGGTTCATATCTGACTATAGTAATTATGTTGTTTTCACCCTGAGGTGGGGACTGCAGCAAACCTGATTAGTGCCTCACTAATTAGTTGCCTCACTAATCAGGTTTGCCAATACCACCTTAAATATTGAAAAGGAATTCTTTTTGCAATTCAAGATAAAATTCCACCTTTAGTAAACTACCAATGAACTTTGGACTAATGAAATTTGGGATACACCTTTAAAAAGGTGCATATGCTGTGACTAACTCATCTTGAAAATGCCCTGTATAGGGAGAAACGCGTTGATGAAGTCACAACTATAGTTATTTTATTCACATTCTAAGCTGGAGCTACACTTGTGAGTGTGCATTGCTGTTGGAAGTCGTTACCTTTTATACAACAAAGAATCGGCAATTGTCAGCTGGACCGGCAGAGACTGACATTATTGGCAAGCAAGGTCGACTGAATCCAACAAGGGTACTACTGCACAGAACTTTTCCGCAGAGAAAAATCAGAGCTCCTCAGTTTGAGGATTGGACAGAGCTAATTCTTTCACACATCACTCCTTCAAAGGTATCTTGCGTGTTGTTATACACTTAAGAGCAGATACTTTGGTAGCGGAAATTTCAGTTACCTTCTAAAGCCGCTCCGATAAAGGACCAATCAGGAGGCCGATCCAGGACAGTGCCCATAAAGGTGACGTCACCCCGCTACGGCGGTAACTTTGAACACAGAGACTTCAGAACACACACAGTGTGGGGGTAAGCCTGCGGTTGATCGCTAACTGAGAGTATGAACTTTGGAATTTACTCCTGATATCTTTCCAACTTGAACTGTTATTAGTCCCATTGGTCCACAATAACGGATCTTCCTCTATATATATTTTTATGTGGTGGCAACCTGAGTTTTATTTTTATTTTTAACGGAGACGTCCGTTAGTTTTATGCATTTATACAATTTTTAAGAGAATTGTCTAATATCATTCTTTTATGTTTTATGAAGTATATTAAATTGGCATAGTCCCTTTTTAAATGTAAGATTTGGTTTCTTTTTTCAGCCTCAGTATCTTATACATATTAAGAACACTAGTGTACCGTTTAAAGGGGTACCCTTTGTAACTTGAAATATTAAGTATTTTGTTTTCTACTGTGTATACACACCATTAATGAATGGCACTTTGAATTCATTTAGATTTTGTTTTTGATAGCACTTTATTACTTGCAGGATACACCTGGTTTTATTATATTCACGTTTAGAGTTACGTCACCTTTAGCTTTTTAGCACTCCTGTTTTCTGTTATTTCATAATTCTGGCGGAAGCCAACATTTATAACTTATGGTAAAAAGCTAAGTGCTAGGTTACTTATAGCTGTTATAAGCAAAACACTTTTTCTCTCAGCTTTGCTCCTAATAATAGGAATATATATTTAACTCTGGCCAAAGCCAATCTCTATATCTTTAGCAAAAACTAAGTTCTACCTGACCCACAGCTGCCATTATCTATTGAATGTTGTAACTCAGAGGCGGGCTTACATAGCTCAGTGCATTTTAAAACACTTGAGGGTAAACTGACAACTCATGGCTGAACTAGCTAAGTAAAACCTTCTAATTGTCTCTGAAACAAGTCAACATAGCTGTCTTTTTCTACACTACGCATATACCTTAACGAGCTGTACCCATACAACCCCTTCTTCTTTTTCTTTTTTTCAGAATTTAACACTAGGTTGTCACCTTATTACTTTTTTGCACACTTAAATGTAAGTGGGCCTCACACCACATAGCCCACACTATTAGACTAAGTGATTGTTAGTTCTCACGTACTGCACTTAATAATAACACAAATTTCTTTTTATTTTCTTTTTTTTTTCTTCTTTTTTTTTTTTTCTCACACTTTCACTAAACCATAATTGCTTCATGGATAAATTTCTTGGCACTTCTGCTAAAACAACCTCTCCAGCTATGTTAGCTAAGCAAAGAGATAGGAAGTCTAAAGGTACACAAGAGCTAGGAGCTGAATCTCAATCAGGTTCAGGAAATATAGCCATGCCCGAGGTATTAAATATTCAGAGTTTGGTGGTTAGTATCTCTGAAGCCCTCTCGCCTAAATTTGAGGCCCTGAGGATGGAAATCAAACAAGATATATCTTCTTTAACACACAAATTCAGACAATTCTCTTCTAGGCTGCAGGAGGCCGAGCAGAGAGTATCTGATTTAGAAGACCTTACAGTCACACACACTTCTAAGCTGGAAACTATTGGTAGTAGTATGCAAAAAATGATTTCCAAACTGGAAGATTTAGAAAACCGTAGTAGAAGAAATAACATTAGAATAATTGGCCTCCCAGAGGAGAAACAGTATGAGAATTTGTCTTTTTTTATCTCAGATACCTTAACTGCTGCCCTTAACTTTCCATCTTCAAGCCATCGTATAGTAGTAGAAAGAGCACTCAGAGTGGGATCACCCCGCACACTGAACAAAAATGTCACTAGACCTAGACCCGTTATTGCAAAGTTACTTAATTACCAGGATAAAGTTGCTCTTTTACAACACTTTCGGAAATCTCAACCACTTATCATCAATGGTGTTAAGATCCTTTTGTTTCAAGACTTCTCGGTTGAAACAGCCTCTAAGAGGAGAGATCTAGCACCCATCTGTACTAAATTCATAGACAATGGATTTAATGCTACTATAATATATCCTGCTAAACTTAAAGTTACAGTAAATGACTCAATACATTTTTTCTTGGAGGCTTGTGCAGCTGAGAGGCTCTTTGCATCTTTGAATCTCCCAGTAAAGGAAAGGTCAGCCCCTTCGTAGTTAGACCTACTTCAGCAACTGGAGTTATCCCCAGGGTAGGGGGCCATGGGAACATTGGGCTACCCAAACTTCCTTTTTTTTTTTTTTTTCTTTTTTTTTTTTTCTTTTCTCTCTCTCCCACCCTCTCCCTCCACCCTTATGCTGGCTGAGACTATTGAAAAGTGGAGAAATTTAAGATAATCTCGTGGAATGTGTGAGGGATATCTACCCCTATTAAACAAAAAGCTATTTTAACTCAACTGAGAAAACTTTAAGCAGATATAGGATTTATTCAAGAAACACACCTTAGTGCAGAAGAATCTCGTAAACTTAAAGTGTACTGGGTTAGAGATGTATTTTATTCACCTAGCCTTGGGAAAAAAGAGGCGTAGCTATCTTAATAGGGAAGAGGACTCAGCTTGAAGTTGTGCATTGTGAACCTGATCCGGGAGGAAGATATGTTTTACTAAAAGTAAGATTTGCCAAGGTAATCTACACCTTATGTAATATTTATGGCCCTAACACCTTTGACTTAGTATTCTGGAATAAAATACAATCCAAACTACTTCTCTATACTGAAGGACATTTGATCATGGGTGGGGATTTTAATATGGCACCGCAATGCCCGTTAGACAGACTCCGAGAAAATACGAAGCAGAAAAGACAGAAGAAGGATAACTTAGAAAGTAATATGTTTAACAAATTAAAACAAAATCTAGCACTGCGTGACATCTGGAGAAGTCAGAACCCAGATGTTCTTGAATATACTTGTCTTTCAAAAGCGCAGAAGACTCTCTCTCGTATTGATCTGTTTTTGATAGACGAGCGTTTAGGTACCATAACGGCTCAGGCAGGAATTGCCCCCATCCTTTTATCAGATCATGCTCCTATTAATCTGTCTATACAGCTTAAACCACAGAAACCTAAGTATCTTCGCTTGCATTTTCCCTACTTTCTAGCCTCTGACATGAAGTTCAAATCTTGTCTTAAATCTAAATATGAGGAATTTTTGCATTTTAATTCTAGCTATACAGATAGCCCTGCTATATTCTGGGAGACCGCAAAAGCGGTCCTCAGAGGGGAAATTCTTGCATATAATATAATCTTAACTAAGAAGCTGAGGTTAAGGGAAAAAGAAATGCAAAAAACACTCTCCAATACATACAACACATTTTTGTTGCAGAAGCATACTCTAAATTGGGCCAAATATGTTCAAGCCAAAGAAGCTAGAGACACGTTCATTCTCACTCAACAAACACAAAAAGACCTCAAAATTCAAGCCAAATTATACAGATTTGGCAACAAGTCTGGAAAAATGTTGGCCAGACTAGTTAAGAATGACAAAAAAACAAGTATATATTGAGGAAATTGTAAATAAGGATAAGTGAATTTCGAACCCTGATGAAATTGCATCCGCATCCAGGACATTTATTCATGTAAAGGATATGACAGTGATAAAGCTGCAGAGTTTTGGAAGGAAATCGTGAGCCCCTCATTAACTGAGGAGTGTATTAGTGGGCTTAATTCCCCCATCGCTGTGCAGGAAGTAGTTGACGTGATCTCTAAACTTCCCAGCAATAAAGCGGCAGGCCCAGACGGGTTACCAAATGAATTCTACAAGATCCTTTCCGCGGAAATTTCCCCATATCTAACAAATTTATATAATGATATCTACATTAATGGAAATCCCGTTACATCCTCATTCTCCTCCTCTTTCACCACGCTAATATTTAAGGGAGGGAAGGACCCGTCAAAAAAGGAATCATATAGGCCAATAGCCTTACTTAATTCTGATTATAAGATCTTAACCTCTATTTTAGCTTCCAGATTACAGCTTATCCTTCCAAAAATTATTCATTCGGATCAAGCCGGTTTCCTTAGTAATCAAAATTCTTTGGCTAAAATCAGGGAAGTTCTAACCACCCTGGAATACTTTGAAAAAGTCTCACAGTCTAAAAAGGAGAGAGGGAATATACAGGATAAGGCTATCCTCTCCATCGACGCAGAAAAAGCGTTTGACTCCGTCACTTTTAAACACTTCCTTGCTTAAGTTCGGAATTAAAGGCAAATTCCCAGAATTTATAGAGAATCTATATAAGCAGTCAGTTACAAGTCTGATAGTTAATGGATCGGTCTCTTCTCCAATTCTATTGGAAAGAGGAACACGCCAAGGATGCCCTCTCTCCCCACTTCTTTTCGATGTTGCCATCGAGCCTCTGGCAATTTCTTTAAGACAAAACCTGGAAGGCATAAAGATCTCGAAATATGAGATCAAAATCGGCCTATATGCTGATGATGTGCTGTTATATATTTCCAATACTAATACCAACATCCCTAAGCTCATGCGGATAATTGATCAATATGGTACATTCTCAGGATATAAGATCAACGTATCCAAATCGGAAATTTTATGGATTCAGAAAAATAACGACTCATGTATAGATAATCCATTCAAACTAGTGAAAGATTCCTTTAGATATCTAGGGATAAATATTCCGGTAAAGTCTGGGGATCTCTATGAATATAACATAACCCTGATTATAAAACAAATTAGAGAAAAACTTATGGCAAAATTTACCATTATCACTTTCAGGGCGAATTGCAGCATGGAAAATGGTTCTTCTCCCGAAACTGCTATATGTCCTCCAGAATGTTCCGTTAATTCTCTATGAAAAAGATGTTCGCTTGCTGAACAGTTTAATAGGCCAATTTCTTTGGCAAGGGAAAAAAGCACAGATTTTGCATGCTAAACTCTCTCCCCCAAGGGAGTACGGTAGATTGGCACTTCCAGATATTAGAGTTTATAATCTTAGTTTCCTGGCTCGGATAGTAACAGGGTGGTTTCTTTCTAAGGACTATATTTTAAATAATAACCTTGAATCATGTATATGTGATCCATATCTTCCTCTAGCCCTTCTTCATTCTTCATCTAAAGAGTTACCACCAGAGATAAAGGGATTTAAAACGATCATTAACCCGATTAAGGCTTGGTGGAAGATATCAAAACTCTTCTCAGTCAACCCTAGAATATCTAACTATATACCTCTGATAGGCAACCCAAGATTTCAACCTGGGTTGCACTCTGAGGTCTTCTCTCGATGGCACAAGAATGGTCTAAACAAACTATCTTTTTTAATTAATGGAGACAGTAAACAGATCAAAACCTTTCAAGAATTAAAATTGGAATTTAATTTGCCTAACAAGGACTTATTTGCTTACCTGCAGATAAGACACTTTATATCTGAAATAACTAGAGAAGCAGGCTGGCCCTGGACACTAGGCCAGTTAGAAAAATGGCTTATACTTATTAGAGCTGGTCAGAGGTCCATATCTATGTATTATCATCTCTTGGCCACCAATAGAGGAACTTCAATTTTGGCAAAGCTTGCTTTGAAATGGACGCCAATTTTAGATCAGAACCCAGTGGATTCAAATATTCTACAGCATTCTATAAGCAAAGTAGCAAAGATAACTCTATCACACGGAGCGTACTTCACCCCGGAGAAGGGTCACAAACTGCACAACTTGGAATTTGATAGGTGTCCTAAATGTTCATTACTAGCAGCTGATCTTGAACACATGTTCTGGTTGTGTCCAAAAATGAGAAAAGTATGGTGTAAACTAGAGTATTGGTTAAATAATGTGTTGAAAATTCCCCCAGTGACTTTTTCTTTTTATCAGATAATACTTTGCCTTGACAACTTAAGTAAGCGCCATCTGCAGGATAAGCTGATCTCCACCTCTATTTTAGCCACCAGGTATTTGATTTGTAAAAAATGGAAAATGTGTTCCGCACCTAGTGTCTCTGAAATTCAGAACTGCTTAAAAAAACAATGTGTGCTAGAACAAAAGGACACAGATATAGAGAATGAAGAGGATATAAAGAATTTCTTCAATAAATGGGCAGTTTACATCAAATCACTTTCTGAAAATGAAATTGATTATATGATTTTCCCTTTCCAAAACTCGGAGTTAGTTCTTTTGGGAGTGTGGTGGGGGGGGCAGGGGGAGAGAGAGAGAGAGAGATGGGTAATTCTTCTTTTAAATTAAATTTTTTATTTATATATATATATTTTTTTTTGTTTTGTTTTGTTTTGTTTATATGTGTATGTAATGGTTGGGAGATTATTTTAAATTAGTTAAAAATCTCATCAGTGAAGGTCTGAATAAAGAGGACAGGATGTAAATATGTAATAAATCTTAAGGACTTATTTTCCCTATTGTATATTCCAACTAAGGATGTATTGGCTGGTGGGAGTTAGGTTCAGTTCGAGAAAGGCTAGGCTGCAAAGTAATGGGTTTTAGTCTACAAGTAAGTTAACTTGTCATGAAATGTAAAGAGTTTTTGTTTATTTTTTATTGTCTTTTTTTCTTTTGTCCTCTTTCCTTTATTTTACCCTGCGAGGTGAACTGGGAAAGTTTAAAGTGTTTATTTTAAACTGTATACACTGTTGAAATATAAATAAAGTATATATAAAAAAAAAACTGCATGCCCTCTCCGAATCATGACAGTTTAAGTTTGACTTAACCGTCTCTTTAAAAATGTACAAATTCCATTTTTAAAGTTTGACCTAGTATTTTACTAACCACATAAGAATATGGTATGTACTCATTAGGTGATGTTGATTTTTTTGAGATAAAACTGGAACTTTACTTAACAATGTTTAGTTAAAATTACACATTAACTAATTACTTTGCACATTACCTAGTTAAGGTGCAGAAGGTATTTTTCCTTTTTCAACTCCCCCCCCCCACCATTTTCAACTTTAACTGAAAGGCATCTGTTAATGTCGACATTAACTAGGGGGGATCTACACATTCCCTAGTGCAGAGGGCATCTTTTCTTTATCAACTTTAACTCAAACATGTCAATGTCAACATTAACTAGGTAATCTGCACATTAACTGGATTTAACTGTATAGATAAAAACATACTGGGCTAGATTACAAGTAAAGCGCTAATTCAATGTGCCCTTTACGGGCGCACATTAAATAACCAGCCATTACAAGTAGCTGGTTAATGCTTCTGCGAGCTTGTGGGAGCACTTTTCACTAAGCGGAATTAACCAGAGGACAGACCTTTTGTCAATGAAAAAATGGCCCCCAAAATAAAGTGTACAGTTCCCTTCATAAAATAAAAAATAGTAGCATCTTTATTTTTTAATAGAAAAAACTGCACAAAGCAAGTATAAGGGGTGAGGAGATGCGGGGTGTTAGGAAAAAAAAAAACGGCACTGAAAAGTGCCTTTACATTGCGGTCTATGAGGACTGTGTTTATGCTGTTTATCTATACAGGGAGTGCAGAATTATTAGGCAAATTAGTATTTTGACCACATCATCCTCTTTATGCATGTTGTCTTACTCCAAGCTGTATAGGCTCGAAAGCCTACTACCAATTAAGCATATTAGGTGATGTGCATCTCTGTAATGAGAAGGGGTGTGGTCTAATGACATCAACACCCTATATCAGGTGTGCATAATTATTAGGCAACTTCCTTTCCTTTGGCAAAATGGGTCAAAAGAAGGACTTGACAGGCTCAGAAAAGTCAAAAATAGTGAGATATCTTGCAGAGGGATGCAGCACTCTTAAAATTGCAAAGCTTCTGAAGCGTGATCATCGAACAATCAAGCGTTTCATTCAAAATAGTCAACAGGGTCGCAAGAAGCGTGTCGAAAAACCAAGGCGCAAAATAACTGCCCATGAACTGAGAAAAGTCAAGCGTGCAGCTGCCAAGATGCCACTTGCCACCAGTTTGGCCATATTTCAGAGCTGCAACATCACTGGAGTGCCCAAAAGCACAAGGTGTGCAATACTCAGAGACATGGCCAAGGTAAGAAAGGCTGAAAGACGACCACCACTGAACAAGACACACAAGCTGAAACGTCAAGACTGGGCCAAGAAATATCTCAAGACTGATTTTTCTAAGGTTTTATGGACTGATGAAATGAGAGTGAGTCTTGATGGGCCCGTGGCTGGATTGGTAAAGGGCAGAGAGCTCCAGTCCGACTCAGACGCCAGCAAGGTGGAGGTGGAGTACTGGTTTGGGCTGGTATCATCAAAGATGAGCTTGTGGGGCCTTTTCGGGTTGAGGATGGAGTCAAGCTCAACTCCCAGTCCTACTGCCAGTTTCTGGAAGACACCTTCTTCAAGCAGTGGTACAGGAAGAAGTCTGCATCCTTCAAGAAAAACATGATTTTCATGCAGGACAATGCTCCATCACACGCGTCCAAGTACTCCACAGCGTGGCTGGTAAGAAAGGGTATAAAAGAAGAAAATCTAATGACATGGCCTCCTTGTTCACCTGATCTAAACCCCATTGAGAACCTGTGGTCCATCATCAAATGTGAGATTTACAAGGAGGGAAAACAGTACACCTCTCTGAACAGTGTCTGGGAGGCTGTGGTTGCTGCTGCACTCAATGTTGATGGTGAACAGATCAAAACACTGACAGAATCCATGGATGGCAGGCTTTTGAGTGTCCTTGCAAAGAAAGGTGGCTATATTGGTCACTGATTTGTTTTTGTTTTGTTTTTGAATGTCAGAAATGTATATTTGTGAATGTTGAGATGTTATATTGGTTTCACTGGTAAAAATAAATAATTGAAATGGGTATATATTTGTTTTTTGTTAAGTTGCCTAATAATTATGCACAGTAATAGTCACCTGCACACACAGATATCCCCCTAAAATAGCTATAACTAAAAACAAACTAAAAACTACTTCCAAAACTATTCAGCTTTGATATTAATGAGTTTTTTGGGTTCATTGAGCACATGGTTGTTGTTCAATAATAAAATTAATCCTCAAAAATACAACTTGCCTAATAATTCTGCACTCCCTGTATGTATATGCTTGTATACATATTATTTTATGTGGGTGTATATACACATATAAACACAGTATCTCACAAAAGTGAGTACACCCCTCACATTTTTGTTAATATTTTATTATATCTTTTCATGTGACAACACTGAAGAAATTATACTTTGCTACAATGTAAAGTCGTGAGTGTACAGCCTGTATAACAGTGTACATTTGTTGTCCCCTCAAAATAACTCAGCACACAGCCATTAATGTCTAAACCGTTGGCAACAAAAGTGAGTATACCCCAAGTGGAAATGTTAAAATTGGGCCCAATTAGCCATTTTCCCTCCCCGTTGTCATGTAACTCGTTAGTGTTACAAGATCTCAGGTGTGAATGGGGAGCAGGTGTGTTAAATTTGGTGTTATCGCAAAATGACTACCCAGCTGTTTATACAACATCTTAAAAATGGGATTGGAGTCTGAAGCTGCTAGAGCTAACTAACAACGCAGTTCAAATCCAGAAACTAACGTGAAAACCAAGTTATGTGCTGTGTTGGCAAGCCGTCCGGAGCTGAAGCTATTTGAAAGCAGCCATCTTCCTTCCCTCGTGGCATAACCCAACCGTCTCGTCAAAATTTCTGTAAGGTGGCATCCACCTCTATTCTCCCTCTTACTAAGATGGATCCAAAGTCCTTACTCGCTGCCATGGAGGGGTTTAATGATAAGCTGGATACAGTCTTCAAAGATCATACCCTACTAACTAGAAATAAAGCCTAAGAAAAAGAGAATATACAGGCGCTGCTTAGAATCTAAGTACTAGTTAACCTCTAATGAATATTATTATTTATATAAACTTAAAGTTAATAACCCTCATAAAGTGCAGAGATAACATTCAATAATATCAATGAATAAAAGAGTTCTTACAAATATTAAAAAACGAATGTCCAATTCAAAGTCAATGTTCCTTTCAAATGGTAAAAAATGCAGGCAGCTCCTTAGAAAAGTCCCATAACGAACTTGTAGTAGTAATCTAAGAAAAATAAAGAAAAGAGAGCGCCCAAATGCATCTAAGTGCAGACAGTCTGTACAAATTATTATAATAAATACATATATCACACGTAAGAATCACACTCACAATATAAAAACATAAAACAGGCAGTGTATAATATCACCCGATGGATTCTCCTCTCCTACAGCTTCGATAGCGTTGCGTGCAGCGTCAGTGACCCGGCTGTCTGTGGGTGTGTTAGATCCTGGCCAATCCGGCGACTGCTTCCTTAGATCAGCTCCGCGCTATTGGTTGGTTTAGGCTGGTTGGTTGTTGGAATCTTTCTTCCAATAGGGTGATAAGTCTCTTTCACATAAGAACAAATATATAGAACCATACAATGATATATTAACCATATATTACCTAAAATCCTCAGCCCGCTAGGTGTAATTCAATATGCGGAAATACACAACAAATGCGGCCTCACTGGATTAGTGCAAATATCAATATTAAGAGCAATTATAATGCCCCCTCACTCGACGTACGTTTCGTTCCATTCTGGAACTTTTTCAAGAGTGTTGCTAGTCTCTAACTTCCTGCCTTTTATAGGAGGTAACAGCCAGTGTTTTTAGTATTTAACTGTTTCATTGCCACTTAACTTATATATGGGAGCTGAGTTATACTCCCAAATTAATACAACCAAATGACATTTATATCTGCTGACCAACATAGATCATACATTATATAAAATCAAATTAATATCTATATGGTTAAAAATGTGACAGAAAAAATGCTTACCTATAACTTCTTAAAATCATTAATATTGAGGTAAAATACATGGATCGTCTAAAAGAATATATAAAAAATATTTACATTTAGATATATCAATAAATATCACATTTAAAAGAATAACAATATACAAGGAAATACAGATTACATATCACTCCTATTTAACCCCTTAAGTCAGAAAAGCTTGTATGTCTAGATCAATATTTAACCCCTGTGGGTAAAGACAATCCAACTGTTTAATCCAAAATGTTTCTCGTTGTCGTAGTTTAAGCAGCATATTGGTATCCCATATGTTAGGAGAGACCCATTCTATAACTTTAATTTCTAAACCCTTTGGATCGCAGTTGTGTGCCTGCTTGAAATGCTGTGAAACACTATGAGTTTCAAGCCCTTTATCAATATTGTTTAGGTGTTCCCTAAAACGATACTTTATTTTTCTTTTCGTCCTACCTACATAGATATAATTGCATTTACACTTTAGGTGATAGACCACGTGGGTGCTCATACAGGTACACCTATCCTTATTAGAAAACTTTCTCGAATTATCAAAATTTTCAATAGAATTGTGGTTGTTAGGTATATGTGGACACATTACACAATCTTTCTTTTTGCATTTAAATGTACCTGTACTGGTCCCCCAGTCTGATAACTTTACTGGTGGTTTACTCCTGAGTTTGCTAGGGGCCAAGATGTTTTTTAGATCTCTATTCTTCCTAAACACCATTTCTGGTCTTTCTCCCAGTGATTTATTTAAAATGGGATCTAATTGTAACACCTTCCAGTGTTTATTCAATATATCCTTAATCTTAAAGTGTTGGTTATTGTATCTTGTGATAAATTTTGGGTTTTTATTTTCCACTGCGTGATGTTTAGTAACTTTCTTACTGCTTATTTTATCTAATAAATATTTTCTATCCATACAATCCACCTTATTTTTCATTGTAAAGAGGAGCTCACTATTGTACCCTTTATCCAAAAATTTCTTAGTTAAAACATCAGCTTCATGATTGTAATCCTTTTAATTCGTGCAATTGCGCCTAATGCGCTGGTATTGTCCAAGTGGTATATTATTTTTCCACTGTTTATAGTGGCCACTTGTTGCATTTAATAAACCATTTCTGTCAGTTTCTTTTTTAAAATTTTTTAGAGCTATTTTATTTTTGTCTACAAACAATGTTAAATCCAAGAAGCTGATCTCTGTCTTTGATTTTGTATATGTAAATTCTAGATTATAATCATTAGTATTCATATACTCTATAAATTTCTCTATTTCTTTAGGCTCTCCCTCCCAAATTATAATAATATCATCTATGTACCTATAGTACATAAATATATTGGCACAGTACGGGTTATTGTTCCATATTTTTAATTCTTCAAAGTTGGACATATAAAGATTTGCATACGATGGGGCAAAGGTCGTCCCCATCGCTGTCCCCTGTATTTGTCTATAAAATTTGTTTTCGAATAAAAAGTAATTGTGAGAAAGGATAAAGTGGATGGACTCAGAAATAAACTTAGATTGGATCGCAGATATACTTCCTTTTTGGCATTCCTCCTTAATTACTGTTACACCCTTATTGTGAGGTATACTAGTGTACAGTGCGGATACATCACAAGTAACCCAACTATAATTCGGCTCCCATTCTTTTCCTTCAAATTTATTAATAACATCCACAGTATCTCTAATGTAAGAAGGTATCACTTTAACTAGGGGTTGCAGATAATAATCTATGTATTTTGACATATTATCGCATAGAGACCCAATCCCTGATACTATGGGCCTACCGGGGGGTTCTCTTGCATCCTTGTGCATTTTAGGTAGATGATAGAAGCATGCCACTTTAGGGTATGCTTCATATAAATATGCATATTCATTCTGGTTTAATATTCCATCCTGCTTCGCATTACATAAGAATTCAAATACTTCCTTTTTATAATTTTGAGTTGGATTAAACGTTAAAAGTTGATAAGTATCTTTATTACTCAGCAATTTATATGCCTCCTTCAAATAATCACATCTGTTCTGGACAACCAGACCCCCTCCCTTGTCAGCGTTCCTATAGATTACATCATAATCATCAGTTAAAGCTTTAAGTGAAGCTCTTTCTCCCTTAGTTAAATTATCATTTTTAAAATTCCTTCCATAAGATAATTTATTGATATCTTCACAAACCAATTTGTTAAATATTTTAAGAAATTCACTCTGCATATTCTGTGGATAGAAGATTGATTTTCTCTTTAAGGGACAATGAGCTATTAGCGAGTGACTTTCTTCATGTATTGAACAACTCAATAATTCCTCATCTTGATCATTATTGCATCTATTTTGAGTAAAGTTTTCATTTTCAAGTAATTCTAAATTTGCCAATGTTAACAGGTCTTCTTCACTAAATTCCATACTATCAGTCATATTTATCTTATCATAATACCTCTTGAGGGTCAATTTTCTAATGTATCTCTGTACATCTATGAATAATTCAAAGTGATTGGGCTGTGAAATAGGGGCAAAGTTTAATCCCTTGGATAATAATTTCATTTGATTTTCTGTGAATGTTTTATCAGATAGATTGAAAATTAACTGATGGCCTGTTTCTAATTCCAACAGTTTCTGTTTCTTTTTTCGTTGTTTGTTTCCCCCTCTACAGCCTCTATATCTTCCAATTGCCCTTTTGGCTTTCTTGGGGTATCTAGGGCTTTTGTAGGTGCCCCTCCCCATTCCATTTTTCCCCCTTGTCGCCACGGGGGAGTTCCTAAAAAATGCCCCTTATTTTGATTACCCCGTCTTTGTTCTCTAGGGGACCACGTTCTAAGTTGGTAATCATAGTTAGTATTGATTTCTCTAGATTTAGGTTTAGCTCCTTGGTGGTTCCATCTGGGACTATAATTATCATATGCCCTTTCAGTCTGATTTTCATTAAAATGGAATCTATTGGAGGTCTCAATATTAGGACTATCCCTGTTTTTCTGATTCCAAGGGATATTGGGTGTTCTATTTCCACTATTTCTATTTATATATTGTCCCTTATGTTGTTGTTGTTTTTTAATCATAGGACCCTTATCCCTATTACCTCTATATGAATCTGATAGATCATAATTGTTTATATTTTTATTAGGTATGTGAGTACTTTTGTTATTTCTATTAGGATAATGGGAATTCCCATGCAGTCTCTGTTTATAGTTATCAGCAGGTATAGTTATTGTCTCCTGTATGCTATTAGAAGGGATCCAAATATTCCTAGAGTCGGTCTGTTCTACCTTACTGGAATTATCCTGTTGTTTATAGGTATATACCCTATCATTCCTAAAGTCATCCAAATCTCTCCTTAATTTTTTCAATTTATTTGTTTCTAGTTCTTTTGCATAAGAATTTATTTTGGATTGTATGTTATCATTTAATTCCTTCCATTTACTAATGCCTTGAAGGGGTTGTATTTTTTCTACCACCATGTCTATTTGTACTTTTAAATTTTCTAATTTATATTCCCTATATTTGATCAGTATTTTTATTAGGGTTATGGAGCATTTATGTAGGGCTTGCTCCCACTCCATTTGATACTCTACCTCATCCAACTCAAAGGCAGGGAATTTAAAGATTTTTAACCCCCTCGGTACAATATCATGAATGATATAATTATCCAATAGTACTAAGTCTTGCCACTCCTTGGCATCTTTACCCAATAGTTTCTCTAATTCCCTAAACAATTCCATGGGATTATCTACTTTTCCCGTGTCATGGTTACCAGTTAACAAGTTAGTGGATCTCTGCCTACTAGATCTCAAGGAATTGTTTCCAAATTTATTTGTTTCCACATTAGTTTCCTCCATTGTAACAGATGGGTTCTCCATTTAATATCAGTATAGTATATACTAGATAGTATTTCTGACTTGATATATCAAATGGATTTTAAGAGCCGGTAGTATTTATACTCAATTCCAATATGTTATTTATATATATATATGTAGCTGCAGCCCGTATTGAAATGGAATTTTTAAAAAGACAAAGAAAAAGAGAATATACAGGCGCTGCTTAGAATCTAAGTACTAGTTAACCTCTAATGAATATTATTATTTATATAAACTTAAAGTTAATAACCCTCATAAAGTGCAGAGATAACATTCAATAATATCAATGAATAAAAGAGTTCTTACAAATATTAAAAAATGAATGTCCAATTCAAAGTCAATGTTCCTTTCAAATGGTAAAAAATGCAGGCAGCTCCTTAGAAAAGTCCCATAACGAACTTGTAGTAGTAATCTAAGAAAAATAAAGAAAAGAGAGCGCCCAAACGCATCTAAGTGCAGACAGTCTGTACAAATTATTATAATAAATACATATATCACACGTAAGAATCACACTCACAATATAAAAACATAAAACAGGCAGTGTATAATATCACCCGATGGATTCTCCTCTCCTACAGCTTCGATAGCGTTGCGTGCAGCGTCAGTGACCCGGCTGTCTGTGGGTGTGTTAGATCCTGGCCAATCCGGCGACTGCTTCCTTAGATCAGCTCCGCGCTATTGGTTGGTTTAGGCTGGTTGGTTGTTGGAATCTCTCTTCCAATAGGGTGATAAGTCTCTTTCACATAAGAACAAATATATAGAACCATACAATGGTATATTAACCATATATTACGTAAAATACTCAGCCCGCTAGGTGTAATTCAATATGCGGAAATACACAACAAATGCGGCTTCACTGGATTAGTGCAAATATCAATATTAAGAGCAATTATAATGCCCCCTCACTCGACGTACGTTTCGTTCCGTTCTGGAACTTTTTCAAGAGTGTTGCTAGTCTCTAACTTCCTGCCTTTTATAGGAGGTAACAGCCAGTGTTTTTAGTATTTAACTGTTTCATTGCCACTTAACTTATATATGGGTATTTTACCTCAATATTAATGATTTTAAGAAGTTATAGGTAAGCATTTTTTCTGTCACATTTTTAACCATATAGATATTAATTTGATTTTATATAATGTATGATCTATGTTGGTCAGCAGATATAAATGTCATTTGGTTGTATTAATTTGGGAGTATAACTCAGCTCCCATATATAAGTTAAGTGGCAATGAAACAGTTAAATACTAAAAACACTGGCTGTTACCTCCTATAAAAGGCAGGAAGTTAGAGACTAGCAACACTCTTGAAAAAGTTCCAGAACGGAACGAAACGTACGTCGAGTGAGGGGGCATTATAATTGCTCTTAATATTGATATTTGCACTAATCCAGTGAGGCCGCATTTGTTGTGTATTTCCGCATATTGAATTACACCTAGCGGGCTGAGGATTTTATGTAATATATGGTTAATATACCATTGTATGGTTCTATATATTTGTTCTTATGTGAAAGAGACTTATCACCCTATTGGAAGAGAGATTCCAACAACCAACCAGCCTAAACCAACCAATAGCGCGGAGCTGATCTAAGGAAGCAGTCGCCGGATTGGCCAGGATCTAACACACCCACAGACAGCCGGGTCACTGACGCTGCACGCAACGCTATCGAAGCTGTAGGAGAGGAGAATCCATCAGGTGATATTATACACTGCCTGTTTTATGTTTTTATATTGTGAGTGTGATTCTTACGTGTGATATATGTATTTATTATAATAAATTTGTACAGACTGTCTGCACTTAGATGCGTTTGGGCGCTCTCTTTTCTTTATTTTTCTGAGAAATAAAGCCTATCTATAGCCCTGCCGAACGCGAGACTCAGAACCGGCGAGTGCAGCAGTCAAATACCTCTCATCTGTGGGAGGGTAAATTGTCGACGGAGCACATGATCAGGGCCGAGCATAGACCACAGGAAGCTGATGCAGACTTGCAATCACCTGCTATAGAAGCTGACACCGGGTATGATTCACCTATCCCGCGATCTGTGCTTGGGGATCAGGGAAGCAGCGATAAGTTGCCGAAGTAGAGTATGCTTAGAGCAGAGGCCGACAAATATCTAGAGAAGGACTTCAGCATGGGAACTAGCTTGACCCTGGGAAGACCGTTAGTCACGCTGCTTTGTGGTGGTACCGCAGTCATAGAAATTAGTTGGACATCTTGTTTGGCCCTGAAACGGACAAAGGATATTCACCTAGATGATTACAACAGTTGTGAGATGGCAGCCTGGATAACAGAAACTTTCCTCTCTGGAATGGCGAGGGAAGTCAGATTACAGAGACTCTCCAACACAGTAATTAACCCTCTCCTCGGAAATGGCTCTAGAATGTTTTGGACTGAAGTCCCAGCCTTAGAGATATGTATCATAGTTTTTCCAGAGTGCCCTACGTATGCTGTTTGGACAGTACACAAAGCTGGGGTGGGATAAGTTCCTTGATTAAAGGCAAGGTTCTACAGCTATGGTCCATACAGAGTCTTACAGAATGGACTTCTGCTGGTTAGAGACGTTCTCACTAAAGTATTGTTCGTTGCCTTTTTTTTTTCCTTAGTTACCAACCTTAATATTATATTTAGTTTTTTGCAATAGATTACATTTAAGGTAGTCAAAGCTCTACTTGTTTGTAGATCAAAAGATAGTCACAAGTTTGCAGTTGCTCTATTTTATGCGTAAGGTTTAAATGCAGGTAGATATGGTTAAATAGTAGGGGACTTATATGTTCCTATCAGCAATTGATCAATATAGGGCTTTACCTGAGACTGAGAATGTGACAACCTTTATCTTCTATTTTATTACCTTCATAGCCAAAATATTGAACTAACTTCACAGGTCTCACAACACTTTAGAGACATGTGATTACCCTTATCTTACTTGTTTGTTGCATGGTAGCCCACATGCTCTCGTCCATCATAAAAATTTACCATTCATACTCTGGCCAATAATTCAGGCTATTACAAGCTGAAGTCATATATTTTATATTTTAGATAAATGATATTAGTCCCATATACCCTTAATATTCCTAAGACTTCCTATTGTGAACTCACTAGAACTTTTATAGCCCATTATTTCCATAACTTATCAGTCGTTCCTGTAATTCAAAAGTGGTCTCTATATAAATGTCATCTATGATGATACTAATGTATCCTACACGCCACACGTCTGTGTCCTATATTACCTTCCCCAGATATCTAGCTTTTTGGACACATGTATCCTATGCTAGTTTACCTAAGTCCTGTGTTACATCACTTGGATGTATGGTTCCTATGACATTGATATACCGCATTATACTAGTGTGATTAGGCTGTATATTACTTGCCCTTGATATTTACTTTAATTAACTCTCATAAATTACTTTGTGTTAATGTTCCTGTGAATTATATTTTCCCCCCAGAGATCTAGATGACCTTTAGGATTAATTACTACATCATGGATATATGGCTTTGGGAGGGTCTTTTATCTCCATACACTGACCAGTACATACCCCTTAATCATTTCCCACCAATGAGGAATTCTCTTAAAATATTACCTACCCGAGTCCCATGTGCATATATCTTCCTTCATCCTACCTTACCCTCTTATAGCTATCTAGAGCCGATTATATTATTAAAAATTATAGCGCAACTGCTCACGCGCTTGCCCCCCTATACATAACCTCTCCAGGAAGTTTCTCTGTATGTTTTTTACTTCATATATTTAGCGCACCATAAGCTCCCCCAGATTACCATTCTAACAGACTCCGCCCCCCCCTTTTTCCCTTTCCAATTTGGAGCGGCTCTGGCCCGCTGAACTCCCCCCCCCAAGAAACCCATCATAGTAATCCCCATTTTACTTCAGTTTATCCGGAATAGCTAAATCACTCTATGCTTCCTATAGTAATTTGGGACCATCCTTATCCATACCAAATTATAGGTTATAAAAAGAGGTTTCATTATTATATGTCCCAGTTACTCATCTCTTATATATACAAGTCCTTTATACCCGTTCTCAATCCTGTACCTCAAACATCTTATGATCCACATTTCAGACATACTTTTATAGCCTCCCTCAGAATTTATACTTTCATTGGTGAATGTGTTACCCTATTTGTAGAAAGCTCTTATTTGCATGTATCTAGTAGACATAATATTTATATTTGTAATACTGCTACCTTGATGTCTTACACCAACCCTATTTTATGTTTGAGAACTGTAAAGATGTTTTTTTCAAGTCTGATATGTATCTGGACATATTTCATGTATGGTTGTTATTGCTCATTACCTCAATAAAAATTGTTTAAAAAAATAATTTGGTGTTATCGCTCTCACACTCTCTCATACTGGTCACTGGAAGTTCAACATGGCACCTCATGGTAAAAAAGTCTCTAAGGATTTAAAAAAAAAGAATTGCTGCTCTACATAAAGATGAATGGAAGAGGAGCCAAAAATGACTACCTCTTGATAGGGGGCGCTATGGGGTCAAGAGGGTATATATATACTGAACTATATCAGTGACAAATTTGAACATATATATATATCTATATATGATACACAACATAAAATATATAAGGTGTATAGTTATGTCAAATACTAATACCAAGATATGAGCAAACAGATCTTTATGCATAAATGTCCATTCGCCTTCAGTCACGTAACAGCTACGTATTAACACGACAGCACTCAGGTTGGTAACCTATGGGGCACACAATCTCACTACTTGTCATTTTCATTCACTTGATTGACTGAATATCGTGACCCAGTTCGGTTCCTCCCACACACTTATGACAACCATTTCATTACTCCGCTCACTTTGCCTACAGACATAAAATATGTATCCTTATCCAGAACAATACTAATAATGTCTTTTAAAGGTAAGACCATCTACAACGTTTATTGTATTTCTTTAATAACATTTTATATAAAAAAATAGAGTCAAGGGAGGGCGATTGCCCTGAATAACATAGAGCTATACAAAAATACAAAAATTGAAATCTTACATCACAGTTGGGAAAGAGGGCTTGATGTAGAATATTCCATTCGCACAGATGCTTATGTAAATTTGACATCCCTATAGATGTTTATAAACTATAAAGGGATTTTGATCATTAAAATATACTTAGATAAGATCAATGAGATATACTTTTCCAACAATGGGTTAAATATCTGGGAACTCCCCCTAGAGGGGGAGGATTCCCAGGTGCTAATTTGTCAATGTGCTAATTTGTATCAATATTGGTAAGGCTTGTACGTGCATTTAAAGGCTATTCATAGCTTAGATTGTATGCCTGATGAAACAGCGTTTTGAAGCACTGAGAAACGTGTTGCAATTTATAAGGAGGGCTGCTAGCATTCCCTACCTTATGGTTCCATTGTTTTATTTATATTTTGAGTTTTAATAAATTATTTTTAGCAATGTTATCATTGCTAAATGTTATCACGGTTATATTGGAACCGTGACTTACTTGCCTACCAATCACTTATCACTCCCCTAGGGAGTTTTTTGCTGCACTTGCTGCAGCACCACTCCAGTTTTTCTTTTACACTTCAAAGTTACTGGGACCCCTGTGTCCCGTGGTTACTGTGTTCCTGCTACCGGTCTGTTCAGTGAGCTGGGTCACTGCTAAATATCCAGCCTGCGTCTAATAGCACTGTCTGAGTGCTCTTCACAAATGTGAGTACCCTGATTAGGGTTTTTATACTGATATCACCTGACTTATTACTGGTACACACAGGCGTCCTGTCTGTTTTTTTCTTCTCTAGATTTGATGCCATCTTGTTCCTGTATTCAGGCTGATCAGTGAGCTGGTTTGCTGCCAAATATCCAGCCTGCGCCTAATAGCACTGTCTGAGTGCTCCTCACAAATGTGAGTACCCTTTAGAGTTCTTTGAGTGTGATTATTTGGTTCTTTTATTGGTACACACAGACGCCTCTCTTGTTTTCTCCAATTTTCTACATAAAGAAGGCCTAGGCTATAAGAAGATTGCCAAGACCCTGAAACTGAGCTGCAGCACGGTGGGCAAGACCATACAGCGGTTGCACAGGGCAGGTTCCACTCAGAACAGGCCTCGCCATGCTCGATCAAAGAAGTTAAGTGCACGTGCTCAGCGTCATATCCAGAGGTTGTCTTTGGGAAATAGACATATGAGTGCTGCCAGGATTGCTGCACAGGTTGAAGGGGTGGGGGGTCAGCCTGTCAGTGCTCAGACCATACTCCGCACACTGCATCAATTTGGTTTGTATGGCTGTTGTCCCAAAAGGAAGCCTCTTCTAAAGATGATGCACAGGAAAACCCACAAATAGTTTGCTGAAGACAAGCAGACTAAGGGCATGGATTACTGGAACCATATCCTGTGGTCCGATGAGACCAAGAGAAAGTTATTTGGTTTAGATGGTGTCAAGCATGTGTGGCGGCAACCAGGTGAGGAGTACAAAGCCAAGTGTGTCTTGCCTACAGTCAAGCATGGTGGTGGGAGTGTCATAGTCTGGGCAAGCATGAGTGCTGCCAGCACTGGGGAGCTACATTTTATTAAGGGAACCATGAATGCCAACATGTACTGAAGCAGAGCAGAGACCGGGCCGCAGGGCAGTATTCAAAGACCGGGCCGCAGGGCAGTATTCGAACATCATAACGACCCTAAAGAAGCTGAGGGTAAAGGTGATGGACTGGCCAAGCATGTCTCCAGACCTTAACCCTATTGAGCATCTTCAAGCGGAAGGTGGGGGAGCGCAAGGTCTCCACCAGTTCCGTGATGTCGTCATGGAGGAGTGGAAGAGGACTCCAGTGGCAACCTGTGAAGCTCTGCTGAACTCCATGCCTAAGAGGGTTAAGGCAGCGATAGAAAATAATGGTGGCCACACAAAATATTGACACTTTGGGCCCAATTTGAACATTTCCACTTAGGGGTGTACTCACTTTTGTTGCCAACGGTTTAGACATTAATGGCTGTGTGTTGAGTTATTTTGAGGGGGACAAGAAATTTACACTATTATACAGGCTGTACACTCACTACTTTACATTGTAGCAATGTGTCATTTCTTCAGTGTTGTCACATGAAAAGATATAATAAAATATTTATAAAAATGCGAGAGGTAATACTGTATATGTATATATTCATATACATATATATTTTAAATTTGCTCCCCAACGCTGCGCGACTTACCCCCTGTGCTGCGCTAGGTTCTCTGGCATGAGAACGAAGCTCTTATTGGAGCCTATGGAAGCACGCTCTCTTCAGCATAAGGATTCTATGTAATGTGAATGCAAGGTTGCGTTCGCATTGCACTTAACTTGTAATACCAACGCACATTTACATGCACTGGTATTCCTGAGTGGAGCGCAAATATTGCGCTTCCGATAGTGCAATTTTAATATTTATGCTGCTGGAGGCTTTTTATTTAGGCTTTTTCTGCAAACAAAATAATTTTTCTAAAAGTGTATAATATATGATTTGTGTGGGTAACTCCTAGGAAATTGATTTTTTTAAAAATAAGTGATCAAAACTCTAAAATCTGCTTCTGCACAGAGATGATAAATGGTTCAGCACTGAAAAGGTAGACAGGGAGAATAAATAATAATATAATAGTTATCCAATTAAATGAAATTACTGTGTTTAAATAAATTTGGAAGTAGTGCATAAGAGAAAATCACTTCCAGTTTTCAATGTTAAGGGCGAACAAATAATTTTTTAAAAGTAGTGCATGGTGGGATATTCCCCGATTCAACCCATCACATGTTCTCCCCTGTAGTGCACATACTCCTTCCCCTCCCCTCTCCTCTCATCCTTGACTCCCTAGTCTGCTCTTTGATCTTATTTTCTCTCCATCCTAACCTTGTTTCTAACTAATTTAAATAATAGACACCTATATATCATCTTGCATCCCCAGCTTATTAAAATTGTTAAAAAATTGCTCTGGACAAAAAGTTTAAAATAATGTAATGTGGAATTCTAACCACAAGGCTGCGGTTTATAATAATGTATTAGATTATGCATACATGTGTGTTGGAAGAGAAGCTAGCAGCTTCCTGTATAAAAAAGCCAAAATAGTAGTGACAGGTATTGCATGATTAATGGTGGGTGCCCCCAAGACTTTGCATGATTTGTTTTAAAATGATCCAATAAAAGGAAAAAATGTATATGAAATTGGTGCTGAGGACATTATATGCTTTTTCATATAAAATTTGACCAGTCAATTGTATCTTGTCTATAATTGTTATGGTTTATATTAAATTTTTATGTTCTTAACAGTGTTTTCTCCTACCTGTGACATTTTATATTGTACTATTGGATTATTGTTTTGTACAATCCTTTCAATAAAGCTGATTTAAAAAAATAAAAAAAAAGTAGTGATTGGATAGGCAGCCCTGGATGATTGAATGAGAGGGACGGGCTTTTGACAACAGAGCAGGCCAAAGTAGAAAGTTAGGGAAATGATAAGTAGGAGGTGTTTAGGTAATTATATATAGGAGTAGTTGAGGAAGTGGTGGTTTCT
The DNA here is from genome assembly GCF_027579735.1 of Bombina bombina. Taxonomy (NCBI): domain Eukaryota; kingdom Metazoa; phylum Chordata; class Amphibia; order Anura; family Bombinatoridae; genus Bombina; species Bombina bombina. The sequence goes on along the minus strand of NC_069501.1, from coordinate 542,895,957 downwards.
TCATTTCCTGACCAGCAGGCGAAAAGAAGCTGAGGAAAAGCTGCTTTTCATGCTGATCCGGAATTGCCTTGGTTAACTGTGCTGATGGATCAGCTCCCAGAGGTGTTGGCTGCGGTGGCGGCCTTGGCTAAGGGGAAGGGTCCAGGCTGGCTGTTAGAACAGTTGAGGGGTGTTGGGGCCCTACCCGGGGTGGGCTCAATCCAGGAAGTTCAGGGGCAGCCTGCGAGGTCCACAAGGTGCTCCAAAGCGCCTGAACGACTCAGCCCTGATGCGTCTTTGTGACGTCTCCATTAGAGGTTGTCCCAAAGAAGGCTCCAGGTCAATTCCGAATGATTCACCACTTGTCATATCCGAAGGGAGCTTCGGCTAATGATGGCATTGACCCGGAATTGTCTGCAGTTAACTATGCTTCCTTTGATAATGCGGTGGGGCTAGTGCGAAGTGGAAGCTGATTTTCGGCTGTTGCCGTTATATCCTGCATGCCACCATTTGCTCGGATTTGTCTTTGAAGAGGAATTTGTTGTGGACCTCTGCCTCCCTATAGGATGCTCCATCTCCTGCTCATACTTTGAGAAGTTTAGCTGTTTTGTGGAATGGGTGGTAAAAAGAGTGGCGGGGCAAAGATCGTTGGTCCACTACTTTGACAATTTTTTGTTTGTCGGCCCCCTGAAGTTGGAGTTTTGCGCTAACTTAGAGGCGGCGTTCATGTAGGTAGTGGGGGCGTTTTGGATCCCTATTGCTAGGGATAAGTTGGAAGGCCCAGTGTCTGTTTGAGTTTTTTGGGCATACAAATTGACTCTGTGGCAATGGAGTGCAGTCTTACGGTTGAGAAGGTGGAGTGTAGTGTGAACGTCGGTGGTTGGTCGGCAGAAGCTGATGTTGCAAGAAATGCAGTCGGTTTTGGGTAAACTTAATTTCACCTGCCAGATTATTCCGGTGGGGAAAGTGTTTTGCAGGAGGTTGTCATTGGCAACGGCTGGGGTTTAGGAGCCCTTTCACCACATTCGGGTTACTAATCGCATTCGGGAAGATCTCAACGTTTGGCTGTTTCTGCAAGAATATAACGGCAGATCGTTGATTCAGCGTGCAGGTCCTGGAACGGAAGTGAACTTGTTCACTAACGCTCCGGGGGCTCACAGGTTCGGAGCCTACTTGAACGGTAGGTGGTGCAATGACTCTTGGCTGGAGGCTTGGGCTCAGATGGGTTTGACAAAAAATTTGGTCTTCTTGGAGCTCTTTCCTCTAATGGTAGCTTTGATGATCTGGGCTGATGTACTGAGGGACAGGAAAGTCATGTTCCATTCGGATAACATGGGGGTAGTGATGGCAATCAACAACTTAACTGCTTCCCCCCCGTTGTGTTTTTACTCCAGTTGTTTGTGTTGGAATGAGATTGAACGTTTGGTTTAGGGCAGTGCATGTGCCTGTTGCATCTAATGACATTGCTGATGCTCTCTCACATTTGCAGCGGGAACGTTTTTGGGCGTTGGCTCCAGAGGCTATGGTGGATGGGGATCGATGTCCGGCGACTTTGTGGAAGGAGGCTTTCCCGAACTGCTTAGTGTGGTATAGGCGGCATTAGCCGAGAGTACCTGGAAAACATATGTGCAGGTATGGGGGGCTTAGCATTTGGTTTTAAGAGAAGGGAATTACCCCTTTTTTGGATTCGGGCAGTACTATGGTGGGTGGCGGCGTGGAGAAGAGCAAACATCTCTAAGGCTTTGGTCCAGAGGCGTTTGGCTGCTCTTGCTTTCTTGTGTTGCCCCTGCCATTAGATTCTGATAGGACTATAGCTCCTCCCCATTCTAATAATAATATACACTATATACACTGTCTCATTCAAATAAAGCCACATATTGCTGTTTTGATTTTTACTGCTTTCTTTAAAGCTATTTAACTTCTGTTAAAACTTTATTGCCATCACTTTTCACAAACAATTACCACCAAGGCAAACAGATATAGATAGAAGCAAGTGACCTTTAATAGTAAGGATGGTTTAAAGAAAAATAAGCAAAACATGGATTCATTTTGAGGAGGCTGGTCCACAGCATGCAAAATGCAAACTCTGTAACAACGTTATGTCAGGCCAAGGAGGAACAACTTTAAATAGTAGACAACATCTGCAAAGCAAACATCCAACTGCATTGCTTATGCAAGTGAGACAAGAGGATCTAGCAGAATCCACATCACTATCAACATCAGGTGGCACTGCTGGCACCCCTACTACTGAAGCATCCGCCACATCTGGAAGTGGAACCATTGCTCAAAGGTCTAAGCAAAGTCAGATTACTAATGTGAGACCACCAACTGGCCCCATAAGACAGAGCAAAATGGAGGACAAGTTAGTTAAAATGGTTGTTCTGGATTTACAACCTTTTTCAATTGTAGATGACAAGGGATTTAGGAGTTTCTTGAGGGCCATGGATCCATCATACATTTTTTCAAAACAGAGAGACACTATCAGCAACTTTGCCGAACTGATTGTGAAAGTAAGCAATGTCTCTGCTGTGTGTCTAAAAATTGACTGCTAAAGATCACGGACAACAACTAGTTACTTGTCATTATATTGATGAGAATTTTAAACTTTTATCACCTCTGCAGGGCTGCTTCTCATTTACAGACAGTCACACAGCTGACAACCTGGCAGGTAAACTTAAAAAGATTTGTGAAGAGTGGGGCATAACAAACAAAGTTATTGTTTGTGTCTCCAACAATGCTAGCAACATAAAAGCAGCTATCCGAAAGGCTGGATGGAAGCACTTGCCCTGCTTTGCCTGCACAAAGACAAATGGGCCTTGAAGAGCAGAAGCTCAAACAAGTTGTAGTAACAAGATGGAATTCTACTTATTACATGCTTAAAAGATTTTGGGAGCAGCAAGAAGCAATCATTGCCACATCTGCCTTGGTCAACCCCAGCCTTCCAATCATGACACTTGATCAAAGGGACAATAAAAGAAAAATGTGAGATACTGAAGCCCATTGAATTTAATATACCATATAACCATTCAACTGGTGCAAAATTGTATACTATAATTGTCATAGATCAAACCATATAGATTATTACTTTATTGTGTGTCATAAACAATGATAATTATACATTTGGCCTACAATAGGTCAGATTGTAAGCATTTATTAAGTTGTGTCCTTTCTTTCTCATTATAACAGATATGTGACCACATTAAAGGTCATTTTGATGGCAAGCATACACCAAAATGTTATGCAGCGATTACGTGGTTCTGTGTCCAATCATGGCCCTGTTATTGCAATGATAGATGCATTGACAGAAGAAATGCAAAACAGCTTTTACCAAATCAAACATTTTTGTCTGCTGGCTGTGAAAACACTGCTGGACACTAGGTTCAAGCAAAGGGCATTCAATGATGTAGCAGTAGCAGATGAAGCAGCTAAAAGTGTAACTGCAGCTTTTGCAAGAGTTGGGTCTAGTACCCAAGAAGATCAACATCAAACTGGCCTTGTGGATCCCCCAGCCCCTCCTCGATCTGAACAACAAGCTTCTTTTTGGGAGGACTTTGATGAGAGAGTGACTGATGCAGTCACTGTCTACAACCCTACATCTACTGCAATGGCAGAAATTAGAGGATATCTTGCCGAGTCCCTGATTCCAAGGACTGAAGACCCACTGGTCTGGTGGAAAGCCAGGCAGATGATATACGAAGGGCTAATAGCTGTTATGAAAAGGAGACTTTTCATAGTAGCTACCTCTGTACCTGCAGAGAGAATATTTTCGAAAGCTGGCTAGATCATTTCAGAAAGGAGGAACAGGCTGAGTCCAAAGTTAGACAACTAATTTTTCTTAATGCAAACATCATCTCTCCCAAAGACAAATCACCATAGAGAGGAGCAAATTATCTCAAGTTGTTTCATTGGTTTGTAAACTCTGTAATAATACTTTTGCACTTTCTTCTGTTTATTTATGTTTTATTTATCCCCCTTGTTTGTTAAATAATTTGTGGGTGAAAGATGTCGATAGCAGTCTCCCGATAGACCGCAATCAAATTTTGGGGTGACCGCTTGTAAGATTTCAAAAGTCTGCAATTTGGACATTTGGTTAAATGAACTGGTTGATGAACTGATTCATCAGTTCACTCTAGTGATGTCACTGGAGGCAGTCAGAAGGACTACAGCTCCACCCAGCAGCTACTCCCCATTCTAATAATAATAATGAAAAATATACACTATTTACAGGGTCTCATTCAAATAAAGCCATGTGTAGGCACATAGTGCATATTTGATTATTACTGCTTTCTTTAAAGCTATTTAACTTCTGTTAAAACTTTGTCATCACTTTTCACAAGCAATTACCACCAAGGCAAACATATATAGCTAGAAGCAATGGACCTTTAATAGTAAGGATAGCTTCAAGAAAAATAAGCAATATATGGATTCATTTTGAGGAGGCTGGTCCACAGAATGCAAAATGCAAACTTTGTAACAATGTTTTATCAGGCCAAGGAGGAACAACTTTAGATTTTAGACAATATCTGCAAAGCAAACATCCAACTGCATTGCTTATGCAAGTGAGACAAGAGGATCTAGCAGAATCCACAGAATCCATCAGTATCAACCTCAGGTGGCACCCCTACTACTGAAGTATCTGCCTCATCTGGAAGTGGCACCATTGTTCAAAAGTCTAGGCAAAGTCAGATTACTAATGTGAGACCACCAACTGGCCCCATAAGACAGAGCAAAATGGAGGAGGAGTTGGTTGAAATGGTTTTTCTGGATTTACAACCTTTTCAATTGTAGATGACAAGGGATTTAAGAGTTTCTTGAGGGCCATGGATCCATCATACATTTTTCTAAACAGAGAGATAATAGAAACTTTGCCGAATTGATTATGAAAGTAAGCAATGTCTCCGCACAACAACTAGTTACTTGTCATTATATTGATGATAATTTTAAACTTTTATCACCTCTGCAGGGCTGCTTCTCGTTTACAGACAGTCCCACAGCTGACAACCTGGCAGGTCGATTTGTGAAGAGTGGGGCATCACAAATAAAGTTATTGTTTATGTCTTAGACAATGCTAGCAACATAAAAGCAGCTATACGAAAGGCTGGATGGAAGCACTTGCCCTGCTTTGCCTGCACAAAGACAAATGGGCTTTGAAGAGCAGAGGCTCAAACACGTTGTAGTAACAAGATGGAATTCTATTTATTACAAGCTTAAAAGATTGTAGGAGCAGCAAGAAGCAAGCATTGCCACACTTGCCTTGGTCAACCCCAGCCGTCCAACCCTGACACTTGATCAGAGGGACATAATAAAAGATAATAGGGAAAAACTGAAGCCCATTGAATTTAATATAACATATAATCATTCAACTGCTGCAAAATTGGATACTATTGTTTTGTCATAGATCAAACCATATAGATTATTACTTTATTGTTTGTCATAAACAACAATAATTATACATTTGGCCTACAATAGGTCTAATTGTATGCGTTTATTAAGTTGTGTCCTTTCCTTCTCATTATAACAGATATGTGACCACATTAAAGGTCATTTTGATGGCAAGCATACACCAAAAAGTTGCCCAGATATTATGTGGTTCTGTGTCCAATCATGGCCCTGTTATTGAAATGATGGATGCATTGGCAGAAGAAATGCAAAACAGCTTTCACCAAATCAAACATTTTTGTCTGCTGGCTGTGAAAACACTGCTGGACACTAGGTTTAAGCAAAGGGCATTCAATGATGTAGCAACAGCAGATGAAGCAGCCAAAATGCAAACTTTGTAACAATGTTTTATCAGGCCAAGGAGGAACAACTTTAAATTTTAGACAACATCTGCAAGCAAACATCCAACTGCATTGCTTATGCAAGTGAGACAAGAGGATCTAGCAGAATCCACATCAGTATCAACCTTAGGTGGCACTGCTGGCACCCCTACTACTGAAGCATCTGCAATATCTGGAAGTGGCACCATTGTTCAAAGGTCGGCAAAGCCAGATTACTAATGTGAGACCACCAACTGTCCCCATAAAACATAGCAAAATGGAAGAGGAATTGGTTAAAATGGTTGTTCTGGATTTACAACCTTTTTCAATTGTAGATGACAAGGGATTTAGGAGTTTCTTGAGGGCCATGGATCCATCATACATTTTTCTAAACAGAGAGACACTATCAGCAACTTTGTCAAATTGATTGTGAAAGTAAGCAATGTCTCTGCTGTGTGTCTTAAAATTGACTGCTAAAGATCACGGACAACTAGTTACTTGTCATTATATTGATGATAATTTTAAACTTTTATCACCTCTGCAGGGCTGCTTCTCATTTACAGACAGTCACACAGCTGGCAACCTGACAGATCAACTTAAAAAGATTTGTGAAGGGTGGGGCATCACAAAGTTATTGTTTGTGTCTCCGACAATGCTAGCAACATAAAAACAGCTATCTGAAAGGCTGGATGGAAGCACTTGGCCTGCACAAAGACAAATGGGCCTTGAAGAGCAGAGGCTCAAACAAGTTGTAGTAACAAGATGGAATTCTACTTATTACATGCTTAAAATATTTTGGGAGCAGCAAGAAGCAATCATTGCCACATCTGCCTTGGTTAGCCTTCCAATCCTGACAATTGATCAGAGGGACATAATAAAAGAAAAATGTGAGATACTGAAGCCCATTGAATTTAATATACCATATAACCATTCAACTAGTGCAAAATTGTATACTATTATTTTGTCATAGATATAAACCATATAGGCTATTACTTTATTGTTTGTCATAAACAACGATAATTATACATTTGGCCTACAATAGGGCTGATTTGTAAGAATTGTTTAAGTTGTGTCCTTTCTTTCTCATTATAACAGATATGTGACCACATTAAAGGTCATTTTGATGGCAAGCGTACACCAAAAAGATGACCAGCGATTATGTGGTTCTGTGTCCAATCATGGCCCTGTTATTGCAATGATGAATGCATTGACAGAAGAAATGCAAAACAGCTTTTACCAAATCAAACGTTTTTGTCTACTGGCTGTGAAAACACTGCTGGACACTAGGTTTAAGCAAAGGGCATTCAATGATGTAGCAGCAGCAGATGAAGCAGCCAAAAGTGTAACTGCAGCTGCTGCAAGAGTTGGGTCTAGTACACAAGAAGATTAACATCAAGCTGGCCTTGTGGATCCCCCAGCCCCTCCTCGATCTGAACAACAAGCTTCTTTCTGGGAGGACTTTAATGAAAGAGTGACTGATGCAGTCACTGTCTACAACCCTACATCTACTGCAATGGCAGAAATGAGAGGATATCTTGCCGAGTCCCTGATTCCAAGGACTGAAGACCCACTGGTCTGGTGGAAAGCCAGGCAGATGATTTACGAAGGGCTAATAGCTGTTATGAAAAGTAGACTTTTCATAGTAGCTACCTATGTGCCTGCAGAGAGAATATTTTCGAAAGCTGGCTAGATCATTTCAGAAAGGAGGAACAGGCTGAGTCCAAAGTTAGACAACTAATTTTTCTTAATGCAAACATCATCTCTCCCAAAGACAAATCACCATAGAGAGGAGCAAATTATCTCAAGTTGTTTCATTGGTTTGTAAACTCTGCAATACTACTTTTGCACTTTCTTCTGTTTATTTATGTTTTATTTATCTCCCTTGTTTGTTAAATAATTTGTATTGTTTCAAAATACAATAGAAAATATTGTCTAAAGCGGGGGGGGGGGGTGAAAGATGTTGATAGCATTTTGAGGAGGCTGGTCCACAGAATGCAAAATGCAAACTCTGTAACAATGTTTTGTCAGGCCAAGGAGGAACAACTTTAAATTTTAGACAACATCTGCAAGCAAACATCCAACTGCATTGCTTATGCAAGTGAGACAAGAGGATCTAGCAGAATCCACATCAGTATCAACCTTAGGTGGCACTGCTGGCACCCCTACTACTGAAGCATCTGCAATATCTGGAAGTGGCACCATTGTTCAAAGGTCGGCAAAGCCAGATTACTAATGTGAGACCACCAACTGTCCCCATAAAACATAGCAAAATGGAAGAGGAATTGGTTAAAATGGTTGTTCTGGATTTACAACCTTTTTCAATTGTAGATGACAAGGGATTTAAGAGTTTCTTGAGGGCCATGGATCCATCATACATTTTTCTAAACAGAGCGACACTATCAGCAACTTTGTCGAATTCATTGTGAAAGTAAGTAATGTCTCTGCTGTGTGTCTAAAAATTGACTGCTAAAGATCACGGACAACAACTAGTTACTTGTCATTATATTGATAATAATTTTAAACTTTTATCACCTCTGGCAGGGCTGCTTCTCATTTACAGACAGTCACACAGCTGACAACCTTGCAGGTCAACTTAAAAAGATTTGTAAAGAGTGGGGCATCACAAACAAAGTTATTGTTTGTGTCTCCGACAATGCAAGCAACATAAAAGCAGCTATCCGAAAGGCTGGATGGAAGCACTTGGCCTGCTTTGCCTGCACAAAGACAAATGGGCCTTGAAGAGCAGAGGCTCAAACAAGTTGTAGTAACAAGATGAAATTTCACTTATTACATGCTTAAAAGATTTTGGGAGCAGCAAGATGCAATCATTGCCACATCTGCCTTGGTCAACCCCAGCCTTCCAATCCTGACACTTGATCAGAGGGACATAATAAAAGAAAAATGTGAGAGGCGTGTCTATGGGCGGCACCTTAAATGGTCGCAATATTGGTAGCTCTGCGTGAACCAAAGATAATCTGCCTGTTATCAATGGACTTTATGATCATCTAATAACTCTACCTGGCTATTTAGTGACTATAGTTCAAGCTGATCGGAAGGATATATTTTTTACTAAATATTTCACCCCTGCAAGCAAATCCGGAGCGTTGAGGCCGAAGGCAGGCTCATTACTGAGCGGTTCTCAACACCGCCCCCTGGTAAATATACAGGCCGGGTATACAGTGCGTAGACACTGAACACTTTCAACTATGTTACCATTAGAAGTATGGGAGCTTGAGATCATTAATCTTATAAAACAATATCTTAGAGACTTTGAGCAAAACTTGCATGAAGCCTTTAAGACGACAACTGGGGTCATGACTCCGTAATCACACACTGACCCATTTCAAGGAGACATTCAACCTGCCACAGCGAGAAAGACCACTCATACCTCTGAGCTGAATAAGACCTACACTGAGGGTCATACTGAGTCACCAAAAAGCATAACGGCAGTGTCCGCAATTCCATCAGATGTTGTGGGTAATCCGTCACTTATTATAAATGGAGGCGCCCAAGCCGCCAGAAGCATTTGGTTCTCAGACTGGATTTCGGCCCTTAAACATCCACATCGATGAACCGGGGAGGCGAGTACTCTCCGGAAAAACTACCTCTATTACCTGCTCAGTGGAGGCCTCACAGCCTGGGAAATAAGATAGACCTAACCCGCTCCATACAGTCATGCGCAAACATTTCACCGGACTCTGATACAGCGCTCCCCGCCATGCTTTCTCACTATGTACTCACTTTCTAGGGAGCAGAGCGCAAACACGGAGCAGTAACCCTTGCCCTATCCCCTGCTGAGTCTCACAGAAAGCAAGTAGAAGCCTATGATGTGGCAGGACACTCATCAAAGTCGCAGACTGCACTAGAAGTCCTGAGTGTGGGCTTACATTCCCCTTGTTACTCACTTCAGCTGGAAATCGGTAGCAGAGCACAGCGATCTCTCCAGACAGCCTTATGGAACTCTCCTGCAAATCTGACTTACCAGGAAAAACTGTTGATCAATGGGACTTTAAAATATAAACATGATCAAAGAGAAATCTCTGAATTGCAGAGGTCCGGAGTGGGGTAAAGTCTTCTACTGGCAGTATAAGGTTTGTTGAACTGGGGACAATGTGTGCTTTACCGGGACTTCTGTTTGAAGACTTTAAGTCAGACCCCTGAAGTTCTACTATAGAAGACATTTTGTGCCGGTTATGTTTCGCTCGCTCATTTCCCTTGTTGCATTCTGTTCCTTTGCATTCCCCTTCCTTTTTGGTTCCTATTCCATGTTAACCACCCCACGAGTGGCAGACAGTCTGGGTGATGATTTCATACTGGGATATACTTGTATTTAGCGGCTTCTATTTCGCCCCTGATAATTTAAAATGCCTGCTATTTTAAACAAATGTCAAGTGTGTATGTATATAATAGTTGTTAACTGTGTTTTACTAATTTGCCATATAATTATGTATAAGGCCATTCTTAATCTTCTAATACGGCTTCTACCCTTAGCTGCTACAATGCAGTTACAATACATTTAAAGATATGGGGGCGGAGTTTGGAGCCGTATGGAGCTGGACGTGTAATTTTGGAGCTCCGTGTCACTGTGCACAATAATGGTGCTTTCCGCTGACATTAAGGCAAATAAATAAGCCCCAAAATAATCAAGCAGGCTAAGAAACATGCCTGGAGGCTGGGGGGCAAAGTGAGAGAGCCCGCTATGACAAGAAGGAAGATATAAAAGGTCCGGTACGAGACTTGCTGATCCGCCATCTTGGAAGGGGAGCACTAATACTCACACAGCGCTTATAACACACGAGGTCTTTAGACCTGCACCCGAATCTGGGAACAAAGTTTGGGCAGTGACAAAAGGAGACCGGCGCAACGTCATGGGATGCTGGGTAAGTGCGCCGTTTTAAGATTCATATACCGAAGGGGTAAAAATATAAAATAACAGTTACAACATACCCCATGAGTACAGGACACGAGACCTGCCTTTAAAAATTCTAGATGGGATTATGAGACACGACCCCGGACTTCAAAAGTTACAGAGAACTTAGAGGATGGGCCAGTATGCATAAAAAGGGATACACAGATATTATAAAACTATAACTTAGAAGATATCCTGCAAAGTGCAGCTGGATAATGAGAGGTACACTCCGTTATCTTTAAACTTGAGGATGGCACCAGTTCTTGATCTAAATATATACAAATAGGTTTAAGGAAACTTAAGGCCCTGCAGAAAGACGTGAGCCACGCATTTGTAAAATAATTAAAGAGACATTACAAGGCTGCTCAACAAAATCTTGGGCCTGGATATTGAAATTACTCCTGCAACGTCAGCTACTATCTCTCACTTGCATATTCAGATAAAAAAAATGTCAGTCAGGAGACAGAACAAACTGCCAACGGTTACCAAGCATACACAACCTAATATTTTTTCAAATCCAATAAAGAAGACAAGACAGCAGACACTCATAATTTTTCAGAGGTGGAGGACAAAAATTTGCTCATGGCGTCACAAGAAATTTCCAATGGCTTAACCCCAACGACTAGAGCAGACCTGCAAAAACTTGTCTCTAAACAAGACCTCACAGCGAACTTTGAAAAACTATGGGAAGAGTTTGATACCTTTCAGAGCACAGTAACCAGCAGTTTAGAAAGTATTAAGCAGGACATCACGGATCTGGGAACCAGGGTAGCCTCCCTGGAAGATACAGAAACTATGGTGTCAGAAGAGATTTCAAATTTAACAAACCAGGTTACATCCCAGCAACAAACGATCACTGATATGGAAGATAAGCTGGAGGATCTTGAGAATAGGAGTCGCAGAAGCAATCTCCGCTTGAAGGGTATTCCTGAATCAATAGGAAGTGTTGAATTAGAGAATTACCTTTTAAAATTGTTCTATATTACTGATACAATGGGAGATAACAAGTTTCCTATTGAGAGAGCACATCGAGCACTGAAGGCAAAACCAAAAGGGGATGCACCTCTAAGGGACGTAATTGTGAAGATGCTGCGCTATCCAGATAGAAAAGCAATCTTGTCCGCGGCACGAAACAATCCAACCTACAAATTTCAAGGCTCAGTCATACAAATATATCAAGACCTGTGTGTAAAGACCTTACAAAAAAGATGGACTCTACGTCCCCTAACATCTCTTCTTCGAAAGAATCAGATCAACTACAGATGGGGGTTTCAATTTGCCTTACATATTCTACATGAAAAAAAAGTTTTCACCATTAAAGAAGCCGCTGATATCCCGGAAATATGTAAATACCTTTGTCTAGAACCTCCTGATCAAAATAGCTTTTACCAAATCAAACATTTTTGTCTACTGGCTGTGAAAACACTGCTGGACACTAGGTTTAAGCAAAGGGCATTCCATGATGTAGCAGCAGCAGATGAAGCAGCCAAAAGTGTAACTGCAGCTACTGCAAGAGTTGGGTCTAGTACCCAAGAAGATCAACAACAAACTGGCCTTGTGGATCCCCCAGCCCCTCCTCGATCTGAACAACAAGCTTCTTTCTTTGAGGACTTTGATGAGAGAGTGACTGATGTGAGGATATCTTGCCAAGTCCCTGATTCCAAGGATTGAAGACCCACTGGTCTCGTGGAAAGCCAGGCAGATGATTTACGAAGGGCTAATAGCTGTTATGAAAAGGAGACTTTTCATAGTAGCTACCTCTGTGCCTGCAGAGAGAATATTTTTGAAAGCTGGCTAGATCATTTCAGAAAGGAGGAACATGCTGAGTCCAAAGTTAGACAACTAATTTTTCTTAATGCAAACATCATTTCTCCTAAAGACAAATCACCATAGAGAGGAGCAACTTATCTCAAGTTGTTTTGCTGGTTTGTAAACTCTGTAATGCTACTGTGTCAGGGTGGCAGGAATCAGACAGAGACGAGAAGTGCAAAAATAATCACACCTTTATTAATAGAAAAGAAGTCCACAAAACAAATAATAAGCCAGGAATCAAAACCAAAGCTGGTAGTCAGACGAGCCAAGTCAGGAGCCAAAGCGAATAGTCGGACAAGCCGAGTCAGGAGCCAAAGCGAGTAGTCAGACGAGCCGGAATCAGGAACAAGGAGAACAGCAGACTCAGGAACAAGCCAGGGATCAGGAACCAGGAGGGACGTCAGACAGCCAGGTAATACACAGGAGCTTTCACAAACAGGTCTGAGACAACGGAAGGGCAAAACATATTGAACAGAGGCCCTTTAAATAATAAGTGATGACATCACAATTCTGAGACTGCATCCTGTCTCACACTGATGATGAACACCAGTCTGGCCATAAAAGGAAGTGCAGGAAATGAGCAGCATCACACAGTATGCACCAGAGTCAGCAAGAGAGGTGAGTAAAATGGCTGCCAGCAGCACATGGCAAACAAAAGAGGGAAAAAACCCTGACCGTACCCTCCCCACAATGAACCCTCCCCCGCGGGAGGACAAAAGGCTTATTGGGGAAACGGGCATGGAAGGCACGGAGGAGGGCGGGAGCATGAACATCAGAGGAGGGTACCAATGAACGCTCCTCCGGACCGTAGCCCCTCCAGTGAATAAAATACTGTACGTGGCCCCTGGACATACGAGAGTCAATAATGCTGCTGACCTCATACTCCTCATGGTTGTCAACAAAGATAGGACGGGGACGAGGCAACACAGTGGTAAACCGATTACAAACCAATGGTTTCAAGAGGGAGACATGAAAAACATTGGAGATGCGCATTGCAGGAGGAAGGTCAAGAGCTTAGGCCACAGGATTGACCCATCGGAGTATTCTAAAAGGACCAACATAACGGGGAGCCAGTTTATTGGATGGCACATGAAGGTTCAAGTTGCGGGAGGACAGCCAAACTCTCTCACCAACCTGGTAGGAAGGCGCGGGCAGACGCCTACGATCGTCCTGGAAATTTTGGCGCTGCATAGAACGATGAAGGCAATCCTGAATCTACACCCACGTGGAACGGAGTTGCCAGAGATGTTCTTTCAAAGCTGGAATAACATGAGACATGAATGAATCTGGCAACAAGGATGGTTGAAACTCATAATTCGCCATGAACGGGGATAACTTGGAGGAAGCATTAATAGCGCTATTACGAGCAAACTCTGCCCAAGGTAACAGTTCAGACCAATTATTGTGGTGATCTGAGACATAGCAACGGAGGAACTGTTGCAGAGCTTGATTAGACCATTCCGCAGCCCCATTGGATTGAGGGTGATATGCAGAGGAGATGGAAAGCTGGATCCCCATTTGAGCACAAAAGGAACGCCAAAATCTGGAGACAAACTGGCTACCCCGGTCCAACACTATCTCCTTGGGTAACCCATGTAAACGGAAGACCTCCCGGGCAAAAATTGAAGCAAGCTCCTGAGCGGTAGGCAACTTCTTCAAGGGAATGCAATGTGACATTTTAGAAAAACGGTCAACCACCATAAGGATAACAGTATTGCCATTGGAAACAGGAAGCTCGACAATGAAGTCCATGGAAAGATGTGTCAAAGGACGATCACCATTAGCAATAGGTTGAAGAAGACCCACAGGAAGATGTCGAGGAGTCTTATTCTGTGCACAAACTGAGCAGGAGGCAACATACGCAGCAACATCAGAACGAAGACCTGGCCACCAGAATTGTCGAGTGACAGACCAAATCATTTGGTTCTTGCCTGGGTGACCTGCGACTTTAGGATAGTGGTAAGTGTGCAAAAGTTTAGTTTGAAGATTCTCAGAAACAAAACACTTACCACTAGGTTTCTCGGGAGGTGCATTGGTTTGTGCAGCCAGGATCTCTTCCCCCAAGGGAGAAGTCAAATTAGTACATATGGTAGCCAAAATATGGTCAGGAGGTATAATTGGAGTAGGTACAGACTCCTCCTTGGACAGAGGTAGAAAACTGTCGAGAGAGGGCATCAGCCCTAACATTCTTACTACCAGGCAGGTAGGAGACCACATAATTAAACCGAGACAAATCTGGCCTGTCGGGGTGACAAACGTTTTGCTTCAGATAGATAAGTTAAATTCTTGTGGTCAGTAAGAATGAGCACAGGCACGCTAGTACCCTCGAGAAGATGCCTCCATTCCTTGAGTACCAAAATTATGGCCAGTAATTCCCTGTCGCCAATTTCATAATTGCACTCTGCTGGAGCTAATTTCTTAGAAAAGAAACCACACGGATGCAAGGAACCGTCAGGCGTAGGACGTTGAGACAAGAGGGCACCTACTCCAGTCTCAGACGCATCGGCCTCAAGAACGAAAGGCAGGACAGGGTTAGGATGAGCCAGAACTGGAGTGGCAGCAAAGGCAGTTTTAAGACGATCAAAGGCCTTAATGGCAGTAGGTGACCAATGGAGTGGATCATTCTCTTTACGGGCCATGTCTGTGATAGGTTTGACCAAGGAAGAAAAGTTTTTAATAAACTTTCTATAGTAATTGGCGAACCCCAAAAAACATTGAATATATTGACCGAAGACCAACTGGGCGAGGCTACTGCAGAACTGCAGATAACTTGTCAGGATCCATGGAGAACCCTGCAACGGAGATAACATAACCTAGGAAGGTTACTTGAGTCTGATGGAACTCACATTTTTCGAGTTTACAAAACAAGCCATTCTCACGTAGTCTCTGAAGAACCCGTGTAACATCAGAACGATGAGCCTCAAGTGTGGGTGAGTGTATGAGGATGTCATCTAAGTACACCACAACACACTGTTGCAACATATCTCGTAGGACATCATTAATAAATTCCTGGAAAACAGCAGGAGCATTACATAGGCCAAAGGGCATTACAAGATACTCATAATGCCCACTCCTGGTGTTAAATGCTGTTTTCCATTCGTGACCCTCCTTGATCCTAACGAGATTGTAGGCTCCTCTCAAATCAAGTTTAGTAAAGACCGTAGCTCCCTTGAGGCGGTCAAAGAGCTCCGTAATGAGCGGAATACGGTAAGCATTCTTAATGGTAAGACGATTAAGACCCCTATAATCGAGGCATGGTCTTAACTCGTCATGCTTTTCTTCACAAAGAAGAAGCCAGCCCCTGCAGGAGAGCAGGATTTGTGGATGATCCCCTGCGACAGAGCATCGGCAACATACTCCTCCATAGCACAATTCTCCGCAACAGACAGATGGTAAACCCGGCCCGAGGAGGAATGGCTCCGGGTTGCAGGTCTATGGCACAATTGTAGGACCGGTGAGGAGGCAACGTACCGGCACACACCTTGTCAAAAAGTCTAGGAACTCTCGGTACTCCTCTGGCAATTGAGATACCGAAGACGTGCACAAGACTTTAACTGGTTTCCGAAAACAAATGGAAATACATTGCGGAGACCATGACAAAATTTCGGACCTGCGACAGTCGAGACTGGGATTGTGCTTTTGAAGCCAGGGATAACCCATAATAACCGGAAAATGCAGAGAGTTTATCAACTGGAACTGGAGGGTTTCAAAATGGAGAGCCCCAACAGCCATGGATAACGGAGCAGTTTCCTGAGTAACGAGTGCGGGCTGAAGGGGCCTGCCATCAATGACCTCAATAGCAAGCGGAACGGACCGAGGCAAAACAGGAATGGACTACTTTGATACAAAAAGCACTGTCAATGAAATAGCCCGCAGCACCGGAGTCAACAGGACCCTGGGTGACTATGGAGGGGTCCACCCAGGAAAGGACAACCGTGACCAAAGATTTCTCCTTTCGCGGTTCCGGGGACGAGGATAAACCACCCAAGGAGCCCCTCCCTCCTCCTAAAGGCCCTCTCCGCCGCGGAGAGACGCGTGAATCCCAACTGCATTGGCTCAGCAGTACCTGGTGACCCGGGACCAGGAGGCATGGGAGGAGAGGGAAGCATGGGTGGGAACAAACACGTAAGAGACAATGGAACAGGAGGCTTCCGCAAGCGCTCCTTGAAAGAGGGCCTCTCTCTGAGTCTGATGTCAATTAGGATAAAAAAAAGACACCAATGCCTCGAGATCCTCTGGTAAATCTCTGGCAGCAACTTCGTCTTTAATCGCATCAGAGAGCCCATGAAAGAAGGCGGCAACAAGGGCTTCATTGTTCCAACCTACCTCTGCGGCAAGCGTACGGAACTCAATGGCATACTGAGCAACAGATCTTGTACCTTGCTGAATGGACATGAGTCGTTTAGCAGCAGAGGAGGAGCGAGCCGGAACATCAAACACCCTTCGAAAGGAGACCACAAATTCAGGGTAATTTGAAATCACAGGTTAATTAGTGTCCCACAAGGGATTAGCCCAGACAAGAGCTGTGTCAGAGAGTAACAAGATGAGAAATCCCACCTTAGCTCTGTCAGAGGGAAACGCCTGAGGTAACATCTCAAAGTAAATGTCCACCTGGTTCAAAAACCCTCTGCACTGATTAGGATCACCTCCATATCGCTGAGGTAGAGGTGCAGAACCGCACATGCACCTGGTAGGACTAGGTGCAGCAGCGGAAACAGGAGCAGCCATAACTTGCAGGAAACTTTGGTCCAAATGTGCAGTTCGAGCCAGAAGGGTTTGCAGGGCTAATGCAAATTGATCCAAGCTGTGATCCTGTTCATCCATCCTGGAAATTATGGCAGGTAAAGGTGGATTATTAGCACTATCAGGATTCATGGCCCTTGTGTAATTTCAAGGTGCCAGGAATCAGACAGAGACAAGAAGTGCAAAAATAATCACTTTATTAATAGCAAAAAATAATAAAAAGTCCACAAAACAAATAATAAGCCAGGAATCAAAACCAGAGCTGGTAGTCAGACGAGCCGAGTCAGGAGCCAAAGCGAATAGTCAGACGAGCCAGAATCAGGAACAAGGAGAACAGCAGAGTCAGGAACAAGCCAGGGATCAGGAACCAGGAGGGACGTCAGACAGCCAGGTAATACACAGGAGCTCTCACAAACAGGTCTGAGACAACGCAAGGGCAAAGCATAATGAACAGAGGCCCTTTAAATAATAAGTGATGACATCACAATTCTGAGACTGCATCCTGTCTCACACTGATGATGAACACCAGTCTGGCCATAAAAGGAAGTGCGGGAAATTAGCATTATCACACAGTATGCACCAGAGTCAGCAAGAGAGGTGAGTAAAATGGCTGCCATCAGCACATGGCAAACAAAAGAGGGAAAAAACCCTGACAACTACTTTGCACTTTCTTCTGTTTATTTGTTTTATTTATCTCCATTGTTTGTTAAATAATTTGTATTGTTTCTAGATACAATAGAAAGTATTGTCTAAACCAGGGGTGTGAAAGATGACGATAGTAGTCTACCGATGGACCGCAATCAAATCTTGGGTTGACTGCTTGTAAGATTTCAAAAGTCTGCAGTTTGGACCGTTCGTTTAAATGAACTGGTTGATGAACCGATTCATCAGCTCACTCTAGTGATGTCACTGGAGGCAGGCAGAAGGACTACAGCTCCTCCCAGCAGCTCCTCCTCGTTCTAATAATAATAATGAAAAATATACACTATTTACAGGGTCTCATTCAAATAAAGCCATGTGTAGGCACATATTGCATATTTGATCATTACTGCTTTCTTTAAAGCTATTTAACTTCTGTTAAAACTTTGTCACCACTTTTCACAAAATTACCACCAAGGCAAACAGATAGAAGATAGATAGATAGAAGCAAGTGACCTTTAATAGTAAGGATAATAGACAATGCTAGCAACATAAAAGCAGCTATCCGAAAGGCTGGATGGAAGAACTTGGCCTGCTTTGCCTGCACAAAGACAAATGGGCCTTGAAGAGCAGAAGCTCAAACAAGTTGTAGTAACAAGATGGAATTCTACTTATTACATGCTTAAAAGATTTTGGGAACAGCAAGAAGCAATCATTGCCACATCTGCCTTGGTCAACCCCAGCCTTCCAATCATGACACTTGATCAAAGGGACATAATAAAAGAAAAATGTGAGATACTGAAGCCCATTGAATTTAATATACCATATAACCATTCAACTGGTGCAAAATTGTATACTATAATTGTCATAGATCAAACCATATAGATTATTACTTTATTGTGTGTCATAAACAATGATAATTATACATTTGGCCTACAATAGGTCAGATTGTAAGCATTTATTAAGTTGTGTCCTTTCTTTCTCATTATAACAGATATGTGACCACATTAAAGGTCATTTTGATGGCAAGCATACACCAAAATGTTATGCAGCGATTACGTGGTTCTGTGTCCAATCATGGCCCTGTTATTGCAATGATAGATGCATTGACAGAAGAAATGCAAAACAGCTTTTACCAAATCAAACATTTTTGTCTGCTGGCTGTGAAAACACTGCTGGACACTAGGTTCAAGCAAAGGGCATTTAATGATGTAGCAGTAGCAGATGAAGCAGCTAAAAGTGTAACTGCAGCTTTTGCAAGAGTTGGGTCTAGTACCCAAGAAGATCAACATCAAACTGGCCTTGTGGATCCCCCAGCCCCTTCTCGATCAACAACAAGCTTCTTTTTGGGAGGACTTTGATGAGAGAGTGACTGATGCATTCACTGTCTACAACCCTACATCTACTGCAATGGCAGAAATTAGAGGATATCTTGCCGAGTCCCTGATTCCAAGGACTGAAGACCCACTGGTCTGGTGGAAAGCCAGGCAGATGATTTACGAAGGGCTAACATCTGTTATGAAAAGGAGACTTTTCATAGTAGCTACCTCTGTACCTGCAGAGAGAATATTTTCGAAAGCTGGCTAGATCATTTCAGAAAGGAGGAACAGGCTGAGTCCAAAGTTAGACAACTAATTTTTCTTAATGCAAACATCATCTCTCCCAAAGACAAATCACCATAGAGAGGAGCAAATTATCTCAAGTTGTTTCATTGGTTTGTAAACTCTGTAATAATACTTTTGCACTTTCTTCTGTTTATTTATGTTTTATTTATCCCCCTTGTTTGTTAAATAATTTGTGGGTGAAAGATGTCGATAGCAATCTCCCGATAGACCGCAATCAAATTTTGGGGTGACCGCTTGTAAGATTTCAAAAGTCTGCAATTTGGACATTTGGTTTAATGAACTGGTTGATGAACCGATTCATCAGTTCACTCTAGTGATGTCACTGGAGGCAGTCAGAAGGACTACAGCTCCACCCAGCAGCTACTATCCATTCTAATAATAATAATGAAAAATATACACTATTTACAGGGTCTCATTCAAATAAAGCCATGTGTAGGCACATAGTGCATATTTGATTATTACTGCTTTCTTTAAAGCTATTTAACTCCTGTTAAAACTTTGTCATCACTTTTCACAAGCAATTACCACCAAGGCAAACATATATAGCTAGAAGCAATGGACCTTTAATAGTACGGATAGCTTCAAGAAAAATAAGCAATATATGGATTCATTTTGAGGAGGCTGGTCCACAGAATGCAAAATGCAAACTTTGTAACAATGTTTTATCAGGCCAAGGAGGAACAACTTTAGATTTTAGACAATATCTGCAAAGCAAACATCCAACTGCATTGCTTATGCAAGTGAGACAAGAGGATCTAGCAGAATCCACAGAATCCATCAGTATCAACCTCAGGTGGCACCCCTACTACTGAAGTATCTGCCTCATCTGGAAGTGGCACCATTGTTCAAAAGTCTAGGCAAAGTCAGATTACTAATGTGAGACCACCAACTGGCCCCATAAGACAGAGCAAAATGGAGGAGGAGTTGGTTGAAATGGTTTTTCTGGATTTACAACCTTTTCAATTGTAGATGACAAGGGATTTAAGAGTTTCTTGAGGGCCATGGATCCATCATACATTTTTCTAAACAGAGAGATAATAGAAACTTTGCTGAATTGATTATGAAAGTAAGCAATGTCTCCGCACAACAACTAGTTACTTGTCATTATATTGATGATAATTTTAAACTTTTATCACCTCTGCAGGGCTGCTTCTCGTTTACAGACAGTCACACAGCTGACAACCTGGCAGGTCGATTTGTGAAGAGTGGGACATCACAAATAAAGTTATTGTTTATGTCTTAGACAATGCTAGCAACATAAAAGCAGCTATCCGAAAGGCTGGATGGAAGCACTTGCCCTGCTTTGCCTGCACAAAGACAAATGGGCTTTGAAGAGCAGAGGCTCAAACACGTTGTAGTAACAAGATGGAATTCTACTTATTACAAGCTTAAAAGATTGTAGGAACAGCAAGAAGCAAGCATTGCCACACTTGCCTTGGTCAACCCCAGCCGTCCAACCCTGACACTTGATCAGAGGGACATAATAAAAGATAATAGGGAAAAACTGAAGCCCATTGAATTTAATATAACATATAATCATTCAACTGCTGCAAAATTGGATACTATTGTTTTGTCATAGATCAAACCATATAGATTATTACTTTATTGTTTGTCATAAACAACAATAATTATACATTTGGCCTACAATAGGTCTAATTGTATGCGTTTATTAAGTTGTGTCCTTTCCTTCTCATTATAACAGATATGTGACCACATTAAAGGTCATTTTGATGGCAAGCATACACCAAAAAGTTGCCCAGATATTATGTGGTTCTGTGTCCAATCATGGCCCTGTTATTGAAATGATGGATGCATTGGCAGAAGAAATGCAAAACAGCTTTCACCAAATCAAACATTTTTGTCTGCTGGCTGTGAAAACACTGCTGGACACTAGGTTTAAGCAAAGGGCATTCAATGATGTAGCAACAGCAGATGAAGCAGCCAAAATGCAAACTTTGTAACAATGTTTTATCAGGCCAAGGAGGAACAACTTTAAATTTTAGACAACATCTGCAAGCAAACATCCAACTGCATTGCTTATGCAAGTGAGACAAGAGGATCTAGCAGAATCCACATCAGTATCAACCTTAGGTGGCACTGCTGGCACCCCTACTACTGAAGCATCTGCAATATCTGGAAGTGGCACCATTGTTCAAAGGTCGGCAAAGCCAGATTACTAATGTGAGACCACCAACTGTCCCCATAAAACATAGCAAAATGGAAGAGGAATTGGTTAAAATGGTTGTTCTGGATTTACAACCTTTTTCAATTGTAGATGACAAGGGATTTAGGAGTTTCTTGAGGGCCATGGATCCATCATACATTTTTCTAAACAGAGAGACACTATCAGCAACTTTGTCGAATTGATTGTGAAAGTAAGCAATGTCTCTGCTGTGTGTCTTAAAATTGACTGCTAAAGAAATTAGAGGATATCTTGCCGTGTCCCTGATTCCAATGACTGAAGACTCACTGGTCTGGTGGAAAGCCAGGCTAACAGCTGTTATGAAAAGGAGACTTTTCATAGTAGCTACCTCTGTGCCTGCAGAGAGAATATTTTCGAAAGCTGGCTAGATCATTTCAGAAATGAGGAACAGGCTGAGTCCAAAGTTAGACAACTAATTTTTCTTAATGCAAACATCATCTCTCCTAAAGACAAATCACCATAGAGAGGAGCAAATTATCTCAAGTTGTTTCGCTGGTTTGTAAACTCTGTAATACTACTTTTGCACTTTTTTCTGTTTATTTATGTTTTATTTATCTCCCTTGTTTGTTAAATAAGTTGTATTGTTTCAAGATACAATAGAAAGTATTGTCTAAAGCGGGGGTGCGAAAGATGTCGATAGTAGTCTACCGATGGACCGCAATCAAATTTTGGGGTGACCGCTTCTAAGATTTCAAAAGTCTGCAGTTTGGACCATTCGTTTAAATGAACTGGTGGATGAACTGATTCATCAGTTCACTCTAGTGATGTCACTGGAGGCAGGCAGAAGGACTACAGCTCCTCCCAATTCTAATAATAATACAAAATATACACTATTTACAGGGTCTCATTCAAATAAAGCCATGTGTAGGCACATATTGCATATTTGATTATTACTGCTTTCTGTAAAGCTATTTAACTTCTGTTAAAACTTTGTCATCACTTTTCACAAACAATTACCACCAAGGCAAACAGATATAGATAGAAGCAAGTGACATTTAATAGTACGGATAGCTTCAAGAAAAATAAGCAATATATGGATTAATTTTGAGGAGGCTGGTCCACAGAATGCAAAATGCAAACTCTGTAACAATATTTTGTCAGGCCAAGGAAGAACAACTTTAGATTTTAGACAACATCTGCAAAGCAAACATCCAACTGCATTGCTTATGCAAGTGAGACAAGAGAATCTAGCAGAATCCACATCAGTATCAACCTCAGGTGACACTGCTGGCACCTCTACTACAGAAGCATCCGCCACATCTGGAAGTGGCACCATTGTTCAAAGGTCTAGGCAAAGTCAGATTACTAATGTGAGACCACCAATTGGCCCCATAAGACAGAGCAAAGTGGAGGAAATGGTTAAAATGTTTACTCTGGATTTACCTTTTTCATTTGTAGATGACAAGGAATTTAGGAGTTTCTTGAGGGCCATGGATCCATCATACATTTTTATAATTAGAGAGACACTGTACAACAAAATTAAAGCAGAACTGATGATGAAAGTAAGCAATATCTCTGCTGTGTGTCTGAAAATTGACTGCTAGAGATCACAGATAACAACTAGTTTTATGACAATTACTTGTCATTATATTGATGATAATTTAAAAGTTTTATCACTTCTGCAGGACTGCATTTAATTTACAGACAAACAGCTGACAATCTGGCAGGTCAACTTTAAAAGATTTTTGAACAGTGGGGCATCACAAACAAAGTTATTGCTTGTGTCTCCAACAATGCATAATAGCAGCTATCCAGAAGGCTTAATGGAGGCACTTGGCCTGCTTTGTCTACACAAATGGGCCTTGAAGAGCAGAGGCTCAAACAAGTTGTAGTAATAAGATGTAATTCTAGGTTTTTATAGAGGACTTCCGGTGGGCGGGACGTTCACGCAGTGAGTCGAGCTGCAGTAGGAGCTGAAACATCTCACGCACCTAGTCCTCCTAGGCGTCAGGGCTTTTCTGAATGCCGGAGGCACTGATGATTCCTGGTGAGAAAGGCAGAGGGGCATCGATCACAGTATTCCTCGGCCGGAAGTTTGTGAACACGCTGAGGAACACTCAAGCGCAGAACACCCTTGTATGTTTGCTGCCCAGCAAATGCTCCGGACCGGCAGGAGGCTTTGTGGCTGGAGAATAAGTTCGGAAAACGCTAAGAGAGCTCTCTTGGTGAGTGGCTGGAGTTGCTATCAGAGCACCTAAAAGCTTGTGCCCCAATTGTCCCTCAAGACAGAGAAGTGCCAACGGTTACCGGAGTCCGTTTATACAGGGCAAAGATTTGTAAGTACACAGTATGGCTTGTGCAGCAGGTTAGGTCTTAAATATCACAAGGGGGGACGGTTGGCAATTCCAAAATTAATCTGCTCAGTGAAAAAGCTAATTGGGGCTGAAGACTTTAATGCTTAACTAAGTTGTGGCCTTCAAGTAGAGCCAATTTGGGTGAAATATATTCACTAAGCCTATTCTAATATTCCTAAAGATTGTGGTTGGGAGATACACCTGTATATACCTACCTGTGTATGCCTATTTTTGATTTTGGAGCCAAGTATTTCTATGGGAACACTGGTGCATGCTTATTTTGTCCTTGAAACCAGCCATTCATACAGTTATATATGTATACGCCTATCCTGCTCTGGATCCTAAGTGTACCTGATGAGATACCTATGTATGTGGATATGATTCTTGAAGTTAAGCATTCCTGCTGTGGCAATGTGGTTTGACTACCTTATCCTTGAACTTAAACACCTCTGCTGTGATATCTGTGTGTATTCTCCCTGCCCCTGAATCTAAGTATTTCTGTTGTGAGACTAGTATATGCTTATTTTGCTCCTGAATTTAAAATACCTCTCTGGTGATACATGTGTGTGCTTAACCTGTTGCTGAAAATAAAGCATCCCTGCTCTGATGCCTGTTTATGCCTGTTCTATCCTTTGAGCTAGGTACATTCGT
This sequence comes from Bombina bombina, assembly GCF_027579735.1. Classification (NCBI taxonomy): domain Eukaryota; kingdom Metazoa; phylum Chordata; class Amphibia; order Anura; family Bombinatoridae; genus Bombina; species Bombina bombina. The sequence goes on along the minus strand of NC_069501.1, from coordinate 542,871,343 downwards.
TGTGAGAGGCTTCTCAAGGAACTTAAAGGGCTGCTTTATAAAAAGGAGAAGAGAGTGAGAAAGCAAGAGAAAGAAGGGGAGAAAGAAGGGGAGAAAGGAGGAAAAGAGAAAGAAACAGAGAAAGAAGATAAGAGAGGACTTTTTTACAAGGCCTGGCTTCAATCTTGTCTTAAATTATGGCTTAAATTTAGGCCCTTTTTTGGAGTTTAAAATCCTGTTATTTATTGTGTCGATAATTATTGTAAAAGTTTGTAAAAAGTGTGCTTATGTTTGGAAAGAAGAGTTTGTACAAATAGTGAGAAGACCCTAGGGCTTGGCTGGTCTTGACTCTCACTCTCCCCCCCCCCCCCCACACACACACACACACTTTATATAGATACACTTTCTAGCTCTAAACACCCACTTCCCCAAGTAGGGAACCTGGTTTTCTCTGGATATTTTTGTATCACAAATAAGTCACGTTGTTTTACATGGATAAATTTGTTGCTCACTCCAAGACTAAATCTCCAGCAATGACTTCACGTGGTAAAGATAAGAGAAGTAAAAATAGCACAAAATCTATTCCTGAGACTTTAAATGAAAGTACTAGTCCGATAGATTTTCAGACGTTAATTAAAAATATGACATACATTTTCCTTCTACAATTTGCCCAAATAAAGACAGAAATTACCACCTTAACTAGCGAAGTAAGGCAATTTTCTACTAGGTTGTCAGAAGCAGAGCAACGTATCTCAGATCTCGAGGATGAGGCAGTTGGTTTAAAAAAAAGAATTGTTTTGATTGAAAAAATATAATTTACTACAACAGAAGGTAGATGACTTGGAAAACCGGGCCCGTAGAAATAATATTAAAATAATTGGAGCCCCAAAAACATCAAGTTTACATCCATAACGTTACCTAAGTTGCTGGAGATACCTGAGGGAGAACACATGGTTATAATTAAAAGAGCAGATCGAATAGGCCCGCTGATAGAAAGCAGACATATAGAAAAGCCTAAACCCATAATTGCCAAAGTACTTAATTTTCAGGATAAGGTTACTCTCCTACAATACTATAGGGGGGGAAAGAGAGGTGTACTTGGAGAATAAAATAATTTACATATTTCAGGATTTTTCTAATGAGGTTTCAAATAAGAGGAGAGGATTGGCCCTCTTATGCACTAAAATGATTGAATTAGGCTTAAAAGCCACACTGATTTATCCTGCTAGGATCAGAGTTCAGACTGATAAAGAAATTCAATTCTTAGAGCAGTGTTTTTCAACCAGTGTGCCGTGGCACACTAGTGTGCCGTGATAGATCCTCAGGTGTGCCACGGCAGACTGACAACAGTGTGACATAATTTTTAAACTTTGCTTGTTTTTTACTCCCAGTGCAGGGGTAGTTTGTAGGAGGCATGGCATAACAGCACAATACATACAGTATGTGTGTGTTTGTGTATATGTGTATATATATATGCTGTATTAGGCTACAATGTGTGATTTTTTAAAAATTTTGGGATGGTGGTGTGCCACAGGATTTTTTAATGTAAAAAAGTGTGCCACGGCAAAAAAAAGGTTAAAAATCACTGTCTTAGAGAATGTTTAGGCCTTTATTCAGAACAGGCCGAATTAATAAAGATAACAGAGGTAAGCATTTTAATAGGTAGTTATATGAAGGGCAAGTCTTACAAAGGTACTGCATGAATGCGAAGAATGGATGGTGTCCCCTCCATTTTTTTCTTTATTACCCCCTAAATTATGAATAATAAAATTTGCTGAATCTCCTGGAATGTAGGCGGCATCACCTCACCAATAAAAAGAAAATCTATATTAAAACAATTAAGAGGTATGGGGACTGATGTCGCCTTCATCCAGTAGACTCACCTTAAGAGGAAGGAATTAGCAAAATCAAGGTGCAGTTGGGTAGGGGAAGTCCTTGGCACTCCGTGTAAAAGGAGGAAAAGAGGGGTGGCAATTTTAATAAAAAAGAATCTTCAATATAAAATCAGGTAAAATTATTTATTAGACAGAATAAAGTATGAAGCAATGTTCGCACTTCCCTTCAGGTACTCGCTGAGAGCCCCGGTTCTTCCAAACCGTGTATAGAAGCAGAACGTGTTGAAAGTGGCGGCGCTGTGTCACCTCCCGGGAACCAAGCTGCCCACATCCTCTGAGTCAACCTTGTTGCTTTCACCTCAAAAATAAAAGAACTCACAATAGTGTAGCAGGTTTCAGACAATGTGGTAGGTGCACAAACTGGTTATACTCACGAGATTGCAGTTAAATCATCCAGAAGACTCACCTTAAGGGGGAGGCAATTTTAATAAAAAATAATCTTCAATATACAATCAGGTAAAATTATTTAGATCCCGAAGAGAGATTCATGATTTTAAAAGTTGAAATAAGGGGAATAAAATTAACTTTTTGTATTATCTATGGCCCCAATGAATACTCCCCTGGTTTCTGGCTAAGTCTGCAAACCAAAATTACAGAGTTATCTGAAGGGAATATTATTATGGGAGGGGTCTTCAATATGGCCTTCCAGGTTCCCTTAGATAGATATAGGCCAGCAAAAAATAGGAAGAAAACTAAGAGAGATAAACTTGAAGCTAACCTTCAATCCTTAAATCTTAAAGCTTTAACTAGACAAGTGATTAAGGCTAGTGTGAGGTTCTTTAAATTTGAACAAAACTGGACAATTTTTGGCAAACTTGGTTAATAAGCCCTATAGACCGACATTAATCGGTCCCATTAAAAATACGTACATTATCAAAAGATTTGTAGCTCTCATAATTTATATTATGTTAATAAACTAAATTTCTGGGCTAAGTTAAACTTGCCCAAAGTTGAGGCTGGTTTAATGGAGGAAATTATAGCACCAATATCAGAGGCGTCCATTAAAACATTGATGAACAATAAATCACAAGGCCCAAATTTGATCCCAAATGAATATTATAAATTAATGAGTGAACAGGTAACCCCAACGTTGAAAGCAGTTTTAATTCATATTTTGTAGAGGGGGGGGGGGGAATGTCATCCAATTCGAACACTTTTGTCTGCTGGCTGAGGCAACCCTGCTGGACCCTAGGTTTTAGCAAAATGCATTCCATGATTTAGCAGCAGATGAAGCAGTCAAAAGTGTAACTGCAGCTGCTACAAGAGTTAAGTCCAGTACTCAAGAAGATCAACCTCACACTAGCCTTGTGAATCCCCCAGCCCCTCCTCGATCTGAACAACAAGCTTCTTTCTGGGAGGACTTCGATGAGACAGTGACTGATGCAGTCACTGTCTACAACTCGACATCTACTGCAATGGCTGAAATGAGATATCTTGCCGAGTCCCTGATTCCAAGGACTGAAGACCCACTGGCCTGGTGGAAAGCCAGGCAGACAATCTATGAAGGGCTTACAGCTGTTATGAATATGAAAAGGAGACTTTGCATAGTAGCTACCTCTGTGCCTGCAGAGAGAATATTTTCAAAAGATGGCTAGATAATTTCAGAAAGAAAGAACAGGCTTAGTCCAAAGTTAGGCAGCTCATTGTTCTTAAGGCAACCATTATCTCTCCTAAAGACAAATCACCTTAGAGAGGAGCAAATCATCTCAAGTTGTTTATTTTTTTAAATCAAACCCTGCTTGTAAATGTATCATACTCTACACCACTTTATAGGTCAAGGTTGTAGGAGAATCTGTTGGGGCGGTTAGACATTTCACTATCAGGATTATTTGTTTATTTTTTGTTTATTAGTATTACGCCAATGTATTCCACAGTAATGTAATGTGTGTACAAGTGTATCACAGAGATGCACAGCAATAAGGCTCAGTCATAATAATATACAGTGTGTATGAGTGTATCACAGAGCTCCACAGAAAAAAAACACAGCTAATGTGCAGTGTGTGTGAGTGTATTGCAGAGTTCCACAGAAAAAAAACTCACAGTAAAAAATCACCTTGTCCCATTTGTTGAAAAGCTCTTAATTTATTCCCAATATATATCATTGGATCATATTGATCTATAATAATTTGATGTAACATATCTTGGATAAATCCCGTCAAGCCTGGCGGCCTCCTATCCTTCCACATTCTTAAGATCATTTGTCTGGCTTTAAGAATAGCTGTATTAATTAAAGGTTTGTTATGAAGTGAGCTATCTTTGACTAGGAAAAAGATTTGATAACTGTTGAATTTTATTTTAGTAGGTAAGAATTTATTTAGCCAATAGGCAATTTGTAGCCAAATTTTGGGAGTTTTGGACAAAGTCAGAAGACATGTAATAGATCTACTTCAGGGGCACTACATTTAGCAGAGATTTTTCTTGCGCGCACACAATTTAGCCATCATACTTGGGGTCATATATGATCTATTCATTAATCTAATGTGGAATTCTCTTATTGAAATTGCAGTGGTATATTTTGCAATTAAAGAGAAGTTCTTCCTAAAAAGCTAAAATTCTAACTCCTCAAAGTCATTGAGCTATTTTTAAAAAAGGACATTCAAATTGGCCGATGCGACTTGTGATGTCAAGGTTTTATACGTTAAAGATATAAGAGTGTATCCATGCACGAAAACAGTTAATAATAGGCTCTAAAGGCCCCAGCGACCAGGAGTGATCTTCCACTAATTTTAGAATGGATATGTAGTGTCTTTTTTGTAGGTATGCATAGAATTGTTTTTTATTTAGTGTAAATTTAAAGATAAGTTCTTGAATGTTTTTATAACTTTAGTTTGAGGATCTATTAGTTGTGAAATATATTTTAGGCCTTTTTGGCACCATATTTTAAATATATAATAATTGAGTTCAAAGTCAGGGTTGCCCATTATTGAAGAATACTTAGAACCTGTATTATTAATCCATAGTGTTCTACATAGTTTAATCCAAGCTTGGATTATATTTTGAATAGTATATTTCAGTATTTATTTATTTTTTCGAAGTATTTTTTTTTTATTTTTCTTTGAACAGGTAATCGTCAAACAATACAAGACATCACCATATTATGGATGGTTACATAGTTTCATTCTCTGAAAACAATCAGTTTGCAATCATGAATAGTATGTCACATTATCAGTAGACTCAAAGGATTAATTATTTATAAGCTTTTATGTCATGAATAGTGATGCAGCTAGTCATAATCGCTACAACCTAGATAATAATCTATTGCAATCACCAACCAGATATACCATTGATAAGTAATGTAAATTATGGACATACAGGAAAAATCAAGAAAGAAGTTTCTATAGTATATATTTTCCGTTGCTTACACAGTAAGCTCACTGGTGTAGAGAGGGGGGGGGGGGGTAATGGCAGGGTATGGTAAGATAGTACAATTTCAAAAGTTCACTAGGTCACCCCTAGGTTTAAAGAAGGAAAAAATAAATAAACAAGGGCGGGGAAGAGGGAGGGCGGAGCCAGCATATGTTTGCGGGATTAGATTGGGGATTTATGGGAAGAGGATAAGACTATAATTAATAAATTAATATAAGACATAGGGGGCCTATCCCCCAGGGGGCTAATAATTTCACTAAATCTTAAACATACGATCAGTGTCTCTTGGGAGTAGCTAAAATTGCGAAGGTATGGGTAACATTTGAAATGTGAAGGGTGGAGGGTGTCTCTCATGTCACCCTTCTTTAGGGTGTACCTTGATTCAATAACGTTGTATATAAATGTGCGAAAACCAAGTAAACAACAAATAACATAAATGGCATGATCTACCGCTCACATATAGTGTGACATAACAAACAGTTAACCTGCAACATAATGGGTATTAATGTATAAGCCCATGTATGATTCCCACAGCTGTAAAATACTTAGTGGGACCTATATAAAGCGCTGATTTTGGTTCACCATACATTTGTTATATAAGTAATTAATAGTTAACCATGCATCGCTTTTCCCTTCATCGTGGAAGGTTAGCAACATTATATATAATGTAAATAAACCTAAACAATGAACCATATTAATAACTAAACTTGAGAAGATTTAACGTTGTAGGGCTCTTGTCTGACCTTAAGCCCCCGATGTTACTAGTTTCCATTTGGTTCTGCTATATACCAGGGCAAGGGTCGAGATAACTACAAGTAAATGTACAAATAATAGTAAAGGTGGCCCTCGTTTTACAACGGTTCAATTTACACCGTTTCAGAATAACAACCTTTTCTTCCAGTCATGTGACTGCTATTGAAAAGCATTGAGAAGCAGTGCATTTATTAAAATAGCCAGTAGGTGGAGCTGTCCGCTTGTGTTGAAGCAAAGCCAAGCAAGCTGAAATTAATCAGTTTAACCAGACCTGAGCTATCGAGCAGATTTCAAAGGAACAAGATCTTCCTGTCTATAAATCAGTCCAGATTGGAATGCATAGAAAGAACTGTTTGCAGAAAAATGCAAGTGAAGTCTGTGTTGTGTGATTATTTTATTAGGTTTATAATGCTGTTTAGCAAATGTTTTTGTTCATTTAACTTAGTTTAATTATATATTCTGTGTTGTGTGATTATTTTATTAGGTTTATAATGCTGTTTAGCATTTAAAGTCTTCATTTCAAAGCTTTAAAAATAATGTATTAGGTGTTATTTCTGACAATTTTGAGAGGGGCCTGGAACCTAACTTCCTCACTTTCCATTGACTTACATTATAAACTGGGTTTCAGTTTACAACGGTTTTGATTTACAACCATTCCTTCTGGAACCTAACCCGGCGTAAACTGAGGGTTACCTGTATATTATTATAATAATGAGCTTCAGGTCACTAGTAACTGTTCCCTTTTTCTCTAATTGCAGGCGGCCCAACAGCGTAATGGTATAGGCCTATGGTCACAGAATCTATGATAAATATCAATAAGTAATATTGGGCCCACTCCGCTATATAATCTGTATAATCTCTATGGTAAATATAGCCTGTTATACTAGGGAGAAGTAGTAACTATTTGGTCCTCTGATTCCAAGTATAATTTAAGGTAGCCCCGATTATAGTGGCAAAGTAAACAAGCTTTTCAGTGGTATTTCTTACCCCTAGTCTGATTACCGTGTTATTTGGAAACGCTCCGTAGGGTGAAGTGGCCCAATTAGGTAGTAATCGCTTCTAACATATCCAGGCTATTTAACATCCTAACTAAACAAGTCTACAAGTTTAATAACAAAAAAACCAAACATTGTAAAATATACGTTACTAGTCAATGAAACAGGATTTCCCGGCAGATCTGGTGTACAGTCCCAAGATAGGTAAAGTGGTTTCAGCCCACAACATCTGTAAGAAAGTCAGATTCTTGATTTTGCCGTTTGGCATTTGGAAGCTGAGGTCTCTGCGGGATCAAGTCCCATTCTCTAGCTGTAGGGCTTAGTATCTCTGACCTTATCTGGGTTGGAGTATAAAGGTCCTGGGTTTTTGAGGGCACAGTCAATGAAGAATTTTATGATCCTGAAAGGTCATGAAACCATTGATCAAGCAGCTCTTTCCCCTTAGAAGGGTTGTCAAGTGTGATTAGAGATCCATCTTTGTGGATGAGCAGCTTTGTCGGGTAACCCACCGGTATTTAACCCCTTTCCACCTGAGGATAGCTGTGACTTCACAAAATGATCCTCTCTTCTTCATGGTATATTGGGAAAGGTCTAGGAAGACTTGTATATGCTGGACTCCTTCTGATAGGGAAGTAGTGTTAAAGGCAGCTTTAAGTATTTGTTCCTTGTAGGTAAAGTAGTGAAAGCGCACAATAGTATCACGTGGCTTGTCGGTCGGAACATTTTTTCCCCTTGGCAATCTGTGCCCTGTCTATGAGGAATTCAGAGTGGCTTGTAGATGTTTTCAAATGCTTGCAGTACTCTAAGATAAAATCTTCTAGTTCACTAGTTGTTACTTCTTCTGGTATGCCTCGGAACCTGAGGTTATTCCACCTCGAGCGATCCTCGAGGTCTGCAACCTTTGCCTCTATGATTATAAAAAGAGAGAGAGATGCACTCAGCTGAGACAGAACAAAAGCTAGAAAAACTTCCGTGCCTGTTCATTTTCAGTGCCACTCAGGGTGCATACTCTTTTAGCACACTATGCCCCTTCACAGAGAAATAATATCCTGTAGCATATCAGTCTGACCCTGCCCAATGACAGTCCAGCACCGAAATACCAGGCAATTCCTCTCTGAATAAGAGAAACAACAACCCCAAACGATCGTTTCGGCCTTCTGTGGGCCTCATCAGTGAGGTGCAGTCGCATCTCTCTAAGGGCATGTGTGCAAGGAGTCCACGTCTGGTTTCCCCTTTTACTCTTAGGGAAACCCAAGAGCAATATGCATAAATATAAAAAGAGTGAGAGATGCACTCAGCTGAGACAGAACAAAAGCTAGAAAAACTTCCGTGCCTGTTCATTTTCAGTGCCGCTCAGGGTGCATACTCTTTTAGCACACTATGCTTCTTCACAGAGAAAAAATATCCTGTAGCATATCAGTCTGACCCTGCCCAATGACAGTCCAGCACCGAAATACCAGGCAATTCCTCTCTGAACAAGAGAAACAACAACCCCAGATGATCGTTTCGGCCTTCTGTGGGCCTCGTCAGTGAGGTGCAGTCGCATCTCTCTAAGGGCATGTGTGCAAGGAGTCCACGTCTGGTTTCCCCTTTTACTCTTAGGGAGACCCAAGAGCAATTTGCATAAATATAAAAAGAGAGAGATGCACTCAGCTGAGACAGAACAAAAGCTAGAAAAACTTCCGTTCAGAGAGGGATTGCCTGGTATTTCGGGGCTGGACTGTACTGTGAAGTCAGGATCAGACTGATATGCTTCAGGAAAGTTCTTCTCTGTGAAAGGCACATGTTGAGCAAAAAGAGGCTGCTTCTTGGGTGTTAACTAGCCATAGAACAAGCTATTATGCTATTGTTCGTTCCTAGGTTGAGCGCTTCTCACTTTTTATTTTTGCCTCTATGATGTCTACATGGTCTACTATATGTTGTGAGTGGGCTACCAGATTAGCTTGTTCTATGGCTAAGTCCTCCTGCTTGTGCTCCAAAGCCTCAGTGCATTCACTAATAGCTCCAATATCTCTCCTCAGCTCAGCAACTGACCCCGGGATAGTTTCAGTTAGGGTCTCTTCCAGGTTTTTCATTCGTTCTGTTAAGGTGTCAACTATTTCTGATGCAGCTGCTCCATCCATTATAATGGGATAGGTTAGGGGAGGAGAAAGACTCTGTGTTAGGGGTTCGGAATGAGGATTTATCCCAAGACTGGGAGAGTTGCTATTATTAGATACTGTGGTCTGCTAGAGATTTTTTTGGAATCACGGCTGGGTGCTTCTTCCTATTACCTTGTGGCATGGTAGTTTCACAATGTTCTCTTTTGGGTATGTTGAACCCTGAGACCCTGTAGTAACCCCCTTGGATGGAAATGGCCCAAGTGATTTAGGCCATAGCTTCATTTAAAATTAAGCAGATGAATAAGGAATAAAGGCTGTTATCAATGAATCTTAATTAGTCCTGTGGCCTCTTCTTATTTAATGTGTTTCCCCTCAGGGACAATGTCACCACTGGACACAGACGGCGAAGGGGAAGAGAATATGACCCGCCCGGAACGGGAAAGGGTGAGGAGAGACACTGCTTGGTGAGGTTTAGATCAGGATGTGTGACGTATTTAAGTATCTACTTTTCTAGGTAGGCGTAGTTGGGATACACTTTATTTGCAGAGGTGTATCATAAGGGGTTACGTGTATTCAACACTTCACAATCCTGTTACACTTGCAGTTGCAAAGTCATGTAAAATTAGTAGGGCTACTTATAAATGCTTAAACAGAAAATGGGAACAAGGAATATTTATTGTTATTTTGCTCCTATAGTGTCTTGTCTGAGTCAATTAATATTGTAATGTCTGTGCTTATAGTACACTTATAGGAGTAGTGTGTAAGCATAAAAAGTAAATTTTAACTAGGGAGACATAACTCACTATGTAGTGAGTATGTCCAAAAAGTATGCTTATATGCACTATAATTAATATTGAATCAAGTTTCTAGTAAAGATACTGAGAGAACAATAAAAATAACTTTTATTTTATATCAATAAAACAACAGCAAATATTATTGTATTTCTGCTGCCCACTTGAATTTAAAACCACATCTCCCTGTACTAATATGTAAGTATAAATGTATAAATAGGTTTTATTAGGATGGTAAAGGAAAAGACAGCGCCTCATAGTGCAAATAAGTTCCAACAGTGATGGATAACACTGAAAAGATAACAGAAGGTAATATACTCACAAGGAGATTGGCACCTTTGTTGAAAGAGGTGCAAACAGGCAGACTGACATTTAAAACAGCAGTCAGTACGCTGGAGCCAAAAAGCGGTTCAGCTTTCCTGGGTGGGCCGCTGCAAACTCTCCTCTTTGGACGAGGGCAGAATGTTCAGATGTTGTGCTGTATAAATGAGCAGCAGGCAGTATTGTATTTGGCAGGCGAAATCAAAAGCAATAGTGCTAAGATGCATAAAGTTAAAAACACTTTATTATATGAGCTTAGGACGCGTTTCTCGGCCACAAGCTCCTGGCCGTTTCATCAGATAAAATGTATTCACATACATACATTTTATCTGATGAAACGGCCAGGAGCTTGTGGCCGAGAAACGCGTCCTAAGCTCATATAATAAAGTGTTTTTAACTTTATGCATCTTAGCACTATTGCTTTTGATTTCGCCTGCCAAATACAATACTGCCTGCTGCTCATTTATACAGCACAACATCTGAACATTCTGCCCTCGTCCAAAGAGGAGAGTTTGCAGCGGCCCACCCAGGAAAGCTGAACCGCTTTTTGGCTCCAGCGTACTGACTGCTGTTTTAAATGTCAGTCTGCCTGTTTGCACCTCTTTCAACAAAGGTGCCAATCTCCTTGTGAGTATATTACCTTCTGTTATCTTTTCAGTGTTATCCATCACTGTTGGAACTTATTTGCACTATGAGGCGCTGTCTTTTCCTTTACCATTTTTAGAGATTGTGTATTTCGATCAGACACACCCAAGACCAGCTGCCTGCTCCTTTTGTGAATTCTTCTGACCACTAAACATCTACAAGTTTGAAAGAAATGTGCTAGCAGAGACACTGATACTTGTCGGCTTCACTTATCAGCACCGTTCTTTTTGGGACTCTTATCACGATAAGTCTGTTGGTCATATAATAAGAATTGTTTTATCACCAATATATACATACACATTTTGGGACTCTAATCACGACAAGTTTGTTGGTTATATATTAAGAATTGCTTGATCACCAATATATATATTTATATATATTCTTGATATTTTAACGTTTTTTCTTTATGCATTTGTTTTTTATGTGATTTAATTGTATCATCAATCATCCCGTCTTTACACATATTACCCACCAGGACACAATTTTTTCTCATTTGCACTATTTAGATATCACCTGCACTATTCAGAAATTATTTTCTAGTTTCATGAGTGTTTAACTTATCACTAAATACATATCTGCTCCTTTCTTTTTCCAGTCTCACTATAAATTATATCACCATATGAATTATATCACTATTACATATTATTTACAATTGGCGCATGCTATTTCCTATTACGCCAATAGGATTTTTCACTATTCCGGTTTTATTAGGAATCTATTGTTATTCCAATGCTGGTAACAAATAATATATACAGTACTCTGTTATGAGAGTAAGCCTTATGATTCTGGTGTTATTACAGAGTACTTTCGTTGTAAGTTTTCTTTTACTATTTTCCCATGAATTGGATATTTTGTATTTCCATACACTGGATTAATACTGCCTAAAAGGTTGCTTATAAGTGTTAGTGTTGTTAATTATACTTGAAATGTACATTAAGTCTTAGTCTGAGCTGTATCAAAACTGTTTCAGCTGGAACGATATTGTCTTGTGGTTCTCTTACTGCTACATGTTAATGTGTTATATAGAACAAAACAAACAATGCTAGATTCTATCTGTCAGCTTGAAGAACAAGAACAAGCGATTCACTGGTATTCACTGTTTTTATAAGGTAAGTATTTAAAGTACTGATACTACTTTGTTTCTAAATTACCGTATTGTCCCGAGTATAGGCCGCACTTTTTCCCCCTAATGTGAGTCTTTAAACTAGGGGTGCGGCCTACAATCGGGATGTTACTCTCTGCTGCTCTCCTACAGGGAGAATTGTGCCCCTACGAACAATGTGTCATTTTAGAACAGAAAATAATGTCTCCACTCCGCCAACTGTCACTGAAAATGCTAATTATTCCTGCCTCTCTGGAATTCCGCAGTGTGTCTGGCTTTAACTGTAATCTCCCTTCAAACACCAGACAGGCAGGTGAGGGTATACAGTAAAAACGGTAAGCGCTGTTCTTGTTCTAATTACAGGGAGGGGGTTTGGGCACACACTGGCTTCCAGGAGACTCTGCCGACCGCCGCTGCACCAAAGCCCCAGCATACAACACCCTTCAATGTCAGATTGTTGGGTACTTTTGTGGGTACAGAGTGAGCCTTTTTTTTTAACCAGTGTTGACGTAGATGCCCAAATATTTATTTAAAACTACAATGCCCATGATTCATTTTGCCAGTGAAGGAGCCAGTGTTATAAGTGCGCATGCGCCCGGGTTCGCATGTGCTTTAAAAATTGTCCAGCAATCTGATGGGTCTAATGTTGTTAGTGGAGCGCATGCATGCAATCAGAAAGATGATGGAACGTTAGCTGATCTGCCAAGTTTGCTAATCTGACAGAACCTGGCAGGAGAGACACAGAGCCACCACGCCAGCACACCACTGCTTAATAGGGTGAGTAGTGGCACTATGTGAAGGAAGGAGGCTGAGTGGGTTAAGAGGAGGCAGCCTATGAGGTTTATGAGGGGGCTGTGTGTGTGTGCGAGGGGGGGAGAGTAAGGAGACTGTTAGCAAGGGAGGAATGCTAAGAGATTAAGGAGGTGTCTGCATTTGTGAGGGAGATAGGGGGGCTAAATGTGGGGAGGATGAGAGAGGCTGTGCCTGAGGATAAGATTAGAGCTGAAGGAGAAGGAGGGTGAGAGCGTAAGGAGAAAAGGGCTGAAAGGGTCAAGGGGTGTAAAAATTAAATTTCTTTAAAATGGCACCAAACTTTAGGGGTGCGGCCTATAATCAGGAGCGGCCTATACTCGGAACAATACGGGTACATATCGTTACTAATAAGTTGACAGTTTGTTTGTATATTGTATGTCGTTTAGGACACAGTGTTGCTATTGCTTTATTTATGCAATATATAATTGCCACTAGTTAGCAGGTCTGGTGTTGCACTCTGTGGTGCTTATATGGATTTGCGGATGTGATAATTCACTGTTTAAGCATGTATAGCCTATTGTACTTATAACTACACCTGAGTAAAAAGTTGACTTTCAGTGGACAAACCTCAATGTTACTATGCCAGGTTTGTTTATTATTACGGTTAAAGTTACCACAATTGTTGCCCAATGGCACTTCTATTATTATTTCTCCTTAACCGGCTAAATGAGCCAATCGTTAGATGTGTAGTTACGTTCCCCTTATCCACCGCTGTAGCTTAGTAGTTCTTGCTTATCATCTTTACATTATGCAGCAATTTAAAGCCCTTAGTGCTTTCTAGTGTTACACCTAATCGGCTAAATGAGCCAGTCGTTAGCTGTATTGTTACGATCCACTTGTTACCACTATGACTTAAAGAGTATTGCTTACCATATGTGCTTGATAAAGTTAACGATTTCAAACAAGTAAATTACGTTGATATTTTCTATAGATTGATTTAACAATTATGGAAGCTACTTTATATCGAAGGTATACAAGTACTACTGTAGATACAGAGCACACGTATGTGCTATGATGCTAAAGTACACAACACTTCACTTATATTTTTACAAAATGAGCCAATCGTTAGCTGTGTAGTTACGTTCCCCTTATCCACCGCTATAGCTTAATAATTCTGGCTTATCATCTATATGTTATGCAGCAAGTTAATTCCCTAAGTGCTTACTAGTGTTACACCTTATCGGCTGAATGAGCCAATCGTTAGCTGTATTGTTACGATCCACTTGTTACCACTCTGGCTTAAAGAGTATTGCTTACCATATATGCTTGATAAAGTTAACGCTTTCAAACAAATAAATTACGTTGATGTTTTCTATAGATTAATTTAACAATTGTGGCAGCTACTTTATATCGAAGGTATACAAGTACTGCTGTAGATACAGCGCACACGTATGTGCTATGATGCTAAAGTACACAACACTTCACTTATATTTGTACAAAAAACTATTATTAAGTTAAAGTTATACTAAGTTATTTTTGAACATCTGGAGAGCAACATAAAAACGACACCCCTGACACGGCGTTTCACTAACGCTTCCTCAGAGGGTTGCGCGGGCCGGCATCAAGCCTGACCTTTATTGGCTAGTGAGTACATACCTCTCAATACGGATTGGGTACAAAGTAACAATAGGGATTGGTTGCTTTTCAAGTCAGTCAAATGAACATGTAATGTTAGGCATTGCCATGGCAACATGGCGAGGATGAAAATGGGTAGAATTTTAACTTGTGTAGATGGTATTTAGAGCTTATAATCATGTGTGGTTAAAAGACTAGGTTATGCAATTACTGATTAGTTATAGAGCTCTTCACTAGTTTACAATAGTAGAAAACCGAGGGCTTAGTATGTAAATATGGTGGAAAAAAGCTTAACTATGATGACTAAGATTATTCTAAACTTATTGCTATGTAAATCTGATAATTTAAAATAAAATAAAAATGAGAAGTTGCTTTCTAACTTGGTGACTTATTATAGTATTGATAAACCAAATTATATTTACGTAAAAATGTGACAACAAATTGAGTGAAACAAAATATATTTTAGACAAATACGGCTAGATTTAGAGTTTGGCGTTAGCCGTCAAAACCAGCGTTAGAGGCTCCTAACGCTGGTTTTGGGCTACCGCTGGTATTTGGAGTCTTGTAGGTAAGGGTCTAACGCTCACTTTGCAGCCGCGACTTTTCCATACCGCAGATCCCCCTACGCCATTTGCGTATCCTATCTTTTCAATGGGATCTTTCTAACGCCGGTATTTAGAGTCTTGGCTGAAGTGAGCGTTAGAAATCTAACGACAAAACTCCAGCCGCAGAAAAAAGTCAGTAGTTAAGAGCTTTCTGGGCTAACGCCGGTTCATAAAGCTCTTAACTACTGTGCTCTAAAGTACACTAACACCCATAAACTACCTATGTACCCCTAAACCGAGGTCCCCCCACATCGCCGCCACTCTAATAAAAAAATTTTAACCCCTAATCTGCTGACCGCACACCGCCGCAACCTACGTTATCCCTATGTACCCCTAATCTGCTGCCCCTAACACCGCCGACCCCTATATTATATTTATTAACCCCTAATCTGCCGCCCCAACGTCGCCGCCACCTACCTACAATTATTAACCCCTAATCTGCCGACCGGACCTCACCGCTACTATAATAAAGTTATTAACCCCTAATCCGCCTTACTCCCGCCTCACTAACCCTATAATAAATAGTATTACCCCTAATCTGTCCTCCCTAACATCGCCGACACCTAACTTCAAGTATTAACCCCTAATCTGCCGACCGGACCTCACCGCTACTCTAATAAATGTATTAACCCCTAATCTGCCGACCGGACCTCACCGCTACTATAATAAAGTTATTAACCCCTAATCCGCCTTACTCCCGCCTCACTAACCCTATATTCCATCAGCCAATCAGATTTTTCCTACCTTAATTCCGATTGGCTGATAGAATCCTATCAGCCAATCGGAATTCGAGGGACGCCATCTTGGATGACGTCATTTAAAGGAAGCTTCATTCGGACTTAGGACGTCGGAAGAAGAGGATGGATCCGCGCCGGAGGTCTTCAAGATGGAGCCGCTTGTCACCGCTTGGAAGAAGATGGATGCCGGTCCGGATCTACTCTTCTGCCCGGATAGGATGAAGACTTTGGAGCCTCTTCTGGACCTCTTCAGCCGCCGCTTGATAGAAGACTTCAGCCGGAAGATGGATCTCCAGCCCCCGCTTGGGCTTGGATGAAGACTTCGGAGCCTGGAGCGATCTGTGATACCTGGCATGGTGAAAACAAGGTAGGAAGATCTTCAGGGGCTTAGTGTTAGGTTTATTTAAGGGGGGTTTGGGTTAGATTAGGGGTATGTGGGTGGTGGGTTGTAATGTTGGGGGGGTATTGTATGTTTTTTTTTACAGGCAAAAGAGCTGAATTCTTTGGGGTATGCCCCGCAAAAGGCCCTTTTAAGGGCTGGTAAGGTAAAAGAGCTTTTCTATTTTAATTTTAGAATAGGGTAGGGCATTTTTTTATTTTGGGGGCTTTGTTATTTTATTAGGGGGCTTAGAGTAGGTATAATTAGCTTAAAAATGTTGTAATATTTTTATTATGTTTGTAATTAATTTTTTATTTTTTGTAACTTAGCTTTTTTATTTTTTGTACTTTAGTTAGTTTATTTAATTTTATTTATTTGTAGGTATTTTATTTAATTTATTTATTGATAGTGTAGTGTTAGGTTTAATTGTAGATAATTGTAGGTATTTTATTTAATTAATTTATTGCTAGTGTAGTGTTAGGTTTAATTGTAACTTAGGTTAGGATTTATTTTACAGGTAATTTTGTAATTATTTTAACTAGGTAACTATTAAATAGTTAATAACTATTTAATAGCTATTGTACCTGGTTAAAATAAATACAAAGTTGCCTGTAAAATAAATATAAATCTTAAAATAGCTACAATATAATTATAATTTATATTGTAGCTATATTAGAGTTTATTTTACAGGTAAGTATTTAGCTTTAAATAGGATTAATTTATTTAATGAGTTAATTTATTTCGTTAGATAAAAATTATATTTAACTTAGGGGGTTGTTAGTGTTAGGGTTAGACTTAGCTTTAGGGGTTAATACATTTATTAGAGTAGCGGCGAGGTCCGGTCGGCAGATTAGGGGTTAATACTTGAAGTTAGGTGTCAGCGATGTTAGGGAGGGCAGATTAGGGGTTCATACTATTTATTATAGGGTTAGTGAGGCGGATTAGGGGTTAATACATTTATTATAGTAGCGGTGAGGTCCGGTCAGCAGATTAGGGGTTAATTATTGTAGGTAGCTGTCGGCGACGTTGTAGGGGGCAGATTAGGGGTTAATAAATATAATATAGGGGTCGGCGGTGTTAGGGGCAGCAGATTAGGGGTACATAGGTATAATGTAGGTTGCGGCGGTGTACGGAGCGGCAGATTAGGGGTTAAAAAAAAAAGCAGGGGTCAGCGATAGCGGGGGCGGCAGATTAGGGGTTAATAAGTGTAAGGTTAGTGGTGTTTAGACTCGGGGTACATGTTAGGGTGTTAGGTGCAGACTTAGGAAGTGTTTCCCCATAGGAAACAATGGGGCCGCGTTAGGAGCTGAACGCTGCTTTTTTGCAGGTGTTAGGTTTTTTTTCAGCTCAAACAGCCCCATTGTTTTCTATGGGGGAATCGTGCACGAGCATGTTTTTGAAGCTGGCCGCGTCCGTAAGCACCGCTGGTATTGAGAGTTGCAGTGGCGGTAAATATGCTATGCGCTCCCTTTTTGGAGCCTAACGCAGCCATTCTGTGAACTCTAAATACCAGCGGTATTTAAAAGGTGCGGCCAGAAAAAAGCACGCGTAGCTAACGCACCCCTTCTAACGCAAAACTCCAAATCTAGGCAATGGTGTTTTAAACCTTGTTAGTGCCTCAAAATCTTGTGTTTAAAACTTATTAATAAAATAAATTATTTATTTGTAAATATAATGAAATCGTGTTACTGTGCAAATTCGTTTATGTGTGTTGCTATTTATTATATGCCATGTTATCAGTATTGGTAAAATTTTAATACATGAATTATAATTAGATAAATAAAATAAAATATTTTAAAACAAATAGTGAAATCGTGTTGCGGTGCAAATTAAAATATGTGTATTACTCATTATTGTATAAAATATTGTTGATATTGATAAAGTTATAATACATGAATTGTAATTAACTAGGTGAATACATTGTGTTGGTCAATCATTTGAATTTAGTAACTAAATTAATTTGGAGTGATAACAGATTCTAGTAGTTTTTTGGTGCTGGTGAATATAATTAGGGAACTCAGTTCATATTGTATGTTTTGAGTATGCTAACATTACTGAAGTGATGTTATTAATTTTATTAGGTATTCCTAATATTTTATATTTCTTCTAATTAAGGGAAATTTATTCACATGCTGAGATTATATAAGATATGGATATTAATAACTATGGACCTGTATTGATATAATGATGTTCGTGGACTCAAATTTGAGACTTTCTTCTAAGTTTGGTAACTTGAAGATTAAGTTTCTATAAATATACATTATAATTGTTGTAATCGTTGAGTCCATAGGCTCTCACACTATTCAATAAATGTACACATTTACATTCCATTCTCAGCAATGTTTGTTCAATGTTACCTCCTCTTATACCCAGATTTGCTTGTTGCAAAACTGTAAAGGTTAGCAGGTGTTCATTGCAATTATGTTTGGAGTGGAAATGTTTTGCTACGCTGGTTATGGTTTTTTTGTTCTCCAAATCTTTCTTTGCATTTTTAATATTTCTACTATGCTCCATGATTCTGGTTCTTACTTGACGTGTCGTCATTCCGACATAAAAAAGTTTACATGGACATTGTAGTGCGTAGACTACTCCTAGCGTAGTGCATGAGAAATGGGCTGACAATAGATGTTTTCTGCCATATTTGTCATGGATTTCCTTAATTGTCCATACCTTTGGGCATGTGTTGCATGTGCCACATGGAAACATGCCATTAGACTGACTTTCTTTTTTGGGGTTATGGATATAATGGCTTCTGACCAAGGTATCTTTTAGATTCCTCTGTCTTTTATATCCTATGGATACCCTGTCACCAATTTGACTTGCTAGTAGGGGGTCATTAAGTAGAATGTGCCAGTTCTCATTTATTATATTCATGATTTGTTTAATTTGAGGATTGAATGATGTGATTAATCGTGGTTTGTTATCAACTTGTTTTGGACGGGGATGTAATAATGTTTGATGATCCATCTTAATAGCCTGTGTATTTGCTCGTTTGATTGAGCGTTTGCTATATCCTCTGTCTTGTAATCTGATCATTAGTTTTTTGGCTTCTTGTTTGTATTCCATTATGTCAGAACCATTTCTTCTCAGCTGAATAAATTCACCTTTCGGTATTGCAGATAGGGTACAAGGTGCATGTGCGCTCGTATAATGTAATAAGGTGTTTGTAGCTGTTTCCTTCCTGTATAAGGTTGTACTTATTTTGCCTTGATGATCTGCTTGTATTGTTAAATCCAGGAAGTTCACCCTATGATGGTTGTACTCGTATGTCAGTTTTAAATTAAGTTTGTTATTATTAAGGGTGGTCATGAAATCTTTGAGTTTATCTTCTGAACCCTCCCAGATGAACAGGATGTCATCTATGTAACGTATCCATATTGGGATGTGCTGCATATAGTTGTCGTTTTCACTTGAGAATACTGTATTATTCTCCCACCACCCCAAAAATAGGTTTGCATACGTGGGTGCACATGCTGTCCCCATTGCTGTGCCCTGGGTTTGTAAATAGAAGTGGTCTTTGAATGTGAAATAATTGTGATGTAATACAAAATGTAATAGTTGTTTGATGAACTCGTTGTGATCTTGGTTATCGGATATATTAGTTTAAAGAAACTATGAAATTGCTCGTTCACCTAGATGATGTTGAATACTCGTATAAAGAGATTCTACATCTGCTGTTACCAGAAAGGCATTTGGAGATAGTATTAGGTTGTCTAATTTTTGTAGCACCTCCATAGTATCTTTGACATACGAGGGTAGGGTATAGAGATACTCTCTGAGTCTTTTGTCTATATACTGACTTGGCTTTTCTGTAAGGCTGTTGTTTCCAGAAACTATTGGACGACCGGGAGGGTTGTTGATATTTTTATGTATCTTAGGAATGAGATAGAAAGTTGCCGTTGTTGGATGTAATTGTGTCAGGAATTGTTTTTCTGTTGAGTTGATTATTTGATCATTGGAGGCATTCTCTATCATTTTGTTATACTTTTCCTTGTACATTTGAGTAGGGTTACCAAATAGTTTTTTATAACATTGGTCATTTTGTAGCTGTTTCATAGCCTCTTCTAGATACATATTTTTATCCCAAAGTACTATATTGCCTCCTTTGTCCGATGGCTTTATGATAGTATCCCGCCAAGTTTGTATCTCTTGTAAGGCTAATTGTTCTTGTCTTGTTAAATTAGAAGTACTTCTATACTCAGGCAAATTCTCAATTCTTTGACATACTATCTCATTAAATACTTGAATTTGAGGTGATAAGTTACTTGGAGGAACATATTTGGATTTGTTTTTGATTTGTTGTCTCCAGTTAGTATCAGAGTTCATATCTTCTGTATTATCTTGTAGTAATTCCTGCAGATCTTGCAGTGCTGATTGGTCTGATATTGTCCAATCTTCTCCGAGTTCTTTTTTAGCATAAAGCTTTTTAAGCAGGAGTTTTCTGGTAAATAAGTTTATATCCTTTACCACTTCAAATTTATTTAAACTGTTTGTAGGGCAAAAACTGAGTCCTTTGGATAAGCTTGAAATATGATCTTCATTTAAGACATGGTTAGTGAGATTTATGATCTTTAAGTTCCCATCCTTATCTTTGAGAAGGGCTGAGTTGCCTCCTTCTTGTCTCCCTAGGGGGTACTGATTCTGGTTTTCTTTTGTTTGGTCTCGATTCTTGGGACTTTAGATTGATGGGTGGGGTTCTGTGTGTGTCTCTGGTTACCCCTAAAAAAGTATCTGTTGACGTGCTTGGGGTTGCTCTATCTCTATTTTCTAGTGCTTGTATTTGCGATCTAGTATATGTTCTTGGCTGGATGTTGATTTCACTATTAATACTTTCTATAGAGGTGTCTGATTCTGATATTTCTGTCTCACTCTCATTAAGTTGTGTGACATTTTGATTGTAGGTAGTATTGCGAGTGCGTGTTCTATATTTCTTCTGCCATTTATACACTTTTTTATTTAGATAGTCAGCTTGATCTCGTTGATATTTCTCTTTTTTGCTTTGAATTAATTCATTTTCCAGTCTGTCTAATTTCAGCTTGATATTGTTTGTACAGACTGGTAAATTTATCCAAATTTTCAAAAGTTTTGAGATTTTCATTGTGTATTTTTATTTCGGCTTCTAGAGATGCCACTTCATCTTGATCAGCCTCTATTAATATTTGTATTAATGTTTGTGAGCATGTTGTTAGAGCCTTTTCCCATCTATCGATATGTTCCTGTTTTTTGAGATCATAGCCTGGGAACATTTTTATCCGTAACCCCCTGGGTATCATATTATCTTGTTGATATCTTTGGAAAAAATGTAAGTTCCACCACCTTTTAGAGACGTATTTATGTATCTACTTTTCTAGGTAGGCGTAGTTGGGATACCCTTTATTTGCAGAGGTGTATCATAAGGGGTTACGTGTATTCAACATTTCACAATCCTGTTACACTTTCAGTTGCAAAGTCATGTAAAATTAATAGAGCTACTTAAAAATGCGTCAGGGATCCTCTTTCTAGCCGTTCACAGATTATGGAAAGTTGTCTTTTCTACTGGATAATGAGGCATAGGAGACAATCTGAACCTCTAGGCAAAATAACTGATTGGGGGTAGCCCGAGACTGGATACAATTATTTATTCAACACAGTGGCAGGCCACAAGAAAACCTTCCACTCATAAAAATGTAATTCTGTCCCAACGTTGAGGTTACTTTTCCCTTAAAACTAAGCCTCTCTTATGCAGCCGTTGCGGTGCAGGAACTAGCGAACGGCTCTCGTGCTGCTTAGCCTGGGTTAGTGGGTCAGATGTGGTCTCAGTAAAAAAGGAAGCCCGGTGGGTCACCAGTTTAGATGTGCTCTTCCAGTGTATGGTTATCCGATAATGTCCCTTTAGGCTCACAACCCCTTACTTATCAATATGGGCTAAGATGTGTGTATTGTGTTTCGTAGCACTTACTTCCCCATAGGAGGCCTCAGGGTTGGATTAGATGGCCGCTGTTCCCGCCACTAGGCTTTTCCCTCTGTGGGCTCCTCTCACTTGGTCAGGGAGATTTTGGCTCACTTCCCCCAGAGGTCCGTCTCTGTATTAGGCGGTCCGAGGGGCTGTAGATCGGAGTCCAGTGGGCAATTTGCTTGGTTGCTTAACAAGTGTCTGCCTCCAGTTCCTCTCGACACTTACTTATCAATATGGGCTATTGGCCCATATTGTGTTGGCCGGTCCCAGCAAAAGCCACTCCGTGTGGAAGTATTGTCGCCTCCTCAATTCTGGGCAAACACTGGACCCGGAGCGGAGCCCCGACCCTCCGGTGTCCAGAAAGTATAAGCAGACAGTCAAACCCACTGGGGTGAGACCGTCCTTGTGTCCTGTTGCGGCCCTCGGTCTAGTTGGTGCACGATAGTCAGAGAGCACTCCCAATTCTGGTTGTCAAGGGAATAAATGGTCTCACTGCTAGACACCTAATCCCTCTCCACTGTAGGGTGTTGTTTTTGTTAGGTTAACTGGTAATTTATACCCTATTTTGTGCTGAACGGAGCCAGAATGTTAGGAGCTCCACAAAGTTGCGACTATTCAGTTTAGTGGATGGCTCCGCCCCCCTATATTTCAGTATTTTATCTTTAGGGTATGGTTCTTTTGTTTTGTGTAATAATGCCTTAAGTATGGACGAATCAGGGACTCTTCTTCAGCATAATATGTAATATAATTAGCTTTGGTGAGCCAATCTAAAGCCACCTTGAACATGCAGTTATAGAATTTAATGTTTGGGAAAACTAGTCCTCCATCTTCCTTAATGTGAGAAAGTTTGGAGATCGAAATGTGTGGTTTCCCCCTGCCCCATAAAAATTTAGAGCAACAAGAGTTTAATTTTTGTATATCTTTACTGTGTAAGAAAGTGAGAATGTTTAGTAAGAAAAAAGGTATTTTTGGAAATATGATCATTTTGATCATAACAGCTTTGGCTGAAACAGTAAGGGGGAGTTTTGATCAACTTCTGAACAATGCAGAGAACTTTTTCCACATTGGAGTGAAATTATGTTGATACCACTCATTGGAATTTTTAGTTAAAATTATACCCAAATATTTTATTTTATTTTCTGCTTGTACAAAGAGATTGTTTAGGAAGCTGTCTCTCTTTTTAATAATCCAGAGAATTTGTGATTTGTTTAGATTAATTTTATAACCTAAAAAATGTGCTATATTCGGAAATTATGTCTAACAGACAGCGAATATTTTTTTTGTATTGCCCATAAAAAATAAGATATCTGCATATAAAGAAAGGACAAATATTCTATTGCCAATCAACACCGCCTCCAGCTCTTTTCTACATAGTACTGCTAAAGGCTCTAATACAATATTAAATAGTAATGGGGATAAGGGACAACCCTGTCTAGTTCCCTTTTGTAGCATTACATTGGGAGAGTGCCATTAATATTTAAAGAAGACATTGGATCATCATATATTAATTTAACAAAATGAAAGAGATTTCCTGAGAAGCCGAACTTATCTAGCGTGGTGAACAGATGGTCCCATGATATGGAGTCAAACGCCTTCTCGGCATCTATAGTGAGTAAGGCAAAATCACTCTGTTGTTCAGTTCTGGTTCTAGAATGAATATGAAAGTTTTCAATTAACAGCATAGCCGTTCATATATTTTTTAGAGAAGTTCTGTCTTGCATTAATCCTGTTTGGTCTGTGTATTATGTCTCTCATAATTGTCTTAACTCTATTTGAAATAATATTGGTTAAAATTTTATAACCAGAGTTCAGAAGGGAAATTGGTCGGTAGGAGTCCATCAGCTCAGCATCTCTATCTTTTATTAATTTGAATACGACATTGGAGGCAGTAAAATATTTGGATGGTTTATCAGTTGAGAAAAAATAATTATTAAATAGATCTTTAAGTGTTGGGGTAATTTGTTCTTCTAGGATTTTATAAAATTCCGGAGGGGATCTGATCTGGGCAAGGCACATTACCATTGGCTAAACTATGACTAGCATTCAATTTCTCTTGTATTGAAATTTCCCTATTCAGTAGAATCAATTGTTCAGCTGAAATTTTTAGGAGGACAACCTTTCTCCAGAAGTTTTCCTTACACTTCATGTTGATCTTATCTGCAGAATATATCTTTTGATAGAAAAGATGGAATTGTTTCAGTATATCTTTTGGAGAGGTGTATCTTTTTCCCCTAAATTTTATTGCCCCTATAATTTTTTTCTTTTATCTACTTTTGTCTAGATTAGCCAGATATTTAGCAGTTTTGGAATTTATTTGTTAAAAAAAGGCTTTGTTCTTAAGATCAGTATAAGAAAAGTCTCTCACTTCTTTTGCCTTTTGATATTCTAGCCAATGAGTTTTATCAGGATTTTCAATATATTCTGCATATTTATTCCTAAAATAATTAGCTAGCTGTATTTCTCTTTTCCCTGTCATTTTTTTCCTCTTTATCACATAGGCCATAATTTCTCCCCTTAAGATAGCCTTTGAGGTTTTCTAGAAGATCTCTGTTTTAGGTATATCATTTTTTAATTTCCCCCACTTATTTGTTAGCCAGTTCCTAAACTTGATATTTTGATGGAGGAATGTTGGGAAGAAAAATTTACCAGTCTGTTTTTTCCTAAAAAAAAGCATGATCTGAAATTAAAATGTTTTTAATGTCAGTTGAAATATCTGTGCGCAAAAGGGTATCACTAATTAGGAACATGTCAATTCTTGAGAAAGATTTATATGATTTCGACTCAAAAGTAAATATCAGTTTTAAATGTTTAGCAAAGTTATGAAGTATCTTGGATTCTCTATTGTATCTTTTTTGATTTTTAGTATTGAGTCTGTCAAAGTAAGGATTAATAGTGATATTGAAATTTCAACCTACTATTAATTTGGCATCTACATAATTTATAAGTTTAGCGTATACGTTTTCCAAAAATCTTGGTTGGAGCTCATTAGGGGCGTAGAAATTACAAAAAATAAAATAAGAGCCCTGAATCTCAATTTCTAAAATTTTAAATCTCCCCTTCTTATCTATGTCCTGAGATATAATACAATATTCTAAATTTTTGTTAAATAAGCATGCCACTCCTCTCTTCCTATTTATTTATATTAACTCTCCATTCCAATTAAATCTTAATTTATCTGATTCAGAATTGTTCAAATGTGTCTCTTGTAAGAAGACTATGTCTGAGGTAAATGTTTTGAGATATTGAACAGTTTGCTTTCTTTTGATTGGAGAATTAATCCCCCCTACATTCCAAGAAAGTATATAGAGTGTGTCTTTCATATAAGCAGAGAAGAAGAAAACAAACAAAAGTTAATGAAAAAAAAGTTTATACAAAACCAGCTCTTGAATACATCTAATAATCTATTAATGAGTACCAGCATGACTATATTCCTAAATATCGTATATGATCGTATCCATATTTTTTTTTAACATCCTCTATCTTGTTTATTATTAATGTTAGATATAACCTAGGTTACAATATTAACTATACTCTATTTCAGTGGTAACCTCTAACGTATTATATATTTATGTAACCATATTTTTTTATTAAAAATTAATATTTATACCTTAGTTCTGATCAGTTAAGCTTTATAGACACATTGAATATATTTATGTAGAAAATAGATTATGAATCAATTATATATGTCTATGTTGTTACAATTTTCTATACCAAGCAAGCTATAAAAGAAATATGTCTATAAATTAACCTTACTCAAAATGAATCGCTTATTAAAATCACACCTTACCATTAAACTTACAAGGCAATTTGTAATTAGCCAACAACACAAGTCCAATGCCAAAATATGGATTACTAATTTACAATGCTTGATTAACAACAAAACAGAGATTTTTGCCCAAATTTATCAACTCAACATATTCCTCTTAATATAACATTAAACAGTTCCAACTTAGACAAAAATAAAAAAAATTCTAAAATATATCACGAAAACTGCAATTAACTTATGACATACAAATATATAATTCCTTTCTTAATAATAATATTTAACGCCAGTAAACTTACTACCCTAGTCTAATCAATATTAAATATAACAATGAGATACATTTTAACTCACAAACTGCAGCTATACTATGCTATAAAGAATTTCATTGCTAAAATCTATTAAAAATATAAAATAACGGGGGGCAGAGCCTAGCCACAGACTAAGATGGCTGCGTTTTGTTAGAGCTCTGTAGTCCCCCTAGTCTTCAATATATAATTAGCGTTTTCCCATAACCCTATAATAAGCACAATACCACTACCTAAAAGCAGAACGATCCTGGGAACTACTGGGGCAAAACTAACAAAGTGGATGGCGGTGCAAGCTGCGGCATAAAGATCAGAAGCCGCCAAGAATAGGGCCCCGGCGGGGAAAATAAAGTGGACAAAAGCCCGCACACGGCTGGGAGAGGAAGGAGGAACATATCCGGCACTGAAGCCCAGCTGAATCACCTACCGGTAATTGCCCGCAACATCACAAACACAGACCGGGCAGCACTGAGGCGGATCACATGGGCGGCGCATTAGCTCAGATCACGAGGTCGGACAGAGGCCTACTCAACCAGAGCCGCCGGCCATCAGGCACAAAGACGGACAGCTAGAGCTGAGCAGAGAACGCCGTCACCCGACGGTAAGACCGGTCCGCGCAATTCCCCTGCGACCTCACTGTCACATAGCCCAGAGATCAGTAAAGGGCAGCTGCAGGCAATCACTGACTGAGAAATAGGGAACAGAGCAGGGTATATTATCCCTTAAAAGCAATAGAAGGGAGCATTGCAGGTCCCAAACGGCTACAGCAGCATAACTAATTTCCCTCAGAAACAGGGACACGATGGTTCACTGTAATTATTGAACATTATAAGCATTTAAAACAAAGGGTGAGGAAAGCACAAAAGAGGGCCGCAAGATATAAGCACAGAGGCATAAGAGTCACGCAAACAAACTCCCTAAGCAGCTAATTAAGATTAAGAGGACAGGAGCACTAAAAGCACCACTAGTACTTTATTCTATATACCCCAGTATTGTTAAAGTACACTGAGCAGATAAGAACTTAACCACTCTCTTCTAAGCTTTCCACATAGGCTGTAGTGAGTGGGGTGAGGGGCTTGGGCCACGAACACTGCCCACACTGAAGGGAATATAGAGAATAAAAGACAAATAACAACAAATAAAACTAAAAAGCTGTTAATAATAAAAACCAAAATTGGTGCTACATCTTCCCTGCTTGAAACAACGGATGCACAGCAAAAGTGAGGAGCTTAATAGGGTCACTTAGCACAGACAACGGCTACAAACCATGGCTGCCAAAAGGACTGCTAAACCGCCTAGGAATACACAATCCACAGCGCTGGATAATTACCTAATTCCAGTCGAACCAACCATGCTTACAATGGATGCAGAGAGTAGCTCATCAATGCAGACAGCGTCAGTTCATGCACACGACCCTGGCGCACACAACAGGTCACAAAACTATCTGACCAGAGAAGATATCAAACATCTATCTTCAAAAGAGGACATCAGGGAAGCGATGAAGGACTTCAAGACTATGTTTGGGGAGCTGAAAAGAGACATTATGGTTGTGGACCGTCGTGTTACACAGATTGAAGAGAGACAAGAAACCCTAAGCTCAGATCTACAACATCAAACCAGCCAAATGCAGGCCCAAGAGGGTACAGTACAAACACTTATGGACCGCATAGAGGATTTAGAGAATAGGAGCAGGAGGAACAATCTTAGGTTGCGGGGCATAACCGAGGCAGTTGATCCTCCCGCCTTACAAACGTACATACAAGACTTTATTAGACACCTCAAAAATAACGACACTGCCCCAGACACTGCGATAGAAAGAGCACATCGGGCCCTACGCCCCAAACCACCTAACAGGGCGCCACCTAGAGACGTTATTATGAAACTACTGTCCTTTAAAGATAAGAAAGAAATCTTAAGACTTGCCAGAACACAACACCCACTTGAGTTTAGAGGCTCTGAAATACAGGTCTATTCTGACCTGTGTCCAACGACTCTACAGAAACGAAGGGACTTGAGGTTCGTTACTGCGGTCTTAAAAGAGAAGGGACTGCCATACAGGTGGGGATTCCCTACCTGTCTGATTGTCACAAAAAATAATACTTCCCATGTGTTGAAATCTATGGAAGACCTCCCAAACTTCAACCAAGCATTGGGCATCAATATCCGCCCACCACAGGAAGCAGCAGATGATCCACGGGGCCATCCTGGCCACAACCCTAGGGCGAACCAACAGCCTCCAGCTTGATGGGACAGCCTCAAGAAAGAAAGGACTATACAGCTATCACTGAAAAGTGAGATATATTGAACATTTCTTGAGGCAATACCAGATGAGTCCTTAGCAGGCTATACAGGTCGTATATCAAAGAGGACTTTGTTGGTAATGTGTAAGATAACTATAACTGCCACTGTTAAAAGTATTTAGCATAGATTATCCTAGAATTGAGTTAGAATGTTATAGCAAAAGCTAGTTTGTTTACAAATGTGTTGCTTAGCCAGTTTTAAAATGCACTTATAAAGTTTGTATGTTTTAATGAACAGAATTTAGACAACTATCACACAGACAGATGAGATATCAATGAACACTAACTAGCAAATGGTCTAGGCGTCTAAACACACACTGACCGCAAATCACGACCCAATGGCGCCTATTAGTGACACATACACATGATAACTGACAATACAGCACCAAAAAACATGGCAAAATAACATGACATATACACACACCACAAGCGACGCTACAAGCACAACAAAGGATGCAACATCAACTCTTATAGGCACTGGCAGACATTAGAGGAAAAACGACACCTATGCATTTGGACACCTTAGACGACGACCAGGAACAAATTCTGCTCGCAAAATATATGTGCTAGTAAAGTTTAATAATTTTTTTTTTATTTTTTTTTTACTTGGAAAACATTGATTTAAAGAAAATATGTTAATAGTTTATATATAAGATTGAAGACAGGGGGACAACTACCCCTAGTATTTATTTTTTTTGTAGTTATTGCTACTTGTTGCTACTACGAAGTAGTAAATCTTCTACTTCACCTTTTTTCTACCTCTCTTTTCACCCTTTTAGAGGCATCTGCTTCGGCTCTCAACAGCTGAATACCTATTCTAACAATCCTAGACTCACTTACTTCCTCCCCCCTTCTTACATACATTTTTTCTTCCTAAAACTCTTCTAGCCTATCTCTCACCTCTCCCTTTCCCCTCCCCCTTTTTTTTTTTCTCTCTTCTCCTTTCTCCTCCCGCCCACCCCCCATCCTAACACTTAGATTACCCTACCCCAAGGGGGAGCAAAACCATCATGGCACCCAATCAGAGACATGCACAAACACACCCAATAGAATTGGTTTCCATTAATGTCAAAGGCCTGAATAGCCCCAATAAACGATCTATAGCACTTAGGGACTTGCAGAGGATGGGTGGTGATATCATATATTTGCAAGAAACCCATTTTGCAGCTGCCCACGAACCTACCTGGAATAGCCGCCAATACCCAACTGCATTCTTTGCGTCTGGGCCACAAAAAAAGAATGGGGTGGGAATTATCCTACACTCTAAACTACCTTTCCAGGTAATACAAACACACAGAGACCCGGAGGGCAGATACTTGGTTATAACTGGCTCCCTATACGGCAGGCCGATCACGTTAGCTACTGTGTATTGTCCAAACCACTCACAACACCTTTTTCTCTCAAAAGTAGTCTGCAAAATCCTAGAGATGAGAATCGGAATCCTATATCTGGGAGGAGACTTTAACGCCCCCCTAGACCCCATTCTAGACACATCTGATGGTATCTCCAGCGTCCCCCACAGGACACTCAAACGCATGACCGCTACTCTGACAGAATTGATAGTTCACGATATATGGCGCGTACATCACCCAAAAAGCAAAAATTACACATTCTATTCACACCCACATAGAAAGTACTCAAGAATTGACCACCTGTACACAGACACCACTGGCCTCACGATAACCCAAAACAGTAATATTGGCGTGATATCATGGTCGGATCATGCTCCAACTAGATGTTCAATCCTGTGGCCCAATGTCCCAGTCACGCCATACATATGGCGACTAGATGACACGCTACTTGATGACCCTGTCTTCAGGACAGACATACATAAAGAAATGACAGATTTCTTCCAGCTTAATGATGATGGTCACACGGAAGGCACTACTGTCTGGGAAGCGCACAAATGCACTATTAGAGGTCTCCTGATCAAAAGGAGATCCGCCCTAAATAAAATCAAAAGAGAACGCTACCAGACGCTACTAACGCGAGTGGCACAAGCGGACCAAAATCATAAATTACAGCCCAATGACGAATCCAAAACAAAAATGCTAGCAAACGCTAGGGGAAACCTTTTGCAATACCTGCAGGAGGAATATAAAAAAAAAGCGCTGATGCTGAGACAACTATATTTTGAACATGGGGATAAAGCAGGGAAGCTGTTGGCCAGAGCGATAGCAAGGAAAAAACAAAAGGCATATGTGCACCATATAATTGACAAAGGGGGGGAGACGAGAATGGATGCAGAATCCATTGCAGACACCTTCAAAAACTATTATGAACCATTATATAATATAGCTAGTGAAGAGCAAGGGGGACGTAAACACCCGCACCCGTCGCGAGACGAAGATACCATTCTAAATTACCTTGAGGGAACTGAACTTCCCAGACTCACAGATCAAGAACGGGATTCATTAGACACCCCAATCTCAGAGGAAGAAATTAAACAAGCAGTCAAAGACCTCCCTTCGGGGAAAAGCCCGGGGCCTGATGGCTTTGGACTTAAGTATTATAAAACTTACGCCGACATCTTGGTCCCTACCCTCGCAAAGTTGTTTAACGCTTTGTCCCAAACTTCCAAGCTCCATGCTAGAAGCCTACATCACAGTGTTGCCTAAGCCGGGGAAGCAGCAGGACACTCCAGGAAATTTCAGACCAATATCACTTCTGAACTCTGATGTCAAGATACTAGCAAAGGTCTTGGCTAATAGAGTGAACAGGCTGCTCCCCGGGTTGGTGTCCACTGATCAGGTGGGATTTATCCCAGCACGGGAGGCGAGGGACAACACCTTGAAGGTATTACAGATGATTACAGACGCCCAACTGCTTGATACACCACTCTCCCTGGTCACTACGGACGCTGAGAAAGCGTTTGACCGGGTGAGATGGTCATTCATGAGGCTGACATTACAAAAATTCGGCTTTGGAACTAAAATTGTAAATATGATTATGTCCTTATATTCTTCCCCCAACGCGAGAGTCAGGGTAAACGGCACGCTATCTAACTCATTCAACATTAACAACGGCACCAGACAAGGCTGCCCCCTCTCGCCGCTTTTATTCGCGCTTACCGTTGAGGTTTTGGCGAGCAGAATCAGAAACAATGCACATATCAGAGGGTTCTCAATTGGTGGTGGAGAGCAAAAACTCTCAATGTATGCCGACGATGTGCTATTGTCAATTTCGAACTCGCCGGAGTCATTATGCGAGGCCATGACAGAGTTATCGACGTTCGGAAGCATGTCAAACTTCTTGCTTAACCCGCAGAAGTCCGAAATATTGATCATCAAAGAGCGCCCCGACCTGGTAGAAGCACTTCGGACTAACTGCCCGATCAAGCTAGCACGCCATTCCATCAAATATTTGGGAATAAAAATCACCCCCAACATACAAGAAACGATAGATATAAATTATAAAAATATCAGAGACGAGATTATAAAAGACCTAGCTAATTGGAAAAACAAGACCATCTCATGGATGGGGCGAATTGGGGTGGTTAAGATGAATATCTTACCGAGGGTCCTGTATGTGATGCAAACCATACCAGTCTCCCCATCTGCACATTACATACAACAAATTCAGAAGGCAATAGAAGCATACATATGGAATGGCATTAAGCCTAGAGTCAGAAAGCTCACCACGTACCTGCCAAGAACTGGAGGTGGCCTGGGAGTGCCCCTTCTGAAAGAGTATCAGAGAGCTATCGCCCTGCAGAGACTAGTGGAGTGGTGTCACAATCTGCGACACAAAGCTTGGATCCAGATTGACAATGATATCTTGGGTTGTGGGAATGTGGGAGCTCTGGCCTGGATCTCAGCCAAGAACAGGCCAGAATCTGTTGCACAATACCCTTTGATGCGGGAGGTGTTCGAGGTATGGGACAAGATACTTACTAAAAACCCACATATATCCACGTTCCATTCACCAGACACTCCGGTCAGAGAAAACCCAGACTTGGGTATGGCATATAGAACACATGCAACAGGTGATTTTTACACCTTAGCAGAAACCTCTATAGCTAACATCATACAACTGGGCAAGCTCAAAACACAATCTGAATTATCAGATTGGGCACCTGAAATCTTCGTGTCGTGGTTCAGAGTGGCGCAAATGCAACATTACATAACAATGCACAGAGACAGGGCGGCCCTGACCAGACAAAGAACACTCTACGAGACATTGTGCACAATGACCCAGACCCCATCACACTTAATTTCACAAATATACAAAGCTTTACTCACAAAGGGAGATACTACCCTGCCGACCTATACCGCAACCTGGCAGGCCGAACTATCCCAAAATATAGACATGAAAGATTGGATTAAGATCTTTGCAAAAGCCAAAAAAGCTTCTGTCTCCATGAAAATACAGGAAACACATTACAAGCTTTTAAGCAGATGGTACATGACGCC
Organism: Bombina bombina; assembly: GCF_027579735.1. Taxonomy (NCBI): domain Eukaryota; kingdom Metazoa; phylum Chordata; class Amphibia; order Anura; family Bombinatoridae; genus Bombina; species Bombina bombina. The sequence continues at coordinate 542,838,570 of NC_069501.1, read as the reverse complement.
CCAACGACTACACAAAATCTACCCACACGTAGACGGGGATGCTGGAGGGGTTGTGGGGAGGAGGGAACACTATTACACATATGGTGGACATGCCCCCATATACAGCCTTATTGGGAGGAGGTATTAGGAGAAATGAGTAAAAAATTGGGGACCATAATTCCACCAAAACCTACTTATCTGATATACCATGAACTACCCAAGGTGACAGGAGAGGAAAAATACCTGCTCCTCTTGTTAATGTTAAATAGTGCGAAGGGTCTAATACCTGTTCATTGGAAAAAACCGCAAGGTCCGACTTTGCAGGAATGGAGAAATAGAGTGGGTGATCTGCTACGACTGGAGCGATATCACTATCTCAAAACGGGCAAACTAGCCACACATGAAATGATGACACTGGTATGGGAGGGCAGAGGCATATAATGGGTGTAGATGCAGTACAGTGGACCACCGCGGGAGACAAGACGAATTCTATGACTCTCTACCACATGGAAATCATTACATGGGCCCCTCCATCCCTCCTCTTCCCTCCCCCCTCCACTTCCCTCTCTCCCCTCCCTTTTTTTTTTTTTTTTTTTTTCTCTCTCTCTCCTCTCCCCCTGCTTGGTGCTCTATTTCTTTTCTTTCTCCTATTTCTCAAGCCTTACGAACGGTGAGGTAGTAACATCAGGAATCAACCATGTCTCGGTTGTATGTAATTGAAAGCCAAGCTGTTATCAGATATGTGTAACCAAAGATCCTGATGTTAGGTTCCAAAGTATAAGTTTATTTGTTAATACTGAATTTATAACATAGCGAGCGTATTGGCTTGCTGAAACAAGCTCGAAAATAATGGACTAGCCACTAGCATCTCACTAAGCGAGGTGAAACAGAATGTTGGATAAATAGAAATAACTAGCGAACAACCTAAATGAATAAAGTGGTTCTGTAATAAGTCCCTCACCAAGCATGTTGAAACGGCTGTATCCATGAACAAAGAAATGTTTCTGTTTTGAAAATGTTGTTCTTACTTTCTCCTCAATAAAGCTTGTTTGAAAACTCAAAAAAAATATAAAATAACCATTAATACATTACCACACAACCAATAGTTGAGAGTTTCAGCTTTTCCAGATAAATTATTTTCACCGTCATGTAAGAGGGGACAAACACATCTGGAAGTAAATGTTAGGCCCAATTTTGTCTTACAAAACTATGTGTATTTCCAAGGCAGTAGTTTGTCAGTAAGCCAAGTTAAGCAGCAAAAAAGCCAAGCCCAGCTCCTTTTACTTCCTGTGCAAGGGCTTTTATCTCTCTGATAAAACCCACCTCTTTTCTTTTTATATATCTTTTTATTAGTTTTTTGCACATGAAATATAATTCTTGAAATAACATCAAGTACATATGACATATACAAGATTTAGTTGTTTGAACCAACTGTCTCGAAACATAGCAAAATTAAATATAATTCTCAAAATGATACAGAATATAAAGACATGATTTAAAATGCGCAATAAACAATCATGTACAAATACTGTATACAAACTTTGGTTATTAGCACCAATTGTCACGAAACCCGAGTGTTTTCATAGATAATGAACAATTTGTATAACTTAAAATAATGATCAACAGATCTATTTATATCAATTATTTATATATATATATATATATATATATATATATATATATATATATATATATATATACACATTTTATGTCAAACCCAGTAGATCGAAAAAAAATAATAGAGCCTATAATTAGAAGAACAAATAATACCTAAATGTGATACAGAAGATCCCTCTGCAGCCAAACTCTCCAGCCAACAAGCGGCTCTGTAGGCTTCAGGTTACAGAGACTGTTATACAGCAACCTCCTTCGACACACGCTGCACTGATCCTGACAGCAGAGAGTACCCCCTTCATTGAGCTGGAATGGATGTCACTTCTTCTGTATTAGGCTTCAGGCTGCAGGGACTAGAATGTAGTGCCTCCTCCAGCACAAGCTCAGCTGATCCTAGCAGCATAGCACACCCCCAGCAAGGAACTGTATCCAATACCACTGATTCCAAACCTATCTTCCGAGAAGAATGATGCGATGTCTACCGCCAGCCAATATCGGCTGAAAAAGACTTCCTGTGCTCTGGTCTTGATGAGACCGGCCGCCCAATCCTACCCTCGATGCAACGTGGGCCAAGGGGCTAATTGCTTGGGGTAATAGGTCTTCAAGCTTATCGCCTCAACGGTGATGCAGAGCAGTCTGCATCCGAACCTTCACCCCAAACGGAAGCCAAACCCACCTCTTTTCTAATCATTTGTGAAATTTGCGTACGCTCTTATTCAGAGCTTGTCCCTCATTGGCTCTTTGGTAATGCATGTCTTTTAAAAACAGTCAACCCTTTTGGCTGTAATATTAGTTTTAGTCCATTGTTTCATTATTAAATACTGCTACAGTTTAATATATATGTATTAAAGTGTTCACTAAATACACTTATGTTTCCTAGTATTAATAGACTTATCTGTTCAACATATATGGGACTACGTAATACTACTGAAGATGTATATATCAATACCAAACATGAGTATATTCCCCTACAATACACCTATAAATATACACACACTTCGAGAGAGGAAAGAGAGAGGAGAAATATACACACACTTCGAGAGAGGAAAGAGAGAGAAGAGAGAGAGAAGAGAGAGAGAAGAGAGAGAGAAGAGAGAGAGAGAGAGAGAGAGAGAGAGAGAAGAGAGAGAGAGAGAGAACCCAGAGGCTGTCCACTAACTGTAGTTACCTTGATGATCTGTTTCTTGGCTTGAAGAGGAATCCTGAGAGAGTCAACAAAACTTGAATCAATGAAAATACCAGCAGCTCCAGAGTCGATGAGAGCGTGAGCTTGAAACTTGGTGTTTCCAAAAGTGATAGTTACAGGAACAAAGAGTTTAGGATTGAGGGATGACATGGGATTCTGGCTTAACTCTGTCCCTCTATCAATAGTTAAGCCTTGGCTTTTACTGGCCGGATTGGACAGTCCTTCAGTAAATGTCCTTTGGTACCACAATACAGACATAACCCAAGAGTACGTCTTCTATGGAATTCAGCTTCTGTTAACTTAATAGCTCCTACTTCCATGGGTTCTACAGACTCCGGAGAATGGGAATTATTACTAGAGAGACTTGAGGTTCGAATAGGACGAAAATTAGATCTAAAAAAGGATCTCCGATTCCTATCTCTCTCCTGAAGACATTCAGAATGCCGGGCGTCAAGATTAATACACAAATTGATAAGACCGTCCAACGAGTCGGGAAGTTCCCGAAATACAAGCTCATCCTTAAGGCGTTCACAAAGTCCATTGCGAAAGGCTGCCCGTAAGGCTCCATGGTTCCAATCAGTTTCTGCGGCTAAAGTCCTGAATTCAATAGCATATTGAGCTACAGAAAGGGATCCTTGTCTTAAATCCAACAATCCTGCCTCAGCAGCTGCAGACCTCCCAGGCTTGTCAAAAAACAGAAGAAAAAATGGACACAAATAATTCCACATCCTGAAGTAAAGGATCGTTTTTTTCCAAAAGAGGAGACACCCAGGCTAGAGCCTTACCCTTCATGAGGGATATGATAAAGGTGATCTTGAAAGCAGAATTGACAAAATCTTGAGGATTGTTTCTGAAGTGTAAATGACACTGATTTATGAATCCACGGTATTCTTCCGGATTACCGTGATATTTATCTGGAAGTGGGAATCTTGGTATATACTGTCCAACTGGCTAAGATGGGTTAAAAACGGCATTGGAACTAGCAGCAGCTGCAGCAGGAGTTGCCGTAGCTTGAGAAGGAATGGAGAGGTTATGTAGCAGAGCAGTAATCTGGTCAAGCTTGGAATCAAAGATTGCAAATGAGCAGAATGATTTCCTAGAAGTTGCCCTTGTAAGAGCCACAGCCCTGGATAACACATCGGGGTCCATAATATGGCCCGTTTGTAATGTCAGGTTAGGAAATGTCCAGAAGAAGACCCAAATGCTAGGGCGAACTTAAACAACACCCTTGCACTCTGAGTTTAATCCAGGACGTAACCCCACAACAACCTCTATAAAACAAGGGACTCACAATATGGAGCAGTGTTGGTCTGAGTCAACAGGGAAGAGAAATGGAATTCTAGATATCAGCCGGATAGACTTCTGAATAGGGAACTGTATACAGGCAGTTCAGGAATTGTCCTCCTCAGAACCAGGAATGCAGGGATAGACTACAATTGGAGGGTAAAACAAGAAACAGTTAATAATGCAGAATCTGGCAACAGGTTATCAGGCAGTTTGAGGGTTAACACAGCGTAGTCTGTACTTGCAGAGTTTGGCAACAGGTAATCAGGCAGTTTGAGAATTTACACAGCGTAGTCAGTACTTGCAGAGTTTGGCAACAGGTTATAAGGCAGTTTGAGAATTTACACAGCGTAGACAGTACTTGCAGAGTTTGGCAACAGGTTATCAGGCAGTTTGAGAGTTAACACAGCGTAGTTAGTACTTGCAGAGTTTGGCAACAGGTTATCAAGCATTTTGAGGGTTAACACAGCGTAGTCAGTACTTGCAGAGTTTGGCAACAGGTTATCAAGCAGTTTGAGGGTTAACACAGCGTAGTCAATACTTGCAGAGTTTGGCATCAGGTTTATCAGGCAGTTTGAGAGTTAACACAGAGTAGTGAGTACTTGCAGAGTTTGGCAACAGGTAATCAGGCAGTTTGAGGGTTAACACTACGTAGAACTCACAGGAGCCATGAAGAGGAACAAAACAAACGGGCACTGAAGGAACAGGAAGCCCGGAATAAAAAGCCGAATCCTGACATTAGCAGGAGGGACGGCTCAGACAACCTGTCAATCAAGCACGCAAAGAGGACCGACGGAGCTTCCCGGCGGCTGAACGTGACAACTTTAACTTCCCCCTATAATATCAAGGGCATTTGACGCTGACATAGAGCCTAAGGTCTGTGTATTGGAACTCAGTACGGAACACTTAACACCTAGATAATAGATATTTACATTTCATGGCCATCCCAAAGTCTTGCTAGCTTCAAAGAACTGATCATTTTAGACTTCAAGACTATCTCCCCACAGGAGGTCTGGTGATGTGATAGGAAATCCTTTGAAATTTATACCTCCTAATTTGATAGATGTCTGCTTTTGAACACTGAGATATGTATTTGGTCAGAAAGAAGGGGTTTGATTGCTGAGTCTAGCTTCAGAATCTTGACAAACGGATTTGCATTTAGCAATGGTATTAAGAATGTCCAAGTTTAATATTTAATAGATAACATACTTATTTTATCTTATTACATATATATATATATATATATATATATATATATATGTATGTAATGTCAGTCATCCATTCCCTGACATTAATGTCCTCGAGTTATGGAAATTTTTCAGTTTAACTGGGTATTAAAGAGTTGCCTGTATTCCCAAATTTATGAGCTGTGTATAATAGGGGGCAAACACATCTTTTATTTGAGATTTCTGCTGAAAAGTCTTGAAAGATCAGGATGCGCTCTTTATTTCTTCTATACATGACCTCTTCATCTCCCGCTCTCTCAACCTTCTGGCCCTAACAGAAACCTGGCTCTCTTCCCTAGACACAGCATCCACTGCTGCTCTGCAACATGGGGGTCTCCACTCCAGCCACACTCCTAGGTCTGTTAATAAACAAGGAGGTGGTGTAGGTATTCTACTTTCCTCCCATTGCACCTTTCAACAATTACAACCCATCTCTTCCCTCACATTTTCCTCATTCGAAACCCACATGATTCGCTTATTCTCTCCCCTCTCTATATGTGTTGCAGTCATATACCGACCCCCTGGCTCCTCAACTCAATTTCTAGATCACTTGGCTGCCTGGCTACCTTATTTCCTTTCCTCAGACACCCCTGCCCTCATTCTTTGTGACTTCAACATCCCTCTTGACAATCCCACTGCCTCCCCTGCAAAACAAATTCTGCAACTCACTTCCTCTTTCGGTATGTCACAATGGACTGATTCTCCCTTTCACAAAGACGCAAAGACGGTCACTCCCTTGACCTGATCTTTTGCTATTGATGCACTCTCTCAAACTTCACAAACCCCCCTTTTCCTCTTTCTGACAACCATCTCCTCACTTGCAACATATCATCCCTCCCTATAACTCTCCCTCCTTCTACTCCTCAAACCAAACTTCACAGAAGCATTATGTAATTAGATCAACAACAGCTTGCTAATTCCCTCAAACCTCTCATCTCATCCTTCTCCTCCTTTTCCTGCCCTGACCAATCTATCTGCCACAATAATTCCACCCGTACATCCGTCCTTGACAATCTGGCCCCTCTTACCATAGCTCGGAAATCACACACTCATCCTCAGCCCTGGCATACTCCTCTGACACATTACCTACGCATATGTTCCCATACTGCTGAGCGGCACTGGAGAAAATCTCAGAGTTCAGCCGATTTTCTTCATTACAAATTCATCTTGAACTCCTACTATTCTGCCCTTAATCTCTATAAGCAACATTACTTCTCTACTCTTATCTCTAATCTTTCCTCAAACCCAAACATCAAACGTCTGTTCTCCACTTTCAATACTCTTCTCCGCCCACCCCCACATCCTAATACAACTTCTATGTCAGCTCAAGACTTTGCCAGCAACTTCAATAACAAAATCCACTCCATCAGAAACTAAATCAGCTCTCAACATAATTCCATTCTCTCACCCCCTCAAAAGCTCTCAATTAACCACAACCCACATAGCCATAAACGTAGCTCTTTCTCCCCTGTTACTGAGGAAGGAGTTTTGGAACTTTGCGCTCTCACCTCACTACCTGTCCCCTTGACCCTATCCCCTCTCAGCTACTCCCCTCCCTTCTCTTCTACCCTTACCCCTATACTCACACATATTTTCAACCTCCCCCTCAGCACCGGTATATTTCCCTCATCTCTGAAACATGCACTGGTCACACCTATCCTCAAAAAAACTTCCCTTGATCCAACCTCTCCATCCAACCTCCGCCCTATTTCCCTCTTCCTTCTTGCCTCAAAGCTTCTCGAAAAACTAGTATATGCACGCCTATCCCATTTTCTTACATTAAACTCCCTCCTTGACCCACTGCAATCTGGATTTCGTCCCCATCACTCCATAGAGACAGCAATTGTTAAGGTTACCAACAACCTACTTACAGCAAAATCAAAAGGCCACTTCTCTCTGCTTATCCTCCTTGATCTGTCCGCAGCCTTTGATACTGTTGACCACACTCTTTTGCTCCAAACCCTCCAATCCTTCGGCATCTGTGACACAGCCCTCTCGTGGCTCTCTTCCTACCTGTCAAACCGTATCTTTAGTGTAGCCTTCTCTGGGGCCTCCTCTGCCCCGTCACCACTTTCTGTCGGAGTACCAAAAGGCTCTGTCCTCGGTCCCCTTCTCTTCTCAATCTACACGTCATCACTAGGTTCCCTAATAAAGTCCCACAGTTTCCTTTCCAATATCATTTGTACGCCGACGACACCCAAATCTACTTCTCTGCACCAGACCTATCTCCTTCCTTGATAACCAGTATCACTAACTGTCTTTCTCACATCTCTTCCTGGATGTCCTCTCACTACCTCAAGCTAAATCTCTCCAAAACTGAGCTCCTTATTCTCCCCCTTCTTCCAAAATCTCCACCCCAATCTCTCTATAACTGTCGACAACACCATTATTACCCCTACCCCACATGCCCGATGTCTCGGGGTCACACTTGACTCAGATCTTTCTTTCACACCTCACATTCAGTCCTTGGCTAAAGCCTGACGCTTCCACCTTAAAAACATCGCTAAAATTAGACATTTCCTTACACAAGACACAACTAAAATTTTAATTCACTCTCTCATCCTTTACGCCTCGATTACTGCAACTCTGTCCTCTCTGGTCTCCCCACCTGCCACCTAGCTCCTTTACAATTTATAATGAATGCCTCTGCCCAGCTCATCTTCCTTACACGTCGCTCTTCATCTGTTGCACCTCTCTGCCAATCCCTTCACTGGCTTCCTCTTGCCTCTAGCATTAAACACAAAATTCTCACTGACATACAAATCTCTCAACTGCACTGCCCCCCCCTATATCTCAGACCTTGTCTCCAGATACTCTCCCTTCCGTCCCCTTCACTCTGCGCATGACCTCCTACTCTCCTCCTCTCTTGTTACCTCATTGCACTCCCGTTTACAGGACTTCTCCAGACTGGCTCCCATCTTGTGGAACCCTCTGTCTCACTCCACAAGACTCTCCCTTAGTTTTGAAAGCTTCTAGCGCTCCCTAAAAACTCTACTGTTCAGGGATGCATACAACCTACACTAACCTTTCTTTATACCAGTTCCTCTCCTCCATTGCTAACCCTCTGAACCCCTTTAGCATGTATGCCTAAGAGTCCAGCTGTTCGCAGATCACCTTCTTAAGAGCTGACTACAACAGTGCAACTCTTGGCAGGGCCCTCTACCCATGTGATCCCTATAATTGTTTTGTTGTATTCCGCTTTTGTTTATAGCGCTGCAGAATCTGTTGGCGCTCTACAAATAACAGATAATAATAATTTAAATAAAATGGAATTTGTTTGCTATATTGAGTGAGGATTTTGAGCTTATCCTGAAAAATCAAGTATCTTATCATGATTGACCTTTTCTGCATATATCTTATCTTGCATATTAATAGGACCCATTCTATAGTATGTACTCTCTCTACTGCTAAAGGAATGAGTTCTGTTGGGATCCCAAAGGCCTGTGGTAGAGACAAAGTAGCAAATTTCACAAGGTCTGCATTCCACATAGTTTATGGAAGCCATACTACTTTCAGGTTGTTCCCGCGTGATCTATCCTCAAGCTCGTATAAACGAAATTGTAGAAGCTAAATAGTTTGAGATTGTGCTTTTAAAGTGATTTGTTGGGAGCTCTGTATGTTATCTGTCAGAAATCCTGTTTTCTATTTCGGTGATCCTGCTCACAAATTGTTTTATTTCATTTAGATAGCAAAAAGAGTTATTTCTTTAAACTGTCAAATTGGGATATGAAGATGTCAGAAATCTGTTTGACAAGGTTGTTGGTGTCTATGCTAGTATGAGAGGGGGCGAGGTTATCTATTAGACCTGCCTCAGAATAGTCTAGACCAGTGGTTGACAAATCTTTTTAAAATTTAGAAGCCAGTAAAAATATTTAGGAGCCAGACATACTTTTAGGACTCAGAGAGTGGAATTTGTATATCGATCTATGGAGAATAACCCAAAAATGTAAGATCCAGGGGTAAAATTCTAGGAGCCAGTGGCACCCTGGGATCCTGGGTTTGTCGAGCCCTGGTCTAGACTATTTCATTTTTTTTTCCCCTTCTGTTTGGGAGGTATGACTGGGGACTTATACTTACTGGTGCCTACGTATTTATCCATATACTAATTAAAAGTGGCAACTGGATGTGTCAGTGAAGCAGCAAAAAAAGAGAAAAAATAAATTGTAATGTGATTGAAGTGTTGTGGGCTAGTGCTAGTGTCAAGCCCAATAAGGGAGCAGCAGAGACAGCTCCTTGTATCTATTATGTGAGGTAATATCAAAATATAAGTGAAGAAGTGTGAAAGCCTTTCTTGCAGTAAAATTATGCACTTAACGTATATCCTAGGTTTTCTGCTTACCCCTCCTTCCCCTCTTTATCTTCCCTTTGCTTCCCTTCCTCTTTTTCTTTTGCTATCTTAAGACTGCTGGCAGTCCCTGTGTTAGATCCTAAAGAGCTTAAATGGACAGTTTAATTTGTTCCCAATGATCCACTTTACATGCTGGAGTGTATTAAATTGTTAACAAGTAATTCCATTACCCTTATATTGGCATTTGAAATAGTTGATTTAGCCTGTGGTATCCCCACCTATCCTGAAAGTTTTTGGCCTTAAGGCCAAGCTGTGTAACACAGCCAGTAGAAGAAATTACATTCCCAGTGGGGTATAGAAGAGATAAGGTAATAAAATTGGTGATTGCTTTATGGACAGATATAAGAGAAAGAAGTATGTATATGTAGACAATGTGATAAAGTGATGAGATCTGTTTATACCTACGAGCTCAACCCATTTTATTAGGTTGTGGCTTCAAAACACAAAATCAGCTCATTTATATACACAAATAGACCTTAAAAAGCAAATCTCACATGTTATACTCTGCAGCTGGTAAAAAAAATTGGAAACACATTAAGGGTAAACATATTTGATAGTATACTGTCCCTTTAAACAGTGTTAATCCATAGGGATGTAAATACTGTCAGTATAATATGGCCGGGTTATAATATAATTTATTTAATAATTATTCTTAAAAACAAACGTCCAATTAAAAATGCATATACGAAACAATTAAAATCAATATTTATTCCTAAATTCATTTTATTTTAAATTATATTTTAAAGTATATTTGCCATAGTCTTTAAAGAAAATTCACAGACCCACTCACTTCAGCTGACACAGCCTTTTGCAACAGGTAGCCTCTGGAAGATAGTTATCTCATTATATTTCTACCCTGTTATTACTAATGTGTGTGTTGTAATATGTATTGGCTATTCTTTTTATTCTTTATTTTAAATGCATATTGGAGCACATTGATGGACCATGTATCTTGCTTGTTTAATGGTTTTATTTTCCTCAATGGATACCTCTCTTATCTCTGTAATTTTTGCCTGTATGACCCCTAGCTCAAATGTCCATAGATACCCCCTCCCTTAACTTTTTTTGCAGGCCAATCTAACACTAATATATGTCTTTCCCCCAGCTGAATTTTAAAGTATATTTGCCACAGTCTTTAAAGGAAATTCACAAACCGACTTACTTCAGCTGACACAGCCTTTTGCAACAGGTAGCCTCTGGAAGATAGTTATCTCATTATATTTCTACCCTGTTATTACTAATGTGTGTGTTTTAATATGTATTGGCTATTCTTTTTATTCTTTATTTTAAATGCATATTGGAGCACATTGATGGACCATGTATCTTGCTTGTTTAATGGTTTTATTTTCCTCAATGGATACCTCTCATATCTCTGTAATTTGTGAACTTTCCCTGTGTTTTTTGCCTGTATGACCCCTAGCTCAAATGTCCATAGATACCCCCTCCCTTAACATTTTTTGCAGTTCAATCTAACACTAATATATCTGTCTCCCCCACCTGAATTTTAAAGTATATTTGCCACAGTCATTAAAGAAAATTCACACACCCACTTACTTCAGCTTACACAGCCTTTTGCAAAAAGTAGCCTCTGGAAGATACTTATCTAATTATATTTCTACCCTGTTATTACTAATGTGTGTGTTGTAATATGTATTGGCTATTCTTTTTATTCTTTATTTTAAATGCATATTGGAGCACATTGATGGACCATGTATCTTGCTTGTTTAATGGTTTTATTTTCCTCAATGGATACCTCTCTAATCTCTGTAATTTGTGAACTTTCCTTGTGTTTTTTTGCCTGTATGACCCCTAGCTCAAATGTCCATAGATACCCCCTCCCTTAAATTTTTTTGCAGGGCAATCTAACACTAATATATCTGTCTCCCCCAGCTGAATTGTAAAGTATATTTGCCACAGTCTTTAACCCCTTAACGACTGAGGACGTGCAGGGTACGTCCTCAGAAAAAAGGCAGTTAATGCCTGAGAACGTACCCTGCACGTCCTCAGTGTGGAAAGCAGCTGGAAGCGATCCTGCTCGCTTCCAGCTGCTTTCCGGTTATTGCAGTGATGCCTCGATATGGAGGCATCCTGCAATAACCTTTTTAAGTCATCCGGTGCAGAGAGAGCCACTCTGTGGCCCTCTCTGCACCGGAGATCGGTGGCTACCTGCGTTGGTGGGTGGGAGCCGGACCGGGAGGCGGGTGGCGGCCATCGATGGCCATGTGGATCTGAAGGGGGGCGGGATCGTGGGCGGGGGTGGCTGGGGGCGCGCACGGGCGCGCGCGCGTGCACGGGAGGGTGGGGGCGGGCGCGTGCACGGGGAGGGAGCGGGTGGGAACCGCTACACTGCAGAAAATGGGGATATAAAAAATATAATAACAAATAAAATCCAAACAATCAGCAAGGTGGTGGGGGTTTGTTTGTGGGGGGTGGGGGGTTGGGGGAAGCTACACTACAGAAAAAAACAAAAAAAAACCCAAAAAAGCACTTTTTATTGTAAACTGGGTACTGGCAGACAGCTGCCAGTACCCAAGATGGCCCCCAATAAGTCAGAGGGGAGGGTTAGAGAGCGGTTTTGGGGGGGATCAGGGAGGTTGGGGGCTAAGGGGGGGATCCTACACAGTAGCATATGTAAATATGCTAAAAAAAAATTTCATTTTTTTTTTAAAAACCCTTTTATTTTAGTACTGGCAGACTTTCTGCCAGTACTTAAGATGGCGGGGACAATTGTGGGGTGGGGGAGGGAAGGGAGCTGTTTGGGAGGGATCAGGGGGTGGGATGTGTCAGATGGGAGGCTGATCTCTACACTAAAGCTAAAATTAACCCTGCAAGCTCACTACAAACTCCCTAATTAACCCTTTCACTGCTAGCCATAATACACGTGTGAGGCGCAACAGGATTTAGTGGCCTTCTAATTACCAGAAAGCAACGCCAAAGTCATATATGTCTGCTATTTCTGAACAAAGGGGATCCCAGACAAGCATTTACAACCATTTGTGCCATAATTGCACAAGCTGTTTGTAAATGATTTCAGTGAGAAACCTAAAATTGTGAAAAATTTTACATTTTTTTTAATTTGATCGCATTTGGCGGTGAAATGGTGGCATGAAATATACCAAAATGTGCCTAGATCAATACTTGGGGTTGTCTACTACACTACACTAAAGCTAAAATTAACCCTACAAGCTCCCTAAAAGCTCCCTAATTAACCCCTTAACTGCTGGGCATGATACACTTGTGGTGCGCAGTGGCATTTAGCGGCCTTCTAATTACCAAAAAGCAACGCCAAAGCCATATATGTGTGCTATTTCTGAACAAAGGGGATCCCAGAGAGGAATTTACAACCATTTATGCCATAATTGCACAAGCTGTTTGTAAATGATTTCAGTGAGAAACCTAAAGTTTGTGAAAAAATTTGTGAAAAAGTGAACAATTTTTTGTATTTGATCGCATTTGGCGGTGAAATGGTGGTATGAAATATACCAAAATTGGCCTAGATCAATACTTTGGGATGTCTACTAAAAAAAAATATATACTTGTCAAGGGATATTCAGGGATTCCTGAAAGATATCAGTGTTCTAATGTAACTAGCGCTAATTTTGGAAAAAAATGGTTTGGAAATAGCAAAGTGCTACTTGTATTTATGGCCCTATAACTTGCAAAAAAAGCAAAGAACATGTAAACATTGGGTATTTCTAAACTCAGGACAAAATTTAGAAACTATTTAGCATGGGTGTTTTTTGGTGGTTTTAGATATGTAACAGATTTTGGGGGTCAAAGTTAGAAAAAGTGTGTTTTTTTCCATTTTTTCCTCATATTTTATAATTTTTTTTATAGTAAATTATAAGATATGATGAAAATAATGGTATCTTTAGAAAGTCCATTTAATGGCGAGAAAAACGGTATATAATATGTGTGGGTACAGTAAATGAGTAAGAAGAAAATTACAGCTAAACACAAACACCGCAAAAATGTAAAAATAGCCTTGGTCCCAAACGGACAGAAAATGGAAAAGTGCTCTGGTCACTAAGGGGTTAAAGAAAATTCACAGACCCACTCACTTCAGCTGACACAGCCTTTTGCAACAGGTAGCCTCTGGAAGATAGTTATCTCATTATATTTCTACCCTGTTATTACTAATGTGTGTGTTGTAATATGTATTGGCTATTCTTTTTATTCTTTATTTTAAATGCATATTTAAGCACATTGATGGACCATGTATCTTGCTTGTTTAATGGTTTTATTTTCCTCAATGGATACCTCTCTTATCTCTGTAATTTGTGAACTTTCTCTGTGTTTTTTTGCCTGTTTGACCCCTAGCTCAAATGTCCATAGATACCCCCTCCCTTAACTTTTTTTGCAGGCCAATCTAACACTAATATATATCTCTCTCCCCCAGTTGAATTTTAAAGTATATTTGCCACAGTCTTTAAAGACAATTCACAAACCGACTTACTTCAGCTGACACAGCCTTTTGCAACAGGTAACCTCTGAAAGATAGTTATCTCATTATATTTCTACCCTTTTATTACTAATGTGTGTTGTAATATGTATTGTCTATTCTTTTTATTCTTTATTTTAAATGCATATTGGAGCACATTGATGGACCATATATCTTGCTTGTTTAATGGTTTTATTTTCCTCAATGGATACCTCTCTTATCTCTGTAATTTGTGAACTTTCCCTGTGTTTTTTGCCTGTATGACCCCTAGCTCAAATGTCCATAGATACCCCCTCCCTTAACTTTTTTTGCAGGCCAATCTAACACTAATATATGTCTTTCCCCCAGCTGAATTTTAAAGTATATTTGCCACAGTCTTTAAAGAAAATTCACAGACCCACTTACTTCAGCTGACACAGCCTTTTGCAACAGGTAGCCTCTGGAAGATAGCTATCTCATATTTCTAACCTGTTATTACTAATGTGTGTGTTGTAATATGTATTGGCTATTCTTTTTATTCTTTATTTTAAATGCATATTGGAGCACATTGATGGACCATGTATCTTGCTTGTTTAATGGTTTTATTTTCCTCAATGGATACCTCTCATATCTCTGTAATTTGTGAACTTTCCCTGTGTTTTTTGCCTGTATGACCCCTAGCTCAAATGTCCATAGATACCCCCTCCCTTAACTTTTTTTTGCAGGGCAATCTAACACTAATATATCTGTCTCCCCCAGCTGAATTTTAAAGTATATTTGCCACAGTCTTTAAAGAAAATTCACAGACCCACTCACTTCAGCTGACACAGCCTTTTGCAACAGGTAGCCTCTGGAAGATAGTTATCTCATTATATTTCTACCCTGTTATTACTAATGTGTGTGTTGTAATATGTATTGGCTATTCTTTTTATTCTTTATTTTAAATGCATATTGGAGCACATTGATGGACCATGTATCTTGCTTGTTTAATGGTTTTATTTTCCTCAATGGATACCTCTCTTATCTCTGTAATTTTTGCCTTTATGACCCCTAGCTCAAATGTCCATAGATACCCCCTCCCTTAACTTTTTTTGCAGGCCAATCTAACACTAATATATGTCTTTCCCCCAGCTGAATTTTAAAGTATATTTGCCACAGTCTTTAAAGAAAATGCACACACCCACTTACTTCAGCTGACACATCCTTTTGCAACAGGTAGCCTCTGGAAGATACTTATCTAATTATATTTCTACCCTGTTATTACTAATGTGTGTGTTGTAATATGTATTGGCTATTCTTTTTATTCTTTATTTTAAATGCATATTGGAGCACATTGATGGACCATGTATCTTGCTTATTTAATGGTTTTATTTTCCACAATGGATACCTCTCTTATCTCTGTAATTTGTGAACATTCCCTGTTTTTTTGCCTGTATGACCCCTAGCTCAAATGTCCATAGGTACCCCCTCCCTTAACTTTTTTTGCAGGCCAATCTAACACTAATATATCTCTCTCTCTCAGCTGAATTTTAAAGTATATTTGCCACAGTCTTTAAAGAAAATTCACAGACCCACTAACTTCAGCTGACATAGCCTTTTGCAACAGGTAGCCTCTGGAAGATAGTTATATCATTATATTTCTACCCTGTTATTACTAATGTGTGTGTTGTAATATGTATTGGCTATTCTTTTTATTCTTTATTTTAAATGCATATTGGAGCACATTGATGGACCATGTATCTTGCTTGTTTAATGGTTTTATTTTCCTCAATGGATACCTCTCTTATCTCTGTAATTTTTGCCTGTATGACCCCTAGCTCAAATGTCCATAGATACCCCCTCCTTTAACTTTTTTTGCAGTCAAATCTAACACTAATATATGTCTTTCCCCCAGCTGAATTTTAAAGTATATTTGACACAGTCTTTAAAGAAAATTCACAAACCCACTTACTTCAGCTGACACAGCCTTTTGCAACAGGTAGCCTCTGGAAGATAGTTTCCCTCCCATCGTGCCCCTCACCCCACCCACCCCAAGCTCAATCACTCATTTATAGATAGTCTCCCACACAACTTTTATTCTCCTAAACTGGCAGCTGCAAACACTGATCAGCACATCCTTCCATTCACTTAACCCTTTAGAATACATACCCTCTCTCCCTACAAATAGCTATATATCCCACATTGAGAGTATATATATATATATATATATATATCTTTTTTATATTGTACTATCTTTGTTTTCTTTTCATCTACACACCTCATAGCTCTAACATAAATCCAAATATGACCATACTGATATTCGTGATAACCCTTTTCTCACTCCAATTTTGTTCACATCATTACCGCCATAAGCACACACCTCAAGCTGGAAAACAAATTATTATACACCATGGCCTGCTCTGTTGCTGTAACTTATCTGCTGAGTGCTGGTGGAGAGTTATAAAAAATAACCCTCCTACCCCCACCAAACAAAATTATAAAGTATGCCATTCACTATATGGCCAAATAAAAATTATGTCCAAATTCCTATTCCTTGTGTTACTTGCCCTTGCAAATGATGTAACCCTGGTCCCCCAGCAAATTCCATTCCTAGCCTTCCAGCTAAAAAAGGCCTCTCCTTTGTGCACTGTAATATCCGCAGCTTACTACCAAAAATCGATGCACTGCAAGCTTGGTGTTTACAATACAAGCTCAAAATCATTGCGATCTCTGAATCGTGGCTAACTGCAAAAATACTTGACTCTGCCATTGCAATACATGGGTATTCATGCCATAGTATTGACAGAGCAAAGAGAGGAGGCGGCATTGTAATTTATGTTGACAATTCCACAAAGTTCACCCCCATACAAAAATCTAGCCACCTTTGATTTCCTTTCTGGAAAATTTAGATCCCATGCAGTAAATCAATCATTGTTGCAGGAATCTACCGCCCACCTAGCTCCCCTGTGCATTCCATTTCGGACATAGCACATTTCCTTAGTGAATCTATAGCTCAAAACCCAAAAGTGAAATTTAGGTTTTTGGAGATTTTAACATTGATTGGCTGAATCCAAAAAAATAACAGTTGTCGCTCGCTGTTTAAATCTTTGCAGCTAACGCAATTAATCTCCTCCCCAACTCACATAAACATCAAAAGCCATAATCATACCCTGCTCGACTGGATTCTCTCCACTTCTCCCGACCGAATCCAGGAGGCAGGTGTTCACCCTAACAATTACAGTGACCACTGCTTAGTGTACTGCGTGCGCAAACTAAAGGCAACTAAATCCTCTCCCAAGGTTAAAATCACCAGGTCCTTCAAAAAATGTAATATTCAATCATTTCTAAATGACATCAAAAACCTCCCCTGGCACAGATTAAACCTAATCCCAGATCTAAACTCTGCAGTTGAATTCTTTCAGTCTGAACTCCTACAAGTTTGGAATTTACATGCCCCGCTGCTTAAGGTGAGAGTAAAAGGAGCACACTTGAATTGGATCACAGCAGACCTCATTCAAATGTACCAATTTCGGGATTCAT
Organism: Bombina bombina; assembly: GCF_027579735.1. Taxonomy (NCBI): domain Eukaryota; kingdom Metazoa; phylum Chordata; class Amphibia; order Anura; family Bombinatoridae; genus Bombina; species Bombina bombina. The sequence continues at coordinate 542,820,994 of NC_069501.1, read as the reverse complement.
TGTGGTCAAAGTTCAAGCATACTGGCTCTATAAATGATCACTGTGTATATAGACAATGGCGAAATATATGCACTAAACAAACAAAATTGGCCAAGGCCCAATATTTCTGTGAAAATCTGAACAATAACATATCTAGCCCTAGAAAGTTTTCGAAACTCGTAAATAACTTACAACATCCACCAATCCACTCCCAACCCTCCACTGTCAAAACGTGGGTATGTTGTTAGACCCTAATCTATCTTTTGGCCTCCACATAGAAAAACTTGCATCTAAACTTTATCCAAAATTAGGTGCCCTGTACAGAAACAAATCTTGCCGCAGCCCTACAGTAAAGGAAAAGATTATACAGCAAATGCTGATGCCTACCATGGATTATGGGGATGTAGTATACGCACCTGCACTGCAAACTCACCTTAATAAACTTAATACATTGTATAACTCGTTCTGCCGCTTTGTGCTACAATGTAACTACAGGACCCACCATTGTGACATGCTAAAAGAACTAAACTGGCTGACGCTGGAATCCAGACGCACCCTCCATCTTTCCTGCCTTGTGTTTAAGAGCCTTTCTGGGAAGCTCCCACCCTACCTGAGCAGAATGCTCTCCCCGGCTATTCCCACCTCCTATAACCTCTGATCCAGTACTAGCACATTATTTAGCTTGCCTCAATATAAAAAGAAAGCAGCTCGGTCCACCTTTTCCTACAGAGCGCCACAGTTATGGAATGACATCCTGCACACTTTCAAACCTTCCCCAAGCCTAATATCCTTTAAGAGATCCCTCTTTACATATCTCAAAACAGAATGCACCTGTCATGGTTGATTATATATTTCCTACCTGTTCTATGTAAAATTTTTGCATCTATTGTGTATTATTATTGTTTTTGAATTTTATTGTACCCTATTGTATCAATGCAATGTTTTGTGGACCCAGGACATACTTGAAAACGAGAGAAATCTCAATGTATCCTTCCTGGTAAAATATTTGATAAATAAATAAATATTAGTTAAAGTTATAAACACATTGAATTATATTTATAGAAACCAGATTATGAATCAAATGATACACCCTTATGCTGTTACAATATTCTATACAACGATTATAAAAATATACCTTTACAATTTACCTTATTCACAATGAACACATTAAAATACCACAATAAAATACCAGAAACTTCTGTTATTAATCAATAACTCTAGTTCAATGCCCAATATGGATTACCAACTTACTATGCTTAATTAATAACTACCAGGGATTTCATCACAATAACCAGTTTATGTACAGTTTTGAAAGAGTTCACTATGACTGACTTATAAATCTGGAGTGTAAAACCCTGTCTAGCAAATAAATTATTTTTCTCTACAATAAGAAAAATTCTAAAATATATCTATATAGCTGCAATTATAAATTAATAGCACTAAATATGACTATTTAAACTACACAGGACTATAAACATGAGCCTCAAATACTAATGGTGCCCTTTTAAAATTACTAACTGCAATCTAGTTTTAGTTACCAAATATCTAATAACCAAATTAATGTTTCAGCTTCCAGAGTTTCTCCAATAAGTCCAATTTCACCTCATAAATTAAAAGAGGTAATTTTTGCAAGATGGATGAGAATTAGGCCCAGATTTGTTATAGTGACTGTGTCCCAAAATAGCATCAAAGTTATCAGTCAAAATTCAGCAGCAGAGACCCTTTTTTCTCTTGCCTGGGGTTATATCACCTGATATATCCCACTCCTTTTTATTCTAATCATTTGTGAGATTGGAATAATAGGCCCTTTGATGCTTGTCCCTGATCCGCCCTTAATGGAGCTGAACATTGATTGGTTATTTGGATTTGCATATGTTTTAAACAGTCAATTTGTTTGGCTTTCATACCAGTTTTAATCCCCTAGGGGGCAGCAAACAACCAGAAATGTAGTCTCACCATCAAATATTGCTGCAGTTTAATATAGATTCATATATATTTTTACAATGTATTATATTTTCTAGTATGAATAAGTCACATGTTCCATGTGTATTGGACCACGTCATACCTCTCATCCTGAGCATTTCAAGAAGAGATCAGCAATCAGATGTGGTTTCATATTTATTACTATCTCATATCTGTATATCTCTTTCTGAGTGTATAAAAACATATGATGTTATTTATATTTTTCATTTAGCAGACATTCACATTTAATATTGTACAACAGACAATTTCATATCCATTTATTCGTACCTCTTATTTAATAGTCTGAGGGACATATTTAATGTTTGAAAACTATATATATGATTTGTCCAAACTTCGGATCCTTAAGACTTCTATGTTTTCAAAAATACATAGGTTAAGACATGTTGAAATCTGGATTCTTAGGTTTTCAGCTTCCCATATTGCCCTTCTTAGGCATAGACAATCTCCCAGATTCATGTGTTCATATTTGATATGTCGTCTGAATATATATATTCATTTGAGTATCTTAAACTACATGAAAATTAGGCACAATTCCTTTATCTTAGATCTAGTTTCTCATGTGTTGTTTATCTGAGACAACAGCCTTTTCAACTGAGAATGTGAATTAGGTCTCAGTAGGGACAATTTAACACTTGGATGAGAACAGCTACATCTTTTGAGAATGGTTGTATATTCCATTATTCTTACAGACGGAGCAACTGTTTTTTTTAGATAAGGAAAAATTCTTTACCCAGGCCACCTTTGAAATAGATAATTGGGACATTCTGGCTTGTGATCTGATAGGAACTTTAACTTCACACCCTAAGCAGGAAATCTTTGAAAGCAATTCCTTTGTTCTCAGATGTTCTGTTAATCAGGAAAAAGGGGGGTTGGGGCTGGTCTGTCATGAGACCAATTCACATCAAATTAGGTTTTATCTAAAAATGAAATATCAGATTTTATGATACATCTCTAGTTTAATTAATGCCACTCACAGATACCCTGACAATACAATGAGCATAAACAATTCGTATGACATAATGGCCACACAGTAAGGCCAAAAGGTGTTGTGCCATGGTGTACCAAATAAGTGTAACTGTGGTGAGCAGGAACACTTCTTGCCTTATTTACCTAGAGTGAAATTCTAGAGGTGTAATATTATATAATTTCAAATAGATTCCTGTATAGTATTATCTTAAAATAGAATTTAGAGGGATTATACAATGTTGATTCATACATATGTGTCTGTATAAGACAAAAATTGATTTTAAAGCCTTTAACCTATCTGATTTACAGCAGGTTCTGTGCCCGTAATGGGCTGTTTTAAATTACAGACTTCCTTAAAGTAGCAGTTAACTATTAAACATGTGACATCATATGTTAACACATAGACAGTAGACTTATATGGCATGGATGTAGATAAAGAAAAAAAAAAGAAAAAAAAGGAGAGTGCCACTAATTCTTTCATTGTTGCTATAAAGGTCCTGGGTCAGACAAATGGACCATAGAACAATCTCCTATGTATCAGCTCTTGTTAAATCAATCAAAGGAATGATAGGGTCATTACACATGAATATTGCGCATATTTTAGAATAGCATAGAGGATCAGGTTTAATACCAAGTCTCTAGGATAACAGTGGCAGTTCTTAAACCCTTTAGTCCAAGACCTTTAGCTCTCAGCTAAAACTTTTACCCTTGGTATATCTATCCCAGAGCAAATGCAATGAGCACATAGATGATAGGGAAGTAGTGTAGATTGTGCTTCTTTTTTCTGAGAAGCCTCAAGATATATAGCAAATCCCAAAAGTTCTCTTAAGGACAGTTCTTTTTAGTTATTATTATTATCGGTTATTTGTAGAGCGCCAACAGATTCTGCAGCGCTAAACTACAGTTCAACTTTTAAGTTAAGAGGAACAAAAAAAATTGAGGTTGACTGAGGGTCCTACCATATCGGCTTGCTCTGGATGTTGCCGTTAAGAAATTCTCTTGTAGTTTAGTTCCAGCGATCTTTGTCCAGAAGAGTCCCAACAGGAAACCTACATAAGATGAGCCATTATCTGTTGTGCGAATGCCTCCTATCCCACGTGCGTATGTTCAGGAGCTGCAGAGTGAAGCTGCTCTTGATACACTCAGCCGCTGTTGGGGTCCTGGGAGTGTGTCCAGATGATTGTGCTGTGCCTCTTCTAAGATAGTTTGATAAGGAACCCAGCAACTCAGGCTTTTATTCCAGCTGTCTTTGCCAGAGAATATCCAGCAGATAATCTTTATGAGGTAAACAGATCCTTGGTGTATTAGATTTCTCCTATCCCAAGGAGAACACCCATGTACTGGCTGTGTTGAAGAACGTACAACGTTAGACACAGAGATAGGAAGTAAGCCGCCGGGAACTTTCAAACGGAGAGACGCTGATCCTCCCTCACAAAGGTAAAATCAGTCACGAGCTGCTTCCCAGGACCCCTGTAACACAACGAGGTAAGAACAATCGGAGATCCAGTTAGGGGGAGTGCAGGACTAATGTCATTCAATATTACCATCATCCGGTGATACCAAAATTTTGGGATAATCGAGTGAACTACAAATAATCCAAATCTACCCAAGAAATATAGTTGTGGCCACAACTTTGTAACAGATTAAGTGAACTTTATACATAACTTCAAAGGATTAATAACATATTTCACAAAATATATAAACATATGTACATATGAGAAAGTGTGTTCCGGAAAATTAACAGCATTCTGATACAATACTAAATACTTGAAGCAGTTCCTCTTAGGAGGCAATATATACATAGGAACTTTTATATATGAAGTTTTATATATGAGATTATAAAAGATTGTATATATGCATATTTTATATGAATGTTTTGAACTATAGGATACAAATGGTTTGAACCAAAAGATACTAATGTTTTGAAATTGTAAGACACAGACAACGCTTTATCTGTGGGTTCAACAGCACTACCCGTATATTCAAAAGGGCATTTGTGCTTATCACAAACAACGCTTTATCTGTGTAAGATTTTTAACAACAGATTTTATCATTTTATTTTTGTCATTTCTGTTATATATATGTAAATAAACTATTTTTGAATATATATATACGTCTAGCGTTATTTCTAACAGTAGTATGGATAATATATCCCACTCTTAAACACAAAAGAGTGTCAATTTATGAGAGTATCAATTTATAGAAGTTAATTGTTGGATAAAAGGAAAATATATTTTTGATGTGTATACTTATACCACAAGCAGTGTTGATTGCAGACGTATAGAAAATTTCACAAGCCCGATTGTATATCAGTCACCAATATAAGTTTCACTATCACCACTGAATAGATAATTATATTGCATATATACTTGTACTGCACAGAAAGGTGTTAATTAATATATTTTTACATACACTACCACAAATGCACAGAAGGTTTTCAAAGTTGAAAGGTAACTGATTAGTTACCGATACTAGTTCTTAGTTATCACATTTAAAATAAGAAAAAGATTAAATTATTAGTAAATATACACTATAAAGAAGGATTCTAATATAGAACGAACTTTAAAGGCACAATATTGTATCACAAATAGATAATACAATTAATTATCACTAAATACGAGTCCTACTCACAGCTATTTTTTAGCGCTCCCCACCCCCACTTAAAATTCGAACAAAACCTCTGATACTGGGAGAATATCAGAATTGGGGCAGCTTTGTGAGCTTATTAGGTATGACATACAGTTAACACCATACACATTTCTTGCACATATTGTTTTTTTTTCTCCTGTTTGGTGCGAACTACAGTCAGATATGGACATATTTAACCTAAGAGATAACCTATTAAAGGAAATTTCAAATATAACTACTAATAGTGAATCAATAACCACTAACACAGATATACAAGAAGATTTAATTGAACTAGAAAATGTAATGATAAAGGAGATCAGACAAAAAGTAGAAATAACATTTATGGAAAGATATACAAAATCAAACATGGTCCCTAGGGGACTCAGATTAAAGAAAAATTGCACATTTAATCTAGAAGAAGATCATGAGAATGAATGGTGCAGTATTCTTTAAAAAGCATCATTAGATTTAATGCAAGTAATTATAAAAGCTCGCACTAGGACACTAGAAACTCTCTCAACAAAGGACAATTATTTTAGAGACTTACTTCAACCACATACTGAAGACCCAAAATTTTTAGAAAGACAACAAATCATCATAAAAAATATAAAAGATCTCAGTACCAATATCAACATGAGCAAAATGAAAAAATTAGAAAGAGACGAGTCTGATTATAATATAAATAAAAATGTAAAACAAACTAAGGAAAATCATAGAGATATTAGGGACATAATTGAAGATGAAGATATAGATACTGATAATGAAGAAGAAATGATGGAAATGAATACCACACTCAAACTTAAAAATAGAAATGAGAATAATGATTTATTTAAAAAATCGAACAAAAGAAATCAAAATTTACCTAATTCAAATTGGAATAGGAATAAAGACAAATACAACAATTCAAATAGGAAACAACATAAAGAAAGGAACCACAATAGAAATCACCATAATGATGATAGACAACAATACAATATAAGGGAAAATAGAGAGAAGTATAATACAGGGTTCAATACATACTATGAGAATTATGACAATCACAATAGAGATTATATTAGAGATTTTCCAGATAGAAGAAATTTTCAAAATAATAGAGACAGAGGAGATAACCATTATACTCCAAATTGGGAGAACAGAAATGAGAGAGAAAGACCAAATTATAGATCAAATAGAGAATATTATACAACTAGTTGGAGAAATAGAGACCAATACACCAATAATTGGAAGAGAGAACCATATTGGAGGAGACAAACATATAACAAAGATTACGCAAACTATAATTATAATAAATATAATCAACAATACTACAGTTATGATGAATATACACCAAACTACAACAAACAATTCAGGAGTAACAGAGATACTGATAACTCAAATTGGAACATTAAATTAAGCAACAGGTACGATACACTAACAAATGAGAACACAAAGGAATCAAATCATTTTTTAGGGAAGAGCCAAGAACAACCAAACACATCAAAAAAACTACAACAAGAAAACCAAGAGAGATTAAAAAACCAAAAGAAAAGAAGACTAGAGGTAACAGAGGAAGAGGGGGGAAAATCTCCAACAAATCAAAAGAGACCCAGATAATAAATAAAGATACCCCAACTAATAGAAACATATTCAATTTGAGTGATATACCACTAAATAAAGAACAAGAGTCAATCCTATCAAAAGGATTGTCTTTCCCCTTAACTATGAGAATGGACAAATTCAACACTCTGATTAATGCCAACCAATTTATACGCAAATTAACCTTAAAAAGACACTTTTTAAAAAACCCTCAAGAAAGACAAACACAAATTAACACAGGTGAATATGTCCACACAACTTTAAAACCCAAATCACAATATTATCCAACACAAGATAAAGGTAAAGATATTGAAATATTTGAAAAATTAATAAAAGAGGACATAGAAAAATGTGAAATCAATAAGAGGATATTACCAAACCTAACCAGAAAAGGTCCACATTAAAAGAACTTAAAAATGATTCAAGAATAACAATAAAACAAGCGGACAAGGGAGGGGGGGGTAGTAATATTAAATACTGAAGACTATCTAGGGGAAGCTAATAGAATATTAGAAGATTAAAAAACATACAAAAAATTACCATTTAATCACATTCAGAAACAAATTAAAAAATTTGAAAGAATTATCAATAAAGCAAAAACTGAAGGAATTATAACTAATCAAGAACATCAATTCATAAATATTACATATCCAAAAACACCAGATTTTTACTACCTCCCCAAAATTCACAAAACATTAGATCACCCCCCCCGGACGCCCGATAATTTCAGGGATCAACTCCCTGACCTCAAATATGTCACAGTATGTGGATACATTTTTACAGAAGTACGTACAGTCTTTACCATCATATCTAAAAGATACGACAGATTTTTTGAACACTATAACAAATATAAGACACAATATAAGACACAAATTGGGAATTGAAGCATCAGAATACTTCTTAAGTCAGGATTATGAAATGAAAACACCTCAAATCAAATTTATTACAGAATGCATACAATTTATTTTGGAGAATAATTATTTTAATTTTAACAATACATTTTATTTACAAGATCGTCTCTTGTATATAGGCAAGGAAAAACAATATAGCACATGTGTAAGCGGCGCAGTGATTCCTTTCCAGGTAAGCCACTGACTGGGGTTCGTTGTCTGATTGTCGGCCGTGGCCCTAGTGAGTGGGCCCAGATGGCTAAGTAAGATTTTTGATTATAACATGCTTGCAAGTGGAAAAGCTCTACAGTATATCTTGCCCCCCCTGGTAATACCAGTGAGATCCCCTCTCCTGAGGGGCGTGGACAGAGCTATCCACTCCCCTCATTTACATAAAAGCCCTAGGGAGACACCACCTCATCCTCTAATTCTGTCCAGCCTGTTAGGTGGACAGGGCTAGGATTCCCACTCCATTTTTTCTCCTTCTGGGCTGGAAACAAGACACGGATGTGTTATTTTTAATTGGCTTACTTTAGCCTGTATGTGAACTGGTGTCCTCCAGTTGTCGGCGCCATTCGTGCTGTGGCTGCGGTCACTTGAATTGACGGTCAGAATAACTGTTCCGTACGGTTTCATGGTGGGGTCCGCCATGTTTCCATGACATCACTGGTAAGGGACATCACGGGGGCCGCGTCTGAGGGCTGTCTTTTTTGTGCGTGTGCATAAACACTTAAAGCCTTGGCGCAGCTTTCAACAGCAGCGTTCCTTCTCCCTACGAAGATTCCAGTCTCACACACATCGCTTTGGGGATCTGACATTTTGGTGTCTTGCTCGCTCCTATTGGTAAGTGCTATGCACTTGTTTTTTGCTGAATGTTTCTTTTATCATTTACTAAGCTTCTTGGGCTTGATTTTACTGATGTATGGTGTATGTTCAGCATTTCATCATGGAAGATGAGAATGAACCGGGTCAGCTTGATCCTCAGCCTGTTACATCCCAGGAGGAATCAGGGTCAACTACAAGGTATGATATATTTATTTATTTATGTAACATGATATGTTTTGAGGTTATTAGTACATATTTTTTCTTATGGCTGGTTATACTCTTTTTATAGTAATACAGCCCAGCCTATGCCCACCTGTTCCCTTTGTGATAATCCCTGCTGGCAGTACAAGAAACACTGTAAAGTGTGTATTGGTCAGATTTATGGTGGAAGCTTTTCTCAGACACCTGTGGGTTCTTTGGATAATTTACACAACCTTGATTGTGCCGCTGATGGTGAAATATTTCTGAATTTATAAAAGGAATTGAGAGTTCCCTGGGCATTGAAGATGCACTGTCTCAAGTACCATCTGATTGGTTTAATTCAAATTCTGCGCCAAATCAGTTCTTTCCTGTTTCTGACTATCTGAAATCTATATATTTGAATATTTTTTCAAAATCAGATAAGCAGTGTGGAGTTTCATATAAAGTATATAAAAAATTTCCATTGGAAAAAGCTTTGCATAACCAATTTGTTTCTGAACCCAAGATTGATGCTGCAATTGCTAGGCTCTCAAAAAAAATGATTTTCCCTGTTGATGATGCAGGGTCTTTTAAGGATGTCATGGATACAAAAATGGAACAAAATTTAAAGAGACTTTATCTTCAACAAGGGGCTTTATTTCATCCCTTGCTTGCTCTATTTTCAACCTTAAAAGCTACTGAAGTGTGGTCTTCTAATCTGTTTAATTATTTTTAAGATAATAAAAATATAATAATAAAAATGTAACATCTTTTCTTGAAGATTTTAATATAGTAACTTATTTTTGTTTATCAGCTGCTATTAACATTTTGGAGCATAATGCAAAGTCTATGACTACCGTCAACCTTGTTAGGAGAGCCTTATGGCTGCGACATTAGGAAGCTGATTAAGGTTCAAAGCTGAATTTATTGAGTCTTCCTTTTGAAGGAGATATGCTGATTGGTAAACTTAAATCTCAAAGAGAACAGGAGGCAAGAGTCCTTTTCTCCCACAGGTTTCCAGAGGACGAAGGGGACACTCTTTTGCCCACAGACAGCATAATATGAATCAAAATTTTAAAGTTTCTTCTAAAAGAGAATTCTTTCAGCAACAAGATGGGAAATCTACATTTCAGTTTACAGGTAGAGGATGTGGTAAGTCCTTTCCTTCCTTTCAGGCTAAAAAACAATGATGGTGTGCCACCCCAAACTTTTCCTCTGGGAGGAAGGTTACACAATTTCAGAGATGTCTGGGCATCCAGTATATCAGATCAATGGGTTCTGGGGATTCTTTAGCACGGATATCATCTGTAGTTCCGGAAGAAGCCAAGTCTTCCTTGCTTGGTAAAATCTCCACTCCCCAGGGATCCTGTGAAACTAAAGGCAATTTTGGAGTTCGTCAGCAAGCTCATGTGCAACAGTGTCATTCAACAGATACCAATCCAAGATCACGACAAGGGGTTTTATTCTCCCCTTTTTCTGGTAAAAAAGAAAGATGGTTCCTGAAGACCGGTTCTGGATCTTCAGGTACTTAACTCCTTTCTCAAAGTTCAGCGTTTCAAGATGGAATCTGTTCTATCTGTAGTCAATCTTATTCCACCAAAAGCCTCCCTGCTTTCTATAGATCTCAAGGATGCTTGCTTCCATAATCCTATTGCAGAACGGCACAGAAGGTTCCTATGTTTTATGGTCGGAGACTGCCATTTTCAATTTTCAGCTCTTCCCTTCAGAATATCTACCGCTCCAAGGGTCCAAGGGCTATTCATAATTCATTATCTAGACAATATTCTTCTCTTGGAAAGTTCACAACAACAAGCATTTGCTCACAGGTCCATCCTTCTCGACTTCCTTCAGGATCATGGATGGAACATAAATTTTCAAAAAAGTCAGCTTCAACTCTGTTAAAAGCTAGTGTTTCTGGGAACACACTTCAGTACACAGAAGGAAATTGTACCTCTTCCAAATGTCTGAGTCAAATTTCTTCTAACATACTTCCAACAGTTCTGTCATGTCAAATACCTTAAGGCCTACCAATGGATGAAGCTTCTGGTGGTCATATGGTGATTTGGGCCAGGTGGAGAATGCGTCCATTTCAGACATACTTCTTACAAAAATTTGACAGAAGCAGAGAACTGTCCCAGCATATCAAGATCAAGATACCTGTAAATCTAAGGATATCTCTTCTTTGTTGGTCACAGTTCCAGAACCTTTCCATGGGACTTTCTCTTCAGGAACCAAACTGGATTATTGTGCAAACAGATGCCTGCAAAACCAATTGGGGAGCACATTGTCAAGACAGATATGCCCGAGTTACGTGGAAGAAGAAGCATCAGTTCCTGTCCCTTCCATCAAACCTTCTAAAGATCAGGGTGGTATTCATGGTTCTCCTTGCATTTCAGCAACTATTGGAAGGAAAAGCAGTAAAGATCTTAACTGACAACAGAACAGTGGCAGCTTATCTCCAGGTTCAAGGAGGTACAAGAAGTTTAAATGCATTGAAGGAGGTATCTCCAATTTTCAGATGGGCACAACACCACATTCAGTTCCTCTCTGCAGTCCATGTCCCGGGGATAGAGACTGTCAAGGCAGACTACTTGAGCAAAAAACAAATCTCTCCAATAGAATGGCAGCTGAGCAGGTGGTTGTTTCAGAGAATAACCAGCCTCTGGGGACTTCCGGCCTCTTTATCGAATCATCAGGTTTGGAAGTTCTTCAGCCATTACCCAACACCTCTTGCACTAGGAGTGGATGCCTTTCTCCACAATTGGTCATACAAGCTTCTATATGTCTTCCCTCCCATGCCTATCATTCCGAGATTATTGAAGAGGATTCTGCTGGAGTGAGTTACCTTCATTGTTATCCTTCCCTTTTGGCCTTGGTTTCCTCTAGTACTCAAACTAGCAATTCAACCACCATGGCATCTTCCAATCTCTTGGGACATGCTGAGTCAAGGTCCAATGGTTCATCCGAATCCACACCAATTCAGGTTAACGGCCTGGTTGCTGAGGTCTCAAGATTACAACAATTGAGTATCAAGATATTTCATCTATTGGATTTCCTTCATGATGGGTTTCTTAAAGGCCTCAGTGCTAGAACTCTTAAAGTTCAAACATCTGCAATATCAGCAATATCTGCCATTAGGTGGGCTCAGGGCCCTCTGATTACTCAATTTTTTCAAGCTTTGGCCCATATCCGTCAAAACACAAATTCCGTCCTGAGACCTGCCTTTGGTTTTGGATTCCCTTCTAGAATCTCACTTTGAACCTTTATGTGAAGTTTCCTTATGGTTTCTTACCTTGAAAACCATTTTTCTAGTAGCCATAACATCGGCTCGCTGATTAAGCTATATCAGTTAAAGACTCTAACATTATATTTCATCAAGACAAAGTAGTACTTCGTACTGTTCCTGAGTTCCTTCCAAAGGTTGTATCCGAATATCATCAACATCAGGATATTGTTCTACCTTATTTTTGCCCTAAAAACTCTAATTCTCAAAGTAAACCAATGTATTGTTTGGATGTAGTCAGATGTCTTCATATTTATATTTCAAGGACTCAAGCTATTCGTAAGACTGAAAGATTATTCATTGTACCTAAAGGTACTCGTCAAGGTCAAGCTCCATCACAAAAGACAATTTCTTGTTGGATTGTCCATGCTATTTCAAGGGCCTATGAAGAGAAAGGGGAACAGGTACCTGAAGGGCTTAAGGCTCATTCGACAAGGGCTTTATCAACTTCTTGGGCGCTTCAATCTAACGCTTCTCCAGAAGAAATCTGTCAAGCCGCAGTTTGGAAATCGTATTACACTTTTATTTCACATTATAAGCTGGATGTTCGTCAATCAGCTGCTGCAAAGTTTGGCTAAAAGATTATCTTCTGTTGTTATGGAATAAATACTTATTTTTTCTGCAGTATTTATGTGTATTTAGCATTTATTTCCCACCATTTTGTTTTTATTATTGCTCTGTATTTTCTCACTGGTAAGTATTACCGGGGGGGGGGGGGGCAAGATAATTGGAAATTAACAACAAAATATAAGCAATTTCTATATCTTGGCCCATAACCTGGGCAATACTTACCAGGCTCCCTCCCCTTGTTTGTTCACCTGTTTTTGGCTGGACATCTCTAGGAGGAGGATGAGGTGGTGTCTCCCTAGGGCTTTTATGTAAATGAGGGGAGTGGATAGCTCTGTCCATGCCCCTCAGGAGAGGGAGTCTCACTGGTAAGTATTTCCCAAGGTATGGGCCAAGATATAGAAATTGCTTATGTTTTGTTGTTAATGTCCAATTTTCTCGTGAGGTATGTCCGGTAAGAGTTTAGGAATCACTTGCCTATGACTTGGGTCAATTGCAGGAGGATGGTGACGTAGCACTTGTACCAGAGACGCAGGTTTCGCACTCCTCCAACTCCTCCCACATTGGAAGTCTCTGTAACCCCCATCTTAAGTACTGCCAAACAGTCTGCCAATATAAAAAAATTAAGGCTTTTTATTTTATTTTTTTCTGCAGGGTAGGATCCTCCTTTACCCTCCAACCTCCCGGATCCCTCCCAAACAGCTCTCTAACCCTCCCCCTCTACCAGTACCTATAAAACTTTCTTTACAGATGGTGACACACACAGTGTCACCGTCTGTAACGATCAGGCATCTGCCCTCACCGATTGCACTCCGGTTCCATATGCGGCAGATGCCTGGAGGTTCAAGAACTCCATCTCTCAGCTGTAACTTAACAGCAGAGAGTGCTCGAGCTTCCTGAAGCTCAGATGTATATATACATCTTGCGGTACGATGAGCAAAGTACCACAAGACATATATATATATATATATATATACACATCAGAGTGGGTGAAGGGGTTAAACTCACAGTAATGTGAGGTGTGAATAAGTGTATCACCTTATCTATAAGATTAAAGAGGAGGGGGTGCTGAAGGTAAGGGGAAGTAAAGGTTAATTTAGGGGCAACTAGGGTTAACAGGGGTTGTTAGAATTAATTTATGGTGAGAAGTATTTATGGTAAGGAATAGTTAGGGTTAATTTAAAATGAAGTTAGGGGTAAAGGCAGGGGTCCAAAAGAAACCAAATCTTGGGGACAGTGAAGGTTAAGCCTGTATTAAGTTATAGAAGGATAGGTGTAAGGGGACTGGGATTAAAACATATGGTATATATAAGGTTAGGTGCTTAATTTGACAGCACATTGTAAAGTGAAATAACATTAAAGGGACAGTTTACCCAAAAACTTTCTCTCCTTAATTTGTTCCCAATTATTCATTTTTACCTGCTGGGGTGTATTCAATTGTTTACAAATAGCTCCTTAGCCTTTATATTGGCATTTGAAATAGCTGATTTAGTCTGTAGTATCTCTACCTATACTAAAAGTTTATATACCTAGGTATAGTCTATTTAGAAACTATCGGGTAGATTACGAGTTTTGCGTTATGAGGGGTGCAGTGCTAACGAGCAGTTTAATGCTCACCGCTCACTTACAGACAGCGTTGGTATTACGAGTTTTTACAAACCCGGCATTTGAACTGAGCGTTGAGCAAAATTTTGCTCCAAATCTCACTTCAATACCAGCGCTGCTTAAGTCAGCGGTGAGCTGGTGTAACGTGCTTGTGCACGATTTCCCCATAGGAATCAACGGGGAGAGCCGGCTGAAAAAAAGTCTAACACCTGCAAAAAAGCAGCGTTTAGCTCTTAACGCAGCCCCATTGATTCCTATGGGGAAATAAAATTTATGTTTGCACCTAACACCCTAACATGAACCCCGAGTCTAAACACCCCTATTCTTACACTTATTAACCCCTAATCTGCCGTCCCCGACATCGCCGCCACCTGTATTATACTTATTAACCCCTAATCTGCCGCTCCGGACACCGCCGCCACCTACATTATAGTTATTAACCCCTAATCTGCTGCCCCCAACATCGCCGCCACTATAATAAACATATTAACCCCTAAACCTAAGTCTAACCCTAACCGTAACACCCCCTAACTTAAATATAATTTAAATAAATCTAAATAAATATAACTATAATTAACTAAATTATTCCAATTTAAAACTAAATACTTACCTATAAAATAAACCATAAGCTAGCTACAATATAACTAATAGTTACATTGTATCTAGCTTAGGGTTTATTTTTATTTTACAGGCAAGTTTGTATTTATTTTAACTAGGTAGAATAGTTACTAAATAGTTAACTATTTACTAACTACCTAGTTAAAATAAATACAAAAGTACCTGTAAAATAAAACCTAACCTAAGTTACAATTACACCTAACACTAAACTATAATTAAATGAATTCCCTAAATTAAATACAATTAAATACAATTATCTAAAGTACAAAAAAACCACACTAAATTACAGAAAATAATAAACAAATTACAAGATTTTTAAACTAATTACACCTAACCTAATCCCCTAACAAAATGAAAAAGACCCCCAAAATAAAAAAAGCCCTACCCTACACTAAATTACAAATAGCCCTTAAAAGGGCCTTTTGCGTGGCATTGCCCCAAAGTAATCAGCTCTTTTACCTGTAAAAAAAATTACAAATCCCCCCCCAACATTAAAACCCACCACCCACACAACCAACCCTACTCTAAAACCCACCCAATACCCCCTTAAAAAAACCTAACACTAACCCCTTGAAGATCACCTTACCGGGAGAAGTCTTCATCCAACCGGGCCGAAGTCCTCAACGAAGCCGGCAGAAGTGGTCCTCCAGACGGGCAGAAGTGGTCCTCCTGACGGGCAGAAGTCTTCATCCATCCGGCGCGGAGCGGGTCCATCTTCAAGACATCCGACGCGGAGCATCCTCTTCATCTGACGGCTAAGACTGAATGAAGGTTCCTTTAAATGACGTCATCCAATCAGCCAATAGGATTGAGCTGGCATTCTATTGGCTGTTCCAATCAGCCAATAGAATGCAAGCTCAATCCTATTGGCCGATTGGATCAGCCAATAGGATTGAACTTCAATCCTATTGGCTGATTGCATCAGCCAATAGGATTTTTTCACCTTAATTCCGATTGGCTGATAGAATTCTATCAGCCAATCGGAATTGAAGGGATGCCATCTTGGATGACGTCATTTAAAGGAACCTTCATTCAGTCTTAGCCGTCGGATATAGAGGATGCTCCGTGTCGGATGTCTTGAAGATGGACCCGCTCCACGCCGGATGGATGAAGATAGAAGATGTCGTCTGGATGACCACTTCTGCCCGTCTGGAGGACCACTTCTGCCCGTCTGGAGGACCACTTCTGCTGGCTTCGTTGAGGACTTCGGCCCGGTTGGATGAAGACTTCTCCCGGTAAGGTGATCTTCAAGGGGTTAGTGTTAGTTTTTTTAAGGGGGTATTGGGTGGGTTTTAGAGTAGGGTTGGTTGTGTGGGTGGTGGGTTTTAATGTTGGGCAGGGATTTGTAATTTTTTTTACAGGTAAAAGAGCTGATTACTTTGGGGCAATGCCCCGCAAAAGGCCCTTTTAAGGGCTATTTGTAATTTAGTGTAGGGTAGGGCTTGTTTTATTTTGGGGGGGCTTTTTTATTTTGTTAGGGGGATTAGATTAGGTTAATTAGTTTAAAAATTGTATTTGTTTATTATTTTCTGTAATTTAGTGTTTGTTTGTTTTTGTACTTTAGATAATTGTATTTAATTGTATTTAATTTAGGGAATTAATTTGATTATAGTGTAGTGTTAGGTGTAATTGTAACTTAGGTTAAGTTTTATTTTACAGGTACTTTTGTATTTATTTTAACTAGGTAGTTAGTAAATAGTTAATAGCTATTTAGTAACTAGTCTACCTAGTTAAAATAAATACAAACTTGCCTGTAAAATAAAAATAAACCCTAAGCCAGATACAATGTAACTATTAGTTATATTGTAGCTAGCTTATGGTTTATTTTATAGGTAAGTATTTAGTTTTAAATAGGAATAATTTAGTTAATGATAGTAATTTTATTTAGATTTATTTAAATTATATTTAAGTTAGGGGGTGTTAGGGTTAGAATTAGATTTAGGGGTTAATAACTTTAATATAGTTGCAGCGACGTTGGGGGCGGCAGATTAGGGGTTAATAATATTTAACTAGTGTTTGCGAGGCGGGAGTGCGGCAGTTTAGGGGTTAATATAATTATTATAGTGGCGGTGATGTCCGGTTCGGCAGATTAGGGGTTAAAATTTTTTTTTACTGTTTGCAATGCGGGAGGGCCTCGGTTTAGGGGTTAATAGGTAGTTTATGGGTGTTAGTGTACTTTTTAGCACTTTAGTTAAGAGTTTTATGCTACGGCGTTGTAGTGTAAAACTCTTAGCTACTGACTTTAAAATGCGGTACCAGTCTTGACAGGAGAGGGTCTACCGCTCACTTTTTGGCAGACTCGTAATACCGCCGCTATGCAAGTCCCATTGAAAAAAGAGGATACGGAATTCAAGTAAGTGGATTTGCGATATTTCCAAGTCTGGCCAAAAAAGTGAGCGGTGAGCCTGTACCTGCAAGACTTGTAATACCAGCAGTTGGAAAAACGCAGCGTTGGGATCTGCCAACGCTGCTTTTTAAGCCTAACGCAAAACTCGTAATCTAGCCGTATGTAAACACAGCCAGCAGAATAAATTACACTCACAGTGGGAGAGATAAAGCTCTAAAATGTTCATTTTCAATTGTTCTTTCTAAGTATTGTACAGAGACAGAGATAAGAAAGGGAAGCATTTGAGTGATAAGATAACGAGATCTGATATATCAGGAAGCAAAGCCTATTATGCTGGGCTGTGGTTTCAAAGAGCAAATCCAGCTATGTATTTTGCAAAAAGAAGCATACATTAGCAATTTCTTATATATTTTATATGCTGCAGCTGGTATAACAAGTCATGATGAACACATCCAGGGAAAAACTATTTCACAGTTAACTGTCCCTTTAACTTACATATCTCCTTGAGGAGAAGCCAATTAGATTCTAAAGGGTAAAGTATCAGTCTGAAAATGGATCTCATTTGATCCAGACTCATGTGTTATTCCTCTTATCTCCATAAAAGGCTCTCTGTAAGCTGAAGGAGATGTAAAGGGTAGGCTGCCTTCTCAGCACAGTTCCAGCTCATTGTATCACTTGAGCATGAACCGGAACTTCAATAGTCACGGTATGAGACAAGAGAAGTCACCGGCTTCCCAGTCACAAAGTTCAATGACCGTGCATCCCTTTTCCCATTATGTACCCCCATATCATTTCCTGTTCCCCCCAGCCTATGGTATAGGTATAAAAAATGCAACCCTTACCACAGATGCAACCTGATCATTAAGTCAGTGTGCTGTAATACTGATAACTTGAGAACTGCTGTGACCTGATCTTTTAATCAGTATACTGATGTACTATTGACTCGAGAACTGTTGTAACCTGATCTTTGAGTCAGTGTACTGTGAAAGGCATAAATATTTTATAGATGATCCATTTATATAGCCCATCTGGTAGTATTTTTATTAAAATGTATAGTTTTTTTAAGAACATTGTGCTGATTTTCTGACTCCTAACCAAGCCCACTAGTGCCAGATGTATACACGCATTTACAGACTCCTGCAGGCTCCTGTTTATAATATCTGTCTTTTCATATGCAGGGAAGGGGGGTCTGCTCTTTTTGTTTACCCAGCCCCTTTCACTGGGTGTCCCAGACTACCTCATCAACAAAGCTAAACTGGGAGCTTCTAAGTAAGTTTTAAAAAAATTTTATACTGGGCTTTAGATCAGCATATTTGCATATTATTATTTATATTAGTATCTACTAAATGCAGTTATATGAAAATTGGTGTATATTGTCCCTTTAACTGAGTGATCCATATTGCAAAGAAGAGTTAGCAGAACCAGTTCAAAAGAACCATTAGTTCACAAACTGCACATCACTAGTTATCAGTTAAAGCCAGTTAGGGACAGATATCTAACAGAGTTTGCTTTTAAAAGTCAACAGGGTACATTTCAAGTTCTGAGTATTAGAAATTGTTCAATTTTCAGATCTTAATTACATGAAAAGGGGTGAAAATAAATTATGAGAATGTAATGTAAAGCTGTTTCATTACAAATAACTATACATTTTATATACAAATCTCAAGATGTGTACTGTCCCTTTAATGTTTAACAGGGACATTTTTTGCAAATATATCTATATGGAAGACTTTCTTCTTATTTGTATTAAAATACAATGCTTTGGATTTAAAATAAAACTTTGTATCCCTTTAAAGTTGTATTCTTCACTTCTTAGTCACATTGCAATAAATCGCTACAGGCAAGGGATATGAAACACAAAACTTTTCTTAAATGATTTAGATATAGCATGCAATTTTAAACAACTTTCCAATTCCCTTCTATTATCTAATTTGCTTCTTTCTTTTTTTATTTCCTTTGTTAAAAAAGCACACCTAGGTAGACTCAGGAGAAGAAATGCACTACTGGGAGCTACCTGCTGATTGGTGGCGGCACATATATGCCTCTTCTCATTGGCTCACCAGATGTGTTCAGATAGCACCCAGTAGTACATTGATGCTGGTTCCAAAAAGGATACCGGTTAGATTAAAAAAAGTAAAATAAGTGGAAAGTGTTTTAAAATTGTATGAACAAGGTGAATCATGTAAAAATATATAAAAAGAAATCATGTGTATTCATCTCCCTATAAAGCCCACACCGAAAGACAAGTTTAAAAAAAAAAATTAAAGGACGGCTGGCCAGATTTCCCTGCTTATTCAGATCGGTTAATTACAACCGCTACAAAACATTCTACTCAATTATTTGAGGTGATCTTTTCCTTAGAAACGGAGATTGTTAGCAAGTTGTGCTGCTTTTCTATACATGAAACACAAGTCACAGTTTTTAGATCAGACATGTCATCAGATGTTTTTGTCATTTTTATTTTTATCTTTACAAATACTGTACATTTTGCTAAATGAGTATCGTTATCTGTGACACTAAGCTATGCATTTAACAAGTTTATTTTCACATCAGAAAACATTAAAAAAATGTATTTGTAAATCAAACACGTAATACTCCTTTACTGCCATTGTTCTAAAATGCAGCATTCTATTTTTCCTCTTATGAGGTCGTGGTGGAAAATTATAGAACACCTCCGTGCTGCAGATGACTGACGTTATGCTGGATCGTTGTCTCTGA
This sequence comes from Bombina bombina, assembly GCF_027579735.1. Taxonomy (NCBI): domain Eukaryota; kingdom Metazoa; phylum Chordata; class Amphibia; order Anura; family Bombinatoridae; genus Bombina; species Bombina bombina. The sequence continues at coordinate 542,800,830 of NC_069501.1, read as the reverse complement.
TTTCCTTTTCCGGTCTTGCTTGTGAATAAGTTAAGTTTGCGCTGGCACCTGGGAGGGGGCGACTCGAGTTCAGTTGTGTGAATCAATCCATCCGTTTTTAGGGAGATGCAAGGATATTTATTTATCACAAAAGATTTTCACAGTTACTAACGGCTGCCACGTGGCATGTAATTATAGTGTTGAGAACAATTTAAAAGCCGAAATTAGATTTGATTTAATTGCTTTAGAGGACATTACTGTTTCGTCTGATAGGTTAAACGAAGTTAAAGTTAAAAAAAAAAAGAATAATGGCTTCAGCGTACAATGTGTTCAGATACTTTTACTCAGACACGTTTTATGGGAGTTGGAAAAGGAAGTGGATGATAATGGGGAGCGAAAAAAAGTTACACTATTATTATAGTGCAGATGAAGTGGGCTAAATTTAAACTACACAGGAAAAAATGGAAAGAAAGTTTATTGACTTGATCCTTAGGATGATATATAATTTGTGCATATTGTTTTCCACACCTAGCATGTCTAGATTGAAGCCTAATTACATAAAAATTAGATTTCCAAGCAGTGTGGAAAATCCACAGATTGTAGTAAGAGAAACTCATATTAAAAAAATATATATTTATTACAACATAAATACAACTCCTGTTTGTTGCTTATAATCAAATGGGAATAGAATATGATTAGGGTATACATCAAGAGAAGGGGAGAAAAGCAATTAAGAAAATAGGGAAAAATAGGGATGATGGCTGAGTTAATTCAGTCTAAATAAAGCAGCCAAATAATTGTCTAAATGTTTCAGTACCAATATAATTAGGTGGCCAGCAACAAAGTTGCAGGCAAACCTATTGTTATTGTCAGGATTATTATTATTATTCTGCCACTTTTTCTATTGCCCATAACTTTTGAACTGCTAAAGCAAAGCTCTTGAAATCAGGTATGCTGGTACAGCCTATTGCTCTGCTAGATCTAATGCAATATTGAACTCATAGGTCTAAAGGTTAGGCAGCCATAATTGTTTTTTGCGACAAATTTGGAGAAACGCTTAATAATCTTTATCTCTGGAACTGCTAATGTTACAACTTTGAAACTTGCTGTGCTCAGTGCTGCTATGAACTAGATAGTCACATGAAGTAGCAGCCATCTTGCATTTTGCGAAAATCTTTAAGCATCTTCTCTTAAACCACTTGGTGCAATAAAGTGCAATTTAGCACATATACTCCTTGCTCTACCAAGTTTGTTCAAATTGAGATTTTTCCATAATCAACATGGCTGCTGTGAGACATTAACCTTTTTATCGCCATTTAATTGTGAAAATTTGCACTTTATACATCCGTTTTTCAATATTTAACAATATTACAGTGTAATACACACATCATTACACATAGTCATAACACTCAAAGACAAGATTGCAGTTAAAATTTGCACTGCGCAGTTGCCTTTGTGAAATAAAACATTTGCAAATTTTCATTAAACTTCTGCAAATTGCAGAGGTCTATGGTGAGCATTAGTATGTGAAATATGAAAGCCATACATTACACAGTGTGGCGGCCATTTTGTTTTGTATGCGCTGTTTTTAAAAAATCTTCTCCAAAACCGCTTATGAGACAGATGTGAAACTTGGTTTTTAGAGTATCTTATGACCAATATTCAGATTTGTTCAAGAGAAGTCAATTGGTCATGTGGTTTGGCAGCCATTTTTAATTGTTCAACATTGCTTAACGATATTTTTAAATTTATAATAAAACAAAAACCATTTGACAAAACTGCTTTATTTTTGCCATGTTTATTAACATCTATGGTGAGCACTATTGTGCGTAATATGGAGGCTTTATCTCTTATGATCGAGTAGCCATCTTGGTTTACGCAAAAATATTGAAAGTCTATTTTATCTGCATCTGCTTATGTAAGAACTGTGAAATTTGCTGTATATTCTTATATGGTAACTTAGATTAAAAACGGCTCATTTGGAGAGAATCAGTCACATGATGCGGCAACAATATTGTTTTTATGTTTATCGTAATTATTTGTAATTCAATACTGCCTCTTTTGATTCAATTGCTGACAAAACACACATTACTTATGCTAAACTCTTGTAATCAGGTATGCTGGTACAGCATATTGCAATGCTACATCTCATGCAACATTGAAATCATAGATCATATGGTTAAGCAGCCATTTTGTTATATATACTCCTTGCAAGGTCCTCTACCAAATTTTTTCAAAATGCGATTTTTCTATAATTAACATGGCTGCCGTGAGACATTAACCTTTTAATCGACATTTAATTGCGTAAATTTGCACTTTATGCATTAGTTTTACAATATTTAACAATATTATAGTGTAATAGACACATGATTACACAGTCATAACCCTCAAAGACAATATTGCAGTTAAAATTCGCACTGCGCAGTCGCCTTCGTGAAATAAAACATTTCCAAATTGTCATAAAACTTCTGCAAATTGTAAAAGTCTATAGTGAGCATTAGTATGTGCAATTTGAAAGCCATACATTGGGCAAAATTTATCAAGCCCCGAAAAAATGCGCCGAAAAAGTCGCGATTATTTTCGCAATAGTTCGCAATGTGTGAATTCAAAAATGTCGCCAGTATTTATCAAAATTCTAGAGACATTTTTGGGGCAAAACTTTTTTGCGATGTCAAGCGAATGGCTGATCCTAGTTTTCTTGCGAAAATGTCATTTTCACTTTATTTATCAATCTTAATTTTAGACACCAATAAATGGTTTATTGTTTTAATCAAGTGATTGTTTAAAAGAATGCTATTTCTTATATATTAAAGTTAGTTTTATTTTGCCCCTTCTTTGGCTCTCTTTCATTAAGGAAGGTTGCCCGTTTTTTGGAGCTCATCTTCGTTCTTTTTAATACACTTATTTCAATTGCACTTAAATTATTTTACTTTTTTATAATATATTTATTATTATTCAGGATCTGCGCCTTGTTGTGGGCAATTTCTAACCCTAGATAAAGCAAGTAAAAGAAATATTTCCATTTTCCCTCCAGACAAACAACAATATTGCTCTTTATTTTTCACTCCTCGCAACCTACAAATTGGCGAGATTAAAAGCAGTGAATATTACATGCACCACTTTTCATAAATATATGAGAACTGCGAATATATACAGGCATTTTAAAATGCCAATAGAGAATAATACAAGAATTAGGCATTTCCAGACAATTTATTCGCATATACTTAAGACTTGCGAATGTTATGAGTCAATTTGTTCGCACATATGAAAAGTTGAGACTTTATTGGCGCATAACCTTTCATAAATATGGTGATATAATTTGTGAGGTTTTTTTGACGACAAATGTGAGAATTTTCTTATTCTCACTTTGATAAATCTTGCCCATTGTATAGCTTGGCAGCCATTTAGTTTTGTATGCACCGTTTTTAAAAATTTCAAAAATCTTCTTCTCCGAAACTGCTTATGACACAGGCGTAAAATTAGGTTTATATAGTTATCTTATGAACAATATTCAGATTTTTTCAAGAGAAGTCATTCGGTCCTGTGGTTTGGCAGTCATTTTGAATTGTTCAAAAACGCATAACGATATTTTTAAATTAATAATAAAACAAAAAACATTTGACAAAAATTCTTTATTTTTGCCATGTTTATTAACATCTATGGTGAGCACTATTGTGCATAAAATGGTGGCTATATATCACATTATTTGGCAGCTATCTTGTTTTGCGTGAAAATTTCGAAAATCTATTTTCTCCACAACCACTTACTTTAGAACTGTGAAACTTGCTGTATTTGCTTATATTGTGACCTAGAGTCACAGTTGTTCATATTGAAGGAATTGGTCACAAGCTGTGGCAGCCATATTGGTTTACGTGAAAATTTCGACAATGTGTTTTCTTAGCAACCGCTTATGTTAAAGCTGTGAAATATGCTGTATAACCATATATTGCAACTTAGAATTACATCTGTTCATGTTGAAAGTATTGGTCATATGGTATGGCAGCCATCTTGAATAGCGCAAAAAAAATCGAAAACGTGTTTACTTTGCAACCGCTTATGTTAAAGCTGTGAAATATGCTGTTTAACTATATATTGTGACCTAGAGTTACATCTGTTCGTGTTGAAAGTATTAGTCATATGCTGTGGCAACCATCTTGAAAAACGCAAAAATTTATTTTTTTACCAACTGCTTGTGTTAGAACTGTAAAAACTTGCTTTATAGTGTGACTTAGCTGCTTGTATGTTATTGCAAAGGCTTGGCCACCTCTATTGCTGCTTGCAGCTATATTTATTGTATTATTCTGGTCAATAAATTTTGCTATGTAGGTGAAATGTGGCAACTATGACACATGCTAAAAAGTCTACGGTCACACAAAAGTAATGTAGGTATCTTGGAAGTATATGAGAAGTTGTTTGCATTGTAAATAGCTAGACCGTCTAAATTCTACTGAAGAACACAGTGTGCTACTATAAGTATTAAAATGTAATATCTAAGTAGTCACTATTGGATAAACCCTGTAGCAAGCTACCTATTATAAAAGATATATAACAAGGTACTAGTTATTAGAAGTACCAAGCAAAAACTTAATTGTAAAGTGCAAGGGAATGTGTAATGGAAATGGTAAACCACAGTTTTTTTGGCATAGCTGGCATAAGTGACCAGTTGATAAAATAAATAGAGGGAAATCTGATCGCATTTCACATAGAGAATGATATTACTTTAACGCAGATTGACATTTGTACAAACCCTCAACACTAAAGCTGTTCTGGAATATATTGCACTGCAAGACCAACCTTATAGCAAGTTACATATTTGAAATTAGGTTCTATAACCAAGATCAATAAAGAGTGAGCAGAATCTCCCCACTTAGTAAAGATCAAGGTATCTGTTCCTAAGGTTGCATGTGTTATATCAAGGTTTAGTCATTATAGGTATCAAACTGCATTTAAAAAAATAGTAGGGATAACTTGAGTGTCCTGCACAGTGCCTCAACCCATTTGAACACTTTTGGGATGAATCAGTGTCTGACCTCACAAATGCTCTTTTGTTAGAATGGGCACAAATTCCTACAGACACACTCTAAAATCTTGTGGAAAGATTTTTCCAGAAAAGTTGCTGCTGTTAAAGCTATAAAGGGGGTCAACTGCATATTAATGACAATTTTTTAAAGTTCATACAGGTGTGATGGGCAGGTGTCTACATAACTTTAGCAATATAGAGTAGTACATAGCAGATAAGGTAGGTCCACCCATACTAAATGAAATGTAGTCAGTCATGCGAATACAATTAAGCGCTTTTTTTTCCCTTTCGCTATCTCTCAGCAGTTCAGGACTGAAAAATATACTCCACAATTTATAAAATGCAAATTTTAACATAAAAGATTTCCAGATTCTCAATGCAGCAGCAGATTTCCTTTCTATGTAGCTAAAACCAATTTTTGTTTTGTATTTAAAGGTAAGGTAAAGTTTATATTTATTGACCTCATTTATTTAAAATAAATATCAATAATAAGGTAGTCGCTAACTTTTTTTTCGCTTTACATTATTTATTTTACCTGTAATCCAATCTTTGTATATGCAACCGTTCTATTCAATCCTCCTCCCCCATGCCACTTCCGTCTTTATCGCTGTTATTACAGGAAGCGTTCTCACCCCTTTGTCTTCGTCAGGTCAATGCGCGTTCACAGAGGCACTATCTTATGCGCATGCGCAAATTCACCCCGCTGCCAGATACATTGTTGCGATTGAAAGCGTTTAGTCATTGATCGTGTTAGTTACTTTCATCGCAGGCAGCAACAGCAATACATTTTTCTGCGCTCCGTTTTCAAATTGATTTCTTTGATCTCTCCAAGTAAGTAAAGTCTAATAATAAGATATAACAAAATCGTAAATGATAGAATGTAAATAGATGAAATAGTATACTTATAATCGCCTTTATTTTTATGAATTTATAGCATCTTTCTTTTACAATTCACTTTTTCTAAGTATCTAATCCTTTATTTTTGCGACGCTGTCATATTTTTCAATAGCTTTGAGAGTGTTACTTAGACCAATATATAAGTTATTGTTTACACAAATTAATATATTATTAAAAAAAAAAAACTAATGCTGCCTCAGAATATGATCATATAATAGAGGTACAATAGCAAATATCTTTTGTTTTTATTTTATTCTTTCATCTCTATTTATTTAATCTCCAAAAATTATAATCATCTACATTGCTCATTCATTACTCTTTTGTTTATTCAATTTGTTTTTTTGCTTCTAAATGTTTTCAAATGATCCAATTTTACTTTCTGAGCATACAATGTAATTTTTTTGTAATATCTCTATATATATTGAACTTTACAGTAATATTTTGATTATAATGTTTATAATTCATTCTATGTTCTCACTTCTTTGCACTCAATATTCAGGTTACATTTCTTTGATTTTTGATATTCTTTTCTTTGTTTTTAAATAAATTTATTTGATGCAATGTGGTTTTTAACTTTAAAAACTTTCTCCTTGGTGCTTTACTGTGAATTTGAGATTTTTATAGCTTTTTAAATCCTCTTGTCTTTATCTGTTCTTTAGTGTTATCTTTCAAATATTTCACACCCCTTTCATTCTAGACTGAAAGAACAGAAATATAGATAAAGAAAGCACTACAGACAGAGAAACAGATATTACTATATATAGAATTCAAAATATGTTACAACATTTAATCCTAGAACAAATAAATAAAAATATATAGAACTCTACTTATAAATCATTATATTTATTTTAAAATTATATATATATATATATCAATTAATAGATTACATATTTATGTTTAAAAAATATATATATAAATATATTTTACGTCAATATATATCATTATTTCTTTCTAGCTGTTTCTAAAACAAATCCTATATATATATATATCTTTATAATTATATCCATATATATATATATATATATATATATATATATATATATATATATATATATAGAATTTTTTGTTGTGAGTGTGTGCACTCTCATCATCTGTCAACAGCTGCCAGGGTGCTTTAAGGTATAATAGTCATTTCAGAAAAGTTAAGCACTCACTGGACTTCAGTCATCTGTGTGGTAAACAATATTTATTGGTGACGTTTCGGGACACAAACAGTCCCTTCCTCTGACAAACAACAATACAAAATGTCAAACTTTTAAAGGTGAAAAAAGCCCTCCCCTCTGTGAAAAACCAATCACTATAGTCTGCGTGAACAAATTGGAGAGACAAGTCTCTTGATAGGTTTGTGATCAAAAATCAGATAAATTGATTGGACAGAAACCTGTCAATCAAAGGTGCATATTCGTTTGGCTTATAAAAGTGAACAAAAGTGTGTTAAAAACAAAGTGCCAGGTCAGCAAATAGTAGAAAGCATAGTAGACAACAAAGGGTGTCAATATAAATGTTTAAATGAGGCACGGTTGGCGCAAGAATTGCATATTACACCAACCAATAGAATTAATCAATGCAAAAGGTATGTGCCCGGGCAGCCAATCACACTCATTGTCAGCCGGAGGGTAAAATGAGTCACCATTATTCGACTCCACCTACTGGCTTATCCGTGTAACATAGTTTAACTGCATCAGACCATCTATGTCAATCAGGTTGTGTATCCAATTATAGATCTTAGCCTATACAACGGGCTCTCACATTGATGTACCCAAATATAGGATTACCGGTCACTCACAGAACCCCAAAGCCATTATATCAGTATGTCAGTAACTGCACGCCGGAAACCCAAAGTGATGTCACCATGACTACCGGGAGCGCACCCATGTCACGCTCGCCACAATACCGCACTATACCCACATCACTAATAAGCAGAGAGAATCTCGCTGTCCACTATATATGTCAGGCCAGTGTTTGTTTTCTTCTGTGCGTAACCGGCCAATGATTTATCAGTGTGGAGACACACACCGCCGGTCCACCAATCATACGCATTGTTGACTCGCTACTATGGTAACGCATCACTAACCAAGTCTACAATCAACGGGTGTTATCTAGTGAAGCCACACACCACTGTGCAACCAATCATGTGCTGCCAAATATTCATGCACGCCTATATCTAACACAGTGTAACTGTCTATTGAAAGAATCATCTGTCTCCATTAGTTGAGAGCTGCTGCGGCACCATATCGCGCAATGTATTACTTTAACAAACAAAACACAACAAGTAGGAATGATTGACCTAGTATTACTCGTGCATTTACTGTTTAGTCATTTCAGCAATATTATGTGTTAAATGAAATTAAATTAAATCGTGACCTATAATGTGTGATTCACAAATATAAATCCCCTATGTATATATATACAAAATTAATATAAACAATGAAGAGTGCCCTAAACAGTCATTTGGAGCATATTTATGCTACCAACCGATAAACCCTAACCATGTTATATCATAGATCATGGGTCACAACCCATCCCTTTATCATCACAAAATTGTCATGCGGCTATCCCATTTTTAAAATAAAAATAAAGATAGAAAAATAAAGCTAAAAATAGAAAACAAATGCCAATATACCCCAGTGTCAAATAAAGGTAAAAAGTGAAATCCTTAATTAGTAAACAATCACAGTGTGTAGATCCAACCAGGATCCTAAACACACTAAACCATAATAATCATAATAGTAATTCTTATCATCGAAAAATCACCCCAACCTTAAAGTGTAAAGAAATAACACCTAATCAAATCGACAAAAAACATATTGGTTAACTTAAACCATGATACTGAAACAAATGGAATTGGTCGTGAGTGTGCAATTCCATGCCCATCCAGCCAATCACTCTTGTGATTATAACTAAACCATTTGCTGACCAGGAACTACTTGTAGAATAAAAACAAAATACACAAACGAACAAATTAAAAACAATAGTAACCTATTGTAATCATTATGAAAATACCCATTGAGCATCTTTTTAATATCTTAACATCAAAGGACCAAATTAAGTAACCAACTAAATATATTAGTTAATATTTATGAAATGAAGGCAAAAACTACATCAAATAAGGACCCGTGGACTCTCACTGACATCTGTAGATCATGGACTCCCATAATAAAAAATGGATCAGTGTGCTCTCATCAAAGGTAGCATTGCCATCCTGTATGGACGTTGAGGCCTCTTGGTTGTAATGTCCCCAATTCAAACATCCATCTGGCTTCTTTCTTTAGGAGGATTGTCACCCTATCACCTCCTCTCTTTAGTTTAGGAACATGGTCTATAATCCGGAACCTCATATCAGTGACCGTATGTCCAGCTTCTAAAAAATGGCGAGCTACCGGTTGGTCTGATTTGCCACTGTTGATTGCAGATCTAATGCTGGACCGGTGGTTTGCCATCCTAGTCCTGGCATCGTCTGTCGTCTTGCCGGTATAATATTTGCCACATGGACAATTCAGAAGATATACGATATAGGTAGTGGTACAGGTCACTATATGTTTAATTTTGTATTTCTTTCTGCGTTCTGGATGCTGAAAATATGGCCCCGCTATCATTGAATTACATGTAACGCATCCAAGGCATCTGTAACATCCAGCTTTCTTACTGAGCCAAGTGGTTTGTGTGTCCTCAGTGATATCTGTCTTCATCAGCAGATCTCTGAGGCTCCGTCCTCTTCTATAGCCTATTCGTGGCGCCTGCCATTTATTGAAAGGTAACTTTGGATCAGCCTCCAATAGTTTCCATTCTTCCTTTAGAGATTGGGTGATTCGGTTCTTATCTGGTGTATAGGTGGTTACAAACGTCATTTGGGGTGACTTACGATTATCCACCGTATTGCTCCTTGTAGGTGAAATGGCCAATGCGCGCATTTCGGTAAGCACCTTCTGGCTGTATCCCCTTTCCTTGAACCTTTGTGTCATTTCTTCAAGTTGGGTTACACATCTCTCATTTTCAGTATTATTCCTGATCACGCGTTGATACTGTGCCTTCGGGATATTCTTGATTAGACTGGGTTGATGGCAACTGCGTGCATGTAAAGTTGAATTTCGATCAGTTGTCTTCCTATATAAGGTAGTTCCCAACTTGGTGCCATTCTTGAAAACCCGAACATCTAAATAATCTACAACCTCGTTGCTGGCAGTGTGACTGAATCTGATGGTACTGTCGATCTCATTGAGAGTCTGAATCCATGTGTCCAGTGTATTTGGATCATCTTGCCATATCAGAAACAGGTCGTCAATATAGCGACAGTAATATTTTATTTCTGGTTTTTCAAATATCTTCAACACATTGATCTCATAATCAGCCATAAAGAGATTGGCCAGTGATGGGGCCACATTGGACCCCATCGCTGTGCCAGAGATTTGCAGATAATAGGTCTTATCGAACCGAAAGTAATTTTCAGAGAGGCATATATCCAGGAGTGTGATTAGTACCTCCTCTGAAGGACCAACATATGGTACTTGTCTTAGACACTTGGCCACAGCTGCTATACCCGATGTGTGTGGTATAACAGTATATAGACTTGACACATCCAATGTGGCCATAATGTCAGTTGGTTTCATATCTGTGATCCGTAGTATATGGGATATAAAATCTGTGGAGTCCCAGATATATGATTTTTGTTGCTTCACCCACGGTTGTAGGAAGGAATCTACATACTCAGCCAGTGGTTGGAGCAGTGAGCCCCTGGCCGACACAATTGGCCTACCAGGGGGGTTCTTACTATCCTTATGGACCTTGGGAAGTGTGTATAGTATGGGAACCACTGGAAAGTCCCGTTTCAAAAAGCCATAATGATTCTGTGTGAGCTGACCCTCAGTAAGCCATTGTTGTAAGATGGCATCGATTTTCTTTTTGAGTGCAGCCGTAGGGTCACTCAGGAGAGGTTTATATGTTTTTAGGTCAGATAGTTGTCTTAAAATTTCTGCCTTGTAGTCCCTAGTGTTCATGACTACTATACCCCCGCCTTTGTCCGCGGGGCGTATAACGATGGAGGAATCTTTCTGTAATGAACATATGGAGAGTCTTTCATCTTTAGATAAGTTGTCACACCCCCGATGTGTAGGTTTTTTAGGAATCTGTTCCGTTAGGAATTGGGTGACTGTCTGGATAGTAGCATTGTTGGAATGTGGGTCAAATTTCCCTTTTGGTTTGAATCTATCTATGACATCAATTTCATCATTTTCAGTGCCAAAATATTCCTTTAGCCTGAGGTTTCTTCCATACTTCTGAATATCTATATATAAATCAAAGTTGTCTTTCTTCGTGACTGGTACAAATGACAGTCCTTTGTTAAGCAGGCTCATTTCTGCCTCATTTAATGTACGGTCACTGATGTTAAACACCATGTTAGTAGTTACCTCTGTAGTGGAGGGCGGCGGGCAGTGCCCCCCCCTCCTCGTGTGCGGCCTCTTCCTCGACCTAAAAAACGGTTTCCTGAGCTGGGTGGTAATGTAGTAATTGTATTCTTGGGATTATCCCACTGTTGATATTCACGGCCCCCTCTGGAGCGTGTGGTGACACCTCTTGAGGATCCTTCAATGGCTACTTGGTCATTATCAGGATCAGTGCTGTCCCCTGAACTCGAATCGACCGTAGTCATGCTCTTTTTTGTGAATCTCCTTTCACGACGAGGACGAAACGCCCGTCTGTCTTCCGGTGCCATCATCCATCTATAGATGCTTTTATATGTATAGTCCTGGTTCACCGTCTGGAGTTTCCTATTCTTGAACGCTATCAGTTCTTGTTTGTAGGTTTTCACTTGGGTCTCAAGTTTACTCAACCAATCTGTATTTGTATCAACCCTTAGAGTGGGTAGTTTCTCTGTTTCATATATAGTAATTTCCGTCTTGACCTCTTTAAGAAGCCGACCAACCTCCCTTATGACTAAAAGCATGAGATCAAAGGAGCACTTATTGAGAATTTTGCACCAATTGATGCAAAATTCAGTGTTGGATCGACCAATGGTCGGCACATTTCTAATTCTGAACCCTCTGGGGATCATGCGTCGTTTGTGGTAATCGGATAAGTATGTCCCATGTAGATTCAAATCCACTTCTCTCTGTTTCAATTTAATTAAGGTGTTGTATATTGATTGGTGCGACTCCTCCACTTGCTGTTCTTCTATGGAGCCAAAACGGATGCTTTCAGCATCTTCATCCGTGAATGTGAAGATAGTGGGTATATTTCTATTTTTAGCTTTATTTTTCTATCTTTATTTTTATTTTTATTTTAAAAATGGGATAGCCGCATGACAATTTTGTGATGATAAAGGGATGGGTTGTGACCCATGATCTATGATATAACATGGTTAGGGTTTATCGGTTGGTAGCATAAATATGCTCCAAATGACTGTTTAGGGCACTCTTCATTGTTTATATTAATTTTGTATATATATACATAGGGGATTTATATTTGTGAATCACACATTATAGGTCACGATTTAATTTAATTTCATTTAACACATAATATTGCTGAAATGACTAAACAGTAAATGCACGAGTAATACTAGGTCAATCATTCCTACTTGTTGTGTTTTGTTTGTTAAAGTAATACATTGCGCGATATGGTGCCGCAGCAGCTCTCAACTAATGGAGACAGATGATTCTTTCAATAGACAGTTACACTGTGTTAGATATGGGCGTGCATGAATATTTGGCAGCACATGATTGGTTGCACAGTGGTGTGTGGCTTCACTAGATAACACCCGTTGATTGTAGACTTGGTTAGTGATGCGTTACCATAGTAGCGAGTCAACAATGCGTATGATTGGTGGACCGGCGGTGTGTGTCTCCACACTGATAAATCATTGGCCGGTTACGCACAGAAGAAAACAAACACTGGCCTGACATATATAGTGGACAGCGAGATTCTCTCTGCTTATTAGTGATGTGGGTATAGTGCGGTATTGTGGCGAGCGTGACATGGGTGCGCTCCCGGTAGTCATGGTGACATCACTTTGGGTTTCCGGCGTGCAGTTACTGACATACTGATATAATGGCTTTGGGGTTCTGTGAGTGACCGGTAATCCTATATTTGGGTACATCAATGTGAGAGCCCGTTGTATAGGCTAAGATCTATAATTGGATACACAACCTGATTGACATAGATGGTCTGATGCAGTTAAACTATGTTACACGGATAAGCCAGTAGGTGGAGTCGAATAATGGTGACTCATTTTACCCTCCGGCTGACAATGAGTGTGATTGGCTGCCCGGGCACATACCTTTTGCATTGATTAATTCTATTGGTTGGTGTAATATGCAATTCTTGCGCCAACCGTGCCTCATTTAAACATTTATATTGACACCCTTTGTTGTCTACATATGCTTTCTACTATTTGATGACCTGGCACTTTGTTTTTAACACACTTTTGTTCACTTTTATAAGCCAAACGAATATGCACCTTTGATTGACAGGTTTCTGTCCAATCAATTTATCTGATTTTTGATCACAAACCTATCAAGAGACTTGTCTCTCCAATTTGTTCACGCAGACTATAGTGATTGGTTTTTCACAGAGGGGAGGGCTTTTTTCACCTTTAAAAGTTTGACATTTTGTATTGTTGTTTGTCAGAGGAAGGGACTGTTTGTGTCCCGAAACGTCACCAATAAATATTGTTTACCACACAGATGACTGAAGTCCAGTGAGTGCTTAACTTTTCTGAAATGACTATATATATATATACATATATATATATATATATATATATCTATATTTATTTATATATATATATATATATATATCTATCTTTCTATCTAAAAACATAATTTATGCTTACCTGATAAATTCCTTTCTTCTGTTGTGTGATCAGTCCACGGGTCATCATTACTTCTGGGATATAACTCCTCCCCAACAGGAAATGCAAGAGGATTCACCCAGCAGAGCTGCATATAGCTCCTCCCCTCTACGTCACTCCCAGTCATTCGACCAAGAATCAACGAAAAAGGAGAAACCAAGGGTGAAGTGGTGACTGGAGTATAATTTAAAAAATCTTTACCTGCCTTAAAAAAAAAACAGGGCGGGCCGTGGACTGATCACACAACAGAAGAAAGGAATTTATCAGGTAAGCATAAATTATGTTTTCTTCTGTTATGTGTGATCAGTCCACGGGTCATCATTACTTCTGGGATACCAATACCAAAGCAAAAGTACACGGATGACGGGAGGGATAGGCAGGCTCATTATACAGAAGGAACCACTGCCTGAAGAACCTTTCTCCCAAAAATAGCCTCCGAAGAAGCAAAAGTGTCAAATTTGTAAAATTTGGAAAAAGTATGAAGCGAAGACCAAGTTGCAGCCTTGCAAATCTGTTCAACAGAGGCCTCATTCTTAAAGGCCCAAGTGGAAGCCACAGCTCTAGTAGAATGAGCTGTAATTCTTTCAGGAGGCTGCTGTCCAGCAGTCTCATAGGCTAAACGAATTATGCTACGAAGCCAGAAGGAGAGAGAGGTAGCCGAAGCCTTATGACCTCTCCTCTGACCAGAGTACACGACAAACAGGGAAGACGTTTGTCGAAAATCCTTAGTTGCCTGCAAGTAGAACTTGAGGGCACGAACTACATCCAGATTGTGTAGAAGACGTTCCTTCTTTGAAGAAGGATTCGGGCACAGGGAAGGCACCACGATCTCTTGATTGATGTTCCTGTTAGTGACTACCTTAGGTAAGAACCCAGGTTTTGTACGCAGAACTACCTTATCTGAATGAAAAATCAAATAAGGAGAATCACAATGTAAAGCTGATAACTCAGAGACTCTCCGAGCCGAAGAAATAGCCATTAAAAATAACACTTTCCAAGATAACAACTTTATATCAATGGAATGAAGGGGTTCAAACGGAACTCCTTGTAGAACGTTAAGAACAAGGTTTAAACTCCATGGCGGAGCAACAGATTTAAACACAGGCTTGATCCTAGCTAAAGCCTGACAAAAGGCCTGGACGTCTGGATTTTCTGACAGACGCCTGTGTAACAAGATGGACAGAGCTGAGATCTGTCCCCTTAATGAGCTAGCCGATAAACCCTTTTCTAAACCTTCTTGTAGAAAGAACAATATCCTAGGAATCCTAACCTTACTCCAGGAGTAACGTTTGGATTCGCACCAGTATAGGTATTTACGCCATATCTTATGGTAAATCCTTCTGGTAACAGGCTTCCTAGCCTGTATCAGGGTATCAATAACCGACTCAGAAAAACCACGTTTTGATAAAATCAAGCGTTCAATTTCCAAGCAGTCAGCTTCAGAGAAGTTAGATTTTGATGTTTGAATGGACCCTGTATCAGAAGGTCCTGTCTTAGAGGTAGAGACCAAGGCGGACAGGATGACATGTCCACTAGATCTGCATACCAAGTCCTGCGTGGCCATGCAGGCGCTATTAGAATCACTGATGCTCTCTCCTGTTTGATTTTGGCAATCAATCGAGGAAGCAGCGGGAAGGGTGGAAACACGTAAGCCATCCCGAAGTTCCAAGGTGCTGTCAAAGCATCTATCAGAACTGCTCCCGGATCCCTGGATCTGGACCCGTAGCGAGGAAGTTTGGCGTTCTGGCGAGACGCCATGAGATCTATCTCTGGTTTGCCCCAACGTCGAAGTATTTGGGCAAAGACCTCCGGATGAAGTTCCCACTCCCCCGGATGAAAAGTCTGGCGACTCAAGAAATCCGCCTCCCAGTTCTCCACTCCCGGGATGTGGATTGCTGACAGGTGGCAAGAGTGAGACTCTGCCCAGCGAATTATCTTTGATACTTCCATCATTGCTAGGGAGCTTCTTGTCCCTCCTTGATGGTTGATGTAAGCTACAGTCGTGATGTTGTCCGACTGAAACCTGATGAACCCCCGAGTTTTTAACTGGGGCCAAGCCAGAAGGGCATTGAGAACTGCTCTCAATTCCAGAATGTTTATTGGCAGGAGACTTTCCTCCTGATTCCATAGTCCCTGAGCCTTCAGAGAATTCCAGACAGCGCCCCAACCTAGTAGGCTGGCGTCTGTTGTTACAATTGTCCAGTCCGGCCTGCTGAATGGCATCCCCCTGGACAGATGTGGCCGAGAAAGCCACCATAGAAGAGAGTTTCTGGTCTCTTGATCCAGATTCAGAGTAGGGGACAAATCTGAGTAATCCCCATTCCACTGACTCAGCATGCACAATTGCAGCGGTCTGAGATGTAGACGAGCAAAGGGTACTATGTCCATTGCTGCTACCATTAAGCCGATCACCTCCATGCATTGAGCTACTGACGGGAGTTGAATGGAATGAAGGACACGGCATGCATTTAGAAGCTTTGTTAATCTGTCTTCTGTCAGATAAATCTTCATTTCTACAGAATCTATAAGAGTCCCCAAGAATGGAACTCTTGTGAGAGGAAAAAGAGAACTCTTCTTTTCGTTCACTTTCCATCCATGCGACCTTAGAAATGCCAGAACTAACTCTGTATGAGACTTGGCAGTTTGAAAGCTTGAAGCTTGTATCAGAATGTCGTCTAGGTACGGAGCTACCGAAATTCCTTGCGGTCTTAGTACCGCCAGAAGGGCACCCAGAACCTTTGTGAAGATTCTTGGAGCCGTAGCCAATCCGAATGGAAGAGCTACAAACTGGTAATGCCTGTCTAAGAAGGCAAACCTTAGATACCGGTAATGATCTTTGTGAATCGGTATGTGAAGGTAAGCATCCTTTAAATCCACTGCGGTCATGTACTGACCCTTTTGGATCATGGGTAAGATTGTCCGAATAGTTTCCATTTTGAACGATGGAACTCTTAGGAATTTGTTTAGGATCTTTAAATCCAAGATTGGCCTGAAAGTTCCCTCTTTTTTGGGAACCACAAACAGGTTTGAGTAAAACCCTTGTCCTTGTTCCGACCGCGGAACCGGATGGATCACTCCCATTAATAACAGATCTTGTACACAGCGTAGAAACGCTTCTTTCTTTATCTGGTTTGTTGACAACCTTGACAGATGAAATCTCCCTCTTGGGGGAGAGAATTTGAAGTCTAGAAGGTATCCCTGAGATATGATCTCTAGCGCCCAGGGATCCTGAACATCTCTTGCCCAAGCCTGGGCGAAGAGAGAGAGTCTGCCCCCCACTAGATCCGGTCCCGGATCGGGGGCCCTCGGTTCATGCTGTCTTTGGGGCAGCAGCAGGTTTCCTGGCCTGCTTGCCCTTGTTCCAGGACTGGTTAGGTTTCCAGCCTTGTCTGTAACGAGCAACAGCTCCTTCCTGTTTTGGTGCAGTGGAAGTTGGTGCTGCTCCTGCTTTGAAATTCCGAAAGGGACGAAAATTAGACTGTCTAGCCTTAGCTTTGGCTTTGTCTTGAGGCAGGGCGTGGCCCTTACCTCCTGTAATGTCAGCGATAATTTCTTTCAAACCGGGCCCAAATAAAGTTTGCCCCTTGAAAGGTATATTAAGTAATTTGGACTTAGAAGTTACATCAGCTGACCAGGATTTTAGCCACAGCGCCCTACGTGCCTGAATGGCGAATCCTGAGTTCTTAGCCGTAAGTTTGGTTAAATGTACTACGGCCTCCGAAATGAATGAATTAGCTAGTTTAAGGACTCTAAGCCTGTCCGTAATGTCGTCCAGCGTAGCTGAACTAAGGTTCTCTTCCAGAGACTCAAACCAAAATGCTGCCGCAGCCGTAATCGGCGCGATGCATGCAAGGGGTTGCAATATAAAACCTTGTTGAACAAACATTTTCTTAAGGTACCCCTCTAATTTTTTATCCATTGGATCTGAAAAAGCACAGCTATCCTCCACCGGGATAGTGGTACGCTTGGCTAAAGTAGAAACTGCTCCCTCCACCTTAGGGACCGTTTGCCATAAGTCCCGTGTGGTGGCGTCTATTGGAAACATCTTTCTAAATATTGGAGGGGGTGAGAACGGCACACCGGGTCTATCCCACTCCTTAGTAACAATTTCAGTTAGTCTCTTAGGTATAGGAAAAACGTCAGTACTCGCCGGTACCGCAAAGTATTTATCCAACCTACACAATTTCTCTGGTATTGTAACAGTGTTACAATCATTAAGAGCCGCTAAAACCTCCCCTAGTAATACACGGAGGTTCTCCAATTTAAATTTAAAATTTGAAATATCTGAATCCAATCTGTTTGGATCAGAACCGTCACCCACAGAATGAAGCTCTCCGTCCTCATGCTCTGCAAGCTGTGACGCAGTATCAGACATGGCCCTAGTATTATCAGCGCACTCTGTTCTCACCCCAGAGTGATCACGCTTGCCTCTTAGTTCTGGTAATTTAGCCAAAACTTCAGTCATAACAGTAGCCATATCTTGTAATGTTATCTGTAATGGCCGCCCAGATGTACTAGGCGCCACAATATCACGCACCTCCCGGGCGGGAGATGCAGGTACTGACACGTGAGGCGAGTTAGTCGGCATAACTCTCCCCTCGCTGTTTGGTGAAATTTGTTCAATTTGTACAGATTGGCTTTTATTTAAAGTAGCATCAATACAGTTAGTACATAAATTTCTATTGGGCTCCACCTTGGCATTGGAACAAATGGCACAGGTATCTTCCTCTGAATCAGACATGTTTAACACACTAGCAATAAACTTGCAACTTGGTTACAATCTTATTTAACAAAAAACGTACTGTGCCTCAAAGAAGCACTAAACGATTAAATGACAGTTGAAATAATGAACTGAAAAAAACAGTTATAACATCAATCCTTTTTAGCAAAGGTTTGTTCCCATTAGTAAAGTAACAATAATTAAATTTGAAACATAAAAATTACAGAGCAACGTTTTTAATCACAGTCAATATATAAGTCTCACAGCTCTGCTGAGAGAATCTACCTCCCTCCAAAGAAGTTTGAAGACCCCTGATTTCTGTTAGAAATGAACCGGATCATGCAGGAAATACAAGAGTAACTGACTGGAAATTTTTGATGCGTAGCAAAGAGCGCCAAAAACGGCCCCTCCCCCTCACACACAGCAGTGAGAGAGAAACGAAACTGTCACAATTAAAAACAAGCAACTGCCAAGTGGAAAATAATGCCCAAACATTTATTCACTCAGTACCTCAGAAAATGCAAACGATTCTACATTCCAGCAAAAACGTTTAACATAATAAATACCTATTAAAAGGTTTAATGTACTTTTAACAGAGTAATTCCAGTGAAATACCATCCCCAGAATACTGAAGTGTAGAGTATACATACATGTCATTATAACGGTATGGCAGGATTTTCTCATCAATTCCATTCAGAAAATAAAAACTGCTACATACCTTAATGCAGATTCATCTGCCCGCTGTCCCCTGATCTGAAGCTTTTACCTCCCTCAGATGGCCGAGAAACAGCAATATGATCTTAACTACTCCGGTTAAAATCATAGTAAAAACTCTGGTAGATTCTTCTTCAAACTCTGCCAGAGAGGTAATAACACGCTCCGGTGCTATTGTAAAATAACAAACTTTTGATTGAAGTTATAAAAACTAAGTATAATCACCATAGTCCTCTCACACATCCTATCTAGTCGTTGGGTGCAAGAGAATGACTGGGAGTGACGTAGAGGGGAGGAGCTATATGCAGCTCTGCTGGGTGAATCCTCTTGCATTTCCTGTTGGGGAGGAGTTATATCCCAGAAGTAATGATGACCCGTGGACTGATCACACATAACAGAAGAAAATATATATTTTTATAAATATAGATTAATATATATATAGATAAAGAGAGAGACACAGAGATCTCTTTCTCTATTTCTCTCTCTATATATATATGTTTATATATATATATATATATATATATATATATATATTTATATATAAATATATATATATGTATATATAAATATATATCTACCAGATGTTGTAAATAAATAATTTTGTTTCTTGACCACACACAAAGAGCACTGTGAGTTCTCCCTACACTATCAAGCTACTATATATATATATATATATATATATATATATATATATATATATATATATATATATATATATATATATATATATATATATATATATATATAGATATAGATATCTATATAGAGATAGAGACATAGAAACAGAGAGACAGAGATACATAGAGACAGAGAGATATAGAGACAAAGAGAGATAGAGAAACAGACGCAGAGAGACAGAGACAGAGAGAGTCAGAGACACATAGAGAGAGATAGAGAAAGAGATAGAAAAAGAGATAGAAATAAACAGAAATAAAGAGATAGATAGAAAGAGAGACAGAGAGAGAGAGAGAGATAAATAGAGACAGAGAGAGATATACAGTATGAGAGAGAGACACATACAGAGCGAGACATTGCTAGAAAGAGAGATATAGATAGAAAAAGAGAGAGAGAGACAGAGATAGACAGATAGAAAGAGAGTGATAGAGAGAGATAGATAGAGAGAGATATAAAAAAGAAATAGAGAGATAGAAAGAGAGATAGACAGATAGAGAGAGAGAGACAGAGAGAGATAAAAATATAGAGAGAGAGAAATAGAGAGAGAGACAGAGATAGAGAGACAGTGAGATAAAAAGAGAGAGATAAAGAGAGAAAGATATAGAGAAAGACAAAAGAGAGAGATAGAAAGAGACAGATATAGAAAGAGAGAGACAGAGAAAGAGAGAGATAGATATAGAGTGATAGAAAGAGAGAGAGACAGAGATAGACACTGAGATAGAGAGAGACAGTGAGAGAAAGAGAGAGAGATAAAGAGAGAAAGAGAGACAGAGAGAAAGATAGAGATACAAAGAGACAGATATAGAAAGACAGAGATAGAAAGATAGAGAGAGAGAAAGTTAGAGAAAAAGATAAACATAGAAGGAAACAAAGAGAAAGAGACAGAGAAAGAGAGAGAGACAATGAGAGAGAGACAGAGAGAGAGAAAGAGAGACAGAAAGAGAGAGAGACAGAAAGAGAGACAGAAAGAGAGAGAGACAGAAATAGAGAGAGACAGAAATAGAGAGAGACAGAAATATAGATAGACAGAAATAGATAGAGACAGAAAGAGAGAGAGACAAAGAGAAAGAGAGACAAAAAGAGAGAGAGACAGATAGAGAAAAATAGAAAGAGAGAGAATGAAAGAGAGAGAGAGATAGAAAGAGACATAAAGAGAGAGACAGAAGGAGAGAGAGAGAGAGAGAGAGAGACAGAAAGAGAGAGAGACGTAGAGAGAGAGAGAAAGATAGTTAGAGAGAGAGAGACACAGTGAGGGAGAAAGATACACATACAGAGCTAGACAGTGATAGAAAGAGAGAGAGTTAAAGATAGAAAGATAGAGAGAGACAGAGATAGACAGACATAGAGATAGAGATAAATAGAAAGAGACAGATATAGAAATATAGAGAGCGAAATAGAGACAGAGACAGAGAGTGATAGACATATAGAGAAAGATAGAGATAGAAAGAGACAGATACAGACATACACTTAAATCTAAAGAGAGAGATAGAGTCGTAAAGATAGATAAATTTATAGAAATAGTCATATAGAGAGAGACATATAGAGAATGAAATTTAAAAAAATAGAATTAGACAGATAGACAAACATACATCACTTCAAAACGATGTACCCTGTTCCCACAGTCGGTTCGATGGAATGAAACCCCTAATTACTGTATATAGTGAGACTCTGTAATCCAACATTACTATATATATTCATTTAGTGACACAGTCTGTATTACCCTACAGGCACAAGAAATAAATACAGTTTGAATAGTATTCTGTGACATGGTCCAGCACCCACGTACTGTCTTTACTAGTATTCTATTTACTCTCACATTGTTGACAAACACCATGTTGTAGTGACAAGTTTTGACATTTATTTTTTTTTTAGATATAAATAGAAACACACACACATACACATACACACACACATAGAGACTGAGTTTTAAAAAATAAACACTAACTCATGTATACATATAAAAATTACAGAAAAATTAGAACCTGTCATACTGACATGATATAATTTTTTAAATAAAGTTCTATATAATTATTATTATTATTTTTTTTAAATTATAGTACACACCCTTGGTGGGCAACTGTCAATTGTGACCTGTGCATCACCCTTTATTTTATTTGATTAGAAATTAAAATCTGAAATTATTTTTTGATTTTTATTATTATTAATAAAAAATATAAATGCTGTTGTAAACCTGTACTTGTTATAGTAAACATCGTCTACAACCTCTCTTACATTATAATACCCGATATTTATTTTATTTAATGTTTATTACTGACAAAAAATAACTAATCTGCATATTTGCATAACGTTCATAGTTATCCAATATTTTTTTAAAATTTATATTATTAAATTTAAACATTTAAACTTACATTACTGTATTAATTTCTTATTTAAAGATATTTATTATCTTTTTCAATATAAAAAATTATTTTTAAGTATAAAATTAAAACTTTTTTAAAAAATAACACATATATGTTATTTTCAAATACGGTTAATACAAGTAAGTCATTGATTTTAATTTATTTTTCAGATATGCCGGACTGCATTGTAATTGGGTGCACCAGCTCTAGCAAGAGAGTAGGTGGTCAAAAAGATGTCAGCTTTCATGTCTTTCCAAAGACTCATGAAAAGATTAAATTGTGGTTGCAACAAACCAATCAATATACAGGCGATCAAATGGAAATAATGGTCCAACGTATCTTTGATACAAATAAAAACCTAAGATACAGGATGTGTTCCAAACATTTCCATCCCGATTGCTACTACACACATGGCGTGAACAAGAAATTAAAACCAGATGCTGCACCAACAATATTTCCTTCAAGATTAACTCGTTATTCTCAAACACCATCGACTGATAAACCAGATGCATCTGGATCAGCTTTAACTTTCCATGAATCCCCATCCACCTCAACAACAGCTTTTCTAATTGAAAAAAGAAGCAGAATTCAAAGATGTCATGCCTGTGGTCAAAAATGTGATATCATCACAACAGATTCTTCTACTAGTACTGAAAATATAGTTCTGAAAGATAGCTCTACGCAATTTGAGAAATTCCATGGCACTTTGAGTTCAAGTGTACAAACCTACAAAATTATTCCAACTTTTTCGAAAGGTACCTCTACAAGGGACTATTTAAAAAAAAAAGATCAATACACCTGGACTATGGGTGACATATCTAACGACAATACTATCGAAGGCAGCATTGCATTTAGTAGTGCAGAAATTATGGTTGAGGGTACAGAAACTAACTTACTGCAGAATCCATTGTTACAAGTGGATATGGAAAATGCTAATGTACATCAAATTATCAGTAATCCTATAGCTGATATAATACCAGTGAGTGAAGTTTCAGAAATTTCATTCATTTCATTAAACTCTGAAAATGATGACAACGATATGATTGAGGACCAAGACACAGGATCAAAAGATCCTACATACCTGCCAGAGACAACTGAGGAAACCATGGACGAATTTTCAATTCAAGAAGAAGTCAACAATTCTGCATTTGTTGAAGAAAAAAAATACATAGTATTTGAACAATGTTTGGATGAATTGTTAAAATTAATCCCATGCCGCTTCAAAAACAACTGTGAATCTCCAATGATGTCAACTCAAAAAAGACTAGTAGGGACTATGTTGATAGTAACCGGAGAATGTGAATCCGGTCATAACTCTGCACTATGGTATAGTCAACCTACTATCGGTCAACAACCAGTAGGAAACATTCTTGCCTGTTCCTCTCTACTTTTCACAGGTAATCAATTTGAAAAAATTAGTGATTACTTTACATATTTTGGTATACCTTTTTTTTCAAAGCAAACGTTTTACAATTACCAGAAAACATTTCTGTTTCCAACTGTGGACACCTTCTGGAAAGAAGAATGTTCCAAAAATCTTGAAACTTTCAAAGGTCGTGGTATCGCAATAACAGGAGACGGACAATGCGATAGTCCAGGATTTTCGGCCAAATATTGTACATATACAACCATGGAGGCAAAATCCAAAAACATTTTAAATGTGGAAATTATTCAAGTCACTGAGACCACATCATCAGTTGCGATGGAAGCAAAAGGATTTTGTCGTGCAATGAACCAAATGATAAGCAAGGGGTTGATGCCAGTGATCGTTGCCACCGACAGGAATGTCAGTATAAGGAAAATACTGCGTGAAGAATACAAAAACATCAATCACCAATTTGACATTTGGCATTACACAAAAAGCCTAAAAAAGAAAATTTTTGCAGTCAGTAGAAAGAAAAATTGTTCTGAACTTTCCAAATGGGTATTATCAATTGTCAATCATTTATGGTCCTGCAGTGTTTCTTGTGAAGGTGACGTTGAGAAGATGGAAAAATTGTGGAAATCATGTCTATATCATGTACTGAATATACATTCTTGGATAGACAATGGCGTAGAATGGACATGTGGTCATGGAGAATTAAAAAAAGATGAAGAAAGAAAGAGAAAATGGCTGACAAAGCAATCAGAGGCTTTCCATGAGTTGGAGAAAATAGTTTTGAATGATCAAATTATTAAAGATTTACGACATCTCAATTTGTTCTGTCATACCGGTAAGCTTGAGGTCTTCCATAGCTTGGTCTTGAAGTATAGACCAAAAAGAATCCATTTCAGGATGGATGCTATAGAGGCTCGTACAAAACTTGCTGCTCTGGCAAACAACATGAACACACATCGTGTTCAATCAAAAGTTAAGCACCCAACATCGCGAAGTGGAAGTTATGGTGAATTGCAATTCGACACATATTTCCCAAAAAGTAAAAAGGAATGGATGGTGCGACCAGTATATGATGACATGGATTTGTCTTACATCCATAACATGAGTACTGAGGTCTTGAATTTAGTGGAAGGCACATCGACACATTCATGGGAATCAAAAAACATGCTTTTACCACCAAACATTGCCTCCACACCTCGCCCGGACAAAAAATTACTCATTGAAAAGCATACATCAAGATTTGTTCAAAGAAAACTATAACATTCAACTATGTTCTATTTCAATATCTTAATTATTTTATTAGTTTGGTTTTTTATGTTATAATTTTTTATTGGATTATTATTAAAGTTCATTATTGAAAGTTAAAATGTCTTCAATTTCTTATATCTTTATATTATTAATTTATATTTAAATAATTTTATGTTTAAAAAATTGCTTTAGATTCTCGATTAAGATATATTAATGTTAATCAATTGTCTGTGGCACTTTTTTTTCTCTGTCTGTCTCTCTCTCTATATATATATATGTGTGTTTCGATATCTATATATATATATATATAGATCGATATCTCTCTCGCTCACTCTCTCTCTATATATATATCTCTAAATCTATATATATTGATATTTCTCTTTCTCTCTCTTTTGCTCTCTCTATTTCTATCTATTTTGCTCTCTTTCTCTTTTTCTCTCTCTCTCTCTTTCGCTCTGTCTCTCTCTATATTTATCACTCTCTCTCTTTCTCTTTCGCTCTCTTTCTCTCCCTTTCACTCTGTTTCGCTCTATTTTGCTCTCTCTCTTTCTCTCTCTCTCTTTCTCTCTCTCGATTTTGCTCTCTTTCGCTCTCTCTCTCTCTTTCTCTCTCTCTCTCGATTTCGCTCTCTTTCACTCTATTTCTCTCTCTTTCTTTCTCTTTCGCTCTCTCTCTCTATTTTTCTCTGTCTCTCTTTCTCTCTCTGTCTCTCTTTCTCTCTCTCTCTCTCTCTCTTTAGGTCTCTTTCTCTCTCTCTCTCTCTCTTTCGCTCTCTCTCTTTCGGTCTCTTTCTATCTCTCTCACTTTATCTCTCTATCTATTTCTATCTCTCTCTCTCTTTGTCTCTCTTTTGCTCTCTTTCGATCTGTTTTAATCTCTTTTGCTAGATCTCTTTCAATCGCTTTCACTCTCTCTCTTTCAATCTCTTTTGATCTCTCTCTTTCTATCTCTTTTGCTCTCTCTCTTTAAATCTCTTTTGCTCTCTCTCTTTCAATCTCTTTTGCTCTCTCTCTTTCAATCTCTTTTGCTCTCTCTCTCTTTCAATCTCTTTCGCTCTCTCTCTCTTTCAATCTCGTTCGCTCTCTCTCTCTTTCAATATATTTTGCTCTCTCTCTTTCAATCTCTTTCGCTCTCTCTCTTTCTCTCTAAATCTCTCTAACTCTCTCTCTTTCTCTCTAAATCTCTCTAACTCTCTCTCTCTCTTTATAAATATTTTAGATGAACATAAAATGGTACATAATCTAAGATAATTTGGATAAGTTGTAATATTGTAATACATTTCACATATATGTATACATAATGTTATTAATTTGAAATATATGTTTCCAAATACTCTTATGAATACGGATTCATAAAGTAACATATAAGTGTATTGAATTATTAGTATTTAAAAAAAAAATTCTAAGATCATTATCTCAATAATTTAATAAAATTTTAATTTTTTTTTAATTTTTTTAAGATTTTATGTAATAGTATTGAGTTATTGAAATATAAACCATTATTTATATATTTAATAATGCAAAAATTAAATACATATATATATATATATATATATATATATATATATATATATAAAATTAATTATTTTTTATTTAATTAAGAATTTAAAAATTATTTTATACTACAATAGTAAATGTAATATATCCAAGAGTCATATAAAAGAAAAAAATAATTACATAGATTCATAATCAAATGGAAAATATTTTTAATCAAATTTTTCAAAAAAAGAATGTTTAATTAAAGATATCAACAGTTGAAAATTACTGAAACCAAAAATTTTATTAATCTGATATAACTATAATATTTAAATATAATTTTTTGAAGAACTAATCCAATATCATCTCTGTTGCTGGTCCGTCATCCTCAGGGTAATGGAAGCCAACATAAATATTATTCGGAGCTGGGAAACGTTGGCGAATACTATTGACTACACACAATGGTATAGGTTTCCGATTTCTTGGACCCATTTCGCCATTTATCCATGTTGAAAAAGCTCTATAGGACAGTTTACGATATGCTCTATTTCAGAAAATAGAAGTTAAAAATTAATTTTTATTCAAATAATAAAGAAAATATATATAAATGTATCATATATATAAAATTGAGTTCAGGAGCGTTGAGTTACATGGGAGCCAGCTCTGATTTTCTAAGATGCCAGTGTGTTAAAATAAATGATATAAGTGTGCAGTTTGCACATTTTTCATAGTTTTAAAGACAAAGTATTCACATATATAAAGAGTATATTAACGTTATTGTGCAGGTAATGCAAAAATGCAGATAATGTAATAGCGGCACTATCTATCTTTTAAAAATAAAGAATTTAGAAATGTGTTTGTTATGTAAAATTATATATTGGCTATTCAATCTATATTTTACAACTATAAAAATTGTAAGGTAGACTCTTCATGAAAAAAGAATACTGAATTAAAATTACCTTTGCGTAATAGCTTGTCGGGATTGACTACGCATTGGTCCAAGACTTCCTATTATTTGTGCAACACGGTTTAGGAAACCCTGATCATTTTCACGTATGTGATTTTCAGACTCGCAAATACATGATCTACCATCTGGTATGTGGTAAAGAATCTCTTTCTTTTCACGACAACAAATACTTTCAATTATGGTAGGCATAAGTTGACAGTTACCACAAAGGCACCATTCTAAATTTTCTAGCCGAATTGAATTATCATCTATAGAATAAATTTGATTTTCAAAATCGTAAGCAGCTGACTCCCTTTCTATTTCTTCTTCAGATCTTCTTGGATCCCATTGATGACTTTGTGAAACATCGATTTCACGTATCTCTGCATTACGTTCAGATATTAGAGTTTGCATCTTAAATAGATAAAAAAGAAAAAAGTATTTAACAATCTAATATATATAATGGTGTATGTTTATATATATATATATAAATATATATTTCGATAAATATATATAAAAATATATTGATATATATATATATATATTTATAAATTTATCTATATATTTTATATATATATATATATATATATATATATATATATATATATAAATATATATATAAAAATAAATTAAAGAAATTATAATTAAATATTAAATTTATTTCTTGAGGTGTATCCAGTCCACATATTCATCAATTATTTGTGGATTGTTCTGCTTCACAAAAGGAAGCTGAAAGAGGCTCACCCATAGCAGAGCTGTATATATAGCTCCCCTCCTGAATGTCAGCCACAGACATATTAACAAAGAAATGCCAAAGAAATTCTTAAATATATGGTGCATTGTTGATTGGAGTTTAAAAATTAAAAAACAACATCCGACAGAAAATTACAGGGCGGGCCGCGTACTGTATACACCACACGAGAAAGAAAAGTGTCAAGTAAGGATAAAATATTTTTTCTCTTGTAATGTGTATCCATGCCACGTATTCATCCATTACTTTTGTGATAACCATAAATATGCTTTCTGAAAATGATGAATGGAGGGACAATGCAGGCACTTAAACTGAAGTCAGTACTGACTGTAAGACCTTTATACAAAAAACATGCCCCTAAGAAAGAATAGTATAAAAATTATTATAATTTAGAAAAAATATGAAGCAAAGACCAAATTGCCGCCTTACTAATCTATTCGACAGAATAATAATTTGTAAATGAACGTGTAGAACACAAAACTCTAATGTAATGAACTGTAATCCTTACATGCGCCTGCTGGCCAGCAGTCTCATAACATAAGTAAATTCTAATTCGTAAAAGAAAAATAAATTGAAGTTGATGAAGTCTTTTGGACTCTACTTTCTCCAAATTAGACGACAAATAATGCTGATGTTTTGCGTAAATCTTTTTTAAATTGAAAATAAAAATTGTAGGTGCAAAACACGTCAAAATTGTGTAAAAGACTTTCATTATTTGAAGAATGGTTAGAACACAGTGACGTCAATTTAAATACTACCTTAGGAATAAAAGAAGTGTTGTTACCATAAAATATCTTATCTACATGGAAGATCAGATAAGGGGAATTAGATTTTAAGTATGATAACTATGAAAATTAAAAACATGTCTTTTGATAATTCCCTTGTAAAGAGATCCAAGAGAATGAGTGTTGGTGGCAGTTAGGGGAGGAGCTATATAGACATCTCTGATTTGTATGATCCTATTGCAGCTTAGCATTTGGAAAGTAGAGTATAACAAAAGTAATGGATAAATCCGTGTACTGGATACACATAACAATAGAAATTTTTTGGGGTAAAAATTATATATATATATATATATATATATATATATATATATATATATATATATATATATATATATACAGGAAAGTTTACAATGTATATCAAGTTTAATTTAAAATTATAAACTATAATTACCATGTCTTGCACCTCTTGTTGACTCAGTTCAAGAAGAGTTCTTCCAGTAAGGTTGTCGTAGTTCGATGCCATTATGTATTATCAATCTTGATAAGTAAAATGAAAAACAAAAAATATAAGAATCAAATTAAATTTATAATATGTGGAATGTAATAAACCCAATTTCATTCAAAAATAAGAAATAATTTGTTGATTATGCCAAACCAGTGACGTGCAGTGAGGTCAGAGACTGGTGAGGCCAATGTATAGAGGGCCGCAAGTAACCCCAACAGGGCAGGTTTAAATGAGAACTGAACCAGTGCACAGGTGACATAATCAGGTGATGGGTGAGAGCAAGTTAGTAAACACTGAGTTACTGATCAGCTGATTACTTCACCTGTGCACTGATTCAGCTATAATGAAAACCTGGCCTGTTGGGGGTACTTGAGGACCATTGTTGAGAAACACTGCAATAAAGCACCATCTCATTGGCAATGTATCGATTACCTGGAGAATAAAGCACACATACTCTGCTCACTGACAACAACACACACTCTGCTCACATACACACTCACGCAATTCTGTGGCACAGTGCCAGTTACTAAGCAATTAGAATGATACACAATCTATTCTCTACTCACTACTGTATTGTAAAAATAGAAATAATTTACCATACAAGTTTTACACAAAGGACAAGTTGTCAATACTGCCAACACAGCTGCTGCAATATGGTGTTCGAGAAACCCACGTGCACATCCCACTAAGGTATGCTCTTCAACAAAGGATACCAAATTAATGAAGTACATAATAATAAAAGTAAAATAGAAAGTGTATTTATTTATTTTTGGTGTGCAATTTCTATCTGAATGATGGAAATGTAATTATGACTTTCATGTTCCTTTCAAAAACTAATTGGAGTTGCTGACATGGGGCTAGTAACAGTTGATGCTAATTTTCAAAATATAAATAACTAGAAAAGTCTATTAAAATAGCATGCTCTACCTCAATCATGAAAGTTTAATTTTAAATGTCTCCCTTTGACTATGTGTTTAACCAGTTACTTTACAGTGGCATTATTTCTAAAAACATTTAATTGTCTTTGACAATATCTTTTCAGATCCACCCCCCACTGTTTTATACTATATCTACATTTCTTTTGTACTGAATGAAAGATATATTTTTTGAACACTTTCACCACTCTCTATTGTGTGAGCATAGTTTAAAAGTTTAGATAAAGTTAATATCTCAAACAAATTATTGTATTTCTATATGCACCTATCTTTTGTTCTATCTACAAAGACTTTTCGTTCTCTCACACTGTGTTTGACTCTCTAAAATAAATAGAGCTTCTCTCTCTATTTTTTTTATTAATAAACATTTTCTTAAAATTCTTTGTCAATATATTTCATGTTTTAGTATATATCCACCTTTCTTTTGTACTGAATCAAATATATATTGTTTTGAACTCTCACAACACTCTCAATTGTATGAGCATAGTTTAAAAGTTTAGATAAAGTGAATGTCTCAACTAAATAATTGTATCTCTATATCTTTTAATCTCTACCCCCCACTGTTTTATACTATATCCACCTTTCTTTTGTACATAATCAAAGCTATCTTTTTTTGACCTCTAACACCACTCTCTATTGCGTGAAAATAGTTTAAAAGTTTAGATAAATTGAATGTAAATAGGATTTTAATATAAATGTGGTTCTCTAAAATATGTTTATTGTTTGTGCAATTATATGTAAAACAGTATCTATTTTGAAGACAAAAAAAAAAATGTGTAATTGTCTATAAAAGATTGAATAATTGAAATCCTTTTAATATTATAAACAATATTTTGAATTGTAATATAATACTCTATGGTTCTCTTATATCCTATCTCAAGATATTAAAAAAAATTATATAGATTAAATAGCAATGTGAGGAACTACTATAACCTAACAAGCTTGAATGTGACATATGTTATTAAAATATATTAATACAAATTAATATGAAAAAGGGAATAACATCATATTTATAAGAAAGATAGATGCATACAAATAATGTTGATGTACATACATACATTATAATACATCAAAACAAATATGAAAATAACAAACAGTAATACACAAGGAAATTGACTATTTCATTGGGTAGACAATATTTCGTTACTTACAAAGTACAGTACATAAGTAGATGTGCAATAGAATACAAAGATTCCTTTTTTTATATTACATCAATAAAAAAATGTTTTAATCTAACCGTATTCTAACGGAATAATATCCAATTTTTGTAAATAACGTTAATTTAGATTGAATTTCAATCAAAAGCTTTATGCTTGTGTTACTTTGCTAATGTAAAATCGCAAATACGGCAATTACATATTTATTATTTAAATGTATTTAAAAATTTATATTCCCCGTTTTTTTATTATTATTTATAGCATATTTTGCAGATTGACATCCTATTTCAAATACAACAATATTTTTGCCCAAAAAAAACAGTGATTCTTTACATCGCTGTTCATTCTACACATCAGGAGCTTCATATCTTACCAACACTTGCGGCGCGATCTTTGAAATGGTTAGAAAGAAGCAAACTAAGTGATCGCTACACCGCTAGCACTGCGCATGCGCTACTCGCGAACGAGCACAGTTTGAAGAGGCTTGAGTCTAGTCCAGCGCATGCGCTCAATAGGCGAGTGACGTCGGGATTGATGGGCTAAACCCCTGAAGGGGAAAATGCCGATTGGAGGGTTATATTGAAAGCGGATGTCAATCAAATAAAGGAAAATGTCGGGCAGACGAAATATTGTACACAGGACATAAAAAACAGGTAGAGAAAGGTAGATTTATGCGGGATATTTGTGAATTGATGAATGAAACTTATGTTTATTTTTTATTATCGTACAAATAGCGTTAAGTACTGGTGTCAACTTTACCTTACCTTTAAGTAGATTTACATGCCTCACTGCTGCTTGCTATACAGTCATTGCTTAGATCTGTTCATGTCTTTTCAAGTTGCCAAAAGAGAGATCATGTTTTGCAAATTGTGGTAAAAAAATACATTTCTTAACCCTTTATAAAATATGTATTGTTATGTAGACCTTTTCTAGAGCAGTTACTAATTGCTCCTACGCATGTACAGGGAGTGCAGAATTATTAGGCAAATGAGTATTTTGACCACATCATCCTCTTTATGCATGTTGTCTTACTCCAAGCTGTATAGGCTCGAAAGCCTACTACCAATTAAGCATATTAGGTGATGTGCATCTCTGTAATGAGAAGGGGTGTGGTCTAATGACATCAACACCCTATATCAGGTGTGCATAATTATTAGGCAACTTCCTTTCCTTTGGCAAAATGGGTCAAAAGAAGGACTTGACAGGCTCAGAAAAGTCAAAAATAGTGAGATATCTTGCCGAGGGATGCAGCACTCTTAAAATTGCAAAGCTTCTGAAGCGTGATCATCGCACAATCAAGCGTTTCATTCAAAATAGTCAACAAGGTCGCAAGAAGCGTGTGGAAAAACCAAGGCGCAAAATAACTGCCCATGAACTGAGAAAAGTCAAGCGTGCAGCTGCCAAGATGCCACTTGCCACCAGTTTGGCCATATTTCAGAGCTGCAACATCACTGGAGTGCCCAAAAGCACAAGGTGTGCAATACTCAGAGACATGGCCAAGGTAAGAAAGGCTGAAAGACGACCACCACTGAACAAGACACACAAGCTGAAACGTCAAGACTGGGCCAAGAAATATCTCAAGACTGATTTTTCTAAGGTTTTATGGACTGATGAAATGAGAGTGAGTCTTGATGGGCCAGATGGATGGGCCCGTGGCTGGATTGGTAAAGGGCAGAGAGCTCCAGTCCGACTCAGACGCCAGCAAGGTGGAGGTGGAGTACTGGTTTGGGCTGGTATCATCAAAGATGAGCTTGTGGGGCCTTTTCGGGTTGAAGATGGAGTCAAGCTCAACTCCCAGTCCTACTGCCAGTTTCTGGAAGACACCTTCTTCAAGCAGTGGTACAGGAAGAAGTCTGCATCCTTCAAGAAAAACATGATTTTCATGCAGGACAATGCTCCATCACACGCGTCCAAGTACTCCACAGCGTGGCTGGCAAGAAAGGGTATAAAAGAAGAAAATCTAATGACATGGCCTCCTTGTTCACCTGATCTGAACCCCATTGAGAACCTGTCATCAAATGTGAGATTTACAAGGAGGGAAAACAGTACACCTCTCTGAACAGTGTCTGGGAGGCTGTGGTTGCTGCTGCACGCAATGTTGATGGTGAACAGATCAAAACACTGACAGAATCCATGGATGGCAGGCTTTTGAGTGTCCTTGCAAAGAAAGGTGGCTATATTGGTCACTGATTTGTTTTTGTTTTGAAATGACAGAAATGTATATTTGTGAATGTTGAGATGTTATATTGGTTTCACTGGTAAAAATAAATAATTGAAATGGGTATATATTTGTTTTTTGTTAAGTTGCCTAATAATTATGCACAGTAATAGTCACCTGCACACACAGATATCCCCCTAAAATAGCTATAACTAAAAACAAACTTAAAAACTACTTCCAAAACTATTCAGCTTTGATATTAATGAGTTTTTTGGGTTCATTGAGAACATGGTTGTTGTTCAATAATAAAATTAATCCTCAAAAATACAACTTGCCTAATAATTCTGCACTCCCTGTAAATAATTTACACACCCTAAACCATCCATATGAACATGCACGGGCAGGAGCTGCCAATCTCCCCAGACGAGCCCGGGGTGATTGAAATTCGCCACATAGATTTTGGGGAAGCAGTGGTCTGATGACCGCTGCTTAAAGGGACATTATACACTCATTTTTTCTTTGCATAAATGTTTTGTAGATGATCTATTTATATAGCCCATAAAGTTTTTTTTAAAAATAACTGTATAGTTTTGCTTATTTTTAAATAACATTGCTCTGATTTTCAGACTCCTAACCAAGCCTCAAAGTTTTATGTGAATACTGTCAGCTACCTTCTCCAGCTTACTCCTGTTTGTGTAAAGGGTCTTTTCATATGCAAAAGAAAGGGGAGGGGGGGAGTGTCTTATTTGTCACTTGCAGTGGGCTTTCCAGCTACCTTTTCAACAGAGCCAAACTGACAGCTTCTAAGTAAGTTTTTAAACAGTTTTATACTGGATTTTTATATCAGTATCTGTGCATCTTATTCTTTATAGTAGTGTCTATTAAATGCAGTTATATGAAAATGAGTGTATACTGTCCCTTTAATAAATACGGACTGCAGGTTCTCTTGTGAGAACCTGCAGTCTTAGCAGGCGAAGGCTTTGATACAGGTAAATCTAGGCTTAAATCCCCAAAAAAGGAGTTAGTATAATTTCCTAAAATTTAGGTATGATATAATTTCTTGAAATAAAATGTAGAAAAAAACTTTCTCTTTAAAATGGTTTCTCTTTAAAATGCTTTATTTGCATATAATGATTATTATAGAATGACAGGACAGAATAAAATAACAATTCATATATTTAATCAAAATGCCCAAATCAAATAAAATAATGGTTGGCCAACCAAGTGTAAAAATACAAACGGCATATGAAGCTTAAAAAATCTCCCTAATTCAAGTGATAGAGGTACAATCTAAAACTGTTTCCTTCTCTATATCGCAATCGCAAATAAGGTTTGTAGCACTCCGTGAGTGTATGACCTAAATAGTATTGTGCAGCAATGCTGTGAGTCTTAGTAGTGGTGTTTTACCAACAAATATAAATAATGATAAATCTTTCCTTGAGCGTAAAAATGCTCTTGATGTCTGTGTTAATCGGAAGTCTTAGAGCAAATAATATTGCAATTTCCAAAGATAGGTACCTGGGTTTGGTGGACAAGTGCACTTGTTCCTTAGATCCTTCGATAGGTAGAATCACCTGGTCCGTTGTTTAGTTGTAGTTCTCGCCGGTTATGGAGCCGTCAGTTCGGCGTTCTCCCGCTGTGTGAACAGAGTCCGCGCCTTCTCCAGAAGGGGCTCTGATTGGTTCACTTCTTGTGGGTGTTGTCTCTCTCTCTGAGTAGACGGCTCTGCGGCTTGTAATCCTATGTCGGTCATACACAGACCGACATAGGATTACAAGCCGCAGAGCCGTCTACTCAGAGAGAGAGACAACACCCACAAGAAGTGAACCAATCAGAGCCCCTTCTGGAGAAGGCGCGGACTCTGTTCACACAGCGGGAGAACGCCGAACTGACGGCTCCATAACCGGCGAGAACTACAACTAAACAACGGACCAGGTGATTCTACCTATCGAAGGATCTAAGGAACAAGTGCACTTGTCCACCAAACCCAGGTACCTATCTTTGGAAATTGCAATATTATTTGCTCTAAGACTTCCGATTAACACAGACATCAAGAGCATTTATACGCTCAAGGAAAGATTTATC
Organism: Bombina bombina; assembly: GCF_027579735.1. Classification (NCBI taxonomy): domain Eukaryota; kingdom Metazoa; phylum Chordata; class Amphibia; order Anura; family Bombinatoridae; genus Bombina; species Bombina bombina. Next base: position 542,765,259 of record NC_069501.1, on the reverse strand, counting down.
ATTATTTATATTTGTTGGTAAAACACCACTACTAAGACTCACAGCATTGCTGCACAATACTATTTAGGTCATACACTCACGGAGTGCTACAAACCTTTTTTGCGATTGCGATATAGAGAAGGAAACAGTTTTAGATTGTACCTCTATCACTTGAATTAGGGAGATTTTTTAAGCTTCATATGCCGTTTGTATTTTTACACTTGGTTGGCCAACCATTATTTTATTTGATTTGGGCATTTTGATTAAATATATGAATTGTTATTTTATTCTGTCCTGTCATTCTATAATAATCATTATATGCAAATAAAGCATTTTAAAGAGAAAGTTTTTTTCTACATTTTATTTCAAGAAATTATATCATACCTAAATTTTAGGAAATTATACTAACTCCTTTTTTGGGGATTTAAGCCTAATTTGAGGCGCTGGTTGTTTCTATCCTAACTCCTTACTATTGATCTCTGCAAGGGGGATTGAGGAAAACCCCTCTGAAACCTACCAGTTTATACCCTTCCTTTGCACCAACTATAAAAATCTTTCTACCTACAGGTAAATCTACCCCTAAGTTTCTCTTTACATGTAAGGCGAATCAAAATCTCATCATTGGTAGTGTGTAATTTATGTAAATGGTCTAAATGGAGCAGTTTATCTTCCAGTGTTTGAAGTTCTTTTTTAGCTAGAGCTCGTTTATGTGCCTTTATCTTTATGAGTTTCCCTCTGTTGACAGATTTATGTGCTTCCCATAGAACTCTTATTGTATCATGTGTGTCATTTAACCCCTTAACGACCAATGACGTATGGGGTACGTCCTGCAAAAAAAAGCAGTTAACGAGGGAGGACGTACCCCATACGTCGTTGGTCTTTGAAAGCAGTGGAAGCGATCCTGATCGCTTCCAGCGGCTTTCATGTTATTGCAGTGATGTCTCGATATTGAGGCATCCTGCAATAACACTTTCTAGCAGTCCAATGCAGAGAGAGCCACTCTGTGGCCCTCTCTGCATCGGCCTTCGATGGCCGTGATCATTGGTGGGTGGGGCGGCCATCGGTGAAGGAAGGGGCGGGATCGCGTACGGGTGCACGGGTGGGAACCCTACACTATGGGACAATATGGCACGAGTAAGGTGGGAGAGAGGACTGGGGAGGGTGGGAATTTAAAATTAAGGGATCTGGGAGAGGGGTGGGGGGTTGGATGTTGAGGGGGGGCAGCTACACTACAGAAAACATTCAATATTTTTTTAATAAAACATATTTATTTCAAACTGGCTACTGGCAGACAGCTGCCTGTACCGAAATGGCGCACAATAAGGCAGAGAGGGAGGGTTAGAGAGCTGTTTGGGGGGGATCAGGGAGGTTGGGGGCTAAGGGGGGATCATACACAGCAGAGCTCTACACTAAAGCTAAAATTAACCCTGCAAGCTCCCTACAAGCTAACTAATTAACCCCTTAACTTTTAGACATAATAGATGTGTGATGCGCAGCGGCATTTAGCGGCCTTCTAATTACCAAAAAGCAACGGCAAAGCCATATATATCTGCTATTTCTGAACAAAGGGAATCCCAGAAAAGCATTTACAACCATTTGTGCCATAATAGCACAAGCTGTTTGTAATTTCAGTGAGAAACCTAAAATTTGTGAAAAAGTTTGTGGAAAAAGTGAACAATTTTTTTTATTTGATCGCATTTGGCGGTGAAATGGTGGCATGAAATATACCAAAATGGGCCTAGATCAATACTTTGGGATCTCTACTAAATTATACTAAAGCTAAAATTAACCCTACAAGCTCCCTAATTAACCTCTTCATTGCTGGGCATAATACACGTGTGGTGCGCAGCGGCATTTAGCGGCCTTCTAATTACCAAAAAGCAACGGCAAAGCCATATATGTCTGCTATTTCTGAACAAAGGGGATCCCAGAGAAGCATTTACAACCATTTGTGCCATAATTGCACAAGTTGTTTGTAATTAATTTCAGTGAGAAAACTAAATTTTGTGAAAAAGTGAACAATTTTTTTTATTTGATCGCATTTGGCGGTGAAATGGTGGCATGAAATATACCAAAATGGGCCTAGATCAATACTTTGGGTTGTCTTCTAAAAAATATATATATACATGTCAAGGGATATTCAGGGATTGCTAACTACGGTGTCCATTTTAGGACATCGTTGCTCCCTCCTCCAATACTCCCTCCTCCCTCCTTTAAAACTCCATGCTCCCTCCTGCAAAACTCCCTCCTTTCTCATCCCTCCCCCAAAACTCCCTCCTCCATCCTTTAAAACTCCATGCTCCCTTCTGCAAAACTCCCTCCTTTCTCCTCCCTTCTACAAAACTCCATGCTCCCTCCTGCAAAACTCCCTCCTTTCTCTCCCCTCCTGTAAAACTCCCTCCTCCATCCTCTAAAACTCTATGCTACCTCTCTGAAAACTCCATTGTACCTCAGTTATCAGACATCAGGTATCAGGAATAAGGTGTCAGACATCAGGAGTCAGGCATCAGGTGTCAGACATAAGGTGTCAGACATCAGGTATCAGACATCAGGTATCAGACATCAGGAGTCAGACGTCAGGTATCAGACATCAGGTATCAGACGTCAGGTGTCAGACGTCAGGTATCAGATGTCAGGTATCAGGTGTCAGACGTCAGGTATCAGGCAACAGGTGTCAGAAGTTCAAGTATCAGGTGTCAGACATCAGGTATCAGACATATATATACTTATATAGCGCAATCATAACTTTTTTTTATATGTTATATATGTTATTATATTATAAAGATTTAGAAAAAAAAATATATGTTATATTTCAAAAATATACATTTTAGCTTCTAGTATATAAACTTGTGAACAGATATATATCACAACATTTAACAAATATACAAGGAAGACTTTGATATTTCATGGATTGTGTTGTGATATTGTGCGATTTACGAAAAAAATAAATATATATTTGTTATGTTTCAAAAATATACATTTTAGCTTTTAGTATATAAACTCCTGAACAGAAATATATAACAACATTTAAAAAATATACAAGGATGGCTTTGATATTTCATGGATTGTGCTGTGATATTGTGCGATTTATGAAAAAAAAATATATATATTTCTTATATTTCAAAAATATAAATTTTAGCTTGTAGTATATAAACTCCTGAACAGATATATAGCACAACATTTAAAAAATATACAAGGATGGCTTTGATATTTCATGGATTGTGTTGTGATATTGTGCGATTTATGAAAAAAATATATATTTGTTATATTTCAAAAATATACGTTTTAGCTTGTAGTATATAAACTCCTGAACAGATATATATCACAACATTTAAAAAATATACAAGGATGGCTTTGATAGTTCATAGATTGTGTTGTGATATTGTGCGATTTACGAAAAAAAATAAATTTATATTTGTTATATTTTAAAAATATACATTTTAGCTTGTAGTATATAAACTCCTGAACAGATATATATCACAACATTTAAAAAATATACAAGGATGGCTTTGATATTTCATGGATTGAGTTGTGATATTGTGAGATTTACGAACAAAAGATATATTTGTTATATTTCAAAAATATACATTTTAGCTTGTAGTAAATCAGCTATTTTAAACTCCTGTACAGATATATAGCACAAGATTTAAAAAATATACAAGGATGGCTTTGATATTTCCTGGATTGTGTTGTGATATTGTGCGATTTACGAATATATATATATATATTTGTTAGATTTAAAAAATATATACATTTTAGCTTGTAGTATATAAACTCCTGAACAGATATATATCACAACATTTAAAAAATATACAAGGATGGCTTTGATATTTAATGGATTGTGTTGTGCTATTGTGCGATTTACGAAAAAAATAAATATATATTTTGTTATATTTAAAATATATACATTTTAGCTTGTAGTATATAAACTCCTGAACAAATATATATCACAACATTTAAAAAATATACAAGGATGGCTTTGATATTTCATAGATTGTGTTGTGATATTGTGCTATGCCTGAGCTGTGATTTTGAGACACTGCAGACAGACTGGAGCTCCACTCTAGACAGGAAACATGTGACCTCCACTCACAGCTTTTTTTTTTTTTCTTTGCTTTTTTTTTTTTTTTTTTTTTAATCAACTTTAATGTAACAAAACAACCTATAGACAATCATTCTGGAAACAAAACATTTTGCAGCTTTCTTGTTCTTAAAAGGACAGTTCACCCAAAAACAATTTCCCCATGATCCTTTTTACCTGCTAGAGTGTATTAAATTGGTTACAAGTAGCTCATTTACTCCTATTTCAGCATTTAAAATAGCTGATTTAGCCTGTGGTATAGCCACCTATACTGAAAGTTTTGATTCTGGAGTATATGCTATTGACAAGCCTAAGTAAACACAACCAGCAGAAGAAGTTACGCTCTCAGTGGGATGCAGGATAGTTAAGTAATAAAATGATAATTGTCCATTGTTCTCTCTATGTATTGAGCTTTGGTGTTCCAGCCAAATAAAAGATAAGGAAGGAAGTCTGTGTACATGAAAGTGATAACATAATGAGATCTGATAGTACCTTTAAGTTCAACCCATTGTAATAACACAAAATCAGCTACTTCATATACACAAATAAACCTGACAATGCAATTTCTCAAATATGTTATACTCTGCAGTTGGTATAACAAGTTATTTAAAATACATTCATGGAAAAACAATTTTACAGTGTACTGTCCCTTTAACCATTCACAGTGGTTTATGCTGATTGTCATTTATAAGGTAATCACTGTGACTGTCATTTATTAGGTAACCACTGTGAACGAGAAAGCTGCAAAATGTATGAGGCTGAAGTTGGATTCTTATTCAGTCAGCTTCTTATTCTGCAACTGATTGCAATTTGTAAAATAAAGATATCTAGCATTATTTTTATTTTAAATAAAATTATACACTTTCCAAAAACCTAAACAAAATTACATTTTATAAAAAAAAATCATCTTATATTGCAATAAACAGATGGCAAACATAGCATAATTTTGAGTAACTGATATTTAAATGGGTTAAAATCCTGTGGGTCACTCATTTATATGTGGATATATACAGGGCATGAACCCCATCATACAACTGACGTTAACAGACTGGCCCAACGCTCTTTATAGCAAACAAATTGGTGACAACCTTGTCACTTCATATATTTTGTAATCCCCCCAAAAAGAAAAAAGAAAACCCCTATTTGGCACACACTTAAACACATAGGTAGATCTTCAGAAAGGGAGCAAAAAAAACAACAACAAAAAACTTAACTTTTACTGTCAAATCGTTGAGGCTATAAGAAAGCCTAGGTAAAACGTGCGTTAGGCGTTCACCTGTCTGTGAGTAATCTGGACATAGTTATACTTTATTTGTGTGCTCTCTGTGATTGATATACAGGTAATCCCGTACCTTAGTCACTGCAGGCCGTATCTTTTTCACAATAATTGTAAGCAGCTGCCTACCAAGAGATAGTCTGATAAGCCCCACCCTTCACCCACCTATATGGGTAGCACCAAATCATAGTCATTAGTTTATTAGGTATCTTTTTCTATCTTGGTGGACATCTTACAATTGGCCTCTGACAGTGTTGGAATCTGCTTAATTTTGCAAACTTAGAGCCTCAACGATTATTGTCTTATTTTGAAATAGACAATTGTAGTGTGTTTAATCCAGATGCTCCAATATTTGTATTTTAATATTTGACAGTAAAAGTTTTTATTTTTTTGGCTCCCTTTCTGCGGATCTACCTATGTGTTTAAGTGTGTGCCAAATAGTGGTTTTCTTTTTTCTTTTTCTTTGGGATTACACTGTATACCAACCACTAGGGCACCCCCTGCACTCCCCTAAGGAATATTAGTGTATGGGTTATAGATGGAACCATAATTTGATGAATAAGGCAGTTCTATACCTATCTCATTGATATACACTTCATATATTTTACCTTTTCTGAAAAAGTAAATGGTATTTTAAAAAGATTAAAATCATTTGAGCCATTAATTTCTGCGTGGATACATACACGGCGTGAAGACCTGCATAGGATAAACATGTTTTCAGCCTGGCCCAATGGTTTCTATGGCAAAAAAAAACTATTGCCAACCTTGCCACTTCATTTGACCTTTTCTAAATAAATAACTGGTATTTTAAATGGCTTAAAATCCTTTGGCCACTCTTTACTGTGTGGATATATACCGAGAGTGAGCCCCTTCATAGGATAAATATGTTCAGCCTGGCCCAACGGTTTTTGTAGCAAACAAACTGGTGCCAATGTTGCCATTTCATATATTTTTAAATTTCTGAATAAGTAACTAGTATTTTAAAAGGGTTTACAATCCTTTGGACCACTCACTTCTTTGTGGATATATACAGGGCGTGAACCTCTCCATAGAATAAACATGTTCTCACCCTGGCCCAACGCTTTTTGAAGCAAACTGGTGACAACCTTATTACCCCATATATTTTACCTTTTTCTAAAAAGGAATAAGATATTTTAAAAGGGTTAAAATCCTTTGGGCCCTCATTACTGTGTGGATATATACAAGGAGTGAGTCCCGTCATATACAAGGAGTGAACTACTTCATAGAATAAACATGTTTTCAGCCTGGCCCAAAGCTTTTTGTAGAAAATAAACTTGTGCCAACGTGGTCATCTCATACATTTACCTTTTCTGAATAAGTAACTGGTATTTTGAAAGGGTAAAATACTTTGGGCCACTCATTTTTGTGTGGATATATACAGAATGTGAGCCCTATCATAGGAGAGACATGTTCTCAGCCTGGCCCAACGCTATTTATGGCAAATAAACTGGTGCCAACCTTGCCACTTTATATATTTTACCTTTTCTAAGTAAGTAAATAGTATTTTAAAATGGTTAAAATCCTTTGGGCCACTGATTTCTGTGTGGTACTATAGGACATAAGCCCTTTTGTACAATTCAAGTGTTTTCAGGCTGTCCCAAAGATTTATATGGCAAAGAAACCCTTTAAATAGCAGTAACTTATTTGGAAAAGGTAAAATATGTGATTTGACAAGGTCGGCACCAGTTTGTTTGTCATAAAAAGCGTTGGGCATGGCTAAGAACATGTCTGTGCTATAAAGGGGCTCATGCCCTGTATATATCCACACAAAAATGAGTGGCCCACAAGATTTTAACCCTTTTTAAATACCACTTATTCAGAAAAGGTAAAATATATGAAGAGGCAAGGTTGTCACCAATTTGTTTGCCATAAAGAGCATTTGGCCGGGCTTACAACATGTCTATCCTATGAAGGGTTCATGCCTTGTATATTCCACACATAAATGAGTGGCCCAAAATATTTTAACCTTTTCAAATGACCAGTTACTTATTCAGAAAAGTTAAAATATATGAGATGGCAAGTTTGGCACAAGTTTGTTTGCTATAAAAATCATTGGGCCAGGCTAAAAACATGCTTATCCTATGAAGGGCTTCACGCCGTGTATGTATCCACACAAAAATTAGTGGCCCAAAGGATTTTAACCCTTTTAAAATACCAGTTACTTATTCAGAAAAGGTAAAATCTATGAATTGGCAAGGATGGCACCAGATTGTTTGCCTTAAATGCATTGGGTCAGGCTGAAAATATGTCTATTCTATAAATGGGGTTAAATCCCTGTATATATCTACACAGAAATGAGTGACCCAAATAATTTTAACCCTTTTAAAATACCATACTTATTCAGAAAAGGTAAAATACATGAAGTGGCAAGGTTGGCACCAATTTGTTTGCCATAAAGAGCGTTAGACAAGGCTGATAACGTCTGTCCCATGAAGAGGCTCGCGCCTTGTATATTCCACACATAAATGAGTGGCGCAATTATGCCATGTTTGTCATCTGATTATTGCAATATAAGATTATTTTTTTTTAGAAAATGTAAGTTAGTTTAAGTGTTTGGAAAGTGTATAATTTTATTTAAAATAAAAATAATGCTAGATATCTTTATTTTGAAAATTCTAATCAGTTGCAGAATAAGCTGACTGAATAAGAATCCAACTTCAGATTTGAACATTTTGCAGCTTTCTTGTACTTAATACTCATTCACAGTTGTTACCTTAAAAATGACAATCACAGTGATTACCTTATAAATGACAGTCAGCATAAACCACTGTGAATGAACATTAAGAATAAGAAAGCTGCAAAATGTTTCGTTTTCAGAATGATTGTCTATAGGTTGTTTGTTACATTAAAGTTGATAAAAAAAAAAAGCTTTGAGTGGAGGTCACATGTTTCCTGTCTAGAGTGGAGCTCCAGTCTGCAGCTAGACTACTTTGGTGATTTCTGATGCATGAGAACAGATGGAGTTTGTTAGGAGGGAGGAGGGAGTTTGTTAGGAGGGAGTTTGTTAAGAGGGAGGATGGAGTTTTGTTGGATGACTGACAGATTTTTTTAGAAAGTAGGAGGGAGTATGGGTTGTTGATTGACAGAGATTCAGAGGAGATTGGAAACTCCCTCCTAACAAACTCGTTCCTCCCTCCTAATAAACTCCGTTCTTCTCATGCATCAGACATCATAGCTCAGTCATAGCACAATATCACAACACAATCCATGAAATACCAAAGCCATCCTTGTATATTTTTTAAATGTTGTGATATATATGTGTTCAGGAGTTTATTTACTACAAGCTAAAATGTATATATTTTAAATATTACAAATATATACTTTTTTTCTTTCATAAATCGCACAATATGACAACATAATCCATGACATATCAAAGCCATCCTTGTATATTTTTTAAATGTTGTGATATATATCTGTTCAGGAGTTTATATGCTACAAGCAAAAATGTATATTTTTTAAATATAATTTATATTTTTTCCGTAAATCGCACAATATAACAACACAATCCATGAAATATCAAAGCCATCCTTGTAGATTTTTTAAATGTTGTGATATATATCTGTTCAGGAATTTATATACTACAAGCTAAAATGTATATTTTTTAAATATAACAAATATATATTTTTTTTTTTCGTAAATCGCACAATATCACAACACAATCCATGAAATATCAAAGCCATCCTTGTATATTTTCTAAATGTTGTGATATATATCTGTTCAGGAGTTTATATACTACAATGTAAAATGTATATTTTTGAAATATAACAAATATATATTTATTTTTTTCGTAAATCTTTACAATAACAAATATAACATAAAAAAGTTATGATTGCACTATATAAGCTTCTGACTGTGGATAGCTAATATTTTAGAAAAAATATAATAGGATGGAATTGATAGTTGAAGGATTATATGATTGCCTGATAAAAAAAAATGCAAATACATTATGAAAAGATATTTTTTCAACCTGATGTTTGACACCTGATGTTTGACTCCTGACACCTGATGTCTGATACCTGATGTCTGACACCATGACGTCCAGGGCCTATGATTACCCAAAAACTGAACTCGCCCATCGGGCGAGTAACTGCCAAAAATTACCAGCCCGCAGGAAAATTTACTCGCCCGTGCGCATTCTGCATATGTGTACATTATACATTAAAAAGGACAAAAGACACCTTGTTGTTATAATCTCACAAACCTGTATTCTTTATTTTTGTATACATTCCTGACATTGGTCCAATTATACAGTCATTGAACTATGGAATAGTGCGAAATTAGACTTTTAGTGAACTAGTATTGATATATTTGAAGCAAATTTGAAAATAAAATTAGTAACTGAGCCTCAGCCATTGTATTGAAGTCAATACAGAAAGTAACTGATCTATGCTGCACATGAAACATTGTTGAAACTGTTAACAGATGTCAATCTGAGTCAGAGTGCTCTGGGAAGTTCAACTCACAATCATAAACCTCATTAAGTCTTGACACCTCAAACTCTTCTGCTTGCTCCTCATAATTTTCAAGATGATCAAAAGGGATTGGAACCTCTGCAACCTCAGCAATTACTAAATTTGATGTTTCATTTGTAGACCTTTTGTATGTGACATTTCTCTTTCTTAGTCCTGCTGTTGCCCAATGCCTTACTGCATCACTTGGATCAAATTGATCTACTGGTGCAGAATGAAGGTTTACAATCATTAAATCTGACAATGTTGAAGTTATGAGGGAGGAGCGCCAGTCACTTTTGATCATCTTCATTTTGGAAAAGCCTCTTTCACATTCTGATGTGCTGACTGGCAAGGTTAGGATCAAGTCCATCAAACTCAGAAGATGGCCACATTTATCTCCGAATTCTCTGTTGAGTTCAGGCCAGGTGACCGTTTTCAGCTTCTTCTCCCAGTCATTCTTGTTATACAAACTAGTCTTAAGAACTGTCCATTCATTCACTATTTCCCTACAACTAACACCCTGTGCCTCTAGTACTGGTTGAAACTGACTGGTCAGAGTTACAAAGTCTTCATTGCCAAAGTCTGGAAGAAAGAAAACAAGAAATTCCTTGCAAACATGTTTGATGCATATTTTTTTTGCTCTACTAAAATAAACTATACTAATTAGGACATATTAAACAAAATAAATGTATATTTCATATTAAACAAAATATATGTAAATTGTAATTCATATATTTTTGTTTAATATGTCCTAATAATATTTTACATGATTAGAGAACATCTCTAATTACATTTTAAATGTAGAAATACCTTCTGAGTTTTCTTTGTCAGGCCATGTTTTGAAGGATGTCACCGATGTTGCCTGAAGAACTCCTTCTTCAATGTCTTCAAAGCGATCTTCAAAGCTGGACTGTATTGCTTCCAGAAACTTCTTTTTTGAACTCTTGAAGGCATCATTCTTTCCTTTCAACTCAACTCCTTCAAACCTTGCTGTGCCTTCTTCATCATACTGAATAGAATGAAGAAGTGACCCAGGTACAGGCCTGGAACATATATGAACATAAGAACAAAACCTCTTATAGAACAAAACAACAACAAAACAAAAAAGTACATACCTCTCTTTCAGAGCGATCAGTATTTTTTTTGTCACTTCCAAACTGTTGTGGACATCTGCAACACTTGCATTTCGGTTCTGAAGAGTGTTGGACAAGTTGCATAGCTGTAAAAGCACATCATACATGAAACAAGCATACTGGACCATTGACAGACTTGTAGCAGCTCTGTAAAAGCATCTAGCCTTTGCTTGCTGTTCTCCTCTCACACCTTTTGCATCAGGAGATTGGACCTAGAAATAAAGTAGTATACAATACATAATTCCCCATTGCTCATTTTTTATTCTTTCTTTCTCTCTCTCTCTCTCTCTCTCTCTCTGGGATTTGGTTTCTCAATTTTGAGAGACAGAGAGAGGGAGGGAGAGCTAGAGAAAGGCAGAGAGAGTGAATGACAGCAGCACAGGAGAGATAAAAGGAATAAGAGGTAGGGGGAAAGGGACAGATAGTGAGGAACAGGAGTGGGGAGGGTGAAATGGAGGGAGAGAAAAGGGGGCTTGAGAGACATGGGGAGAAAGCAAGGGAAGGCTGGAGAGATAGAGATAGCAGAGGGAAGGGGCAGAGGTCTACATACCTGATCAAGATGTTGTATAATTGCTTTGTAACCTTTGAGGAAATGGTCAAGTGCACGCCAGAAGTGGCCTACCCATCGTGTCCCATCTGCTCGTGTAGGCAATAGTGGCCTCATTTTCAAAGAAGCATAGCTGTTCTTAAGATTTGCACGGTTGAGTGCTGACTTGTGATAAAATAAATATAACCCTAGAAGTAGATCCTTTAACTTCTGATGACTCTCATTATTGGCTGCTGTGTCCCTGACACTGAGCTCCAAGCGGTGACTCATGCAGTGAATTGCAACAACATGCTTTCTCTGTCCTTTTAGCTTCTGCACAACTCCTCCATTTTTTCCCAGCATCACTGCTGCTCCATCAGTGCCTATTGCAACTAGTTTCTCCTTCCACGACTGGTCAATGTGTTGTGTAACTGCTGCATTTACTGCCTGAGAAATGGTTTCAGCATCAGCCTTTTCAACTGACTGCAAAGCCACAAATCTTGTGTGTACCTTGCCTTCTATTGCAAATCTAGCATAAATAATTTCTTCCTCCACCACTGCACTATCAACTGAACCATCACACAAGACTGCAACAAACTTGGCAGCTGCATATTTTCTTTTTGTATGTTTTCTTTCTTCCTGTGCAATAAAGTGTACAAATGACCCTGCTGATATGGCATTAAGATAGGTATCTCCCACATCCAGACCCTTCATTTTGTCAAGTCTGTAGAAACAAAATAGTCAAGAGATAAAAATTAGCATTTGGGATATAAAAAAGTAATATAAACCAAGCACACAGTTATAGGGAAAAGTCAAACAAATAAAAACATACACTTTACTTACTTGCACAAATCTTGAAAGTCAGAGAAAGGCCTCGATTTAATGGCAAGGAGATGAGCGTTGCGAAACAGTAGTTTTAGTTTCTCTGTCTGTGCCTTTGTCATGGTAGCGATTGCCTGTCCAGCAGGTGTTTCAGTCTGCTTTAATTTTCGGTTTGACTCACACTGGACACTCCACAGATGACCTGATGAAAGCTCATGTGATCGAATACCTTCAAGTTTCATTGTGCTGGTACCTTCCACAAATGCATTCCGTTTGTTTGAAAATGCCTGGCATACACTACATAGCATAATCTGTTTTGAGCTGTTGTACACAAGCCACTCTCTCTTTTCCCCCTTATCATTAATCATCCAGCTGTCTTTGAATTGTCTCTCTCTCTTTTCCTTTTCATATTGTCTGGCCCTTTCTCTCTTTTCTACATCATCTACCTTCTTCTTCTTTGATGGTTCACTGACATTATTAAGATAGCGCCACATCATATAGCCATCACTTTGAAATGGAACAGTATTTATCAGTACCTGAGCTGCAGTGTCTGCTACCGGTATTCTGCTCCCAAAAAAATAGTGCGTATGCTGTGACATTGCTAAGGTAACTTCCAGAAGCATGGTCGGTATGTCAGTAAAATATACAGTAATGCAAACCTGAGCAGCACTTTCTTTCATTATTTCCGCTGCTATTGTAGTCCATACAAAATCGTGCATCAGCTGCAACATCGCTAACAAGGTGCCCCACAAAACATAAAGTGTCTGCCGTTAACGAGGAGCTTTGCTGTGACATCAATGTATCATCTGGAACACAAGCTTGTATCAATACTCCCAAATAAAAGTGCGTATGCTCCCTAAAAACACTGTACGCCCTGATGTGACATCACTAACAACGGACAAGCAAGCTAGATGGAAATAAATGCGCTGCGCAAGATAGATGGAATTAATGCGCTGCGCTAGTATTGCTAGTAGTAGTGTTAAGGCGCTGCAAAAATAGTGCGGGAAATAGTGCGGCTGCAGTATGAATAAAAAAGAACGCATTTTGCCCCCCAAAAAATAGTGCAAAGCTGCCAATGGTGAGATCGCCAGCCGGGCTGGTAAACTGTAAATTTTACTTGCCCGCAGGAATTTTTACTCGCCATTGGCGACCGGACCGGTCTATTCATATGCGCTGGACGTCTGATACCTGACGTCTGACACCTGATGCAGGGATAGGCAAGGTGTCCGTACACGGACACTGGTGTCCGTGACTAGCCCTTGCAGTGTCTGCCACCTGTTTTGCGGAGGGGAGGAAGGAGTAGGACAGATGAATGCTGGTCCTAGGGTTGCCACCCGTCCTTTAAAATACAAAACACTTATAAGTTACACATGCTGCAGGGTGTGCAGGGAGGAATATGAATAGTGCTGTCCAGAAACACAATACATGTTCTGCCCTGCAGCATGTGTAACTCATAAGTCTCCAGGAAAACATGGCTGAGGTGGCAACCTTAGCTGGTCCTCACTCCTTGACTCAAGCCACGCCACGCTTAGTTGCTTAGAAGCAAGCTGCCTGCAGTCAACCATGAATCGTGACCCGTCCCAATTCCTTGATCTGTGCGGCAGCGGTGCTGGTGTCTGTGTGTAGAAAACCTCTGCTTACTCTTACAAACCTTATGTAATGATCATGATGCAATTAAAATCAAGGTGGGTGGGTTTGGTCAGGAGTTGCAGACTCTCAATATAACCAAAAAATAAATAAAAGGTAATACCACAAGCAAAAAATGGAAAGTAGGGGAAAAAATTCCATCAATACCCCACTGATATTAATAATATAGGTAGTATAGATAGTATAAATAGTTGTGGGGGGTGCTCAATGTCCAGTAATATGTAAGGCAAATACAGAGAAAATAAAAGGTGGACAAATCTAGAGCACTCAAACAATATATAAGAATAAGTCCATAACATATGGGTAGGGGAAACACCTACTCAGTTAAATAAGTAAAACATAACATTTATTAGATACTATTAAAAAGTGTAGGGTGCAGTGTATGCATTAAAACATAGATTAAAAATGGAAAATATTGAGAACCAGCAACTACAAGACGCCACTTGTTATACCAATTAAATATAGGAACCACACAGACTGATGCGCAAATGTTTGCTAGTGAGCTGCGCACAGGAACAATTACCTAGAAAAGAGGATTGACCTCATAATAAATTAATCTAAATACGATGTAGCCACAAAAGCAAGCAAAAGTCTGAGTGGTGACCACTAAAAATCGCTCATATAGAGCTATAATATCAACAATTAGAGGTTGCTGGAATCAGAGGATACGCCTGGTGCGCATTTCGCAGACTCACGGCTTTCTCAAAGGCCTTTTCTTATATCACCATGTATCCACTACCCTCTCTGTTTTTTTTATGTTTTTAATTTGAAATGTACCTTGGTGTCCTTCAATAACGTCTGTACTTTGGAAAATGTCCGCCACAGCTTTGGTCCATGCCTATCCCTGACCTGATGTCTGACACCTGAATCCTGATACCTGATGTCTGACACCTGAGACCTGATGTCTGACACCTGATACTTTACTTCTGACACCTGACGTCTGACACCTGATACCTGATGTCTGATACCTGATGTCTGATACCTGATGTCTGACTCCTGACACCTGATGTCTGACACCTGAGTCCTGATGTCTGATATCTGATGTCTGACACCTGATGTCTGATACCTGATGTCTGACACCTGAGTCCTGATGCCTGAGACCTGATACCTGATGTCTGATACCTGATGTCTGACTCCTGACACCTTATGTCTGACACCTGAGTCCTGATGTCTGATATCTGATGTCTGACACCTGATGTCTGATACTTGATGTCTGACACCTGAGTCCTGATACCTGATGTCTGACACCTGATGTCTGATACCTGACGTCTGATACCTGACGTCTGATACCTGACGTCTGATACCTGATGTCTGATACCTGACGTCTGATACCTGACGTCTGATACCTGATGTCTGACACCTGATACCTGACGTCTGATACCTGACGTCTGATACTTGATGTCTGACACCCGATGTCTGATACCTGATTCTGACTCCTGACACCTGATGTCTGATACCTGATGTCTGACACCTGATTCATGATACCTGATGTCTGATAACTGAGGTACAATGGAGTTTTGAGGGAGGTAACATAGAGTTTTAGAGGATGGAGGAGGGAGTTTTACAGGAGGGGGGGGGGGAAGGAGGGAGTTTTGCAGGAGGGAGCAGGGAGTTTTAAAGGATGGAGGAGGGAGTTTTTGGGGAGGGAGGAGAAAGGAGGGAGTTTTGCAGGAGGGAGCATGGAGTTTTAAAGGAGGGAGGAGGGAGTATTGGAGGAGGGAGCAAGAATGTCATAAAATGGACACCCTAGTGGTGAGTTGGCATGAGATTTGACATCTACATTCTCCTCTGTGAATCTGTTGTTTGCATGAGTTGCCATCTGGGAATCTGGTTCTGCCTCATTTTGATAATCATAATCTTTTTTCTTTTTTTTTTTCTTCTAGCCATTTTACGTCATGATTATCTTTCCTTCCTTCCACCTGCAGTTGTTCATTCAGAGAAACCAAATTGTTTTCAATGCACAAGTTTGCAATTGCTGTTTGTGTCATTCTGTGAACAGATTCTCTTTTAAGGCTAGAAACCATTGTGGGATTTTCTGATTCCACATTCTCAACAATTTTCTCAACTGGTAGGTATAATGGGAAGTGTGTGTACTCATTCAGAACTTACTGCAACTTATTGAATGTTTTTTCAATGTATACATCCCAAGGCTAAAGTATGTCCTATGTAAATCATAAAGGTAAAACAATTGTAAATGGAGTAAACACAGTAGAAGGCTGTCCAAAGACAATTCTTTATACTCTGTAGCATTTTTCAGTATTTTCTTCATGCTTTCGCTTGCATTATTCGTTGACGTCTTATCCTCAAATTCTGGAAACGTCTTTGTATAGAACCTGCTTGCAAATTTTGAATATGTGTTCATGCAAATTATTTTTAAAATATTCAGTGGAGTATGACCACAACATTCTGAACTCATATTTGTCCCTCCATTCTTCTACTCAGAATTTTTAAGCTATTCCACATGATCCTTCAATACCTTTTTATATCATCTTTTTCTCCTTCTGAAAATTTTACCCAATACTCTATCTTTCAAAATGTGATTTCCACATAAAACACGTGAAATAGATGTTGCCACTTTCTTTACAGCATTAAAAATTCCTTTTTCACCATCAGTCACAAATGGGATATTTTGAATGTCCTTTAGATTTAAGCAACCCACAAGTTCTCCAATGAATAGTTCCCGGTATTTTTGAAATTTCCTTTCATGAATCATAAATGCTACTGGATAAATTGGGTTCATTTCCAAAATTGCATTTCTCATGATAAAAGTGGACATGTAGAAATCACCATGATTAAAGGTGGTGTCATAGGCAAACATTTGTTCTGTTTTGGAGTCTTGTAATGCAGTTTTTATCAAATTGTTCCCCAAATCCAATAACACTTTTGACCAAGCAAACACCACAAGATCAGGATGAATTGTGACATGCCTTACAAAAGCTGTTTGTTCTGCCAGGTGTAGTGTACGGAATATTTAATCTTTACCAATTTTGTTGTCTACTTTCTGAATAGTGAATATTTTGTACTTGTTTTAAATTTCTTTGATGAGTTACTGCTGCTCTTCCATCATCTCCTCCTGCCAATGCCTCACTATGCAATTTTGAGTATTTCCATTTCTTGGAAAATTGGAGTACTGCTTTCTGCATTTTGTTAATAATGATGGAGTGGTTGGTATGAAAGAATGGTTGGATTTGGAATTTTCATGTGTGGTTGAAAAAGGGACAGAATGATCACCAAGATACTGTATAATTTTGATATGTTTATTTGTCCCAGACATGTATTGCCATACAAAATAATACGTGGAGATACAGAAGAGATTCCCACTACAGAATGCAAGATTAGCACTCACTGTCCTGACTGAAAGGCGACATTTCAATTACCACAATTAAAACATAACTTTTAATAAGTAATTAATAAAAAAAGGGGGTTACAAGTAAATTAAAAACCTAGGATAGAGTAGTCACAGATAGATTACCTTAATATGATTGATTATGCTAATAGGCCTCTGAGGTATGATAGCCAAGATAAATATTAAGGTAATATCATAAGCATATATTCATGTGATATTAATGGTAAAATAGGTGTGTATCGGTGTGTCATCATAATCTATTGGGATGACATAAGTACAAACACCCCAATGGTGTAAACCATATATAGTATCTGGAGAGGGGTGAACAAAGGGGGGCTGTCTGTATCAAAGTACTACTGGTTACTATGAGACTAGGTATTTAGAATAATGTATCCAAAATTGGCAATAACCAGTTTATAAAATACATTGAAAAAGTGGATATGTAGTTCTTAAACACATGTGTGTACACTCGCTGATATTACATCAGCAGTAATGAATGTTCCGGATGTTCAGAATATCCACTTAGTTATTATAGACCCGTGATAACTTTATTGTTGAATGATGTAACTAGTATAGGGCTTTAAGGTATTGGGGCTTTTGCGGTTTCTAACACATTGTCATTTGCAATGTATTGGATATATCTAATTTCAAAGGAGATGGTGGACTGACTGTAAAAAATGGGAAATATGTAGTGCTTAAATATCTGTATGATTGCTGATATTTAATCAGTTACAATCGATCCTAATATTTTCTATTAATTTTTATATCCTTGTTAGCAGAGATCTTAAACGTAATGTAGCTTGTATGGAGATTTCCAGCGCATAAGCGTTAGTGATTTCTAATATATTATCACTGTCAATATGATGGAATTACTCAGTTAGCGTAATGTAAATATATAGTAACCCTCTACTGCCTTTGATTTTCTATAATATATATATATAGTAGTTATAATCGTATTCTATCTCAATAGACTGGAATGTCTGTGAACAGCGTGATGACAGAGAATAGAATTGTAATAGTTCAATCACCTGTTACGCTAATATGAGAGTGCCATATCGAGATTCAAATTCTCAGTCTCCAACATTAGAGTTATGATGAGCATCAGATTATACTATGATTACACTGTAAGATACATAAGTTATTAGCCAAACAAGCTCACTAGAATAACAACTCAAGCAACAGAAATATCATAAAAGTAACAAAGTTACGTTATGATCTGTATTTTAAGAAATATTATAATATCATTTCGTTCCTAATTTAAAAAAGAGCTCCCATAGGCTCTGTATTGAACACCTAACGCGTTTCGCCTGTATAGGGCTTTTTCAAAGGCGGCGGTCCACCCGTCTCTGGGAAATTTAAACCCGGTATAAACTGGAAGTTCCGCTTTCATGTAATTCCGATAGGATGACACACTTGTCAATCATCGCCGTTAGTTAGAGGAGGCTCTGTAACAATTTTTTTAAGGAGGACTTCATTAAGTTATATGGTATAGTTCTTAAGGTGGATTTTTGCTAATGTATTAGTTAGAGCTGATGATTATTCGTTTGCAGTTATATCGGCATGAAGTCTGAGTAACATTTGTAATATTAGTTACAACAGTATGTGAGCGTATATAATGTATATTGTATTGAGTTGTATTGTAATGTTAATTGTAATTATACCAATTTGACTTATCACTTGCGTACATGCTTATAAAATATCCATATATAGATATATCTGGTAATATTATATGTTCTATACAATAAAAAGATAGAAACTATCCAGATAAATACTTTTAAGTTTTATCATGTTGACATCCGTATTAATAATGCAAACAGAAAAGGTTTTCGTTGTTTATAGTGTTTTTTCACTATTCATGATGTAAATGTGTAGAGAACGTTATTTCTTTCTCTTAACTAAATTGTGTATACATTAAATTTAATATACATATTTTATGTATTGTATGTTGTCTTACCAAGAACTCAAATCTACATATCTGCATGATTACCTCTTATTATGATATTTTTCTCGTAGATTTAGACTGGGTCATTTGCAGGATCATACAGTAATATTTAATTCGTAATTGTCTCTTATTTCTATTGTTGATAGCTTATATCTATATTCTGTGTAGGTATTTTATACAATAAATATCCATCAGAACAGTTTGAGATTAAATATTAGATGTTTTTAATGAGTATACTCCTAATTGGGTATTACATAATTGAAATATCTTAAGATATAGGGGCATATGCATCAAGCTCCGTATGGAGCTTGATGCCCGTGTTTCTGGCGAGTCATCAGACTCGCCAGAAACAGCAGTTATGAAGCAGCGGTCACAAAGACCGCTGCTCCATAACCTGTCCACCTGCTCTGAGCAGGCGGACAGACATCGCAATAATACAACCCGATCGAGTACGATCGGGTTGATTGACACCCCCTGCTGGCGGCCAATCTGCAGGGGGCGGCGTTGCACCAGCAGCTCTTGTGAGCTGCTGGTGCAATGATGAATATGGCGAGCGTATTGATCACCCTATTCAGTGAAGTCTGGCGGACCTGATCCGCACTGGTGGATCAGGTCCGCCAGACTTTCATAACTAGAGGCCATATTGTGTTCTAGTGTGTTCCATACAACTTACTTTTTTACCTATCTTGGAAATGGTGACTGTGTGTCAAAAATTAAGTTAATTATGTGTGAACTGATAGAAAAGAAAAAAAGGGGGGGGATTGGAAAAACAACCGTGTTCAAATAATAAGTGAAATACTGATAAGGTTTATGTGCAAACACAACAAGTCTGTGAAACATCCTCCAACGAATTAATAAGAGGTTATTAAATTAATTTGATAGTCCGATTAAATGGTTTCTGACCAATGGGAGGTGAGCCCACTGGACCCTTTTAAATATTAACGTTGAGTGTGGTGACTGAATTATATTTAATAAAGTTTTCTAATGAAGTGGTGTGAGTATAACATAAAAGTGCTTAAAATTATTGGTGTTACTGATGCGGAGATAACCATTGTGTTGTGCAGTGCTAATGGATATATATCGTGCTTATCAAATCAACATATTCAAATACGATTCTGAATAATCTCAACTGAAACCTTCTTCTGGTTTTTAAATTTTTGTAAGGCCTCAGATGTATTTTCCAGTGGATGTGCTTGATTTCATATGTTTACCTAAAGTATTGGTTCATATATTATGGTTATATTCACCATTGTCCTGGATTTATTCTCTCAGCTTCAGTTCCTGTTTAAATCTTTAACATAATGAAAGTCCAAAATGGTAAATTAGCTTGTTACAATTCATTTGATACTTTGGCCTAGACTGATAAATTTTATTTTTATAAAAATACATAGTAGTTGTTTTGCTCATTCAGGCCTTATGGATATATTGAATTAAGTAGATATATCCATCTACTTTCTGCCTTTAATTGTCATCTATGTGTTCTGTCTTTTTAAATCCTGTCTTGGCCCCTATAAAGGTCTCCGCCTCCAACCTCTCTTTGCTTAGTATTTTGTTCCTACTATTGGACCGCATTGAGTACTGCCTTAGTATCTCTTCTAAGCCTTCACTTCAGCTTCACGCTCTGCCTACTAAATGCCTGTCTGTGTGGAATAAAGTACCACTTCAGCTTTTGCAAACACGGACTCTACAAGCAGGATTTCTGAACAGCTGTTAAGGTAACATTTTACCTCTCTTCATAGGCACTCCTGGGTTATCTGCCTGAATCCGCACCACTCGCTTGCTGTACTGCCGCAACCTCTGGCCCCCAGCACTTCCGGAGTCACTCTGCAAGCTGCCTTCCGCCCAGCACGGATCCTCAGCTCTCCTCTCCCAGCAACAGGCTAAAGGTACAGAACGAACCGCAACTCCTGGTAATTAAAAACACTTTACTTAACCTCTCAAAGCCTTCCTGTGTACTTATTTAATAATGGTAGTATGAAGTAAACCATATACTCGCAAGTTGTGTATGTGACCATTCCACACGCCCTGAGTCTTGCTTTGCCTACCTAAGTCTAAACTGTATTTTGGTACACTTACTACATTGGGAAACACTGACATTCTCAATCAAAGGATGAGCTAACTCTGGGTTCTCTGCCATCCACCTTGGAAGCCCTCATGACTCAAGTGGTCTCTATTGACCGTCGACTACGTGAGCGCAGATACGAAAAAGGACCACTGAACAATCTTGGAAAAGGGTTCCCACATCCTCCTATCAAACCCCCTCTCCACGCAACTCTGAGGAACCAATGGAAGTAGCCTTCACCAAAGGACCACTTTCTACTGATGAAAAGAATAGAAGAAGGGTCAACAATCTATGTCTATATTGCGCATCAAAGACACATTCTGTCAAGGAATGCCCTAGTCTTCTTAAGCAGAAGGGTAAGAAAAATTTCAGTATTATCAGTTGCACGCATCGCCCATCACCTAACACTCATTGTAACCTTTATGTTACTCTACAGTGGGAAACCAAAAGAATACCGACCCAAGCAATAATTGATTCTGGAACTTTTATTAACTTAATTGATAAATCTTTTGCTGACTTATATGATATACCACTAATAAAGAGAGGTGATTCACTAGCCATTCGTATTATAGATGGTTCTTTTATTTCATCTGGGACAATCACCCATCAAACTACACCTCTTCTAATGACCTCTACCTCGGGTCAAAGGGAATATGTAACCTTTGATGTTATAGCCTCTCCTCTCTTCCCTATCGTGTTAGGCCTACAGTGGTTACAAACACATGAACCACTTTAATTCAGAGTATTGCATTAACACTTGTTTTCTTCCCACACATGTTCTTCAAACCTCCTTAGAACAACACCCTGTTCCTGACTGCTACTCTGACTATTGTGATGTTTTTGATAAGGTAGAAGCAGAGAGATTGCCACCTCACAGAACATACGACTGCCCAATAGAGCTCTTACCGGGTTCTGATATTCCCTATGGGCATATATATCCCCTCTCTGAACCAGAGTTGGTACACTTAAAACAGTATCTTGAAGACAACTTAAGAAAAGGTTTTATTAGGCCTTCCACCTCACCTGCTGGTGCAGGTATGTTTTTTGTTCGTAACAAAGACGACACCCTAAGACCTATAATCGACTATAGGGAACTAAATAAACGTACCAAGAAAAACAGGTACCCTTTACCCCTCATACCCAAAATAATAGAACGACTTCAGGCAGTCACTATCTTTACTAAGCTTGACCTAAGAGGGGCATACAATCTAATAAGAGTAAAAGCTGGGCACGAATGGCTGACCGCTTTTAGAACAAGATACGGATTGTTCGAGTATACGGTCATGCCGTTCGGGTTATGTAATGCCACAGCAACAGTTCAAAGTTTCATCAACGACTTGTTCCGAGATCTACTGGATGTGTACATGATTGTATATCTCGATGACATACTCATTTACTCTAAATCTTTAGACCAACACATTACACATGTCAGAACTGTTTTACAACGACTCAGACAGAATTCACTGTTTGCTAAACCTGAAAAATGTATTTTTAACACTGATACCATCTCTTTTTTGGGATACCATATATCCCCCCAGGGTATATTGATGGAGAACAAAAAGGTAGAGGCTATAACATCTTGGCCTATTCCCAAAACCAAAAAAGACGTTCAGTGTTTTATTGGATTTTCAAACTTCTATAGAAAATTCATAAAAAATTTCTCTCTTCTAGCCAAACCCTTAACTTCTCTCACAGGAACTCACACTCCATTCATATGGACTTCACGGGCTAATTCAGCCTTTAGTAACTTAAAGAAAGCCTTTACCACAGCACCTATCCTTAAATTTCCTAATCCTCATCTTCAATACGTCCTGTAAGTGGACGCTTCAGACTATGCTTTGGGAGCTATCCTGTCCCAACGCAAGTCCCCTAAAGCACCTCTTCACCCAGTTGGCTTCTTTTCAAGAATTATGTCCACTTCCGAAGTCAATTATCCGATTGGTGAGAAAGAGCTCTTGGCAATCAAGAGCTCTCTTGAATTTTGGAGACACCTACTTGAAGGCACAAAATATCCAATACTAATATACACGGGCCACAAAAACCTTGAGTATTTAAAAACTAACAAGACTTTATCCGCCCGCCAGATCAGATGGAATTTGTTCTTCTCCAGGTTTGATTACAATATCACCTATCGGCCTGGTAGTAAGAACGGTAAGGCTGATTCCCTATCTAGGAAAGATCCCATACCTACTTTTCCTGTTCCTGTGTCCACTGTAATCCCTCAAGAGAGGTTCATTGCCTTATCTATCGACTCCACAACTCAGCTGAGACCCGCTCAACAACAAGAGCATAACTTACCTACAGATCTTCTAACTAAAGCAAAAGAAGAAAAAAGTATTGAGATGCACCAGCACAAACCGTAGTAAAGTTGAAAAAGTTTATTGAAGATAAAAATTCTCCCAGATAGGGAAATAACAAAGGATCACCAGTGGTATTGTGAGTGGTGTGGGCTCCACTCAGGGACTGACCGCTGACGTGTTTCGGCTATCAAAGCTGCAGTCTCAGATTGCTAATTGCCATATAATCATCATAGTAAAATCTGATTGGATCACAATTAAAACCATTACCTGACGTGGAGTCCACACCCCCTTAATTGTAATTGCCTAGGTGTCAATAGTTTACAGCACCCATAATATACAAATGGCAATACTCGCAATTCAATATACAAAGTACTATGCCTATATAACAACAAATCAGCTGAAAAGGCTAACTCAAAATAGCTAATAAAACATTTTAAATGCAGCAACTGAAATGTAAATGTTGCAAAGTTTGTAAAGAAATGTACTCTCTAATTATTGAGACAATATGCTTATCAAAAATAGATTGTAATTAATAACCAAAATATTTACAAAGACATGAATTATAGAGAGGGAAACATTTGTGTTTATATAGCACTGAAATTTGAGTGATTATTCAGACAAATTGTACAGAGAAATTAATATCGTCTGAGACAAGAAGAGACCCAAAGACAGTCATGTTTACTTAAGCACATATTAAAACCTACATCATTAAATACTCTATGTGTCAACAAATAATGTGTGTATTAAATTGCCCATAAAAAACGGAGAACTACTCAACTAAGTGTAGGGTCAGAATATGTTAAGTATAAGATAGTATTAATCACTGTACTCTGGATACACAGACCCAGGACCCTGGGACTTCACTCCCAGAAATTGATCAAGTCAAACTCAGAGTTTAGTCCCTCCGGCACTCTAGTCCTGAGTCTGTGTATCCAGAAAACATATCTTTTGGCAAATAACTTATCTCTGTCACCTCCCCTTATTTTACACTTCACCTGCTCAATAATGGTCAATCTGAGGGTATTAGCACTCTTATTATGCACCAGCCTAAAATGTTGGACCAATGGTGTTGTGAGTTTACCTGCTTTTATATTAGAGACATGTTCCCTAATTCTTTCACGAGTCTCCCTTGTTGTAAGACCTGTGTATTGAATTTTGCATTCTATACATGTTAGTAAATAAACTGCATAGCTTGTCCTACAGTTCAAACAAAAGCGATGATTAAATGACTCTCCAGTTACTGTGCTCGTGAATCCTTCTCCCTGTTATAAATATTCACAGGCTATACACTGAGGATAGCTACATTTATAAGCTCCTTTGAACCTAAGCCAAGATGATCCTTCCATATTATTTTTCTTTTTTAAGCTGTGTTGGAGCAAGCATGTTTCCAATGCTTGTTCCTCTTCTGAAGGCATATCTACAGCCTTTTGCTACAACCTCAACCAGATTGTCATCTGCTTTTAATAAATTAAAATGTTTCCTTATAATGTTGCAGACTTTGTGATATTGATTGCTATACTGCGTAATAAATGACACCCCTTCAAAATGTTTGGTCTGATTTTGTCCTTTGTTTTTGGGCTCTAAGAATTCTTTTCTATCAATACCCATAATATGTTCTCTCACTGACTTCACCTCGGTTCTTCTATATCCCCTATCACAAAATCTCTCCTCCAGCTCAAGAGATTGTCTTACAAACTCCTCATCAGTTGTACAATTCCTTCTGAGCCTGATGAATTGTCCTTTAAGGACTGATTTGAATACCCTCTTGGGGTGATTACTCTTGGCATGGAGGAGAGTGTTTCCTGTGATAGGCTTTCTATACACTTTAGCAATAACTTTACCTGTATTTGTACCTTGTAATGTGACATCTAGAAAATTAATACATGATTCACTGAATTCAAAAGTGAACTTGATTCCTATTTTGTTGCCATTCAGTATGTGCACAAAACTCGTTGCTTCAGCTTGGGTATTATTCCAGACGGCCAAAAGGTTGTCTATATACCTCTTATAGTATAGTATTTTTGATTTCCAACGTTCATCACATCCAAAGATGTGGGACAGCTCCCACCAACCCATAAAAAGGTTGGCATAGGAGGGGGCAAACTTTGCCCCCATAGCTGTCCCACATCTTTGGAGGTAATGAACATCTTCAAATACAAAAGCATTGTGTGTAAGTAAGAATTGAGTCACTCTTAGGATATAGCTGCAAAAGTCAGTGGAAAAATTAGTGAATCTCTGCAAACAGAAGTTTAAGGCTTCAAGGCCTTTGTCATGTGGGATGGAGGAATATAGAGAGGCAACATCAATTGTTAGCCACCCATACTCCTCCATCCAAACAAAATTCTCCATTTCAACCAATAGTTGCTTGGTGTCTCTTAGATAGCTGGACAGACCCTTAACCAGTGGCTGTAAGATCTCATCGAGCCACTGAGAGAGAGGCTCAAAAAGAGAACCAATTCCACTAATAACAGGTCTGCCCTTAATATCTACCAGGGACTTGTGTACCTTAGGCAAAAAATTAAAGATTGGCATTACTGGATTGTCAACTAACAAATATTCACTGGTATGCAGATCTATAAAACCCTCCTCAACACCATCATCTACAAGTTGTGACAACTCTAGTTTAAAGCGATGTACTAGATCAAAATCTAAGATCTGATATTGTGCTGGGTCAGATAACTGGTGAGATTCCTGAATAAAAAAACTCTTGTTCATAACTACCACTGACCCGCCTTTATCAGCTGATCTGACCACTATCTGCTGATTTTCTTTGAGATTTTTTAGAATTATTTGTTCCTCTTTACTGAGGTTAGAGTGTTTTCTCTTGTTGGTGGTGTATGCTAATTTGGTAAGGTCAAGTTCAATTATTTTCTGGAACTTTTCCAGGATCGCCCCCCTGGTTTGAATTGGATAGAATTTGGAAGCTTGCTTAAAGGATGGGCCTAAATTAACACTGTCAGTTCCTGAAATAGCTGTCTTAGATGACCCTTCCAAAAACAATGCCTCCAAAGACTCCAAGTCCCAGGCTTCTTGAAAAGTTAAAGTAGGGGCTGTATTAGTTGACCCTAATGCCAAATTATCAAACCCCCCAGAATTTTCAGTATGTGATGTGTAGAAATGTTTCTTGAGGGTGAGATTCCTTATCAATTTGTTCACATCCACCAATGTCTGGAAAAGATCAAAATTGTCTGCCGGTACAAAGCTAAGGCCATAGCTTAAAACTTTATTTTCCAGATCATTAATTGGATATGATGACAAATTGATGACTGAACTTAACTGTATTTGGTCTATGACCTCCCCCTTCTGGGTGGTAATAGTGTTTCCTTCAAAATTCCTTTCTCTCCCATTTCTACTCCCCCCCCCCTTCGAATACTTTTGGGGGTCTGGAAAAAACCTGAGCGATTTCTTGGTTTTGATCACATATAATGCTGTCAGAATCTGTATCCCTGTTAGGTTCTGATTGATATTTAGAACCTGAGCCTTCAGTGGATGTACTAGGCATACCAATGCCCTATGTACATTGCTAACAACATTTTCTGCCTCTCTTTCTTCCCCAGACGAGGAATATTCCCCTGATGACTCAACTTCACTCTCATTGAATGTAACCTTCTTAGATTTTTTATTACTTTTAGTGTTCTTTTTGTTGCCTGATTTATTACTTTTTGGAAATCTTTTCTGATCATTGTCTTTTTTATAGTTAGTTCTCTGTTTCCAGTTCCAAATGTAAATGTTGTTAGACTCATAATCACTCAAATCCCTAAGATACTTATCATGTTTTATATCCATAATGTGATTTTTTGCCTCTGCTATAGATTCTTGTAGAATTTTATCAAATTTGCTAAATTGCAACTCCTTACTGCGTGAGTTGAGTTCTACCTGTAAAGTGTTAATTTCATTGGAAATGGTAGAAAGCATCTTGGTTTTAATTTCAATTAGCATACCCATTAATCTAAGAGAGCAGTCTGACAAAACACTATTCCAAATTCGAATAAACTCCACATCCTCTACCACAAATGTAGGGAATTTGTTTACTCTTAATCCCCTTGGGATCATACCACATTTTATATATTTTTGTAGTGTCCAAATGTCCCATTTTAGTCTAGTCTCTTTAATGAGTAGGGACTCTACTGTATCAAACAATTTGCTGAGGGAAAATGTGGAAAGATCAGAAGAAAAGACTGTTTCAATATCCAAAATATCCCCTTTACGTTCTTCAGCTGATTGCAAAGCATAAAACTTAAAATCAGAATGTCCACTTGATTCTTGATCCATGATAAACTATATATATCAACTTCCTGCAAATAACTGAAAGTCAAAGAAAACAGTGCTCTGACACAATCACTTTTGACAATAGTGAAAAACGATATAGGAAAATCTAAAAAGTGTCGGCACCTGTGTCCAAGTCTTAACAATTACCCCAGACTGTAACAAATATATGTGCGGTAATGAGCAAATTCGGCAAATCGTTGCCCTTGGGAATCCCACTCTCTCCCCTTACCTCCAGATAACCCGGTATCCGTATTCACCAACAAACCCTCCAGAGGTAAAAGATAGCGTTACAGACGTTCAACAAACTCCTCCACAGGATGTGAGACAGTCCGGCCCTTGACACCGATATTGACTGCTCCGGTCGGTGTAACGCTTCCACAGCTCCTCTCTGTTGGTGTGTGACGTCACTTGCATACACTTCCGGTTTTTGATACCTCCTCCCGGCCGATAGTGGTGTTAGCTTCGGTAAGGGGAGGAGAGGAGAACTTCAGAAAGGAACATTGATTCGTAGCTGTGCAGACTCCAGTCAGGATATGCAAACAAGGAAAAAAGATTGAGATGCACCAGCACAAACCGTAGTATAGTTGAAAAAGTTTATTGAAGATAAAAATTCTCCCAGATAGGGAAATAACAAAGGATCACCAGTGGTATTGTGAGTGGTGTGGGCTCCACTCAGGGACTGACCGCTGACATGTTTCGGCTATCAAAGCCGTAATCGTAGCTGCAGTCTCAGATTGCTAATTGCCATATAAGCATCATAGTAAAATCTGATTGGATCACAATTAAAACCATTACCTGACGTGGAGTCCACACCCCCTTGATTGTAATTGCCTAGGTGTCAATAGTTTACAGCACCCATATTATACAAATGGCAATACTCGCAATTCAATATACAAAGTACTATGCCTATATAACAGCAAATCAGCTGAAAAAGGCTAACACAAAATAGCTAATAAAACATTTTAAATGCAGCAACTGAAATGTAAATGTTGCAAACTTTGTAAAGAAATGTACTATCTAATTATAGAGACATAATGCTTATCAAAAATAGATTGTAATTAATAACCATAATATTTACAAAGACATGAATTAGAGAGAGGGAAACTTTCATGATAATTTAGAGTGATTATTCAGACAAATTGTACATAGAAATTAATATAGTCTGAGACAAGAAGAGACCCAAAGACAGTCATGTTTACTTAAGCACATATTAAAATCTACACCTACCACACTAGAGACAATAGGCCTCCCTGGCGGCCTCTGGCTATCTTTATGAACTTTGGGGCCACTGTGATAATGAGCAGATCTTATTACATCAGTGAAGCATTGTCTCAACTAGGGGATAGGGATACATATAGGACATTAAAATATAATCCATTGGGTGTTATTCAGAAAGAGATCTCTAGTATTTTACAGAGGGCATTCAATCATGGTATCATTGATGGTAAGCTTATGGATTATTTATATGTCAGTACACATGTAACCCTATCTTCTACACAGTCACCAAAGTTCATAAAGATAGCCAGAGGCCGCCATGGAGTCCTATTGTCTCTAGTGTGGATTCTGTGTACACCAATATTTCAAGATTTATTGACAAAATACTCCAACCCGAGGTCTTGAAAATGGCCAGTTACCTCAAGGATACTAACCACTTTCTTGAGAAGACTAAAGCACTTGAATTTCCGTGTGACAAGTACCTCCTGTTCGCCATGGATGTTAAAAGCCTGTATACCTCAATTAAGCATGAAACAGGAATAGCAGCAATTAAGAAAACATTAATGGTGAACAGGGGGTACAGCCCAGGGAAAGTGAATTTTATAGAGGAACTTTTGAGACTAATCCTTTATTGGAATTACTTTTTATTTCAGGACCAGTGGTACGTGCAGACAAGAGGTACTGCTATGGGCTCCAACATTGCCCCATCATACGCCAATCTCTTCATGAAAGAGATAGAAGAGAACTGTGTCTATCAAAATGCATTATTTAGACATTATGGGGCTGTTTGGCTTTGTTATATAGATGATATCTTTGGCGTATGGTGGGGCAACATGGAATCTCTTCTTCAATTTGTTGGTGAACTTAACACAGAAGTGAGGGGCCTAGAGTTCACTGTAAATTAAAGTGAAGAATCAATATCTTTTTTAGACACCAGAGTTATCAAAGCAGGTAGGCTCCTAGAATTTGATCTCCACAGTAAGGAAACAGATAAAAACAACCTCCTCCAATACAATAGTTTCCACCCTAGAACACTAGTAGAGTCTTTACCCAGGAGCCAGCTCCTCAGGGTTAACAGGATAGTCAGCACTAGTGATAAAAAAACAACTAGTTTTAAAGAAATGAAGGAAAAGTTTAGGGATAGGGGGTACCCCAGCAAACTACTAGAGAAAACAATAGAGAACCTAGAGGACACTGTTGTTAAAATCCCTGATAAGAATAGGAATAGAATGTTTTTTGTAAGCCAATATAACCCACTAAGTAATAAAATAGCCAAAGTGATTCGCCAACATTGGCATATTTTGGAAGAATGTAACAAAGAGGTTGTACAATTTAGGGATCTCCTCTAATGGCTTATAAAAGAGTGAAAAGTCTTAGGGACCAGTTAGTGAGAACTGATGTAGGTTCCACAAAGAGGTCTAAACAATCATTCATAGGTAGTAAGAAAGTAGGTACCTTCCCCTGTTGTAACTGTATGAGTTGTAACTCAATTATTAGAGCTGAAAATTTCCATCACCCACAGAGTGGGAGGAAATATACAATAAAAGGCTTCTATACGTGTGAGACAACTCATGTAGTTTACCTAATTAAATGTCCCTGTTCTTTAGTGTATATAGGTGAAACCACACGTAAAGCCAGAGACCGGATGAGCCAACATAGATCTAACATCAGATGTAAGAACGTAGAGGCCCCGGTCTCAGGCCATTTTTTGGATAAGGGTCATAACATTAGCCAAATGAGATGGCAAGTCATTGATCATGTGGATCCTAATAGGAGTGGGTTAGGCAGGGAGCGTCAACTCAAACAAAGGGAAATGTGGTGGATACACCAGTTGGCCACATTACAACCTAAAGGGTTAAATAAGGACTATGACCTGTCCTGCTTTTTCTGAAGTGTTAAAGGGTATTCCTATAATGTATTCTTATCAGTGTGAGGTACTATTCATTATGAAATAATTATTCTTAGCTGCTACAACATCAACTTTGTATATAAATTGTTTTTAAATTGTGTGGGGTATTTAAAATGAGATTAAAATTGTTACATATAGGTTATGTGCAATACCAGCTGTTGCCACAAGAGGGAACTAAACTCCACCTAAGGTGCATTTTGGCGCCTTGTAGAGAGTATTTAAAAGCCATTGTGTGCAGGGCCGTCTTTAATATTGACTGGACCCTGGGCGAAAATTTTCTTGGCCCCCCCCCCATGCAATTTCGCTCTCCACCCCAACATCCCAAAAAACAACTAATTCAATTTTTTTTTAATTATTAACCCAGCAGTGGATTATCCACTGCTGAGCTAATCATTTAAAAAAATGAAAACTGGACCTAAGCAGTACTAATAAGTAAATAAATATATAAATTCCTCCACTGTGGATTCATTTAATATTCTTTTGAATGTGATTCTGGTGTGAGGTTAGCTGGTTAAAGAGATTTATGGCAGCCAACAGGAGCAAAGCAAGGTAAAGACTGAGGAGGAAGCATGGCGGTGCAGTATAAGTTTACTGACTGGAACAGCAGAACTACTATGGGAAGCTGTAAAATCTGAGACAGAGAGAAAACAAAAACTATAAAAATAAACCTTACATTAATGTGTGAAGTATCAGCATGACACTATACATCAGCCACAGCAGCACATGTCACTTCTTTGATAGGAACAAGTTCCCTCTCACCTTGCACTAGACAATGCTGCATGGGGAGGGGTGTGTGTGCACTCACTTATTCTTCCCACTGACACCTTTCTACAAAGCACTGTTACCCTAACAAACCTCAGTTAGTTGATCTTAGGGCCACAGCAGAAAGAGCAGGGCTAAGGGGACCAGCAGACTGGATGCTGTCTGTCCAAGGCTGCATGGATACAGTGTGAGATGAGTCACACAGACTCAAGACTGAAGAGAGCAGTGTATGCAGCTGCACAGATGCTCAAATCCTCACGTGCTTGCCGCTCCATCTTTCTGCTGCATGCGCTTACAGTCAGCCCTACCCAGAAACAATCCCTACCACCAGAGCAGTTACCTGGTAACAGTGGTAACCCCAGTAGGACCTTTTATGATGCAGTGGGAATGGCTGGATGCTGAGTTAGGGCTTAGCATTCAGTGCTGCACAGTGCACATCTAAAATAGCACATGGCAATAGCTTGGCATATCACATGACACCGGCACGGTCTGGCACAGTTTAAAAAAAAAAAATATATAAGCAGAGTACTTTTGACTGTGACAGTATTAGGACTGAATGTGTGTGTTCCCCATGTCAAATCATCAGTCTGGTATGAACCATAAAAAGGACTCTTGGGCCCCTCAACAGAAACTGGGCCCTGGGCAGCTGCCCCTTTTGCCCTGTGTTAAAGACGGTCCTGATTGTGTGTTATTAATGTTTATTAAGCATGAGTAAGGGGCTGTGATCCCGAAACGTTGCTAAATTCAATAAAATTGCCTTTTAAATTGGAGTGCTGGAGACCTTTCTTGCTACTACTGTGTTGGTGGATGGAGTGGGATTTGCAACATATAAATGTATGGGCACAGTCTGTTGTATATATGACATGATTAAGGGGTAGCTCCCGAAACATCTCTTTTTACTATGGAGCCTGAATAAATTAAGCTTTTATTTGGAAGATATTTTAGTACTTCTGCTTTTTGGAACTTAACAGTTTGGTAAATCGCTAGAAAAATGTTAAACATGCTGGACTAGATTACGAGTAGAGCACAATTTATAGCTCCCGCTTGTGCGTTAACTGACGAAACAAGTAAGCTTTTTGCTATTACAATTTGAAAGTAAAAAGTTTTCACATAAGCGCTAACCTGATGCGTGCAAATACCCAAAGTAAGAAAATCAGAGCTGTGTTAATGTATTCCCCCATTGAAGTCTGGGGGGGGGACCTACTCGCGAGCAAACCTAATTGCATTCTCTCAAGTGCGTTAACAATGTTCTTCACATAGCAGAATATGTTCTATTTATTCATATATATATATATATATATATATATATATATATATATATATATATATATATATATATATATATATACACACACATACATACATACATACAGGGGTCAATTCCTACAAAAAAAAGTGTGGGAACTCACCAAGACTTCCACCCTCCCTCACAATTGTTTTATTTATATATATATATATATATATATATATATATATATATATATATATATATATATATATATATATATATATATATACACATACACACACTGTATTTATATGTATATAATCTATAGACTTTGGTTAATGAAAGCAAATTAAATCCAATGTTGAATTGTTGCCTTTGGGCCTGAGAATCCTCCTCTGTCACAGAGTCTCACCCACTTAAGGTGCAATAGTTCTAGTTCTGCTGAGGGGAGCTAATTAACCCCAGAGCAAGCCAGACATAAATGTAAACACCATGTGTAATAAAAAATAATAAAGATAATTTCAATAACAGGACTGATTACACAGCAGGACCGCTGACAGTCTTACATTTAGTGTATTGTAGAAAGTGTTACTGTCCTTTACTAGAGGATCTCACTATCCCTCTAACCAGACTGTAGTCCAGCTCCCCCCACCAGCAGCAGCAGTATTTATTGAAGTGTTTCTGTTCTCTGTCCAGAGGGAACTTAGTTACTCCTGCAAAAATAGTGCAGGGACTCCGTTCCCGCCTGACTTGACCCCTATATATATATAAATATATATATACTGTGTATATATATATATATATATATATATATATATATTTTGTTTGTTTTTTAAATAAAAAAACATAAGAGAGAGAGAAGCCAATCAAATTCCTAGGCACTTTAATGTAAGGCTTCAGTGCATTGTGCCTAAGATGCATTTACCTTAGTTACAGGTTCGATCCCCAGGAGAGATCTGGATTTTTTAAACAATAGAAATATAAATGGAACAAATTAATCAACAATAAATCGGAGTAAAGACACTACTGGAGTTACTCATAGAGAGACTGGCAGAGTGGTTAAGGAGATGATCTTTTTGAGAAAATGAAAACTACAAGGACAGAGGTTTGAACCCGGCAACAGCTCAACTGAACTAGGAAAACAACTACCAATAGAGGCATCTGTTGCATCCGACCATAACCAACTCACAGAACCAACCAACAGATTGAGGAAATAGGAAAGGTGTGATCACGCAGCTTAAAAAGCTGACAAGTTGACACACAGAACAAGGAGGAAGAGGTTATATCGCTTTAACATAGCGACACAAGGTAACTACTATTCACCACAAGATCACTAGCACTGGAAGACAAAGAATAAAGGTCATTTATCCAACTTGGCCAATCTGATTACTATACCCAAACGACCATAGACTATAACATCTACAAAGCTCACCATTACATCTACAGCGCTAATTCAGACATCATAGTCGGGACTATCAATCAACTATCAAATAACTGTTCTGCAAGTAATTAGTTGATCTTTTGTATGGTTTGCAGATATTTTTAACATTGTTTAGTATTTACTTATTTAAAGTACGGTCTCGTCAATTAGTTGTAGTGCATACTGATAGTATTTAGTAGTTTGTTTTTAAGTAAAGTTTCATAGCACAGGTTTTAGTTATGTTTAAAATTACATGGTAATGGTTATTGACAAATGCTGGCAGGTTGCTAGGCAACAGACACCGTCTGATGACATGCGCACCGGGCCACGTACCTGCTGGACTTCACATGTGGGTTGATTGTTAATGAGGTAAGAGGGTATTTAAATCCTTGCTTAAGGTTTGGTTAAATTGATTGTCTGAAGATGGGGAGTGTTTTCCCGAAATATTACACATCAGGGAATAAAGTGTTTTCACCGCTTGTTAAATCCGGTGAGTGCCTTCTATTTTTTTATTTTATATATATATATATAAAACATAATTTATGTAAGAACTTACCTGATAAATTAATTTCTTTCATATTGGCAAGAGTCCATGAACTAGTGACATATGGGATATACAATCCTACCAGGAGGGGCAAAGTTTCCCAAACCTCAAAATGCCTATAAATACACCCCTCACCACACCCACAATTCAGTTTAACAAATAGCCAAGTAGTGGGATGATAAAGAAAGGAGTAAAAAGCATCAACAAAGGAATTTGGAAATAATTGTGCTTTATACAAAAAATCATAACCACCATAAAAAAGCATGGGCCTCATGGACTCTTGCCAATATGAAAGAAATGAATTTATCAGGTAAGTTCTTACATAAATTATGTTTTCTTTCATGTAATTGGCAAGAGTCCATGAGCTAGTGATGTATGGGATAGCAATACCCAAGATGTGGAACTCCACACAAGAGTCACTAGAGAGGGAGGGATAAAATAAAAACAGCCATTTTCTGCTGAAAAAAATAACTCCACAACCCAAAATATATATTTTAATCTCATAAATGAAGGAAAAAAACTTAAATCAGATTTTTTGTTCTGTTTTGTTGGTTTTGTTGGTTTAGTTTTTTTAGAATTTGTGTTAATTGTAAGTAAAAACCCCAAGTGACATTTAAAAAAAAAAAAATAGTAAAAAATATATAGAAAAAAAGTCAATTTAAAATGAGACATAATTCCTCTAAAGGCTGTTCCACTAATATTAAATGGCTAAAAGGTTCCCCAGCAGAATATATGAATCAACACCATGGCCCTTTTTGTAATAAGTATCATACTAAATGGTCCTGAATAACAGATTAAAGGGTCTAATATATGACCAGAGAGTGGCTCTTGGAACCTAAATAAAATAAATACCCTAAGTAATGTTTTAACAGAGGTTTCAAAAAAGAACAACCCTACATCAGAAGAGTGGAAAGCATATTTTAAATGGAATACTGATGCAGTAAAAAGACAGTGTGAGTCGTTAAAGGCTTCGCTAGAGGATAATTATCAAAAAGAAATTAAAAAAAAATAGAATTAAATCTCCAAGTAAGGGAAGAAAAAAGAGCAAAAAAAATAAATAAATAAGAAAAAGAGTGCAAGGGGTATAGGAATACTGATAGGACTGGTAAAAGCATTTGTTAGAAAAGTTTGTGTTTGAATGATTAAAAGATTAAGTAATAAATTAAAACTGTGCTTTATATTCCTTAAGTGACATTTTAAGTAGGGTAAATCATGTTTTAGTGTTTGTTATCAGGGAATACCCATGGACAAATTAATTGTATATTATACAATTTTGTGAAAATGGGAATAATTGAGAGGAAATTTATTCCTTTGTCAGAATGTAATGCTCATGAAAATGTGTATAAATATTGAAGAGGTGATGGAGGTATGTAAGGAGATATTAGAAGTTTGTATGGTAGGGTTTTTCCACCTTAGGAGTGAATATTTTTGAAGTTTTAATTAGTGGTTGATTGTCAGTGTTCAATGTGTCTCTGTTGTATGATTTTGTAAGAGCAATAGTGCACAATGTGTAGTTGAAGGTAAATGTTGTATTTTGAACTTTGGTGTGTATAAGGTTTATTGTGTTCTCCACTGAAATTACACAGAATTATTGATGGTAAAATATTTGCCACAAATTTTCTTATATATACAGGGAGTGCAGAATTATTAGGCAAGTTGTATTTTTGAGGATTAATTTTATTATTGAACAACAACCATGTTCTCAATGAACCCAAAAAACTCATTAATATCAAAGCTGAATAGTTTTGGAAGTAGTTTTTAGTTTGTTTTTAGTTATAGCTATTTTAGGGGGATATCTGTGTGTGCAGGTGACTATTACTGTGCATAATTATTAGGCAACTTAACAAAAAACAAATATATACCCATTTCAATTATTTATTTTTACCAGTGAAACCAATATAACATCTCAACATTCACAAATATACATTTCTGACATTGAAAAACAAAACAAAAACAAATCAGTGACCAATATAGCCACCTTTCTTTGCAAGGACACTCAAACGCCTGCCATCCATGGATTCTGTCAGTGTTTTGATCTGTTCACCATCAATATTGCGTGCAGCAGCAACCACAGCCTCCCAGACACTGTTCAGAGAGGTGTACTGTTTTCCCTCCTTGTAAATCTCACATTTGATGATAGACCACAGGTTCTCAATGGGGTTCAGACCAGGTGAACAAGGAGGCCATGTCATTAGATTTTCTTCTTTTATACCCTTTCTTGCCAGCCACGCTGTGGAGTACTTGGACGCGTGTGATGGAGCATTGTCCTGCATGAAAATCATGTTTTTCTTGAAGGATGCAGACTTCTTCCTGTACCACTGCTTGAAGAAGGTGTCTTCCAGAAACTGGCAGTAGGACTGGAAGTTGAGCTTGACTCCATCCTCAACCCGAAAAGGTCCCACAAGCTCATCTTTGATGATACCAGCCCAAACCAGTACTCCACCTCCACCTTGCTGGCGTCTGAGTCGGACTGGAGCTCTCTGCCCTTTACCAATCCAGCCACGGGTCCATCCATCTGGCCCATCAAGACTCACTCTCATTTCATCAGTCCATAAAAGTCTTGAGATATTTCTTGGCCCAGTCTTGACGTTTCAGCTTGTGTGTCTTGTTCAGTGGTGGTCGTCTTTCAGCCTTTCTTACCTTGGCCATGTCTCTGAGTACTGCACACCTTGTGCTTTTGGGCACTCCAGTGATGTTGCAGCTCTGAAATATGGCCAAACTGGTGGCAAGTGGCATCTTGGCAGCTGCACGCTTGACTTTTCTCAGTTCATGGGCAGTTATTTTGCGCCTTGGTTTTTCCACACGCTTCTTGCGACCCTGTTGACTATTTTGAATGAAACGCTTGATTGTTCGATGATCACGCTTCAGAAGCTTTGCAATTTTAAGAGTGCTGCATCCCTCTGCAAGATATCTCACTATTTTTGACTTTTCTGAGCCTGTCAAGTCCTTCTTTTGACCCATTTTGCCAAAGGAAAGGAAGTTGCCTAATAATTATGCACACCTGATATAGGGTGTTGATGTCATTAGACCACACCCCTTCTCATTACAGAGATGCACATCACCTAATATGCTTAATTGGTAGTAGGCTTTCGAGCCAATACAGCTTGGAGTAAGACAACATGCATAAAGAGGATGATGTGGTCAAAATACTCATTTGCCTAATAATTCTGCACTCCCTGTATATATTGTCTTGAGAAAAATGGGTAAATAAGTAGTGTAAAAAGCCAATAATCAGTGTTAACTTCCTTAGTAGTCCCAGGTATGTTAGCTGAGTATAGGTGCAAAGAACACACTAAAAACAAAAGTCTCTCTGAGCCTGTTGAGATACATGCAGAAAACAGGCTGTCAGGGAAAATAGTGTGTATGGAGACCAGTCCTTAACATAGACAATCAGATAAAGTCCATAGGTGTGGATAGATACCGTGATCAGATGGTCTCAAACAACCTATACACAATACATAATAATATACCTGGTATCACAGTGGCTAAAAGTACTTGCATTCCCCGGTTATTCTTTCAATGGTTAACATTTGTGCAGTATGCATAGAGGGATAAACTTAGTATGCTTGAAAAAGCCATAATGATAACAGAGACTCACCAGACGTGGGATATGAAGCAGCACAGGCAAAAACGGCTTAAAACACTTTCATGTACAGCCGGAGTGATGGACTCACTCTGTACCTAGCAGTGGCTCAACTCCATAACAGCATGAAATTCACTCATCAGCTGTAATGTAGCTCCGTAGTGGTGTGTCATGTGATCGCAGGTCAGCCAATCACTGATGAGATGTTGATCCTCCTCTATGCAGTGACGTAGTAAACCATGTGATGGCGTGCAGGCCTATCCGTGGGGATTTTTCTCGGCTTACACTGCAGGGCTGTAGCATCAGCTGTATGGTCCCCGTAGTCGGCAAGAAGAGGGGAACACAGGAATCCTCCAGAGGTCCCAGACAGGATTAGGTGCAAGTAGTCAAAATAAACTCACTGTTTGTGGAGATGGCAATAATAAAGTAACTATAGGATATATGTGAAGCCCAATAAACAGGCTGAGAGCAGCACAATGGCACCTACAAATGTGGCCGCAAAACCTGTACATCATGTGATCATCTAAGTATTTCTAATACACTTAGATCCCATGTTACAGGAGAAAAGTATGATACTAATGGATGCATAAACTGCAAAAGCACCTTTGTCATCTATATCATTGAGTGCACCCAATGTAGAAAACAATACACAGGGAGAACCACTAGAGAGGTTGGTAAACGAATCAGAGAGCATCTGTCTTACATTACGAGTAAACGCAGATGCTCAGCACTCTCCTCACACTTTATAGACTGCCACCATCAAGATGTGACTCATTTTAAATGGCAGGCTATTGAACAAGTAAAAGTACCACCTAGAGGTGGAGATAAGTTGTCTATACTCTGTAAACAAGAAATATATTGGATTTTTAAAACCAGATGTTTAGTGCCATTGGGGTTCAATTCAGAGTATGATATTATCAATTTTTGGCAGAAATGATTAACGTCATATAGACTTCATAATAATAATTTTTCCTCCAGATCTTTTAGATTTGATATCATCCTGTAAGTGAGAAAACTTCATGAATAATATCATACATCATTAATTCCTAGGATTATTACACTTACTAGCAATTTAAGGTATACTATTATGGGTCTCTATCTATATAGGCTTCCTTAACTCTTTATCTTAATGTACGTTTCGATAGTGTTTTAAGAGTAGACTTAACTATATATATACATATAAACAAGAGAACTCAGACCCTTATTTTTTCTGGCACCCAACTATTTCCTGAAAAGTATATATGCTAATAGACAATGAAAGATTTGAGAATAAATAATACACATACTATTAGAGAGTGCCTTTTAAAGATTTATATATTGATTTTTGCATAACAAGAATACATAAGCATGACCCCTAAATAAGTAGAAAGTTCAAAGTCCACAACCCGGGTTGTTAGATAAAAATTAATGAGCTAGTCCATTCATGAGACCAATATTGGTATTTTTATAAATGCCTAGTTATCGGCACATTTGTAATCCCAATGATGGAAAACAACGTTAATGCAGGGACAGCACCATTAGTTATGTAACACTGACACTGTAGGTTTGTAAACTTGTATCTTCGTGCACCCAATGCAGATTATAACTGTATCAATCATAGCAGAAAAAAGTGGCAATTTCTCAATACCACATTAAACTTGCTTTTACAGTTCTGTGTTGCGTGTGGGGATGTTATAAGACAGGTACCTGCTTCCTCGGTTGTTCCGTCAGTGACGTGTCATGGTTTCATATCTACCTGCTCGTTGTTTCCAATGTATCTTTTTCAAACCGGTTTCGTGGATATCACCTTTCCTTTCAACTCCGTGCTTGTTTGGCTCTTTCTGTGCATCTGCACGCCTTGACTTGTACTGGAGTATACTTTCGTTGGAAGGTCAGCTTTTTGGACGGTGCACCGCTGCTGCACCGCTCCAAACAAACAACTTTGCAGCTACGCGCGTTTCACCCGGGGTCCATTCGGGCTTCTTCCGGCTGTGTGTAATTGGAGATTGCTCTCCATAGCCTTTAAACAATATGCTCCGCCTTTGATTGGCTTTTTCAGGTACATAGTGTGTTTTAGCCGTACAGGTGAAATGTCAGACAATTATCAATGTTTATCTTGTTATGCTTTAACCTTTTTCTTAAAATCACACACTTTCTATATACAATATTATCTCTATTTATACTGTGCAGTGTCCACAACTCCCATTTTATATTTCACTTTTTTATTAACGGAATTATTTTAAATCTTATGGGCAGCTGGATTAAATTAAATGCCTTAGTGTTTTAGTTCTGTATGTATTGCTTCAGTCTCCTAGAAATGAGCCAAAATTTAACTCTTCATTTAGGCCCTCTGGTTTTAGACTTTTTAGATTATAAATCCATTTGCTTTCTTTACATAATAGAATTTTATCTAAATTTCCACCTCTGCCTTTCAAGTCTACTATTTCTAGGCCTCTAAATTTTAACTGTTTCTTGTCGCTATTGTGGCACTCTGCAAAGTGACGTGCTACACTGCTGGTTTTTGTGCATTTGTTTTTAATGTCTCTTTTGTGTTCTTTTATCCTTTCTTTGAGCTCCCTATAGGTTTTACCTATGTAATATTGGGGGCAATTGCAGCAAACCATATACACTACTCCTTCACTTTTGCAAGTTATACGTCCCTTTATTTTATGAAAGGACCCAAATTTATCACAGAAGCTTTTTCCTACCAGCATATTTGCGCAAACTGAGCAGTGTGAGCATTTAAAATTCCCATTCTTTTTATCAGTTAACCAGTTTCCTGTATTTTTATTTTTATTCTCAAAGTGGCTCTGAACTAGAAAATCTTTTAAATTTGGTGCTCTTTTTGGAGTCATAAGTGGGGATTCTCCTACCAATTTGCCTATTGATTTATCAATCCATAAAATGTGCCAGTGTTTATATAGAATTGAACGGATATTCTGCCATTTATGGTTATATGTTCCTATAAAACGAATTAAGGGTGATTCCGTTGTGTCACCCGCTTTTTCATACAATAAATCATCCCTCTCCTTACTTTTAGTCTTATTGAATGCTTTTTTTAGGCATTGTTGTGTGTAGCCTCTTGCTTTGAATCTTTTATTTAGATTACCTGCTTCAATTTTAAATTGTTCAATATCAGAGCAGTTCCTTTTGTGTCTTAAAAATTGACCATAGGGTATATTTTGTATCAGTTTTTTAGGATGGTGACTATCAAATGAAAGTAATGAGTTTCCTGCAGTGTCTTTACGAAAGGTTGCTGTTTTGAGGCTATTGTTTTCATTGAAAATGCGTAAATCAAGAAATGTGATCTCATTTTTACTATAAGTATAAGTAAATTTTAAATTCCAATTGTTGTTATTTAGTTTTTGCATAAATTCTATCAGCTTCATCTCTGTGTCCTCCCATAGGAGGAACACGTCATCGATGAATCTTAGCCATAATGAA
The DNA here is from genome assembly GCF_027579735.1 of Bombina bombina. NCBI lineage: Eukaryota > Metazoa > Chordata > Amphibia > Anura > Bombinatoridae > Bombina > Bombina bombina. Next base: position 542,723,320 of record NC_069501.1, on the reverse strand, counting down.
ATGGAGTCATTTATCTCAGGGCTATTAAGGATTTGGTCAAATTCCCATTTTCCTAGATAGAGGCAAGCAAATGTGGGTGCACAGCAAGTCCCCATGGCTGTTCCTAAGTTTTGTTGATAACATTTGTTTCCAAACATAAAATAATTATGCTTTAAAATAAAAGATAACAGTTCTAACACAAAATTTGTATGTTTGTCATATTCTGAACCTCTTTGGATTAGAAAGTATTTTATTGCCTCTATCCCTTTATCATGGGGGATGCTTGAGTAAAGTGACTCTACATCAATTGCAACCAATAAAGTATTAGCAGATATACTTATATCATTGAGTTTTTTTAATACATCTAGTGTGTCTTTGATATATGAGGGAAGATTTAGTAAATTCGGTCTAAGGCAAAAATCTACATACTGTGAAATTTTCTCAGTTAGAGAGCCCATGCCCGATATAATGGGGCGACCTGGTGGTGGCAGTTTATTTTTATGCAGTTTTGGTATGCAGTAAAATGTTGCAGTTTTTGGAAATTTTACAAATAGAAAATCAAATTCTCTTTGGTTTATTATGCCTTCATTTTTCGCTTTCATTAAAATTTGAAACAATTTATCTTTATAAATTTCAGTAGGGTTAAAGTGTAAGACACTGTATTGTTTTTTATCTCTTAGTTGTCTATGACATTCATCCACATAATCCTTGGTGTTTAGAACTACAATATTACCGCCCTTATCTGATGGCTTAATAGTTATGCTGGTGTCATTTTTTAAGTTAATTAATGCATTTCTCTGTATCTTCGTTAAATTATCAGATATGGGCTCATTTGTACTTAGAAGATCAATATCTTTTTCCACTAATTTGACAAAATTATGAATAAGGGGAATACTGGATAGTGCTGGCATGTACTCTGACTTTTTCTTAAAATCACTAAAACCTATAGCTGTTGTCTGACTTGATTGACCTGATGTTTCTTCCTGTAATTCCTCTAGAATTTTTACACTTTGCCTATCATGTATATTTAAAGTTTTTTTGTCTGTTTTGTTTTCAAAAGTTTTACTTAGAACTATTTTTCGAGCAAATAGATGGAGGTCTTTGACCAATTCAAACTTGTCTAATTTATTCACTGGTGAGAAAGTTAATCCTTTTTCTAAAACCTCTATTTGACTGTCAGAAAGATTTTTTTCTGACAAATTAACAACATTTATAGGTTTCTTTTCCTCCTCTGTCTGAGTGGGTATCTGCGTCTGCCCCTGCCTCTGCCATCTGTGTTTCCTCCCCCCTCTCCTAGATTTGTGTTTTTGTGTCCTAAAAAACTTTTCTGTTGTTCTCTGTAGGAGTTTTGTGTTTTATTTTCATCTCCACTCGAGATTTCTGTTTCAGAGCCACTAGAGGCACTATATGTGTAATCATAAACCTTTTTATCCTGATAGTCTTGCCAGTCTCTTTGATATTTCTTTTTCTTTCTAAATTTTATTGAATCTTGAATTTTTCGTAGCTCAACTTTTGCTAGGCCCATAAGCCTTTCATATTCATCTTTTCCTTTCCAAGCATTTATCTCATTGTTTGCTAATGTTAGTTCTTTTTGAGTTTTCTCTAGTCTAAGTTTATTTTCCTCTATCATTAGATTCATCCAATCTGTGGAGCATTTTGAAGCATATTCATCCCATTTAAGTTGGAAATTTTCCAATAAAGGATTATCTAGATTTGCCCCCGGTCTCTTTCTTATCCTAAGTCCTCTTGGAATCATTTTCATTTCAACATATTTCTCTAAACTAGATATTTCCCATTTTAGTTTTTGTTCTTTAAACAATTTTTTCTTATATTCTTTAAACGATTTATAGATGCTTGGATTTTCAGAGGAGACTGAAGCAATACCCTCGGTATTAGAGGGAACAGAAAAAGTATCATCTACATCATATTGCCACTCACTCTCATTTAATTCAGCCATTATTTGTTATTTGTGTTGTTATTGAACACTAAGGCATTTAATTTAATCCAGCTGCCCATAAGATTTAAAATAATTCCGTTAATAAAAAAGTGAAATATAAAATGGGAGTTGTGGACACTGCACAGTATAAATAGAGATAATATTGTATATAGAAAGTGTGTGATTTTAAGAAAAAGGTTAAAGCATAACAAGATAAACATTGATAATTGTCTGACATTTCACCTGTACGGCTAAAACACACTATGTACCTGAAAAAGCCAATCAAAGGCGGAGCATATTGTTTAAAGGCTATGGAGAGCAATCTCCAATTACACACAGCCGGAAGAAGCCCGAATGGACCCCGGGTGAAACGCGCGTAGCTGCAAAGTTGTTTGTTTGGAGCGGTGCAGCAGCGGTGCACCGTCCAAAAAGCTGACCTTCCAACGAAAGTATACTCCAGTACAAGTCAAGGCGTGCAGATGCACAGAAAGAGCCAAACAAGCACGGAGTTGAAAGGAAAGGTGATATCCACGAAACCGGTTTGAAAAAGATACATTGGAAACAACGAGCAGGTAGATATGAAACCATGACACGTCACTGACGGAACAACCGAGGAAGCAGGTACCTGTCTTATAACATCCCCACACGCAACACAGAACTGTAAAAGCAAGTTTAATGTGGTATTGAGAAATTGCCACTTTTTTCTGCTATGATTGATACAGTTATAATCTGCATTGGGTGCACGAAGATACAAGTTTACAAACCTACAGTGTCAGTGTTACATAACTAATGGTGCTGTCCCTGCATTAACGTTGTTTTCCATCATTGGGATTACAAATGTGCCGATAACTAGGCATTTATAAAAATACCAATATTGGTCTCATGAATGGACTAGCTCATTAATTTTTATCTAACAACCCGGGTTGTGGACTTTGAACTTTCTACTTATTTAGGGGTCATGCTTATGTATTCTTGTTATGCAAAAATCAATATATAAATCTTTAAAAGGCACTCTCTAATAGTATGTGTATTATTTATTCTCAAATCTTTCATTGTCTATTAGCATATATACTTTTCAGGAAATAGTTGGGTGCCAGAAAAAATAAGGGTCTGAGTTCTCTTGTTTATATGTATACTAATTAAATACCCTTATCTGTGCACTATACTGAGAAATGTGGTCCTATATAGGACACATGATATTTTATCTCAGTATATTAAACTGTGAAATCTACTAAACTAGTGGTGCTGGCACAACATTACAAAATTAACTATATATATATATACTCTTTCCTATACAGACCAATCATAGGTATATAATTTTCATGTGTTATTATTATCTTGGATGTTCACTTTTTGAGGGTGTGTTTTCTACACAGACATTGGTGCCTAATGACCAATGTTTGATGTATCATCTCTAGTGACTCTCAAGTCCCTCTATATATGTGTGTGTATATATATATATATACATATGTGTATGTATGTTTATATGTTTGTTTACACATATGTATAGATATATTTGTTTCTTCTTCCTTGTTTGCTCATCCCTGCTAATTGTTCATTGATATCTATCTTTGTTCACTCATGAGCATGTATGTGTATGTATTGCGTAAATCCTTCTGCATATATTTGCATCTGCCAGCACACTTATATATATGTACATATATGTTGGTGTATAGGTGTGCTTATGTTGGCGTTTGTGTTTGCGCATGCATACACATGTATGCATATATGACTTTACATTATTGATTTTTGACAGTTTTTGACAGTTTCTGATGTTATATACATATTTATTCTCCAGTTTCAATGCTAATATAACTCTGGGTTGTCTTCTAATGTCTATTATCAACACTTTTTAATTGAAATTTAACCCCTTAATGACCGGACCATTTTTCAATTTTCTTACCCTTAATGACAATGGCTATTTTTACATTTCTGCAGTGTTTGTGTTTAGCTGTAATTTCCCTCTTACTCATTTACTGTACCCACACATATTATATACCGTTTTTCTCGCCATTAAATGGACTTTCTAAGGATACCATTATTTTCATCATATCTTATAATTTCCTATAAAAAAAATATAAAATATGAGGAAAAAATTGAAAAAAACACACTTTTTCTAACTTTGACCCCCAAAATCTGTTACACATCTACAATCACCAAAAAACACCTATGCTAAATAGTTTCTAACTTTTGTCCTGAGTTTAGAAATACCCAATGTTTACATGTTCTTTACTTTTTTTGCAAGTTATAGGGCCATAAATACAAGTAGCACTTTGCTATTTCCAAACAACTTTTTTTCAAAATTAGCGCTAGTTACATTGGAACCCTGATATCTGTCAGGAATACCTGAATATCCCTTGACATGTATATATTTTTTTTTAGAAGACAACCCAAAGTATTGATCTAGGCCCATTTTGGTATATTTCATGCCACCATTTCACCGCCAAATGTCATCAAATAAAAAAAAAAGTTCACTTTTTCACAAATTTTGTCACAAACTTTAGGTTTCCCACTGAAATTATTTACAAACAGCTTCTGCAATTAAGGCACAAATGGTTGTAAATGCTTCTTTGGGATCCCCTTTGTTCAGAAATAGCAGACTTATATGGCTTTGGGGTTGCTTTTTGGTAAGTAGAAGGCCGCTAAATGCTGCTGCGCACCACACATAAATTATGCCCAGCAGTTAAGGGGTTAAATTAGGGAGCTTGCAGGGTTAATTTTAGCTTTAGGGTAGAGATCAGCCTCCCACCTGACACATCCCACCCCCTGATCCCTCCCAAACAGTTCTCTTCCCTCCCCCACCCCACAATTGTCCCCGCCATCTTAAGTACTGGCAGAAAGTCTGCCAGTACTAAATAAAAGGAGTTTTTCTTTTTTTTAATAAAAAAAAATAAAATGTTTTAGCTGTGATGGACTCCTGCCTTAGCCCCAACCTCCATGATCCCCCCCCCCAGCTCTCTAACCCTCTCCCCTACCTAATTGCCGCCATCTTGGGTACTGGCAGCTGTCTGCCAGTACCCAATTTGCCCCCAAAAAAAGTGTTTTTTTTTATCTTTTATTGCCATTTTAAATTTTTCTGTAGTGTAGCAGCCCCCCACAATACCCCAACCCCCTCCCCCTCCCAGATCCTTATATATTTATTTTTTACCCCCTCTTCCCTCCTCATTGGTGTCAGTGTGGGTAGCTAATCGCGCGCGCGCACGCGCGCACGCGCATGCGCGCCCCCGCACGCTCCCGGCACCCGGCGTGCACATTGCACTTACAGGAGCCGGATGCCGGGTAGCGATGGGCCGCCCACCCGCCTCCCTGTTGCGCTCCCACCCACCAACGAACCGGCACCATCGCTACCGGTGCAGAGAGGGCCACAGAGTGGCTCTCTCTGCATCGGAGTCTTCTGAAAGGGTATTGCAGGATGCCTCCATATGGAGGCATCACTGCAATACCCTGAGAGCTGCTGGAAGCGATTGCGATCGCTTCCAGCACTCTCTTAGACAACTGACGTACCAGGTACGTCTATTGTCATTAACTGTAAGTTAATGCATGACGTACCTGGTACGTCAGTTGTCATTAAGGGGTTAAATATTTTGTATAATATGTATATGTTAATCATTGTAAGTTTCTAAAGGGTTCAATGTTGGCACTTGTTTTTAACCAATTAAATCATTGTGTGTTCAGCATAAAAGGGAGCACCTCCCTACAGGTGCTATTCTCTGATTATGGTAAATACGACCGAAACCGGTCAGACTTTACTATGCTAACTACTTAACCACATGGTTTTGTATCTCCTATTACTTTTTTAAGGAATAAAGTGAATATTTTATCATCACTTTGGCTTCGTTGGAACTTTTCTTTATTTATCACATATATATTGTCTTGTATTGATTTGCAGAACTGACCAGCTGCAATAAGTATGCAAAGACAATATTTAGTTCAAATAATATTTAGTGGATGAATACAATTAAACCAGGTATAATCTTAATACAGATGTTTGTATATGGTTGTTTAATTTATTTTACTTAATTTTTCAAGTGGAATAAAATGTTTTAACTATAGAAAAAATGTGACACAGATAAGATTATGAGCAGTCAGACAGTAAAAACATAGGAGCTGGGGACTGTTTAACCCTAATAAGAGAGGGGGAGAGGGGGCTGTTTAACCCTAATAAGAATGCAGACTCTGACTGACTTTCAGTTCTTGTTAGACAAAGCACATAGCCCCTTGTAAATATAGTCAAAAGCTGTAATTACTTTAGTTGGGAATAAGGGTATATCATACCACATATTAGAACCTTTGAGTGTAACTGTTGGTCCTGAAACAGAATGACATGTTCCAAAACTGTTCAATAATGTCATTAGGAAAGACTTACTGTGTAAACTAGGGAAAGTTTTCCTTAATGTGTCTAGAGGGGAACAAGAAAGTGTATACCTGCCTTGGAGTAATAATTGCAGAATCTATGTATTAAAGATTTGTGACTAATAAAATCGTCAGGGGGAAATCTTTATTGAAATTAAAGGGACAGTGTATTTGACATTTTTATTGTTTAAAAAATAAAATAATAGATTGTCCCTTTGTTACCCATTCCCCAGTTTTACATGATCAACACGGTTGTATTGATAAACCTTTTTTTACCGCTGTGATTACTTAGTATCCAAATCTCTGCAGACTACCCACTTATCTCAGTGTTTTTTTATAAACTTGCAATTTGACCAATTAGTGCTGACTCTTGCGTCAGTGAATGCTGTATAGGTAGCACAGTTAAACTAGCAGTGCATTAATTAACCTTTCACAGCCAGACAATGAAAAAGGAGGTGACCTACAAGTTCTTAGAAATCAGCCTATGAGCCTACCTAGTTTTAGCCTTTAACAAAGAATACCACGCGAACGAAGCAAATTTGATGATAAAATTAATATTTAAAGTTGTTTAGAATAACATGCCCTATCTAACTCATTAAAGTTCAATTTTATTGACCCTTTAAGGAGAAACATAAATTACCCTGTATTTTACAATACCCCCTGTGTAAAATGCTGGTGACTATTAGTTTAACATTGCTCAGAAACAGGCTGTAAATATAATATCTGTGATGTTGATTTTGGAGACTATGACATACAACTAACATCAATGCTTAAGTCTTTTCATATCCAGGTACTTTCTGCGCACTTAAAGAATGATAATCGTGTAGTGCATGCCATCTCACCTGGTGATCCTTATAATGGTTGAAAGTTTTTCCAGAAAAATAGCTCTGGAGCCAAAGTAGAAGAGGCCTGTCTGTGTATTATTTATCACAAATACAGCCACTGAAGTCACAGAAGTTAAATCATAGATCTCACTACAAATTGGTATACCACAGACTGATCCTGGCAAGGAAATCCATAAAGACTGAGCCTTGGGAAGTATCATTCTCTGATAGTGCTTGAATATTTCCCGAATGTTTAAAGCTAATTAACTCATTTTTTATTTTTCATTATAATTTCTGTATGCTGCATTTACACCCTAGTGATGCTCTTACTGATGTGTAAAGGAATTCTCTGTTTTATAAAGATTTTAGTAATCACTCAAATGTTAGCAATTACTTTTTGTATGATTTATTTATTCTATTACTGTGTAATTTTTATATGTATATCAAACTCACCATGTATCCTTTTATATTTTTGGGTATTCTCATTGTTCCCAGTTATGTCTGCCATACCACCCCATGGGAACAAGACAATGCATTTATTGTTACTGCCACACTGATGGTACAGGTGCCTGTTGGATCTGTTGTTTCATACCACATAGCCATGAGTTTGGTACCTCTGTATTAATGTTCTTTTAGTTAAAATACTATTAAATTAGGCATTTCAACAATGTATACAATGTTACACTTTTGACAATGAAACATTACTATACATTCTCTATTTTTTGTGTTTATTTTCAGATGGATTATTAGTTTTGCATTCATTTCAATAGCAGTGAGCATTCAAGGTAGTTATGTTTTAATATAATTGTGCTTAAATACATATATACTTATGTTTAGCTATTAGATACAGATTACAAAGCAATATAATGTATGTCTGTGGCAGCCCCAGTCTCTTAAAGGGACAGTACACTAAAAAATTGTTTTTATATTAATCTATTTTAGACTTGTTATACCAGCTGCAGAGTATAAAATGTATGTTGTGTATATGAAGTAGCTGGTTTTGTGCTTTTAAACCACAGCCTATTACAATGTGTTGAGTTTCAGGTAATGCCATATCTCATTATGTTATCACTTTGTTTACACACACTTGCTTCCTTATCTTTTAATTATGTGGAAAACCAAAGCTCAATACTTAGAGAGAACAAATGGAAAAATTATAATTTTATTACTTAACTATCCTGCATGATATTAAGTTTAGTGTTTTGGATTTCGATTTGACTTTTGGCCTGTCAGGATGGCTGGGTAAATTGGGGGTACAGATACTGCAAGGTTTGCTAATCTTTGTCATACTAATTGTTTTTCTTTCTCTCGTAGTAATCTGTCTCAAATTAATGCTACACAAGCTCTGTAACCTCGTCAGCCCAGCAACCAGCAGACTGATGCCCTCCTGTGAAGCTCCAGCCTTGCTTGTGCCCCATTTCTATGACCACAACACCTCTGCACTGCAGTTTGAGATGGAATTCATACGACTAAATCATATTGCTGTTTGATGCTATTGTCACAGAGTTTAACAGCATCAGAGGATGGACTGTTTAAAACAATAAGCAATATTTGTAACTGTTTTTTTTCTGCAGTGCTTTGTGAGGTCTGAATGGGTTAATTTTATGCGGGCATTGTTAGTCAGGAGGGGCCTGTCTTGCTTAAGGGGGCATTGTTTTATGGTAGCTAGTGTATGTCTGTTTATTCTTTCTAAATCTAATCCCTTCCTATCCTTGTATGAGATTACTCAAGCTCCTTGCTGTCCTGGTAGGCCAAATATATGTGAGTGTATGTATACCATAAATTAGTAAGCTTATAGAATGATATGCTTTTTACACAACTCTCTCTTTGTTAACATAAGAGCAGACATTAGTTCATCCCTGACCTTTGCCCTTTTTTGATATACGGTCAGATAGTTAAACCAGCTACTTTGAGGAATAAAACTTAGTGAATAGAATTCTGTCTAACTGTATTTTTTACTTATGTTATAACCATATTTAGTAAAAACCCTTACATTTTAGCTAGCCAATCATAAACTGTATTAGCCTAGATATGGAGTCCAGGAATGCCCTGTCTCCTGTGTATAGATGCCTGGGAAGGGGACTGACCCCCCCAGAGAAAACTTTGTATTCATTCTCTCCTCGCTGCAGTGTGTTTTTCAATAAACGAACCCTCTTTAACCTGTCGTGGTCTGCAGAGTTATTCAGTCCAGGGTGAATATCACCAACACTACAGAATGTAAAGACTGAGCTAGTACCAAGATATCGTCCAAATAAGGAAACACCGCAATACCCCGCTCTCTGATTACAGAGAATAGGGCACCGAGAACTTTTGAAAAGATTCTTGGAGCTGTCGCTAGGCCAAAAGGAAGAGCAACAGATTGGTAATGCTTGTCTAGAAAAGAGAATCTCAGGAACTGATAGTGATCTGGATGAATCGGAATATTATTATTATTGGTTATTTGTTGAGCGCCAACAGATTCCACAATGCTAATATGAAATATGAAGGTATGCATCCTGTAAGTCTATTGTGGACATATAATGCCCTTGCTGAACAAAAGGCAGAATAGTCCTTATAGTCACCATCTTGAAAGATGGAACCCTTACATATCGATTCAAAATTTTTAGATCCAAAACTGGTCTGAAAGAATTTTCTTTCTTTGGGACTATGAATAGATTTGAATAAAACCCCAGACCCTGTTCCTGAAACGGAACTGGCATAATTACCCCTGATAACTCCAGGTCTGAAACACACTTCAGGAAAGCCTGAACCTTTACTGGGTTTGCTGGAAGGCATGAGTGAAAAAATCTTCTAACAGGTGGTCTTACTCTGAATCCTAGTCTGTACCCCTGAGAAGCAATACTCTGAATCCATTGATTTTGGGCCAAATTGATCCAAACATCTTTGAAAAATCTCAATCTGCCCCCTGAGCTGGAATGAGGGCCGCACCTTCATGCGGATTTAGGGTCTGGCTTTGATTTCTTAAATGGCTTGGATTTATTCCAATTTGAGGAAGGCTTCCAATTGGAGACAGATTCCTTGAGGGAAGGATTAGATTTCTGTTCCTTATTTTGTCGAAAGGAACGAAAACGGTTAGAAGCTTTAAATTTACCCTTAGGTCTTTTATCCTGAGGCAAAAAAACTCCCTTCCCCCCAGTAACAGTTGAAATTATTGAATCTAATTGAGAACCAAATAACTTATTACCTTGGAAAGAAAGAGATAGCAATCTGGACTTAGAAGTCATGTCAGCATTCCAAGATTTAAGCCACAAAGCTCTTCTAGCTAAAATAGCTAAAGACATAGATTTAACATCAATCTTGATGATATCAAAAATTGCATCACAAATAAAATGATTAGCATGTTGAAGCAAGCGAACAATGCTAGACAAATCAGAATCTAATTCTTGTTGCGCTATATGTTCCAACCAAAAAGTTGATGCAGCTGCAACATCAGCCAAGGAAATTGTAGGCCTGAGAAGATGACCTGAATATAAATAAACTTTCCTTAGATAAGATTCAAGTTTCCTATCTAAAGGATCTTTAAAAGAAGTACTATCTTCCGTAGGAATAGTAGTACGTTTAGCAAGAGTAGAGATAGCCCCATCAACTTTGGGGATCTTTTCCCAAAACTCTAAAGAAACTGCTGGCAAAGGATACAATTTTTTAAACCTTGAAGAAGGAATAAAAGAAGTACCAGGCCTATTCCATTCCTTAGAAATCATATCAGAAATTTAAACAGAATTTAAATGTTTACTAGTTTTATTATCAAGAGGAATAGTTTCCTCCATATCCATTGTAATCAACACTTCTTTTAACAAAGAACGTATATACTCCATTTTAAATAAATAAGAAGATTTGTCAGTGTCAATATCTGAGGCAGGATCTTCTGAATCAGATAGATCCTCATCAGAGAAGGATAAATCAGCATGTTGCCAGTCATTTGAAATTTCATCAACTTTATGAGAAGTTTTAAAAGACCTTTTATGTTTATTAGAAGGCGGGATGGCAGACAAAGCCTTCTGAATAGAATCAGAAATAAATTCTTTTAAATTTACAGGTATATCTTGTGCATTAGATGTTGAAGGAACAGCAACAGGTAATTAACTACTACTGATGGATACATTTTCTGCATGTAAAGGTTTATCGTGACAACTGATACAAACTACAGCAGGAGATATAACCTCCACAAGTTTACAACAAATGCACTTAGCTTTGGTAGAACTGTTATCAGGCAGCAGGGTTCCAACAGAGACTTCTGAAACAGGATCAGATTGAGATATCTTGCAAATGTAAGAGAAAAAAACAACATATAAAGCAAAATTATCAATTTCCTTATATGGCAGTTTCAGGAATCTGAAAAAAATGCAAACAGCATAGCCCTCTGATAGAGAAAAAAAAGCAAGAGGCATATAGGAATGGGGTCTTAAATAATGAAAATATTTGGCGCCAAGTATGACGCACAACAAACAGAAAAATATTTTTTGGCGCCAAAAACGTCCGGAATGACACACTCGCGTCACAGATGACACAACCTTGTGAAGGACTCAGCGTCAACTAAGATGCCAGAAATGACGAATCTGCATCAACAAACATAACTTTGCGCCAAAAAAATCTCGCGCCAAGAATGACACAATAAACTTTAGCATTTTGCGCCCTCGCGAGCCTAATTCTGCCCGCAAATTTAAAAGACAGCCAATTTGAAAAAAGGCTAAACCCCAGGTAAGATTTTTTAATTTATTTTTTTCTTCCTAAAAAAACATTTCCCAGATATGAAAAAAACAATCTGCAAAAGGAAATATACTGAAACCTGAATGGCAAATATAAGTACAATACATATATTTAGAACTTTATATAAATACATTAAGTGCCAAACCATAGCTGAGAGTGTCTTAATAAAAACATACTTACCAAAAGACACCCATCCACATATAGCAGATAGCCAAACCAGTACTGAAACGGTTATCAGTAGAGGTAACATACATTCACACATAATAAGCAGACTAGTACTCTAGTAACAACTAATATCACTAAGGTACTTATAAGAGGCGCCTAGGAGTAACAAACGGTAACAGGTAAATAAATAAATGCAAGTGTCTAAAAAATGATTATAAGCAAGATAGGACAATAATATCTATAATATACAAACTGTCATCCGAAATGGGATGGCATGTGACGGCAAAGTCCTTAATATCCGTAATGTAAAGTCCCAGAAAAGATGTTCCAAATGGGAGGGCCTCTCCTCTAGAGTGTCACGCCACGACACAAGGATAAGGAATCTAGAAAAATCAAAATAGAGGGCGCCACATGGTGCAGATCAGATGGTAAATGATATTACAGGCTAAGGAGGACAAAAGAATCCTACTCCTGATGAAACAGTGTGTTACACTGAGAAACGCATTGCTTATGTTTTTACTATTTTAATAAATTTTAAAGATTTATTCATCTCCTCACTTGCTGCCTACCTTTGTGATCTTCTGAATCGTTGACTCTCTTGGAACTGGTCTAGTCTCCTCTCTAGTCAGTTGAGGTGTGGGACTGGCCACTGTTGGATTCCTTTCTGCTGACTGACTCCTGCCCCAAGGCATCCCTGGACTCTCCGTGGTGAGACGAGGATTCGCCCCTGTGATCATATCCATTTGGTCCATCGGACGACAAGTGGTTCCGGACTGCTGGTTTTGCACATCTGTGCTCTACATCTCGTGAGTAGGATTCTTTTGTCCTCCTTAGCCTGTAATATCATTTACCATCTGATCTGCACCATGTGGCGCCCTCTATTTTGATTTTTCTAGATTCACACATAATAATTTACACTGCTTCCAATGACAGTCTCATTTACCTAACCCTGCACACTACAGCACAGCGCTCCCAATTCTACTAACCTTAAATGGAAGTAGAATCCCATCCATTCACCAATGCACCACCACTTTTACAAGACCACAATTCACTGTGTGTATAAACACTGTCACTTTTTTGTTTAGCACGTTCTTTTTTTTCTCCTATTCTCTCTTCATGGAGAGATTTATTACCAATTACAAAACACAATCACCAAACATGCCAGTAAAATTTAGAGACAGGAAAAACAGAACTAGTATTGAAAATACAGGGAATATTCCTTTAAAGGGCCATAATACCCAAATGTTTAAACACTTGAAAGTGATTCAGTATAGCTGTAAAAAGCTGACTAGAAAATATCACCTGAACATCTCTATGTAAAAAAAGAAAGATATTTTATCTCAAAAGTTCCTCAGTAGCCACATCCCATTGTAATGGATTTCTAAGCAGCAAATTAGTATGTCTGTCCCGGGACAGCTGAAGGGATAAGCCTCATGCACTCTCATGTTATTGCCCTATTCAGTTTAGGGAAGTTTACATTGAAATCTCATGAGAGTTAAGTCAAATCTCATGAGATCACAGTAAAATAGTTCATGACCTCAGCATTGCTGATGCTGATTGGCTGCTGTTTATTATGTCCCTTTAATAACTACTACTGTAGACACTGCTACTTTGGAACCACAGGACATAGTAAAACAGATAGCCGAACTTATGCTACCCCAATTTGATCAAATCAAAATGGATATAAGTAATCTGACTATAGAAATTAAATGAGGCAGAACAACGTATCTCTGATTTAGAAGATACTAAGATAATGCAGGATCAAATAATGAAGGATCAAAGCATACAGATAGCAAGTTTAGAATATAAACTAAATGACTTAGAAGACCGTGCATGATGTAATAACGTCAGAATCCTGGGTATACCAGAATCAAATGAGTACCAAGACTTACTTAACCTTATTTCACTAATAATACCACAGAGACTAGGAATAACACCCAATGTATTACCACTAGCAATTGAAAGGGCACACCGTCTGGGACCATTAAAAATACTACCAGATGGCTTAAAGGGCCACTGTAAGTAAATATTTTCTATGCCTGTTACTAACTAACTACCCCAAATACGCTTTTTATCAATAGCATTTCATTAACATATCTCTACCGTATATCAGAAATCTTGTCTGCAAATTTAATTGTTTTCCAAACCCACTCCGTGGGTATCCTTTGCTCTGTACCAATCCGTTTACAATACCTAGGTTTCAAAATGGTGTTTTAAACACAAAGTTATTGGTTTAAGTATTTTGAACATGCAGTGCTGAAAATAGTGGGCAGGATAACGTGACATCATCGGCGAATAAAAGATATAACTTTTAGAACGTTATGAAACTTCGTTTTGGAGAAAATATAGGTCAGTAGGTTTTAATTAATGTTTATTAACTTTAATATGTTAGTTGTTTAGCTTAAAAATTATAACAGAAAGTAATCCTTTAAGTAAGGCTAGGCCGATTATAGCTAGATTTCTTAATTTTAAGGACAAGGTAAAGTTTATGCATCGCTACAGACAGAAGGCCTCATTAATAATTGAAGGTAAATCTATTTTAATGTTCCAGGACTTCTCAACTGAGACGTCTCAAAAGCGAAGAGAAATAACCCCCTTATGCACAAAATTCATTCAGGCAGGCATTAAAGCCACAGTTATTTATCCTGCAAAGGTTAAGATATTAACAGATGATGAAAATAAGATGCTAAATACTCCTGAGGAAGTCAGGGAATTTGCAAAAATGAAAGCTATCTCACTCTGAAATGGCTTTATATAAATTTGTTACCATAAAGTTTCATAGATATGCATACATGGAGTATTAGAATATACTGTTTATGGAGTTGGTTCCGGTTAAAGATGTTGATGTTGCTCAAATACTTTATTGTTTTAAATATATGTTTTCCTTTTTTTTTTTCCTTTTTCTTTTCCCCTCCTTTTTCCACTCTCTCCCCCTTCTCCCATTGGCTACCTGGCTGTTGTTGGACATTTTTTATATTTTAAAATGAATAATATAGTTAATTTTGCTTCTTGGAATGTTGATAACATCACAGCAGAAGCGCAAAAAGATCTTAACCCAGTTAAAGAGACATAAAATAGACATTGCTTTCATCCAAGAAACGCACCTGAAGGATCTTGAATTAAGCAAACTTAAATCTGACTGGGTAGGGGAAGTAATGGGTACGCCATGTCTAAATAGGAAAAGGGGCGTTGCTTTTCTGTTTCATAAAAAACTTCAATACAAAATTATAAATATGGAGTTAGATCCAGAAGAAAGGTATCTTATTATTCAGCTTGAAATAGCAGGAACAAAGTTCACATTATGTAATGTTTATGGCCCTAATAAAATAGATAAAGCTTTTTGGGCGAATTTACAGCATAGATTGTTATCTCGTTTTGCAGAGAATCTGGTTGTTGCAGGTGATTTTAATCTATCTAAGTATCCTACATTCGACAGATTAAAACCTTCATTACATAGGAACAGCAAACAAGAAGTTAAAATGTTTAAGACTTTTTGTAACGTTTTACATCTCAAGGATATTTGGCGGATCCAAAATCCAGATTTGAGAAAATTTTCATGCGAATCCCGCTCACACTACACAATGTCTAGAATAGACTACTTTTTAGTAAGTGAAAAAATGCTAAGACTAGAGATGAAGCCTGAAATACAATAAATAATCATATCAGATCATGCTATTATCACTTTGAATCTTAAATTAGGTAATCCACAAGAAGTTAATTTGAATAGGTTCCTTTTTCCTAGATGCCTTATGACAAATACCCAATTCAAGGCATGGTTAAGAATAAAATGGATAGATTTTATCCAGATTAATTCAACAGCAGGAGTAAAAACAGAAACCCTATGGGAGACTTTTAAGGCAGTGATAAGGGGCGAAATTAAAGCCTATCTGGTTGTTCAAAAATGCAAACGCGCGGCTAGAGACATGGAACTTGCTTGTCAATTGCGTAAAGTATATAATTCTTATATTAGTGACCCGTCCAGGGTGTCCTGGGCAGCATATCAAAGAGTTAAAAAGGAAAGAGAACTATTTTTGGCACAAAAGGTAGCAGAAGATGATCTTAGGAAGAGGTTTTTTTCTTCAGACATGGGGGTAAAGCAGGTAAATTCCTAGCAAATTTAACTAAATCAAAAAGGGATCAATTGGATCTATTAAGACCTCAGTAGGCTGAACTACTAGTATTAAAGAAATTCAAAGTTATATATCTTCATATTTTCAGGAAGTATACGCAGAGACCGTAATAGATATGCAAATTAAAAATTATTTTTGGGAAAAAATCCAGGTCCTAAGACTAGAAAAGGTTAGGTTAGATGAACTAAATCTCCCTATTATTTTGTTAGAAGTAACTAATGCAATTAAAAAATTGTCAGTTAATAAGGCTTCAGGACCAGATCAGCTTCCACCTGAGTTATATAAAATTCTTTCTGAGGATATTGCACCCTTGTTAGTATCTTTATTTAACCAATACCTCATCAAAAATAACACATGTTCAAAGTATTTTGCTGCATCACTTATAACCTTGATACTTAAAAAAAATAAAAATCCAGAAGAGATCGGTTCATATAGACCGATCTCCCTTCTAAATAGTGACTACAAAATCCTCATGTCCATAATTGCGCATAGATTTAAATATGTAATTGGTTCACTAATCCATAAAGACCAGGTTGGCTTTATGCCAGGCAGAAATTCCACACGTAATTTACGCAAGCTTCAGTTAATATTAAATGTCTTCCAAAACCTAGCAGAGAGGAATCCCCCTATTTCAGGAACAGATGCAGCAATAGTGTCAATTGACGCGGAGAAGGCCTTCGACTCCATCACTTGGGATCATTTGTTTGCAGCATTAAAGAAGTATGGGGTGGAAGGCCCCTTTTTAGAATTTATTCGCTCAATGTATAATTCATCTATAGCTGCTGTTATTGTTAATGATACTCTTTTGGATTATTTTTCTTTGCATAAGGGCTCAAGACAGGGATGCCCATTGTCCCGTTACTTGTTCAATTTGGCCCTGGAGCCCCTCGCCATCCAGTTAAGGAAAGAGCTGGATGGGATCAAAATAGGAAAAATGAGAGTAACAACATTGTTATATGCGGATGACTTGTTAGTTTTACTGTCAAACACAAAAAAGAATATACCAGCCCTAACCCAAATCTTACGAGACTTTGGGACTTTCTCAGGCTATAAAGTTAACCCCTTAAAAACAGAAATTTATTGGTTAAGTAAAAATAAGGCTTCTTTGCAATCCCTTCCTTTCAAAGAAGCAAAATCATTTTTTATCTATTTGGGTATTAAACTATCAATCAACTTCAAAGAATGGTATGACTTTAATTACCCTCCAATTTTTCTTAAAATAAAACATGATATGGAAAAATGGGCAAAATGTAAGCTCACTTTAACAGGTAAAATTAATTTAATAAAAATGTTGTTATTTCCGAAACTGCTTTATTTAATGCAAAATCTTCCAATACTTATAAAAAAGCAGGATCTTAATGGCTTTAAACAAGCATTTATACAATTTTTATGGGAAAAAAAAAGAAGGGCAATATCATATAAAAAACTTTCCCTAGCTAGATCGTAAGGTGGATTTGCGTTACCTGATATAGAGATATACAATTTAGTTTGTATTGGGAAGATTGCCTTAGATTGGCTGACGGGAGCTGATTATTATGCAGTTCTCCCCTTAGAAGGAATTTTAGTATATCCATTCTCCCTTTGTGCACTCCTTCATATAGTCACTGACAAATTTCCCTATAAAATTAGATGCTTGCCCACTATACAGATGGTAATCATGGCATGGCAGAAAATACTCAAAATATTAGATATTACTCTATCATTTTCTAAATATTTTCCTATCTTGGGAAACCCTAATTATGTGATAAAATAGAACCTATTATAACTCTTTTTAAGGCAGGTAGCTATAGTATCTCAGCGATATATAAGATGATTATTTCTGCTAATGGTCTTAACAATTTACAAAGACTAGCAGATATATGGCAGGTTCCACCAGAAAGAGTACAGGAAAGCTTTAATCTTATAGATGGAGAAACAATTTCCTCCTCCTGGAGGGAAACACATACTAAATTTATAAATAAAACATACATCATACCACAGGTGAAGGCTAAATGGGACAAAACTTTGGCAAGTTGTCAGAAATGTAAGACTATAAATGCAGATTTAGAGCATTATTTTTGGAATTGTCCCAAAATTAAAAAGCTTTGGTATAAAATAAGCATTTGGGTTAGCAAAATCAATCAATGTAACTTACAATTAAAAGATAAAAATGTTTTCTTTTTCATTAATTAAGTCTTTGTTTAAAAATATTTGTCAGCTAAATATGATAATTTTTACGGGAAGACTTCTGATCCTGAAATATTGGAAATCTAATAAAATTCCAAGCTTGAAGGAATTTATTCAGAAACTTAAAAACCAAATAATATTGGAACAAATTGATAGTTAAGTTAGTTCAGAGTCACAAGTCAAACAATTTTTCTCCAAATGGAAAAGTATAATTGTGAGCTTCCCCGAAGAAATACAGAGGCAAATAATTATACCTTTCAGGGGCACAATCTATATGGAATTGGCCATTGCAAATAGGGAATACCCTGCTTGATAACAGACCTGTGGGAGTGGGGGAGAGAGTGGAAATTTCTTTTTTTTTTTTTTTTTTCCTCATTATATCGTTTTTGTATGTTTTAATGTATCAAGAAAATTACCATTCGGTATGCAAATTAAGTTTTTGGCCTCTAGTTATCAAGGTCTGACACTGCGGATCAGGTCCGCCAGACCTCGCTGAATACGGCGAGCAATACACTCGCCGTATTCAGCATTGCACCAGCAGCTCACAAGAGCTGCTGGTGCAACGCCGCCCCCTGCAGACTCGCAGCCAGCAGGGGGGTGTCAATCAACCCGATCGTACTCGAATGGGTTGATTTCCGGAGATGTGTGTCCGCCTGCTCAGAGCAGGCGGACAGGTTGTGGAGCAGCGGTCTTTGTGAACACTGCTTCATAACTGCTGTTTCTGGCGAGCCTGCAGGCTCGCCAGAAACACTGGGCATCAAGCTCCATACGGAGCTTGATACATATGCCCCATGGTGCCAAATCTTGGAATCTATAAATGTTAACAATTGTACTATTTCCTGTTTAGATTTCTCTAATAATTTTTAATATGTTGATTATACTCTCAATTGCATGGTTTAGCTCGCTTTATAATGTTAAATATATCTATGGCAATGTCATTATTATTTTTTTTTCTTTATTTGAAGGGACTAATACCCTTAATGACAAGGAAATATAACTTATAACAATATATTGAGGCACTGTTAATAATGATGATGATTGTATTGTATGCAAAATACTTACAGGGTGTTACCTGTTTTTGTTTTTCGTTACTGGAAATGTTTACTGAACTGGTCAATAAAAAAAAAAAAAAAAAAAAAAGAATCCCATCCATTCACCAACACAACTTCATAGGAAGTCAACAAGTGCACTGCTTAGAGAGCCAAAACTGGTGTGAAGCAATGGAGCACACTATAGAACAGCGGCATCTGCTGGCCCCTAATGGCAAATTGTATGTAAATCTATCATAATGTTTCAGTTTAGCTCCTGGCAGTGTATGCCTCACTTTTATCTTTCTGACTGTCACTGTGACAGCAGCCAGTCTGGATCCACCACTGCACATAAAAGCATCATACTAATTTTGATAACTCTTACTGAGGAAATGTCTTTCATGCTTTTGATTATCTTTTAAGATTCTGTACACACCAGAATTCCTCAGGATATAGGCATCATGATTACTTCCTGGGAACCATGCCACCAGATTTAAGATGCTCATATTGGCATCAACGATTATTTGCACATTTAGGGAATGGAAATGCCTGAAAATGTGCTCACTGTGCACAGCTGGGTCTTAGGCCAATGTGGGTAAAATCAGTGACCCCAAGGACAATGGGTATTACAACCAACTGAAAAAGGCCCTCTTAACTTCACGCCATCCTCTGAGTGATGTTGGAAAATATATGAAATGCCTACATTTGACATACAGTGCATCAAGCACTTAGGCTAAATGCTTTGAAAAGGTGGACTTATTCACCCCAGTATTCTGAAATGCCCGGAGGGTAAAAAAATTAAAGGGACAGTCTACACCAGAATTTTTATTGTTTTAAAAGATAGATAGTTCCTTTATTACCCATTCCCTAGTTTTGCATAACCAACACAGTTATATAAATACACTTTTTACCTCTGCGATTATCTTGTATCTAAGCCTCTGCAAACTGCCCCCTTATTTCAGTTCTTTTGACAGACATACAATTTATCCAATCAGTGCTGGCTCATAGGAACACCACGTGCATGAGCTCAGTGTTATCTATATGACACACATTAACTAACACCCTCTAGTGGTGAAAAACTGTCAAAATGCCCTGAGAGAAGAGGCGGCCTTCAAGGGCTTAGATATTAGCATATGACCCTTCTAGGTTTAGCTTTCAACTAAGAATACCAAGAGAAAAAAAGCAAAATTGGTGATAAAAGTAAATTGGTAAAATTGTTTAAAATTGCATGCCCTATCTGAATCATGAAAGTTTATTTTGGACTATACTGTTCCTTTATGGGCCCCTAGTAATTTTTAATTTTTTAAAAAAAAATTTTTTAACTTTCTTTATTAACATCCAAAAAGAAGAACATACACATAAGACAATATCAAACACATGAGACAAACTTTCCCAAAGTAGTAAAACTTCCAGCTCAAGAAAAATACAAAATTAATCCTTTTCATATCCCTGTCGTAGTTTAGTAATTTCAGGGACATTCCTACTAGAAAAACCCACAGCTTTGCAGCCTGTCTTGAAAAAGGGGAAATCAATTATGAATTGGCTCCCTGGTGTGCCTGTTTTCAAAAACCTGCTGCTCATTCAGGTTGCTATATCTAGCCTCACTCTGGAGATGCCAGGCTTCCGTCCTCTCCTTTCAATATTGGCACGTGCCTCAGCACGTCTATACCCTGCATTTTATAAACTTTTGTCTAAGTTTAGGCTAGGTGTTGGCTTTTTTATATATCTGTGGTGCTGTTACACAAATGTGAACCAGGTGATTGCAATGAATAACTAGTTTTTTTTATCCACAACTCAGCTGAACCTATTTTCCCTGAGCATTTTGTTTGCATATTACTCATGACTTTTAAATGTAATAAAAAAACATTACTTGCCACGTATACAGTATGTAGTTACATATTAGTTAAAGGGACCCAAAATGTTTCTTTAATAATTCAGGTAGAGAATACAATTTTAAACAACATTTCAGTTTACTTTTATTATCTAATTTGCTTAATTCTTTAGATATCTTTTGTTAATGAAATAGCAATGCACACAGGTGAGCTTAAGGGCCCGCATAAATCAGGCACACACACACACTGGACTAGTTTCAATTAATTATTGTATTTATATAGGTCACAAAACTAAAATTAACTTTTTTATTTTTAAATGTAAGCAACTAATAATTTTTAATATAATTATAGTTTACAATTTATTGATATGTCATACTGCTGCCCTAGACATAGGTCTGTATATATTTTTATATGTAGATACATATTCATATTTATAAATATGGGACAGCAATACATATTGCATATACCAATTTATTTCTACATTAAAACACTTGCATTGTTTGCAAAATCTAATACTTCAAGAGGAATCAGGCATCAAAAATCTCCCTTTTCCCTCTTTTACACCTAGTTGAGCTGGGTGTAATTTTTCTCAATGTATCAACAGCCTTCAAAGTGTATTAATAGTTTGCGCTTTCATTGGAAACCTGGTATAAGTTACTGCTTAACAGCTTCTAATAGTTTCTATGGGACACGAAAATGTTCTGACTGTCGATATTGAGGCATAACGCGCCATCAGAAGCAGTCAATTGAAATTACTTCCGACTGCATATTTCTCGGTTTGCAACCTCGTGCAAACCTAATTACGGCTTAATGGAAATGAGCCCAAAGAGAATATTCACAGTGCACCACTTGGAAGCTGGAACCAAGATGGACCGGCAGGTATATATAGGCCACTTTTGTGTTACTTTAATAACCTACATGAAATGAGTCCAAATAGCTATCAGAATTTTACAGATAACTGACTGACTGGGATCTATTATTCTAATGTTTGAATATCTGTGTGTGATTTTTCTTTTTCTTTTAAATAACCTTTTTCATACTCAGTCCATTGCTGATCTGATCTATGGAGGGATAGTGGGTCACATCAGCGGGTGTGAACTCTCCAAGGAACAGTTTCTGCTGAGATGCCTACTTTATTATATAGCAAAATTAGACCGGATATACATATTTATTCATATTCAAAATGTATTTGTAATGGAACCTTAACCTTCTTTTATATTCACAAAAGCCACACACAAAAAAAAATGATACTCTGATAAAAACAGATTGCTTTATTTATAAATGAATTCACGTCAACATTTATTCAACATTCCGGTAAATGTACAGATTTGTTATTCTATATAAAAAAGAGGTATGTGTATTATATCCATTAGGGGTGTGCAGTCGGATCCTTAGTGATTATCCGGATGTGGAAGAAGGTGGCCACTCATGGGATTCAGCACTTTTCGGAGCCGCTTTTATTTTTATGAATCAATGCGGCTCTGGTAAGAGCTGAATCCCACTAGTGGCCGCCACCTTCCGCATTCAGATGCACACCCCTAATATCCATTGTGTATTAAAAAATATGTACATCATACAACTGATTTCCTGTACAGGGAAGCAGAATAACCAAATGACAGTGATATAGTAAACCCATTGACTGCCAAAGAGCCCTACAATGCTTTGTGTAGTCAAGTGGTTAATAGTTAAAATGTTCAGTCACCCCAGGGAGCAAAGTGACCTAATATCCTTGAGTTAGAAAAGTGTCCTAATTATAGTAAAATATTTTGGGTTGAGGGCAGATAGCACTGTTTTGCTTTATTGTAGCAGTTCTGGGGCATACTTCTTGAAAAGCTTTGTTAGTATATTTAAGTTATCTCCTCTGTAGTGGCTAATTAGAGACAGATTTAAATGAGTTTCTGCACTGATCAAGTAATCAAGTAATTAGGTCAGAGTTCTGAATGGATACATTTCCATCTCTTTAGGGGGAAGTAGTAAATACACAATTTTCAGATGTAAATTACATGAAAAACAGGCAAAATATACAACAGGAATACCTTAAAATAACTTTATCTGAGCACAATTAACCATTTTATACAGGACTTAATTTCTTGCTTAATGTCCCATTGATAGATTAAATTGTCAGCCATATTAAAAAGCAGATAACAGTGGCAGTTAATGGATAGAATGGTCGTGAAAAGGGAAGTGACCTAATGACTGTGCTGTGTTTTATGGGTAAAAGCGTTAATTTCACTAGGAATGCAAAGTGACCCAATCATAGTGGCCTTTAATATGTTAAAATATCAATCCCTCTAGGGAGTATAGTGACCTAATGACATGTTAAAACTTGGATGTCAAAGGGTGCAGCAGTGCTTTGCAGACCTTTCAGGATGTAAAAGGAAAGTAATTAAATGGCAGTGATAAGTATAATGACTTTAGTGCTGTGCTCCAGTGAATTACATATTCCTATGTGAGGTTTCTGAAAATCATTGGGAGACTACTGTGTCAGACAAAAAAAGGACACAAGCACTTTAATGAGTTTTTTTGCTTTGCACATCAACTGGATAAACACAATTCAATTTGTATGTGCACAAGTCCTATACCCCTCAATATTAACCCTATACTCTGTTTATCCATCCCAGGTTGCTAAGTTTACTCGTAGGCTGCCTGTAGACTTTCCCATAATGCAACATGCTTCTCTTTCATTGTATCCTAAAAACTGCAGGCCCATCTTTTAACAAACTGTTTATACTCAGCACTGTGCACCCTTCATTTCTAACTCTGGACTCTGTGCTCCACAATTTTACATACCGTGCCCAGTGCTCTCTTTACATCAGTACTGCCCCCCTGTGGCACCCCATCTTTGACCTCAGTTAATTAATATTACACCACGTGTTGTAATTGAGACTTCACATAGTAGTTTAATCTCTAATGTCACTATTGATTATATGTTGTTCCTTATTTTATTTTTTAGAAAACCTCACCCCATTTCAAAATAGATGCAACTTACGGTCTTTTATTCTAGTGACACTGCACCCTGTACCCTTTATTTTACTAACAATGTACCCTGTAAATCTCCTTAAATTAATGTCATTTGTTTTCTATCTTCCATGCTAACAATATACCCTGTATGAATATTCCATAACCCACGTTTGTTTGTTTCCAGTGGGAAACCATTTTAAAGTCAGGTCAGTTGCTTAAAGAGTAGTCTCTTGAGTCTCTGAGACAGTTGCTGTGGAGCAGTGGTAAGGTCATGGGCTAGCAAGCGCAGGGCCAGTGGTTTGACTCCACCATACCACTACTGGCTATTCCCAAGAGACAGTTAAAGAGTAGTCTAAACTCTTCACTCCACTAAACAAGATTTCAGTAAAACAAAACACACAAAGATCAGAATAAACATTATTCGACTGCCAAATAGTTTCCAGTGGTTGCACTGTACGTATACCTATACATATATACACGTGTATATATATAGTGCCCACAATAAATATTATAAAATGTATGTCCGTTGCCTTCTTTCTACAAAAGATCATCTGATATATGTTGTCAGTATTCACTTGCAGGAGCCAAAAATACTTTAAACACAGTTTTTCAAAGGATAGTGAAGATGACTCATAATGTTTGCTCCAGTCTTCCACACTCTGCACATATCTTCCCTCACTTCTCTTGTCGGTCTGCCGCTGTGGTAAACAACTTGACCAAATCTTTGCAGATTCCTCTGTGTTCCTCTACATCTTGTTTTCCAGGAAAAAATGCTCACTTGAAGAGAGCGAATAGGAAGGTTTATGAAGTGTCCTTTAGTTCTGGACTATGAGTCGGCTGGGGAGGCAGCTCTGTAGATGGAGACTGTAGGTCTGCGCCTTGCTCTGGTGGAAGACAAAGGTTACCATTGATTAGACATGCAATGTCACAGCGCTGATGTTAAAAAACTAATATAATGCAGTAGCAAAGAATAAGGGTTTTCCCTATACCCTTCTAGAAACAAATTTTACCAAGATTTATCTAGTAATCTCTTACTAGACGTTGCTACCACACTGCTATAGTAGCTTAATGTATGTAGTATCTGGCTGATAAAGATTGTTTCAGAATGTTAGAATTTAATATTACTGATACAAAAAATATCACTATAAAATAATGACACAAGAAAGACTATAAATAAGATATTTGACAAAATTAAAAACTCCTTACGACATATTTCATATAGAAGCTTTTTCTTAGCCGTGGGTTCAGGTGAAAGCAAAAAAAGTATGGAAAGCTTCAGCCGTTGCAAACTACAGAAGCTGGTCACGGACAGTATAAAGAGCTCTTTATACTGTCCGTGACTGGTTTGCGTAGTTTGTTCGCCACTGAGGGTGGATTTCAGTAACGACGGCGAGATCAAAAGTTTGGCAATTAACACCAAGGAAAAATCCCATAATAACGAGGGGAACAAACAACCCAAAGCCGGTGTAAATACGAGATTACACCTTTTGATGCTGGACTTGCCCTTCTTAAAAAAGGGATTTTTGTTGTGTTCTGTTTGCAGCAAACATTCTTTCTTATGCAAACTAATGTCTGAATTTTAAATGAGCAGTAGATTTTTTTTCCCTGAAAAATGACAGTTAGTACAATGTTCCTTCCCCTGTATCATGTTATAGCCATCGGCCAGTCACAAAATGCATATACATATATACTGTGAATTCTTGTGCATGCTCAGAGCTGGTGCCTTAGAAAGTGTGTGTATAAAAAGATTCGGCACATTTTCATAATGGAAGTGAATTGGAAAGTTTTTAAAATTGCTTACTCTATCTAAATTATGAAAGTTTAATTTTGACTTTACAAGATTAGCAAGACGCCAACATCTATAATGTTGTGACAGAAATTGTATCAATATTCCAAAATGAAAATATCAGGTTTTAAAGCAGTTGATGTTATTTGCCTTTGTGCCATTAATTTATTCACTGTGAATGGAATCTTCAAATGCAAAATGTAGATGTTTGTTACTGTTTGTAGTATAAAAATCTTACTGTCCCTTGTTAACAATAGGTTAGATTACAAGTTGCGAGCTATTTAGAGATTTTGCTGGAGCGCAAACACCGGCAGAAGTAAACTTGTAACGTGTGTGGGTTAGTGCGCATATTAAAAGTTCAAAGTAACTTCAGGACTTTGGATATCATGACCGCGCTGATAAAAAAAAAAAGAAATCTTATCACTCTCAAGCTAATCTGACCACGTTTAACCAAGTGCGCTCAACCCGATGTTAGTTATGAATATTTTATATTCCAATGTTCTTCACATTCTTTTTATTGTTAAATATATATTTCTATATATGTTTGATTATTATTTTTTTTTGGGGTTAACTGCTTGTGGCTCTGGGGACAGCACAGCTTCCTGTGAGTGCCAGTGGCACCCAGGGCTGAGCATGTTGCAGGGTCATGGGATGTGTACCCGGTCCGGTATGAGAGTGCAGTTCCCTTCCGTGTTTTGTATATGTCTAGGGTGGTTACATATTCCTGTGCACCCTTCCCTTGTTTTCAGTTTGTTTGGATTTGAAAGCTTGCATTGTGTGGCTGTTTTAGGGTCTCAGGTATTGGAGAGGACCTTGACGTGGTACCTGAGCTTGTCCCATTTGGCCAGATGCGGTGACTAACCTTTCCATTTTTGCTTTTAAATCTTAGCTGAGAGCTTGTAAGTGAGTGCTGGGTTTTCTCTGTGTGTTGTATTAATTTGTTTTGTAATTTTCCCTATGGTTCTTGCACCCAGACCTGTCTGGGGTTAACTGCCTGTGGCTCTGGGGACAGCACAGCTTCCTGTGAGTGCCAGTGGCACCCAGGGCTGAGCATGTTGCAGGGTCATGGGATGTGTACCCGGTCCGGTATGAGAGTGCAGTTCCCTTCCGTGTTTTGTATATGTCTAGGGTGGTTACATATTCCTGTGCACCCTTCCCTTGTTTTCAGTTTGTTTGGATTTGAAAGCTTGCATTGTGTGGCTGTTTTAGGGTCTCAGGTATTGGAGAGGACCTTGACGTGGTACCTGAGCTTGTCCCATTTGGCCAGATGCGGTGACTAACCTTTCCATTTTTGCTTTTAAATCTTAGCTGAGAGCTTGTAAGTGAGTGCTGGGTTTTCTCTGTGTGTTGTATTAATTTGTTTTGTAATTTTCCCTATGGTTCTTGCACCCAGACCTGTCTGGGGTTAACTGCTTGTGGCTCTGGGGACAGCACAGCTTCCTGTGAGTGCCAGTGGCACCCAGGGATGAGCATGTTGCAGGGTCATGGGATGTGTACCCGGTCCGGTATGAGAGTGCAGTTCCCTTCCGTGTTTTGTATATGTCTAGGGTGGTTACATATTCCTGTGCACCCTTCCCTTGTTTTCAGTTTGTTTGGATTTGAAAGCTTGCATTGTGTGGCTGTTTTAGGGTCTCAGGTATTGGAGAGGACCTTGACGTGGTACCTGAGCTTGTCCCATTTGGCCAGATGCGGTGACTAACCTTTCCATTTTTGCTTTTAAATCTTAGCTGAGAGCTTGTAAGTGAGTGCTGGGTTTTCTCTGTGTGTTGTATTAATTTGTTTTGTAATTTTCCCTATGGTTCTTGCACCCAGACCTGTCTGGGGTTAACTGCTTGTGGCTCTGGGGACAGCACAGCTTCCTGTGAGTGCCAGTGGCACCCAGGGCTGAGCATGTTGCAGGGTCATGGGATGTGTACCCGGTCCGGTATGAGAGTGTAGTTCCCTTCCGTGTTTTGTATATGTCAAGGGTGGTTACATATTCCTGTGCACCCTTCCCTTGTTTTCAGTTTGTTTGGATTTGAAAGCTTGCATTGTGTGGCTGTTTTAGGGTCTCAGGTATTGGAGAGGACCTTGACGTGGTACCTGAGCTTGTCCCATTTGGCCAGATGCGGTGACTAACCTTTCCATTTTTGCTTTTAAATCTTAGCTGAGAGCTTGTAAGTGAGTGCTGGGTTTTCTCTGTGTGTTGTATTAATTTGTTTTGTAATTTTCCCTATGGTTCTTGCACCCAGACCTGTCTGGGGTTAACTGCCTGTGGCTCTGGGGACAGCACAGCTTCCTGTGAGTGTCAGTGGCACCCAGGGCTGAGCATGTTGCAGGGTCATGGGATGTGTACCCGGTCCGGTATGAGAGTGCAGTTCCCTTCCGTGTTTTGTATATGTCTAGGGTGGTTACATATTCCTGTGCACCCTTCCCTTGTTTTCAGTTTGTTTGGATTTGAAAGCTTGCATTGTGTGGCTGTTTTAGGGTCTCAGGTATTGGAGAGGACCTTGACGTGGTACCTGAGCTTGTCCCATTTGGCCAGATGCGGTGACTAACCTTTCCATTTTTGCTTTTAAATCTTAGCTGAGAGCTTGTAAGTGAGTGCTGGGTTTTCTCTGTGTGTTGTATTAATTTGTTTTGTAATTTTCCCTATGGTTCTTGCACCCAGACTTGTCTGGGGTTAAATGCTTGTGGCTCTGGGGACAGCACAGCTTCCTGTGAGTGCCAGTGGCACCCAGGGATGAGCATGTTGCAGGGTCATGGGATGTGTACCCGGTCCGGTATGAGAGTGCAGTTCCCTTCCGTGTTTTGTATATGTCTAGGGTGGTTACATATTCCTGTGCACCCTTCCCTTGTTTTCAGTTTATTTGGATTTGAAAGCTTGCATTGTGTGGCTGTTTTAGGGTCTCAGGTATTGGAGAGGACCTTGACGTGGTACCTGAGCTTGTCCCATTTGGCCAGATGCGGTGACTAACCTTTCCATTTTTGCTTTTAAATCTTAGCTGAGAGCTTGTAAGTGAGTGCTGGGTTTTCTCTGTGTGTTGTATTAATTTGTTTTGTAATTTTCCCTATGGTTCTTGCACCCAGACCTGTCTGGGGTTAACTGCTTGTGGCTCTGGGGACAGCACAGCTTCCTGTGAGTGCCAGTGGCACCCAGGGCTGAGCATGTTGCAGGGTCATGGGATGTGTACCCGGTCCGGTATGAGAGTGTAGTTCCCTTCCGTGTTTTGTATATGTCTAGGGTGGTTACATATTCCTGTGCACCCTTCCCTTGTTTTCAGTTTGTTTGGATTTGAAAGCTTGCATTGTGTGGCTGTTTTAGGGTCTCAGGTATTGGAGAGGACCTTGACGTGGTACCTGAGCTTGTCCCATTTGGCCAGATGCGGTGACTAACCTTTCCATTTTTGCTTTTAAATCTTAGCTGAGAGCTTGTAAGTGAGTGCTGGGTTTTCTCTGTGTGTTGTATTAATTTGTTTTGTAATTTTCCCTATGGTTCTTGCACCCAGACCTGTCTGGGGTTAACTGCTTGTGGCTCTGGGGACAGCACAGCTTCCTGTGAGTGCCAGTGGCACCCAGGGCTGAGCATGTTGCAGGGTCATGGGATGTGTACCCGGTCCCGTATGAGAGTGCAGTTTCCTTCCGTGTTTTGTATATGTCTAGGGTGGTTACATATTCCTGTGAACCCTTCCCTTGTTTTCAGTTTGTTTGGATTTGAAAGCTTGCATTGTGTGGCTGTTTTAGGGTCTCAGGTATTGGAGAGGACCTTGACGTGGTACCTGAGCTTGTCCCATTTGGCCAGATGCGGTGACTAACCTTTCCATTTTTGCTTTTAAATCTTAGCTGAGAGCTTGTGAGTGCTGGGTTTTCTCTGTGTGTTATATATATATATATATATATATATATATATATATATATATATATATATATATAATGCTCAAATAACAAAGTATTGTAGTATGCAGTGATACCTTTTTTATTGGACTAACATAATATTTCAAAGACAAGCTTTCTAGAGTTTTCCTCCCTTCCTCAGGTCTGAAGCTTTACTGATTAATCTGATATAGATACACATCACATACAACAAATGGAAGGGAGGGAGGGGAGTGAGAGGGGTGTCATAAAAAGCAGAGGATGTGAGGGCGGAGCGAACGGCCGACTAAGATGGCCGCACTGCACTGAGGCTCCGTGTACAGACTGGGTGCCTTCGACACTAAAAGCGGCACAAAATGCTTTATTCGACAAGAACACAACGGAGAATTTAGTCGGAACCCTCAGCCGACATCACAGCGTGACCCTTCAAACAGCGGAGTGAAACACTGAACCCCGGCACAACCAGAAGGAACTGCGGCCCAACACGGAGAGCATGACACTTGCCGCGTGGGACACAAGCTGAACTACTGTGCATGCCTGCGGATGATTCCGAGCTGAACTCACAAGCTTTTCATCCCCTAGACGGGATCACTATCGGCAGCAGGCAGCAGACTCACAGTCTCCCAAGGAGATAGCTATGACGCATCGCTGATGCACGGAGACTACCGGTGGCGGTAACGTATGTAAAATATACAACATACATAAAGTTTATGCATGAACACATGGGCCCACTGTGAACACCACATTGCCTTACTGGTAGAGACATTTCACCAAGCTAGAGGAGTGCTTAGACCTGCACAGCAGAAAATTTTTCTGGGCGAATTGAAAGTGACTGATCGAAGTAAAATGGCGCAATAGATACACTGGGACTATGTTAACACACTACTAAAGCTACATAAGGAGATATACTTAATACCGACACCGACCGAATCATCTTGAAACACTACAGTGTCTGGAATCTGCTTACTTTCAGCCACGCAATAAGCAAGAAACACCTCTTCTCACAAAATCTCTGCCTAACTTATAGAATGGTTCTAAAACAGATTCTTGCAGCCTTCTAGGCCTTATTAGAGTTGGCCACGTATCTATCTATACCCTGTACCCCTACTCCTTTTCCCGTCACACGTTGTGGTGACGGGTCATACCCAGCTCTCCTTCTCCGTGATCACCCTGTGAGGGTAAATTCCCCGGGGGGTATAGAGGTCTCTGGCCGCTTAGAGAGGACTTTTCACAAACAACAGCAAGACAACATGTCGCAAAGGAAAAACACCAGGCAGGATAAGGCTCTTAAACCTTCACAGGTCACTCAGGGAGCGGTACATGAGTTCTTTAAACAAATGGATCAGACAGTACAAAAAACAGCAGTGAACGCACCACAAACTCCCACCACTAGCGACCACATTGACACCTTGGTTGCCCCTGTCTGCTTACCACCTACAGAGCAAGAGCTAGAAAATGACCCCCCTATTACTTACAAGGCTATAGTGGCCCTGATCGAGCAAGTAAAGTCGTGCATCAGAGACGAATGCGCTGACTTGAAGAAGGAAATAAATGATCTTGGCCACAGAGTCGACTCATTAGAGGAGCACGAATATGTGATGGCGCAAAAAATAGCAAAAATTGCAGCACATCAAACACATCATTCCCAACACATAAATGAATTAGAAGACAAAATTGACGATTTGGAAAATCGTTCAAGAAGAGGTAATTTGCGCTTTAGAGGGGTCCCAGAGTCAGTACTAAACAACGAACTCCAAGATTATCTACAGGCCCTGTTTGCAGAAATATTAGGAGAGGAGACCTCAGAAGATTCCATTATCCCACTTGATCGAGCACACCGTGCTCTTCGTCCGAAACCCCCAGATGACTCCCCGCCTAGAGACATTGTAGTGCATTTTCAGAACTACAGACAAAAAGAAGAGCTCTACAACATAACTAGAAAACGACAAGCTATAAGTTTCCAGGGCCACAAAATCCAGGTTTACCAAGACCTATCAGTGAGAACATTACAAAAACGAAGGGACTTTCAAATTCTTACATCCCATTTAAGATCACTGCGTATCCCTTACAGATGGGGTTTCCCCACGTCAGTAATATCAATGAAGAATGGCAAGAAGATAGAATGTACCTCTATATCAGAAATAAACAGATTCTGCAACATGATGAACATTCCACAGCCCCCTACAGCAGACTCCCAATCACAAAAAGAAAATCAGAAAATTCAGGGCAGTCCTAAATCACAAAGGCGCCCAAACCCTGACCCGCTAAATAAACAGAACAAAAGAAGACAACTACTACAGATGGAGGCTGACATAATGGACACAGACTCAATTGGATAAGTACTTTTGATTACCCATTTGTGCTTCTAGCCATGCTGCTCTTATGACATGAAAGGCTGAACTGCCCAATAAGAGACTTTTATGTATATATAGAGTCCCTAGGCCGAGTATATATACAGCTGCTGGAAGGGCGACCTATTAGCCTACTAGCCTAGCTCATATAGATATCCACCACAGTTAAGTAGTCCTTAAAATGATCTTAGACCCAACTAATCTGCCTTAACATTTAGATCCCTCACATGGTATAAATGTATTATTTAATAATGGGGTCTGAATTGAATGTTGGTTCTCTTATGTTGAATTATTACATGTTTTTCTACTTAAAGAATTCTAGTTTTTTTAAAAAAACAAAAAAAGGGGAAAAAAACAAAAGTTTTCACTAAGGAGACGTTGTTATCTCACTCTGTTGTATTGTTGTTGCCTTTGTTTGCTATAATCACCTAACTGTTATATTTGTTATTATAATCCTCTATGCACTAATTATATATAACCAAACATCTTAAAATTATTCTCTTTGCCCTACGGAGCAAGATACGTCACTATGACGTCCCACTCCCCTACAGTACCCAAAAAGCGTCAGAGGGCTATGATTAAAATACTGCACTAGCTAGCTTCACGTTAAGCTAAATACTCCCCACTAAGCAATAGCCGCATTACCGAACTTTAATAAAAACATCTAGACACCCGGTCTGTAAAAAAGCCCCCAACTTAGAACTTACAACCGCAGACCTTAATTGTTAATCCCTGCACTTTGGAGCTCAGTTTGCGGACTCTGAACTGCAGGTTCTACCCCAGCATTTCCACCCCCTAGACTCCCCTCATTTCTTTTGTATTTCAATCCCGAACTCTCCCACAGCTGTCTTTCCCCCTACACCCCTTTTACCATTACCCACACTCTTATACAGCACACCTTTATTGCTCTAACTCAAGCCAATACACTGACCAGACTAGATTAACTCCTTTTTAGTATCATAGTACATTGTTCTTACCACGATATGGCCCAAATGCTTAACAACAGAGTGGGCACACTCCAAATTGCAACTCAAAATGTTAAGGGGTTCCTCTCGGCTGAGAAACGCTCCATAGCTTTCCATGACTTTTACAAGAGGAAAATAGACATAGTAATGACCCAAGAAACCCATTTCACTAGACACAAAGAACCCACCTTATCCAAGAGATACTTTGACCAACACTATTGTAACTCAGGCCCAAATAGAAAAAATGGAGTGTGCATCTCATTTAGACGCAACACTCCCTTTGAACTCTTGCAGCGGTACGTAGATAAGGTAGGCAGGATACTTGTCCTGGTAGGACTTTGCTACGGAACCCCGGTAACTTTTGCCAACATATACGCCCCAAACAAACCTACCATTCACTTTTATAAATCAGTAATTAACATTCTTATAGACAATGCTAAGGGCCCGATTATACTTGGAGGAGACTTCAACTTCCCCATGCAACCTGCATTAGACACCTCAACAGGAAGATCATACTTACGTAAAAACACCCTAAGGAACAACTATACGGCCCTACAATCCATAAACCTCTTTGATACCTGGAGAATAGCACACCCAACCAAGAGGGACTATACCTTTTTTTCCCACCCCCAACACTCATATTCTCGACTAGATTACATCCTGAGTAGTCAAGCTCTCCTTTCGAACATGATACACTCCAAAATAACCCACACAACTTGGTCCGACCATAGTATGGTTATCACAACATTCCAATGGACAGGTAGGACTCGCAACACATTAAATTGGAGACTTAATGACTCCTTGCTTACTAGCCAGGAGATTGTAGATGAGCTCAGAGCGACATCAGAGGAGTTCTTCTCCCTGAACAAACCAGAGGACACGTCGTCCGCGAACAACTGGGAGGCATACAAATGCTACATACGTGGCATCCTAATAAAACACAATGCCAAGCAGAAGAAATTATATACGACTCAATTTTCCGCGCTAACCTCTGCATTGACCGTGCAAGAAACTTTGCATAAAGCTGATCCAAAGTCCACCGCTAAGCTAGCTGACTTAAATGAAGCAAGAGAAAACCTAAACAAATTTCTAACACAAAGAGCACATGTGAGAGCCCTCACAACCAAATCTAGATTTTTTGCGGACAGCAATAAGGCAGGCCGAATGCTAGCCAGGTCACTTAAAAAGCAGAAATACTCCACTTTTATCAAATCTCTTAAAGTAGAATCGGATAAACACACTTCTAAAATTGAGGAGATCACAAACCAGTTTATTTCCTACTACACAAACCTATACAATATAACAAAAGACTCAGCGCTAGATGTACAACACAAGCTGAACTCCTTCTTAGCGAATATTCCTACGCCCGCCCTTACAGATGACGACAGGCAAATATTAGATTCCCCTATTACATTAAAAGAAGTTATCCTGGTAATCAAATCACTACCTGGGGGGAAGTCCCCTGGTCCGGATGGCATCACCGCAAAACTATACCAACTCCTCCAAGAGCAAGTAAGCCCTCATCTCTGTTCACTATTCTCAGACATAGACCAAGGTACAGTTTTCCCTAGCACTTTATTAGAGGCATTAATAACTGTGATCCCGAAACCAAATAAAGCTACAGATATTGTAGGCAACTATAGACCAATATCACTCATTAATATAGATATGAAGATATATGCCAAAATCCTAGCGAACCGCATAAATACAATATTGCCTAAAATAGTTCATCCGGACCAGGTGGGCTTCATTAGAGGACGGGAGGCCAAAGATAACTCTATAAGACTGCTCCATACGTTACAATTCGCCCGTGACAACCATACCCCGATGTTCCTACTGTCCACTGACGCGGAGAAGGCTTTCGACAGGGTGGACTGGCAATTCATGTGGGCCGCCCTGTCGAAGTTTGGCTTTTCCGAAACGTTCATTAATAGAATACAGGCCCTATATCATAACCCAAGCGCTAGAGTTAAGATTAATGACGTCACCTCCCAATCGTTCCCTATATCGAATGGCACAAGGCAGGGGTGCCCACTTTCACCCTTGCTATTTGCATTAACAGTAGAGATTTTAGCAATACAAGTGAGAAATAACCCACATATCCAAGGCATAAAACTAGGCGATATAGACCAGAAATGCCTCTTGTTCGCGGATGATGTGATTTTCACTTTAAAATCACCGTCGACCACACTTCCAGCACTTCTCGATACATTGGAGAACTATAAACAAATCTCTAACTTTTGTATTAATATGGATAAATCTGGCCTTATGCCGATCAACTTAACATCACAAGAAGTTGAAAATTTAGCGCACATAGGAAGGTTTAGCATAACTGATAAACTTCAATACTTAGGACTAGCTATATCATATGATACTGACAAGCTTTTTACAGACAATTTCCTCGCACTCCAATCGCGCACCAAGAACTTACTGGAAAAGTGGCATTCACAGGGACATTTGTCCTGGTTTGGAAGAATTAACACAGTTAAAATGATGATCATTCCTAAATACCTATATATCTTCCAAACACTTCCACTGGCTCTCCCAAACTCATACCTCAAGACACAACAAAAGCTAATTAATTCATTTATCTGGTCGTACAAACGCCCAAGAGTGACACAGAACACATTATACCTTAGCAAAGAGGACGGGGGTCTCAATGTTCCTAATATCACCAACTACTACAGAGCAGCACATTTAGCAAGGATCATCTCTTGGAATCACGCACTTCCAGCAAAATTATGGGTACAGATAGAGGGGCACTTAACACAGACCAGACACATGAGAGATTTACCCTGGCTCCCTAAAGCCACTAGACCACATTTGGCGCAGCGTAATGACTACATTAGAGCTACACTCGAAGTGTGGGACTATATCATATCGCATACCAAAGGTATATCGACCGTAATTTCTCCACTTACCCCACTACTCCACAACCATTTGTTTCTACAACACAGTAGATTTACTCACACTAATCCAGTAAGACACTTGCAGAACCTTCCTCTATACATTTTTGTAGGCCCAATGGGCATAAAAGACAGAACTGTACTAGCAGAAGAACTAGGGCCCCCCCTTTCATAGCTGGTATGCATACCTGCAAATTAGACATGCTATACACAACAACCCACACAAGAAAGATATCCTTAGACCACTAACCGCATTTGAGCAACTATGTACCAATCCTGTCATCATGAGAGCACACCTGTCCATAGCATATAAAATCCTTAGGAATAAATTTCCTGTGACACGCCCTTCCTACCTAGTTAGGTGGTCTGAGGAGATACCATATGACCTAGACGATGAAGATTTGCAACGTTGTTTCCGTAACATACACGCCTCTTCAACCTCCCTCTTGTTATCAGAACTAAATTACAAAATCATGGCCCGCTGGTATCTGACCCCACACCGCCTGCGGGTTATTTACCCGACGGCCTCTTCTAGCTGCTGGAGAAGATGTGGTGAGACGGGCACCATGACACATATCTGGTGGTCCTGCTCGAGTCTAACCATATTTTGGCAACAAGTGGCTAAACTGATGAACGAAACACTAAACATAGAAATCACACTAAACCCTCACATCATTCTCCTTAACCATACTCCAAAACTCCCTTGCGCCTATAGAAAAAAGCTCTTCTTAATAATGCTGACATGTGCCAAGAGACTAATTCCTAGGCTTTGGAAATCAACAGAAATTCCCACAATAGCCTAATGGATAGCTGAGGTTAATCATGTGATACTCCTAGAAAAAATGCACTACTGCTACCTAGGTAAACAAGAGATGATAACTAATGTACAATTTATCTGGGAGCAAAGGCCTCATAGTACCCCTTAGAGCAGTATAGGAACCAATAGAAAACCACTCTGAATCGTTTACTGGGTTTAAAAACCAAGTACTAATAATTAAACATTTAAAAGCAAACACGCAAACTATTGGCTGTTAGTTAAGAACATAAAACCATCACTTTAAGCTATTAATTCTACATGTACAAACTTGTCAGTGTATGACCTGATTCTCTCCCCTCCCCTACCCCAGATTCCTGCTCCCTTGAGTGCACACTCCGATCCCCATAAACCACCTTGAGAAAATCACTAAGATGTGCAGTACCAGCTCAACACATTGAATTCAGAATGTCTCCCCTTTCTCCCCCTTCCTCTTCTAACAGTCTTTATACTTCCCTCTTTGTTTATCCCTTATATATCCTACCTCCCCCCCCTCGCCACCCACAAAAAAGCTGGGCCACTGGTTTACTGTTGTTTGACAATGCTTATTCTGATATTATTGTATTATTGCTTACATATTTACGATGTCAAGAATTTACATTTTGATTTGTTGTAACCTAGTGAACCCTATTCTAATAAAAATTATTTAAACAAAAAAAAAAAAAGCAGAGGATGTATCTGAAGGAGAAAATAGCTGAGAATTGCCAGAAAGAATAAATAAACAGAGGAGAGTAAATAGGCAAGATGAGAGGAAAAACAAAAGGAAAAAGAAACCAATATAGGACAATAAGAAGAGAGATTATAGAAAGTTTTGGTAGTGTGCGAGAAAGCCAGAGTCTACATTAAGTCCTTCATTTCTGGTGTTGAAATGTGTGATCATTTTCATCTCAAATGTCTTTCGTTCATGAGAGTCTTTGAAATTTCCTTTAAGAACTTTAATCCTGAGGTTAAGGATGGAGTGACCAGTCTGGGTGAAGTGATGACCAACAGGGGTACAATATTCATTTTCCTTGTTGTTTTTGATCGAGTGTCTGTGTAGATTCATTCTGAGATGCAGCTTTAGGCCAGTTTCTCCAATGTAGCAACCTCTGTCACACGCTGTACACTGTATCATGTACACCACATTAGCAGATGAGCACAAATAGAATCCTTTAATATTGTATGATGTGTTATTGTGTCTGGCTGTGTTGTTGTCACATATATTTTGACACAGTTTGCAGAGTGATTTGTTGCATCGTGCAGTGCCATTCTGTGTAAGCTTCTGTTCTGTGGTTAATTTGCTGCGGACCAATCTCTGTCTCAGGTTAGGCGGTTGTTTGAATGCTAGTATGGGGGGTTCAGGAAATATTGTTTTGAGTGTGGGGTCCTCTGAAATTAGTGGTTGTTGCTCTTTAATAATTTTGCTTACTCCTTCCAGAGTAGGGTTGTAAGTGACTACTCGAGGGGTTCTTGTTTTGTTTTCCTTTTCTTTGTATTGTAGGAGCCTTTCCCGTGGTGTTTTTAGGGCAGATTTGATTTTTTTAGATATTGTCCTTTCCTTGTAGCCCTTTTGCCTAAATGACTCTGACAGTATATTCAGGTGCTGATCTCTGTCTTTTGTGTCAGAGCAAATGCGGTGATATCTTATAGCTTGGCTGTAGATGATACCTTGTTTGGTGTGATTGGGATGGAAGCTGGAATTGTGGAGGTAGCTGTACCTGTCTGTGGGTTTTCTGTATATAGATGAATGAAGGATGCCATTGGTGACAGTTATTGTGCAGTCCAAGAAATTCACACTATGATTTGAAAAGTCCATTTTAAGGTTTATTGATGGGTGAAATTAATTAAATGATTTGTGGAAATCTAAAAGGCTTTCTTCTCCTTCTGTCTTTATTATGAAAATATCATTGATGTAACGATAATATGTATAAGGTTTGTAGAGCTGAGTACATAAGAATCTGTATTCTAGGTCAGCTATGAAAAGATTAGCGTATTGGGGTGACATTTTTGTGCCCATCACTGTCCCTGTCATTTGTAGGTAGTAATTGTTGTTAAAACTGAAATAGTTGTGTGTGAGTATGAATTCTATAAGCTGGGCAATAGTTGCACTATCATATTTGTGTGTTGGTTGGTGGGATGAGAGAAATTTACTGCAGGCCTCAATACCATCCTTATGTGGGATGTTCCTGTATAAGGATTCCACATCCATAGTAACTAGTATAGTGTTTCTAGGTAATTCATTTATCTGGTTAAGTTTAATAAGGAAGTCTGTAGTGTCCTGTATAAAGCTATCAGTCTTAATAACAAGAGGCTTAAGAATGTTTTCTATTAGGCCAGATATTTGTTCAGTGAGTGTTCCCATACCTGTTATAATGGGCCGTCCTGGGTTTCCTGGCTTGTGGATTTTGGGCAGCATGTAGAACCTATCTGAGGATTGGAAGGTACCAGATTTTCTAATTCTTGCTGTATGTGTTTAGGAAATGTTTTGATATGTTTTGTGAGTTTAGTTGAATATTCATTGGGGGGGTCCTTGTCCAGTTTTTTTGTAGTAGTTTACATCAGACAACTGTCTGTAACCTTCTGTAGTGTAGTCCTGGGTGTTGATGATAACTACTGATCCACCCTTGTCCGCCGGATTGATGATGATGTTATTATTCTTCATCAAGTTTTCCAAGGCATTTCTTTCCATATGTGAGAGGTTGTAAGCAATTTTTTTTTCTCTTGTGTGGTGACTAGGGATGCCACTCTCAAGTGAAAACTTTCAATGTAACTGTCAATTTGATATTATGTCCTGCTGTCGGTGTAAAATCTTTGTTCTTTTTCCTACCATTATTATCCTGCTTAAGAGTGGTGTTTTTTTTGGCATAAAAGAATTACTTAAGTCTCAATCTTATATATTGCTTCCTTAGTATGGTAGAGATTTCTTTCTCCCTCCTTCTAGTTTGCTTAGTAATTCACTCAGCTCCCAGAAATCCGTGATGTGGAATACCCTCCACTGGTACAGAGCGTAGTGTTTCTAACCACACCAAAGAGGCAGAGAAGCAGTGGTTCCAGATTGCTGAGGGACAACTGTATCTACTAAAAGACGCTTCCCACTTACCTCATAGGATTGAGGTTACATCTAGTAAGTGGGCATTTATTCACAACATAAGGATTAGACATAAAACTATTATTTATTCTACATAATCTACTTGAACTTTGGGACTAATAATACCTGTGAACTCTATGAACTTTATGATGTCATATCAAATGAACTATTAGTACCTTTAACTGTGCAGGAAAGAACAAAGTTTTTTAGGATATCAAATTGACCTGATTGGTACACCATCCTACTCTTATACATAATATAGCTTGTATATATATTTTTTGATATTACTCATCCAGACACCGCTGGTATAAATACTTGTACTAGATACATTTCATATATAATAATCTGTATTGAAATACTCTGATTCTAGCACTATACCTACTATTCTGACACCATTATTAATAATATATTGGTTATTTTCCTTTGAACAGTGCGCCTTAATACCACTCTTTCTACCAAATATATATATATATATATATATATATATATATATACATACATGTGTGTGTGTGTACAGGGAGTGCAGAATTATTAGGCAAATGAGTATTTTGACCACATCATCCTCTTTATGCATGTTGTCTTGCTCCAAGCTGTATAGGCTTGAAAGCCTACTACCAATTAAGCATATTAGGTGATGTGCATCTCTGTAATGAGAAGGGGTGTGGTCTAATGACATTAACACCCTATATCAGGTGTGCATAATTATTAGGCAACTTCCTTTCCTTTGGCAAAATGGGTCAAAAGAAGGACTTGACAGGCTCAGAAAAGTCAAAAATAGTGAGATATCTTGCAGAGGGATGCAGCACTCTTAAAATTGCAAATCTTCTGAAGCGTGATCATCGAACAATCAAGCGTTTCATTCAAAATAGTCAACAGGGTCGCAAGAAGCGTGTGGAAAAACCAAGGCGCAAAATAACTGCCCATGAACTGAGAAAAGTCAAGCGTGCAGCTGCCAAGATGCCACTTGCCACCAGTTTGACCATATTTCAGAGCTGCAACATCACTGGAGTGCCCAAAAGCACAAGGTGTGCAATACTCAGAGACATGGCCAAGGTAAGAAAGGCTGAAAGACGACCACCACTGAACAAGACACACAAGCTGAAACGTCAAGACTGGGCCAAGAAATATCTCAAGACTGATTTTTCTAAGGTTTTATGGACTGATGAAATGAGAGTGAGTCTTGATGGGCCAGATGGATGGGCCCGTGGCTGGATTGGTAAAGGGCAGAGAGCTCCAGCCCGACTCAGACGCCAGCAAGGTGGAGGTGGAGTACTGGTTTGGGCTGATATCATCAAAGATGAGCTTGTGGGGCCTTTTCGGGTTGAGGATGGAGTCAAGCTCAACTCCCAGTCCTACTGCCAGTTTCTGGAAGACACCTTCTTTAAGCAGTGGTACAGGAAGAAGTCTGCATCCTTCAAGAAAAACATGATTTTCATGCAGGACAATGCTCCATCACACGCGTCCAAGTACTCCACAGCGTGGCTGGCAAGAAAGGGTATAAAAGAAGAAAATCTAATGACATGGCCTCCTTGTTCACCTGATCTGAACCCCATTGAGAACCTGTGGTCCATCATCAAATGTGAGATTTACAAGGAGGGAAAACAGTACACCTCTCTGAACAGTGTCTGGGAGGCTGTGGTTGCTGCTGCACGCAATGTTGATGGTGAACAGATCAAAACACTGACAGAATCCATGGATGGCAGGCTTTTGAGTGTCCTTGCAAAGAAAGGTGGCTATATTGGTCACTGATTTGTTTTTGTTTTGTTTTTGAATGTCAGAAATGTATATTTGTGAATGTTGAGATGTTATATTGGTTTCACTGGTAAA
Organism: Bombina bombina; assembly: GCF_027579735.1. Taxonomy (NCBI): domain Eukaryota; kingdom Metazoa; phylum Chordata; class Amphibia; order Anura; family Bombinatoridae; genus Bombina; species Bombina bombina. Next base: position 542,681,671 of record NC_069501.1, on the reverse strand, counting down.
AATAAATAATTGAAATGGGTATATATTTGTGTTTTGTTAAGTTGCCTAATAATTATGCACAGTAATAGTCACCTGCACACACAGATATCCCCCTAAAATAGCTAAAACTAAAAACAAACTAAAAACTACTTCCAAAAATATTCAGCTTTGATATTAATGAGTTTTTTGGGTTAATTGAGAACATGGTTGTTGTTCAATAATAAAATGAATCCTCAAAAATACAACTTGCCTAATAATTCTGCACTCCCTGTATACACTGTGTGTATATATATATATATATATATATATATATATATATATATATATATATATATATATATATATATATATATATATATATATATATATAAACAATAACAAAAATGCACTCTCTAGGACTTTTAGAAAAGTTCTTTACTTGAAAGTGAACGTTTTCAGGGGTTTAGCCCCTTCCTCAGACATACAAGTACATAGATATCAAACCCCAACACCAGACACCCTTAAATACACAGCAGTGTAGGCCCAAACGCTCTCCTGAGTAGGGAGCCACCCATTCAGTGATGTCACATCCCAGGCAACGATAGGGCAACATGAGAACAAAAACAAAATCATAAACAGCATGGCAGCATATCAAATATGAATACAGTGATCCCACAGTCTGCTAAAATAAAAATAGAAAGTAGATGCAGAGTGATTAAAATACATAATGTGTAGTTTGAGCAAACTGGCACAACAAAGCCATAATGTAACCGGAAGTTATCTGGTCACCATAGTAACCCGCCTAGTAAATGAGTCTAAGGAACGATATTAGCAAGTTAATAGCATGAAGCAGTTAAACGTACCTCATAATTCAATTCAATACAATACAATACAAACAATAGAGGCATCCTGAATATAGCATAGCAGTGGCTGCAACCGCAGCGAAAAACACCCCCCCCCCCCGTAGCAAACAGGAGGAGTGTCAGAAGCCGCATATTCTAAGGAACACAGACCTGCTCAACCAATCAACGCGTGCGTAAGGCGCAATGCCCCCACACACATCCAGAGTTCTACAGCCATCATCTGTCAGTACATCCGCAATCCGTGTGTAATCAGTAACCAAATCTGGCATATAAGCCCAACATTAGCAAAAATGCATGCTATCAATACATCTATCCCAAAGCATGGGATGGGCCAACCAAATGCAAAAGCCAGATAACAAACCCGTACATAGAACAAGCTATACCCCAAAAATGCGCAATTTACCAAAAATAACATTAGGTGGACAGAATAGCATGTTACCCAACATAATGTCCCTGGTCTGAAAACACCTCAAAAGGCACAGGTCCAAATAAAACAAGGTACAGGGACTATATAAGGAAACAGATGTCACTTAATAGTCGGACCACAGTACACAAGAATTAATGTTCAAATGACAAACCATGTATAGAAACACCGGGAGCATCCAAGATAAATATATACATAGAGGAAAATGTAAATAGTAAATAGTAAAAAGTTACAGTCCAGTCGAGCACAGCCATAAAAATTATACAACTATACTGCCAACGCAAATAAGACACATTAGTAAAACCTACACACACACTTGCCAATCCGGATGGGTAGTAAGACCATATGGGATTAGTGTGTTAAGCACATAGGTCCAGCGAGCTTATCTTCTTAGGAGTAGAGTATTCCTGTCCCCACCTCTAGACAAAGGTGGGACATGGTCAATGATTGTATACTTAAGGTCTTTGACCGTGTGCTGTTTCTCCACAAAATGCCAGGCCACAGGTTGGTCCGACGTCCCGTGTTTTAGTGCTGTCCTTATTGATGATCAATGGTTTGCCATACGAGTCCTTAAGTC